>NC_052533.1:50224321-50868785 GCF_016699485.2 Gallus gallus
ACATCAGGTCAGTGAGCTCCATGTTAACTGCACTGAACTTTTTGGCATTTTCTGGTCAGCTTCTGTGATACCACAGTGCAAACAAGAATCTAAAACTAAGATGAGTCAAATAGCACTTCTTTCATGCTAGCAGCCTTTTAAAAAGATCTTAAAAATAGATCTAACATTGTAAAGAGTTTTGTGCTAAAATATTCCTAAAACAATTAAAAGATCTAATATGTAAAAGAAGATCCAGAAAAAGGCCTTGTGCGGTTGCAAGCTTGTCTGCTTTTTCTATCTATAGGAGCTGAGGTAATAAAAGATATTGCCTCTTACTGCTCTATGTTCTTTACTGTTATTCTAAGAGCATGTTGTATTTGGAGGCAGTGTATCTGCCCTAGAATCTCAGTAGGAAAATGGAGATCTCTTTTGTCTCAGTCTACCAGTTTGTCAAATGTGGTTGATAGCATCTCCAGTTGTGCTTCACATGGCTAACTGTTTCATCCATGAGCTCAGTGGAGATTCTTTAACGGTGTTGCAACCGTGCTATTTGACAGGAGTTGTCCAAGCTATCTTCTCATCACTGCTAGCTCTACCTTACATACACTTGTTCTGCAGCTCTCAGCTCCAGCTGCCTCTCTTCAAGATGCACAGACTGTTCCCACAGTCCCCTGACTAGTTTCCTTTCTAATCACCTGTGCATTTCCCAGCTGGGCCATTTACGTCAGTCCTGGCAGTCCATTCTTGGCTGTGCTTGCTGATTCTGGTCTGAATTCTGAATTCTGATTGTGCTTTTTTTTCCCCTCTCTTGTTACCATCAGAAGTCTCCCAAGCAGAAGTTTCTCCAGATCCTTATTTTTCTTTTGTTTGTCTCAATTTACCTTCCTTGACTTTTGTTTCTCTCATCACCCTTTGCATTATTTGTCATCTTGGGCTGTGTGAACGGGTATCTTGCACAGTGGGAGCAAAAATTGCTGTGCAGAAGCAGCATAAGCAAGATGGGAGATGGTCAAGGCAATCTTGATGATAGTAAACTTCGAAAGAGACAATTTAGAAAATACCAAGTGGAAAACTATTCAATGCCAGTCATTACCCAGTGGACATAACCATAGGAGATTGAAATAAGACTAGGATAACATTGTCATTAATAGTTCTGTAAAAAGCAGGCTGGTCAAATAAGTTAAAGACCTTGAGGGCTGAGCAGATTTCAGATGCTTTTTATTCTTGTGATTTCAGGAGAGAGTGATGAAGGGGAAGGTGATAAGCCAGAGGGGCTGTTTTGTGCAGGGAATGAGCCATAGAAAATGCAGCGCCCTTAACTACTCAGAATAACTGAAACTCATAATGGAAAAATCTTATGCAACAGAGGGTTAAATTTGAGCCTATAATTCTTAGAAAACATGTTAAAATTCATATGAAAAAGATTTAAAGACTTTATTTTAATTGACCTTGGATACACAACAGGTCATGGCCTTCAGGGGACTTAGAACCAGAGTGTTCATCAGGGAACAATACAAGTTTAGAAGGTCAAGAGCTGCTTCCTAATCATAAGTGCAAATGTTCTCATGTGTTTAATATGAACTGAGAAATGCTTTGCAGTATGTTGGCCTGGAAGGAATTGGAGAGCGAGACCTTAATATATAATGTTTATATTAAATACAATATTTTGATTATATTATTTAGTGCCTTTTAAAAAAGTGTGATATAAGGCCAAACATAGATATAACCACATACTTTTTGTAATGAGATCAATAAGCAGCTGAGGCAATGACCTTCCCAATGTGCTGTTGAAAATTTAATTGTGAAGACATGGATTCTAACTAACTTGTTTTACCAAAACAGGAAGCAAAGAGGGTGCAAAAAGTTTCCCACGTTTTATTTTGACTGTTCCTAAATTTAACAAATGCTAAAATTATCCAATTTACTCTGGGCTTTGTGAGGAAGAATAGGCAAGTAATTGTCAATTATGAAGAGGGATTGGAATGCAGATTGTAGAGGGATAATTACTTGAGAGACACTTCGTTTTGATTAGGGTGGCTTGAATAAGTGCAATCTGAAGTGTTGTCAGGACTGTTGTAGATGGACCAGGGACTGGCATGCAGCACTAATGGGGTTATGAGGTATATTAGATTCTATCATGTTACTGAAAATAAAATAAAGGATTAAGGAGGAAGAAAGGGTAGACTTATGATTGAGAATTAGGTTGTTGTAACAGGGGCCCTGAGTTCTTTCCCAGCTTGTGCCATACAGTTCCTGCGTGGCCTCTGGCACACAGTCATCCCTGGATTACCATCCACCCCAGGGCATTCTTGCAGGGTATAAAGCAGCTTCCCTGCCAGCACAATTACATTACTGCTCCTTCATCTCTGTTCCAGGTTGGGCATCAGGGCCAGGGGAAGAGAAGGGGATTAGTGAGTCTGTGATTGGTACTTCTCCTCTCACAGGACTGGGAGGTGGAGTGAACCTAGGAAGAGGTTGGCTGCGATTCAGTGCCACAGCACTTTCCCAGTGTTTCTGAAAAGCAATGCACATGGCATCTCATTCTTTTCCTTCATACCCCTTCATTTCACTGTTTCTTTATAACCCAATAGAAATGTTTGCAAAAGGTAGTACTTTAATTAGATGAGGCCTGTATATCTAACACAAAAAGTATTGCTATCCTTGGTCAGGAAATACGAAATATAGTTATTACTTGGCTTAAGATAAATTTGATTTAGTGAAAACTTGATTTCCATCTTATTTTCATTTTGGATAGTTCTGGGAACTGAGTCTTTGAGAAGGGGATATGCCCTCTTCACCAGCATTCCCTCAGAGGAGCAAGGGTCCAAAGTGGAAAATGCAGTTGTTGGGAAGAGGCATCATTAGTGCAGAATGGGGAAGCAGGCTGCCTACCTTCCTGCACAAACTGTTTTACTGCAAACAGATTCCTGGTCTGACACACAGCTTTCAGCAAAATCAGCCAACAACTGTTACCCAGACATGAGTGTCTTTAGCATTCAACAAATTACTTGCACATCAGACAGTGCTGATTACTACCGGAAAACAGTATAAATAACACATTTTATTATAGACTTGTAAAATTATTTTTTTCCCCTTTTGCTGAGTTAGTTTACCAGAAACTTTAACTGTGTGATGAAGTTTAAGGAAATAATTCTGGCTGCCAAATTACAAGCAAACAAATGGAGAATGCATGTATAATTCTAAAACTCTTTGGCTAATTCTGTTTTCACTGTCACCTGTTTGTACTGCTGCAACTCCTTCCTGCTAGTGGAATTTTAATTTCTGATGTGTTCTAGCTTCTGTATTGATTTGATATGAATCAAACTTAGCATTCTACATTTTTCTATATTTTACCTCATCCCAGCTATTCCTTTTGTTAATAGATTTGTTTATCAAAATACACTCCGTACCTAACTTTTATTAGAAATTTCAGCACATTCATTTGAATAGTATTTACAAGGAGAGTGATTTGAAGAGTTCATATGAATAATTAATTCGCTAGGCAATGGTATTTTTGACTGGACCTGTTTGGTAAGTCTTTAAGTAGATTCATCAGGAAAACAAATATTAAGTACAGTGCATCTTAGCAACTGTTTAGAATGTGAGAACATTGATCCTTCATCTCAAAGTGACGTTTTGAGACCAAGTTCTTTCATACTTTATCAGAAGATGAATATCAGTATTTAGTTTCCAATTGAAATTAATACTTTATTTGTCTCCAGCCTTTATTCTTTTAATATTTTGTCTTGAACAATGGGTTGAAAAATCAAATACTTGCAGGATATAATTGCTGAAACACTCCTTTGCTTCTAAAAGACTCCAAGAACTCTACTATACCTTATCATTTAAAAAAAAAAAAAAAAAAAAAAAAGGATTTTAACTGATTTTAAAATTATGGTTTGGCAAATACAAGCTAAGTTCCAGTTGCACGTGTGAATAGTGTAACTAATTTATGACCTCAGGAACATTGTGCACTGGTAAATTACTATGTTCTTAGAAGTGTTTCAAGTATTAGGTCTCGATTTTTGTGTCCACTTAGAATGATAACAAAGGTTTTATGCCTATATAGTGCTTGAAACAACATACTCCAATATTTCTCTCAAAAAAATTGTGCAAAATATCATTTATCATTATTGTTTGTAATAATTAAGAAAATAACTGAGCAAAAAAAAAAAAAAAAAGATCAGGAGAGAACTGTAAATCTTGATGCTGGATGTTTCTGTGTTCATGTATTCATCTTTTTATACCATCCAATGGTACTTATGCGAGACTGAGTTTGCTGAAAGTTCTTGAAGGTCTGAAAAGAGGAAAGAAAGGGAAGCACCTTGATGAGTCAAGTAGATTTCAGAAAGGGGCAGTATAAACAAGACTGTTCTGAGCCCCAAACTAAAATAATGAAACCATTTGAAAATTAAGAAAACTAAATTCAAATGAGTGTGGGAAGTGCTTCCTACTTTTCTTATCTCTTACAGTAATATCAGCATAATCCATATTTTTCTGGAGACTGAGAGTTATAGTATATGAATATTCAGGTAAGGAGTAATTGCAACTGATGAGATCAACATCCTGCCATAGATTTGTTCAAGTCTGTAGCTGAAAGCATGAGACGTGGGAAAAGTACAATATCTTCCACTGCTTAGAGACTCAATTTCTTCTTTAAAGCTGTTCCTCTGCCTTTGAAAGGAAAAGCTTCTGAATTCCTGAAGTAATACGCATCTTAAACCATCTGAACCACTTTTCGTGCTGACAGAATTTAGTTAAAGCTCATTATGTAAAAAGGTGCTATAAGGAAACTTTATAGAGTGAACGTTCTTTATTAACTGGAAGCTAAGGTTCAGCCAGTTTCCATTTAATCCTCCAATATTGCCTGCAGCAGTCAAGTAAATTTCATAACAGACTCCCTCCCCCAAATGAAAACCATGTGCCTGCTTCATTTGCTACTCCTTTCCCAGTCTCCCCACTCAACTCTCTCCTCGGTGTTATAAAGACCCTTGCAAGAATTCATAGAATTAAAATAGGATAATTAAGTGTCTCTTATTAGTTACTTGGCATTAACACAAGTTCCATCTTTCCTAAACTAGCTGAATTATGGGCAAATTGGCATGGATATATGGCTATGGAAAGTGTTAAAAAGCATGGGTATACATTCTGTATTTATGGAGCTTCAAAAATTGCATTAGGACTTCTTTTCTCCATAGTAAAATTAGTTTAAGGAGTGGAGCAAATATGCAAAGTGGTATGATTTGCTATGTAGTCATTTTAGTTTTGTACCAGGCAAGAAGAAAAGTCTTGATTTGGGGCTTTTTCTAGTAAAACACTTAATGCCACAATTTGTAGAATAACGTATTCATTGCATATTGTCCAAATAATTGCAGGTTGTTTTCTTGTTTGTTTTTTTTTCCCTAACTTATATCATCTGAGAGTTCTCTGAGAGGAAAATGTTTTTTGGAACAACCATGGATTTCCTTCATGACCTTAGTGTGCTAACACATAAAACTAACTACCAGCAGACGTTAGCAAGCAGGAGTCATGGGGACATCTGTCCTTCCACTTGATTCTTGCTCTGTCCCTCAGCATGTGCTACCGTTGGCTGCTGACCTGATAATTTCAGTGCTGCAGAATGACGCAGACATTTTATTTCCTCCTCAGGTTGTCTAGGGAACAGCTACTATTTTTCTTAGAGTGATGGCCCTATTAATCCATTTTCAAGGCTTAAATGCAGCTTTAAAATACTCTGTACATAAAACTGCATATCTGAATCACCACATACAAGTTAAAATATTCAAGAGAAAATTCTCAAGAAACTTTTAAGTGCATTCCAGAAACAATTTGATGTCTGCTGTTCCCAGGAAAGCCATGCTAGGACCCATTAATCAATGACTATATTTAGGCAAGATGGAGTTGAACCAGTTAGATAGCCACCACATCGTGATGAGAAAACAACTCTCATGTTTGCTTTTTAAATATGACCAAACCTGAAACAGAGACTGAGGCCCCTCTGGAAAGTTTAATTATAGACTTATGGCATAAGGACCCTAATGCTCTATCTGCTGCCAGATCTGTAGTGATAGTTAGGAGAAAGATTCTTCTGTTATGATCAAGTAAAAAGTATTCTTGCTCTGAGATGTCATTGCAGAGAAGCAGAAGACAGTGTATCAAGGCATCTGGGATTCTCTAGTAATATTCAAAGATGGAAAGAAATGTTGAAAATAGATCAGATTCTGAAATGTCCATTCAGTGTCACTGTAAATGTAGATCAAAAATAGTACGGAATAAAGCTAATAGAGAACTTGGTTAATTTTTTAACTGAACTAATTTTCTTTAATTAATGTGAATAACGTTATTGAATTTTTTGAGACAGATTTGTATTCTTTATCTTGATAACTCTATTAATGTAATTTTCATAGCTAGTTTCTGGACTTCTATCTTTACATGTGTAAGAGCAGTTTGCTAATTCTTGTGGTGATTTTAGGGAGCATTTTTTTTAACATGTATGTGTACAAATTTAAAGAGAGAACTAACAGATCTCTGTTATTTGATCACAACTGTCAAATTTCAACATATGGTTTTCATGTTCTCAAATTAATTTAGAAATCTTGCCATTAGCAAAATGAGGAGAATGCACAAAAGACATCTTGGTGCTTTGCAGTAATATGAGGTTGATGAACTGTTGCTTGTTGAGGGCTTTTTTTTTTTTTTTTTTTTTTTTTTTCCAAAATAGAGCAGTTTTTCTGCATCACAATTCATCAAAAGTGCACTGTTTCTCAAATCTGAAAAGCACAATTCTATCATTTCTACTGGTATGAAAGAGAGACATTTTGACATTAGATTGTTTTGGGTTGATTTTTTTTTTTTTTTTCCAGAAACTTACTATGAGAATAACAAGCCTAAGATGAAGTTCTTGCAGGGTTTCTGTGTTCTTCGTTTGTAGTCTCAAATGATTTTGTGGTTGCACATACTTTTTTAGATGAAATACATGTTTTAAAGCTCCAAACATGCATGTTATTTTAATTGGAATTTGAAGGAGCTGTTATTACCAGTTTCCAGCTTTGACAGTTTGTGCAAATAGAAAAGTATGGGTACTTCAGGGGAATTTTTCAGGCAGCTAACTTTTGTGACAGAGTTGTATTAGTCTAACACTGCTCACCTAGCAGTAGAGAGAAAAATATTCTGCATGCCTAAAGGTTGTGTAGTGCCTAACACTTAGAATTTTTACCTAAACAGACAAATGATAATGCACAAAATGTATTTACTACTCCAGTTTTCCAAGACAACCGTGAATGTCCATCTGGAATTAATCATGGACAGGCTAAAATGCAAAACCTGACTGAACAGCAGAAACCCAACATGTTTCAGTTTTGCTGAGTCCTGTTTACATCAGTGCAGGCAGAATTTGTTGCCTTAAGAGCTAATCAGCATGCAACCCTAGATTACATTTTTGCTTCTCCAGGTCCCCAGTTGCATGCTTTACCTCTTTGTGAATTTATTTATAACTAATTGTAGCGAACCTTTAAGCAACTATGGGTGCATTTACTTTAAATTTTAGAGGTTTTGATGAAAGTCTTCACTTATTATGCTTCAGTTCACACTGTGGAGCAGCCTTAGAAGGGTCAGCTTAGATTCCTGCCTCATTTGCTTTTTGCCCATAATAAACTGCAATCAAAATCAGTCACCCACAATTTACTAATAAAGCACAAAGTAAATAGAAACTAAACATCTTGTAGCTCCATATGGGTATCAGTTACAGAAGAAACTTATTTTATGGAACTTTTTTATGATTTTGTGGTACTGTGTTTCTTAAAGCTGAAAATTGTCCCAGCTTAGCATGGTTTACCCTCATGAAGTTAAGTAAAGACTCCATTGTCTTGAATAGCTGAGCAAGTATGTGCCCTGTGAGGGCACATTGCTGGCTCATGTCCAGCTTACCAGCCACCACTACCCTCAGGTCTTTTTCAGCAATGCTGTGCTCCATTCTTACATCCCCCAGCTTGTACTGATTTCAGGGGTTGTCACAACCCAGGTTGCAAGATCTTGCACTTGAATTTATTGAATCTTGAGAGGTTCACACAGGCCCACTGCTCAAGCCGATCTAGTTCTGTCTGAACGGCATCATGCCCCTCAGGTGTGTTGACCACACCCTACAGCTTGTTGTCATCCACAGACTTGCTGAGGGTGCACTCAGTCCCACTGTTGATATCATTGACAAAGATGTTAAAGAGCGTATTAATAAGATACAAGGAAAAAATACTTTCTCTACAAAGTATCCTGTGATGTACGCTTAAAAAACAAGATGTGTTACAGCCTTACAGCCTTATTGTACAATTTTGTTTTTAAATTTAACCCTCAAAGCTTCTAGTGTGAAACACCAAACATTTCTTTATGTTAAAATTTCCTAACTGGTGTCTTGAACATCAGGTGATAAATCAGATAATGAGAATAATTTCAAAATGTAATAGCTTGACTTCATTCACCAGCCCAACTGTAATCAATTTTACATCTACATTCTTCAACTGTCTTTTTTTTTTTTGTCTAGAGAGTATAGCAGATACTTATTCTGATATTTAATTGGGTGATGTACACAAATTTCTTAAAATCCTGTAATATCTCAAGTTGGAAGGAACACTGAGTCCAATTCCAACTTCCTCTGATCTATATGGAAATTCTAAGGAGTAGAGGAGGTTTATTGGTCCAAAAGTAGATCTGGGAGAAGAATTCGTTTGCAAGATTGTAGATTATTAGAAGCATTTGTCATATGTAGAAAATATATACAGTGCAATTATCTGTTGGCATTTTAATCAGATGGCCTAAACCATGAAATTTTGATGCATCAATCAATCCAGGTAGGATTTTGTGCTTCTTCTTAACCCAGGTAGAGTCTAGTCTCATGAAACTAGGGAGGGTTTAGAATAGGTGTAAGAGGGAAGTTCTTGGCAGAGGGAGTGGTGAGGTGCTGGAACAGGCTGCCCAGGGAGGCTGTGGATGCCCCATCCCTAGAGGTGTTCAAGACCAGGCTGGTTGAAGCCCTGGACAACCTGGTCTAGTACCAGATCTGGAGGTTGGTGGCCCTACCTGTGGCAGGGCGGTTGGAATTTGATAATCTTTGGGGTCCCTTCCAACCCAAACCATTCTATGATTCTATGAAACAGCTGGAAAGAAAATACATCTTCATATATATATATTTATTTCATTTCTTTTTATGTCACCTCTGTTCATTCTATATGGTTTGATTCTTTTTCACTCTGCTTGCTTGCTTAAATAGTGCTAGTTAGAATCAGAGGTCATATACAAAGAGAACATTTGTAGTAATGCATATGGCTTGACAGGGGAGATTTATTTTGGCAAATGTTAACTGCTGTGGAGCTTGCATCAAACAATACAGGATACTGTGAAATGTTGCTAATTGATGGTATTATGAAGGTCCAGAAATGCCTCATATGAATATCTGTATAAATCACAATTCCAATTACACTGAACGTCTGCTTACATTTAAATGTTTGAAAAAAAGACTCCTCTGCCATGAGAAATTAATATAAATTCTGCTTTTAACACCATAAAATCCTGATTCTGACATTATAAGATAGGTGTTGCTGTTGAGGAAAAAAGTCCTCATCACAAAAATTAGAAGTTAAAGTTGGATATAGCTTCATACATATGAAGGCTTCTTCAAAAGTCATGCCTCCTATTTTATTATGTTGGCTCCAGAGGCAAATGTTGGTGGTATGGCATTAGAGGCTGAACTGTAATGCCAGTATCCCATTAGATTTTGTTGCCTTGTGACAGATGGCAGCAGGGGGGCAGTCTGACAAAATGGTGTCTGACATGGAAGTGCATATGAAGCAAAAGCATGTCATTTAATTCTTTCATGAGGAAAAAATGGCACCATTGACTTTCATCAGTACTTTCTGAACAGTTATGGAGACCAAACAGTGGATGTGAGCACAGTGAGGCAGTGGGTGGTGCATTTCAGCAGTGGTGACAGTGACAGTGGACCACCTACCTCTGCTGGTGCAGATTTTTACACGCACAGCATGCAGGCTCTTCTTCATTGCTGGAAGAAATGCATAGCTACTCTTGGTGACTATGTTGAAAATAGCATTTTGTAGCCGAGAATTTGCTCTATCATCTTATTGTGCTCTTTCTATCTGTTGTCATTTCCATGAAAATAAGTAGGAGGCATTTCTTTTGGAGCAACTTATGTACATCAAAACATTTAAACATGTAACTTAATCCAGGTGAACTATTTCATACCTTTGTTCATGCAAGCTGGTGTAGAACTTTAAGTGTGAAAATCAATCCTTAATACTTTGGTATTTTTTTCTTTTTGGTCCTTCATAGCTTCTAGAGCAACTTGTTTCAGCAGCTGTGTGATAATCAGTTGATCTGTAAAAGGTATTGATGTGCTTCTATGGAGAGCATGTGTAAGTTTGTGACTGTATATAGAAGTTATGCACTCTCCAGGTTTCTGATAATGATTATGCTAAGAACAGAGATGTAGAAAACATGTCAGAAGGGATTAATAGGGCTTATATTCAGCCTGTAGTTTGCTGCATGTGAGTTTTCAGGAATAATGTTCATGATGATTGCACATGATGTTACTGATCCTCAAGTTTACTGGGGCATAGCCCTGGTGCCTGCATTCTGGGTTTTCTTCACTGGAAATTTTAGAGCAAAACAAAGTTCAGACTACTCCTTGCAAGGCAAGTCGGACCCCAAGATAAGCGCAGAAACACCATTTTCATGCTTTATCAGGTTCTCCGTTGTTTTAGAGGTATAGCTAGAACCTTCTAATTTTCTAACATTTCTACAGCAACAAAGAAATGAACAGTGCTTTCTTACAATTTGTTTCTGTTAGGTAGTTGGTGTGTAATTTCCAGAAGAATTGGATTTTGATATGGAAATGTCAAAAAATTTATGGTATGATAGCTTGTGACATTACTGTAGGCTATTTGGTTAGTCTGTACATTAGTGTTCAAAACTGATATTTCTTATGTTTCATAAGCTTTGGACTTGTATTGTTACTGTTAAGGTTAATGGCAGAGGGTCATTAACTTCAAAGCAAGAGAAGTCTGGGAACATTTCACAGTCCATAGAAAGTGTTTTCTTTAAAAGCTTGTATTGGTTTTTGTTCAGTTACATCAACAGAGTTCAAATACTAATTGCTTTTATACGGTTTCGTTCTCATAGATTACATTATTATCAGTGCACATTATTGACTAAATAACTGCATAACGTAGTTCTTGCATAAACAATCTTTGTTAAAAAAGTCACCTCTTTTGTTTGTACACTCATTGCTCTAAAATACCTTGCTGGCCTTTGATTCCCTTTACCCTCCTGCAACTTGAAGAGAAATTTTATGGTTGAGTAATAAAACTCATGAAACTAAATGTTAGTAGAGGAATAGTGGATAAAGATAGGTAAGTATTGAACTGCCAGAAAGGAGTGAAAGATACTGATAGAAAATGGGAAGTTATTTTCTGCTGAAGTATGCTTCCATGTATTCATTCTGCAGGTAGTACTCTTAAATGCCATCTCCTTGGTATGTACCGTTAGGAGTTCTCTATCTTCAAGGCTTTTGTAATGAAGTCCAGTGCTAACAAGACAGGAGTGTAAATTGTGGGGTAGTTGCTGGTGATGAAAGTTTCTTTAACAGCCCAGTACATAAAACACTGAGGGGAAAAAAAAAAAAAAGAAAAAAAACTACCACTTTTACTGAACAGCCCAAACAGTGCTTGCCAACATAGTCTGCTCTCGTTTCTTCACTGTACACTTCTGACTTGCATCAAAATGGTGTAGTTTGAACCACAATCATCGTTCCCTTTCTGAAGAGCTACAAAGATCCATGCAAGAGTATGAAGGGATAAACCGCTGGTGAGGACAGTTGTAAGGAATCTGCCTGCGGCAGGTTGAGGATCTGTAGGGAGATGCTCCCATCTGGATGTACTTTACAGTGCTAAGCAGGTGCCAATGTTAAGTGGCATTCCTCTGTGAATGAGCAAGTTCTGCAATCCTGTAAGTATTCTGAGCTGACAGACAAGTTCTAACTAAACAATGAATGATGGATACATAAACCACAACACTTACATGGCAGGTGAAAGATGGATGGAGTACTTAAAAGGAAGACTCTCAGGAACTCAGTGTGGCATGCAAGATTGGAAAACCTATACTGATTGTGTACTTTGTTCTGGGATAAAGAGGTGAAGCCCACAAGGACCAAGTGATATATTAGCATGATGGTACAGTGCTGTTAGTGGTTCCTTTGCTTAGTATTAACCCAGCAGTAAGTTTGTGAAGACTTGAGGCTTCCTGACCGTTGAAATTTCTTTTCTTTCTATAAATATATTCTCACTGTAACGTGCATGCCTATCGGAGAAAACACATATGATTTTTATAATAGAACTATGAGAAGCATTCTTGATACTCAGTATTGTTAAAGAGTGCATATTTCAAAATAATAGTCCTTCTGTGTGTTGGAGAAACACTTCAGTACATTTTAATCCAAAGCTGCAACTGCATGTGACTTCTTCCTCCTATACCACATGGCAAATAATGGTACTTCTGAAAAATTTTGGTTATACAAAGCCCCACAGAAGCTGTCAGAATTTTCTCTTCATCACTGCCAGCTCCATAGGAAATACTGGATAAAACCTCCAAATGTAACGAACATATGAAGTATCTATGGGATTACTATGAAAACAGTGGCAGTGGAAAGGTTCTTCATATTTCTTCCCCAACAGTCTCCCACTTGTGGTATGTAGTACTTGAAGGCCTGGCAGTCCAGCCATCCTAGCTTGTTACCAAAATACACTTACATTTATTTGCGTTTACAAGTAAGTTTCCACAAAGGAAAACATCTGGAAACTTATTTAGTTGTTGTTTAATATGAAAAGTGAGTTAAAATGGAAGAAATATAATATATTACATAACATAATAAAAATGTCTTTTACCTTATATTCTTGACACCAAAGTAGTATAACTATGAACAATTCAGGACATTCACCTTCTTTCTGCATTCACTTGCATTAAAAAATAAATAAATAAGTCTCATACATGCTTTTTGTGTAAAGAAAATGTAAAAATAGTCTTTATATGTTGAGTATAATATTTGCAATAAGCTGAAGTAGGAAAAAATATGGAAAACCAGTGATTTTTAACACCACTGCTTGTAGTAAATTACTGGTAATTCTGGCTGAACAAAGAAAAAAAGTGGACTGTTGCAGTAATAAAATCAATCTGTTTCTATAGCGCCTTCCAGGTGACCAGTGTGGAGTTATCAGTGTTATATATTAAAGATAAGGCGCAGCTGGAGATAGGCTCTTTTGATCCAGTGATCTTTTGATCACAGCCATTGCTTTGAATACAGCCACAATGCATCTCGCTATCAAAATGAGCCAGGTCTCATATCTAAATAATGATACAGCCAATCATCTTTGCTTAAGCATTTACATATTTAAACCCACCAAAAACATGGTATTACCATCACATTTCAGTTCTTAGCAGAAAAAAAAATCTGAAAAGTCTATTTATTTTTAACCAAGAAGGACAGATTTCCCCCTCTGACACATTTCCAGACTGGTACAGGAGGTCATTGGGGAGCTGTACTTGGACTCCTGAGTGAAGGGACCGATTTTTGAGCACACAGAAAGCCCCCTGAAGTCAGGATTAGGTCTGCAAACTTCTAAAACAGAATTTATGCAGTTACTTACAGACCTGTTCTGCATACATTTCTATATATTTTGACCTAAGTTACAAATCCTTGTTCTCTTAGTCTCCCTGCTATTCATTATAAATATTAATTATGCCATACACTAGTGAACCCTTCTGAAATGTTTCTCCACAAGAGTTAAAAGCATGATTGTTTACAGGAGTTTGGTCTTCTGTTACAATAGAAGCACTTTCTTTTGCTCTCATTGCTTTCCAGTGCATCTGATGAAAACATTTGAGACTGATATCAGATGTATTTAGCAGCTGTCTCACATTTACCTAGACTGTGAGGTATAAGTTGAATGTAGTACTTTTTCTCAAGAATAAGTATGTGTTTAATGATTAGACAATGGCAAAGGTGTCTCTGCTCTGTCACAAACAACTTTCATTGTTTAATATTTTTTGGATTAGTTAATGTCTCTTTCTTTTGTGCATTATGTTGTGGCTAATTTAGCAGCAAGGACTTTTAATTTGGTTTTGCAGCATTAAGTTCCAAGGGAAACAAAATATTAGAATGGGATCTTTACTCTTAATACCAATCGCATATTACTTCATTTACTGAATGTGAAAGATAACGTAAAAAATTGAATTGCCAAAAACATTAATCATTTGGTTCAGGTAGGCTACAAAAACAAGTTGCTGAGTAGAGTCTCAAGCAGGAAGATGGTGAGGCAAGGACTTGATGAACAGACTGTTATAAGATGTCTGAGAGGAGCTCACTGTGGTAGATGTATTCTGTGCCAGTAAAATAAACTACTAAAAGATGTCTAGAAACTTATCTGCAAAACCTGGTGAAGCCTTTTTATGCTCATTCCCGAAATGCTTTTACGTTAATGTGCAGGTTTCGTAGTTCAAGAATGTTTTCAATATTGCAGTTAAAGGATGAGAAGAAGTAGGATTTTCACTGGGATATTTACACAGAGGAGGAAAAACCTTTGTGGATGACATTTTCTTGAACTGCAGTAAAAATAGATTGCTGCTGTAGGAAATTAATGAGTGTGAGTTGTCATACAGGAGTTGAGGAAAAGTTGACAAATGAGGGCTCAGACTGTTTAGACACATCTGTTAATGATGTCAGTCATACAAAAGGTGTAAGGGACGAGAATGAAATGTACAGCAAAAGTGAAGGAGGGTCAACTGAGATATTCTGGAAAGCTAATAGAGTGACAAACTTTAGAGTTAAATAAAAAATGATGTGGCCAACTCCCTGCTTCCCTGAATGCATACAAAACCTGTACGTATCTGTATACCAACATTAGATGTGTAAAGGAAAAAGTAGGTGACCTGAAATTCTTGGCAAAGAAAATGGATCTTGACATAGTAGCCATTACAAAAGAATGTTGGAATGACAAAAATCAATAGGAGAGTGTAATACCTGACTATAAACTAACAGGAAGGACAGATTAGGTCATAGAGCTGAGGGAGCAGTATTAGTGCTATACTATTGAGCCTTCTGATCAGGAAACGGATATTGAGTCCAAAATGTTGAAGTAGATCAAAGAACCAACTAAGCCTAATGAGGTAGTAATAATGGGTGACTTCAACTACCTTCAGCTGGTTGAATGTCACAATGGGATAAAGCATAAGGGAAGCAATTTCTCATCGCTCTGAATGATAGCCTTTTAGGAAGATTCCATTCCAGAGGATACAAACTCAGTGGCAAGTCTTGACTTGAGTAACATACGGGAATGCAGGTAAGAAATTCTGAGGAGCTATACCAAAGAAAGACTTTTTTTATTTAAGTCATGATCACTGTAAAACTTAAGTTTGATATGAAGGGCCAATAGTTAGAAATTGGTTTAGAGAACCACCAATAGACTGGAGGATGTGAAAATTCTCTAGGCAAAAGATGCTAAATTAAAAGTAAGGAAGTTAAGTCCTTAGAATCGATATGGAATCCAGTTGTAGTATTCAGTAATAGACTGAGAAAGAGACACAGCAGCTAACAGAGTAAATAAGTATTTAAACATGGTTATGGAGATCAGAATTTCTCTGGACCAATTATATATGCTTCAGGAATCAGAAACCCACCTTTAGGGGTGTCTATAAACAGGACTTTTGCCACAGCAAGTGCCTAAAAAGCTGTGAAGCCATAGCACAAGAATCACCTCACACCACAGAAGAAAAAAAAAATGGAAAAGGTTCACCACAGCAAAGATACTGGCCTAGCAGAAAGCAGATATAGGGTATGAGGACTTTCCAGTGAACTGTGGTTTTCTGTTGTATTCATTTGATATCACTGATGTGGTGCTAGGTAGTTATAGAACTCTGACATACTAACAGAGTCTACTTTGTCAGAATAAGAGAACCAGGAGTGAAGATGTAAAATTAACGACAAACTAGAAATGGCAACAGTAAAAGCAGATCTCACTCATTCAAAATTTTCTAAAGAACACTGGTTTTGTTTGAAGTAAATACTATTCAAGGATAAAATTGTGAGATGCTTCAAGTATGTAGACAGTGAAAGGATGATGAATATCGTCTACCTGGTCTTCTGCAAAGCCTTTGACATGGTCCCTCACCATATCTTTCCCTCTAAATTGGAGAGGTATAGATGTGAAGGATGGACTGTTCGGTGGATTAAGAATTGGTTGGCTGGTCACAGCCAAAGGGTTGTGATCAGCAGTTCTGTGTCTGGGTGGATGCTGGTCACAAACGGTATCCCCCAAGGGTCGATCTTGGGACTGGTGCTCTTCAACATCCTTATCAATGACATACACGATGGCATCGAGTGCACCCTCAGCAATGACACCAAGCTGAGAGGTGCAGTCTATACATTGGAGGGAAGAGAAACTATCCAGAGGGACTTGGACAAGCTGGAGAAGTGGGCCCACATGAAACTAATGAGGTTCAACAAAGCCAAGTGCAAGGTGTTGCACCTAGGCTGGAGCAATCCCAGATTTTTATACAGACTAGGGGAAGATCTCCTTGAGAGCAGCCCTGTGGAGAAGGAATTGGAGGTCATGGTAGACGAGAAGCTGGACATGGGCCAGGAGTGTGCGTTTGCAGCCTGGAAGGCCAGCTATATGTTGGGCTGCATTAAAAAAGTGGCGGCCAACAAGGAGAGGGAGGTGATTGTCCCCCTCTACTCAGCTCTTTTGAGGCCCCATCTGGAGTACTGTGCCCAGACCTGGGGCCCCCAGCACAAGAAAGACATGGAACTCTTGGAAGGGGTCCAGAGGAGGGCCACTAAGATGATCAGAGGGCTGGAGCACCTCTCCTATGAAGAAAGGTTGAGGGAACTGGGATTGTTTAGCTTGGAGAAGAGAAGGCTCTGGGGAGACCTCATTGTGGCCTTCCAATATTTGAAGGGAGTGTATAAACATGAGAGGGAATGGCTGTTTATGAGGGTGGATAGTGATAGGACAAGGGGGAATGGTTTTAAACGGAGACAGGGGAGGTTTAGGTTAGATATGAGGAGGAAGTTTTTCACTCAGAGGGTGGTGACACGCTGGAATACGTTGCCCAAGGAGGCTGCAGGTGTCCCTGGATGCATTCAAGGCCAGGCTGGATGTGGCTCTGGGCAGCCTGGTCTAGTGGTTGGCAACCCTACACATAGCAGGGGGATTGAAACTAGATGATCTTCGAGGTCCTTTTCAACCCAGGCCATTCCATGATTCTATGTGACATCGATATAAGTAAAAGAGACAGGTATCTTTCCAGTACAATACTTACATGTGAACTGCATGCTAGAAGCTGTGTTTGGAAACAGAATAACAAAATTATTTGGAATATAAAAGGACCTTCTTTTGCAACACATCTTGAAAATACTGGGACTATTGCGCTGAAAAAAAGGAGGATAGGCTGATAAGCCAAACATTTTGCTTCTTAACACCATTCTAATAATACGAAGTGGAACCAGACATAGGATATGGATACATTTAATATCCTTTTCAAATTTCAAATGGGTGAAAATCTTTTTATTTGGATGGAAGTCTTTAGGATGTGGGATGTGATTCCAATATGATATTCTGTTCACAACATGCTCTCTTCCTTCTTTAGGAGGTGATCATGGCCATGGCACTATGTTCAGCATGTACAGGAAAAATGGCCTTATTATTTTCTTGTGGTTTGGAGGCATGAGTAGTAATTACATTTACCAACAGCCAGCTATTTTTTGAGGTTACAAAAATACAGAGAAAATGGTTAGATCATTTCCTTTGTGGCCCTGGAAATCCTTTCCACTTAACTCGAGATAAAGAGTAGTGTCTGCACAAATGTATTGCCTTGCATTAACTAGAAATTTTAAAACTGTTTTCTCTTTGTGACTGGTAACATATTTGATACATTCCTGATTCCAGCATCTCCTTCAGTTTGGAATTTAGAAGCTGATTGCATCTTAGGTAGTAATTGGAATGGATTTGAAACCTTGCTGGTAGTTCAAAGTGAGACTACATTGACGTAGGTGTTTGTTTACATACATAATCAGTTATATTACATCTGAAATGGACTCATATGATATGAAGTGAACCTTATGATGATTACCATAATTTGCCAAATGTTTAGTAGGTGGCCAAATCACCTATGTGAAAAAAGACAGAAACTGTTTCTGTTTCTCTCCTACCTGACTTTGTGCTGCTACATCAGTAATACAATGAAGTTTTCTACTTCTTTTCCCTGTAATAGAGCCATTTGTTTTGAGGGATGAGAGGAAGATAAATGCTGGAGGGAATGGCATCAAGTTTTACCAGGGGGTGTTCAAGTTGGACATTAGGAAAAATTTCTTCTCTGTAAGAGTAGTCAGGCACTGGACTGCCCAGGAATGGGCTGCCTGGGGAGGTGGTGGAATCCTTGTCCATGGATGTGTTCAAGAAACAGTTGTTGTACTGAGGGACATGGTTTAGTGAGAACTATATGGTGATAGGCAAGCAGCTGACTGGATGATCTTGAAGGTCTTTTCCAACCTTGATGATTCTATGATTCTACTATTCTATGATTCTATCCTTCACATTATGTGCTAAATGAACTTGTAAATAATGAGTTTGGACTTTCAAGCAATCAAAAATGAAGCCTCTATTTGAATCTTGATTTTCCAGCTTGCAGGTCTTTGACATGAAGATGAAATTTAAAAATGTATTTTTATGTGAATAATTTTATTAAAATTATATGTGAATAATTTTTTTGAACATGGTGAGAGTATAAGAAATAACCGGAGTTAATATTTAATTCTCCTTGGGAAAGCAGATGGCTAAGGAACTTTAACTCGGGTAGAAGAATGTTAACCACTTCTTAACTTATGGTTAATAACACTGCGGAAAAGAGCAAAATTAATCATTAAAGTTACTATATCTGAATTACTCTGAGCTTTATAGCAGCTGATAGAAGTATCCTCTGTTGTTGTTCTCATGACAGGCTAAGAGGAAATGATGAAAAAATGAGAATATACATGATGAAATATATTAAATTACCCTTGGTTTACTTTACACAAGTAAAATATTAAGATCTTTCCTGAAAAGATTCTGTGAGGACTTCCTCGCATACTGGGAGAACAATATTAAAGTAATTTTAAATTAAATTCTTTTATTCTCTGTGGTTAGAAGACAATCACATGAATTGTTCTATTTGCTACAGTTTGAATAAAGTCAAGCAATAATGTGTGCCACCTAAATAAAAGTAATTTATAAAGATTTCTGTAAATGTTACCCATCACCAAATAATACTTTCATTTTATAACATGGTCAAATTTGATTATGTCTGCAGATACAATAAATAATTCCAAAGTAGAACTGTAAAAACTAATGATAAAGATTTACTTTTGCTCTGCATTACATATTAATAATATATATATCATTTTACAGATTTGGTCTGCAAGGAAACTTAACGTAAAATATTTAGTAAAGGTCAGTGTGGAAATCACACTAATATGGCATAACTCAGAGCAACCCTATATTTTATTGATGGCAATAGGATGCAGATTTTTTTTTACTATCTTATTTTATGTACTTTTTTTTTCCATGCAAATATCATAGAATCATATAATCATAGAATTGCTCAGGTTGGAAAAGACCTTCAAGATCATCAAGTCCAATCTCAACTTAATCATACTACTCTAACAACCCTCCACTAAATCATGTCCCTGAGCACCACATCTAAATGGTTTTAAATTACATTCAGGGATGGTGACTCAACCACCTCCCTGGGGAGCCTATTCCAGTGCTAACAACCCTTTCTGTAAAGAAGT
Organism: Gallus gallus; assembly: GCF_016699485.2. Classification (NCBI taxonomy): domain Eukaryota; kingdom Metazoa; phylum Chordata; class Aves; order Galliformes; family Phasianidae; genus Gallus; species Gallus gallus. The sequence goes on from NC_052533.1 coordinate 50,244,183, forward strand.
TTTTCCTGATATCTAACCTAAACTTACTGTGGCACAACTTGAGGCCATTTCCCCTCATCCTGTCACCTGTCACCAGTGAGAAGAGACCAGCCCCACTCTAACTGTAATCACCTTTCAGGTATTTGAAGAGAGCAGTAAGGTCTCCCTTCAGCCTCCTTTTCCCCAGACTAAACATCCCCAGTTCCCTCAGTCTCTCCTCAGAGGGCACATTCTCCAAGCCTTTCACAAGCCTTGTGGCCCTTCTTTGGACCAGCTCCAGCACCTCAATGTCCTTTGTGTATGGTGGTGCCCAAAACTGAACACAGGACTTGAGGTGGGGCCTCACCAGTGCCAAGTACAGGGGCAGGATTACTTCCCTATTCCTGCTCACCGCACCATTCTTGATACAAGCCAGGATGCCATTGGCCTTCTTGGCCAGCTGGGCACAGTGCTGGCTCATATTCAGCTGACTGTCTATCCAGTATGAGAGGCTTTGCTTTTGCAGTTTCTAGTATCAGGAGGAAAGACATAATCATTAATTTACAAAAAATAAATAAATAAATAAAAAGGAAAGAAAAGGAAAGAAAATCCTACATGGAATGTCACCAACAACAGTGTTACATTACTAATGCTGTCATTAAGCAAAGATTAAAAAATCATGACATCAGGCTTTCTTTTCATGTTCCTACTTTAATTTACAGGATGACTACATTTTGAATAAATTGAAATGGCATGAAAAGGTTATTGCTGAAAGACAGACTGCTTTTGATTTCCTAACAAAGATCTCATTATAGTCAGTGTAAAATGCCACCCAAACATTAATTTGATTCACTAAAACTCAAGTGGTAATAGGTAATATAGTAATAGAATATTTCTAGTGTGGAAAGTAAGCCATATGGGAAAAAAAGTAATGTACAAAAAATGATTCTACTTTTGGCTATCATCTTTCATACGAACATCTTAATTCATAAGTTCTTTATGCTGAGCTAAGGTTAATGAATAGAAAGGGGATAGAGGGCTCTGCTACATAAGAAGGATCATGATCATGTGTACAATATGAGACAATGGAGGAAAAGGCATTTAAGTCTATCTCTTTAAGTCTATCTCTTAATTTGTCCTCAGATTTCACTTGTCTCTGACAGCAATGGATGTGAGCATTGCAGTCTTTCAAAGGTTAGGCTGTAGTAATCTTATGTCTTACACTCTCCTTTGCAGTTTTGAGAATGCACAGTAGAAGGAGTTGGTTAAGTGGTTGGTTTTCTGTTGTTTTTTCCCCAGTTTCTTATTGAGGATTTTAATAATGGAACATATGAAACAGGAAGTTACACAGTTCTTTGAAACAGTATTGGTGATGTGGAAAAACAAATCTATTGCCAAAATTATTGGGGGTTAAGTTATAAGCATTGAATTCTTCAAAACAAAATATAGAACCCAGTACAGTATTATAGGCTAAATAACTGTAGGAAATAGAAATGTAATGAGAATTTCAGTGTTTTAGATAAAAATGTATCTGAGAAGAAAAACCATACTTATAATAAAAATGGAAAGAAAGTTTGATTTCACCTTAACCAGTTCCTTTTAAAAGTCAGTAAAGGAGACTCTCAAAGATACAGAAGGCTTTCCTAGTTACTTTGTAAAGAAAGAAATGGAAATTGTGTATCATAAAAAGAAAAGTTTTAAAAATCTTTTAAGTCTGCAGAGTTAGAATAAGAATCTGGAGACCTCAGACAGGAAAACGTGGATTTTTTTTTATTTTTTATTTTATTATTATTATTTTTTTTTTTTGAGTCCTGAGTTAGTTGCTGGAGAATATGTGTGTTCTTCCTCAACCAAACAGTACCACTTCTAGGCCCAGCCTTTAGTTTGCAGTATGAAGAAGCTAGTATGCACCTTGAATGAATATTGATTTCCTGTTCATCCATGTGTTTCATTGCATTCAAATCACAAATGATTAATAACATGCATAATGGAATCCTATAGAAGTTACAGAGAAAGAAAGCCAAACTTTCAATACTTTCAATGTTTGATTAAGGGCATAACTGGAAAGATTCTAAATATGAGTTAAAATTATTAGTTAGATTTTCCAATTCTTTCATTGGGAAAATGAATTCTGAATGTCTCACTTGACTGTCTAGCAGAATTAATGATTTGATGCATCCCCAAATAATTAGACCAGTGAACAGATTTTCTTCCACCAGCTTTTTTTTTTTTTTTTTTTTTTTTTTTTTTTTTTTTTGGAAATATCTGTGTTTTTAAATGACATCTAAATCATCTCACCCTACAAGCTCAGAAAAAGCTGACCTGACCTTTTGACACCACCTGTTCAGGAATGGGAACTTCTTCAGCATGCTATTCTACGCAGATAAAAAGTTCACAAAATCTGACCTGGAAAGAATGGTTAAAAGAATTAGTTTTGTTTAGTCTAGGAAAGAGCAGACTGAGGGAGGATGGGATTACAATCTTCCAGTATGTAAAAGAATGCTGTAAAGCTGCTGGTGATTTGTTTTCTGTATCCAGTTGAGAAGACAAAATGAAAATATTTAATGTGAAGTAAAGATATTTAGATTATGTAAGAGGAGAAAATTTTCCAAAGCTAAGAATAGGGAAATATGGTAGAGACTATACAAGATAACTGTCATCTTGATTACTGGAAATTTTCAAGAATACTGTCTTTATTACACCTGTCAGTAGTAGTTGAGGATGCTAATGCTGTTCATGTTACAAGGTGAATAAGTAGATGAATTAGGTAATGGATGTCCAAACTTTTGGCTTGCCTGAGCTGCACTGGTAAAGAAGAATTGTCTTGAGCTGTGTATAAAATGTGTAGGTTGCTGTAAAAGTAATGCCTCATATATTTTTTTTTTCCCATGGAAACTACAATAGATACAAAGAACATGATAACACTATTCAGTAAAGCAAATTCTCCGCTACTAAGCACTTTTTTCAGCACAGTCACCACCATTAACTATGCGTTTCTGCTGACGATAAACAAGAGCCTACATGCCACACTTGTAAAAATCTGCACCGGTGGAGGTGACCTGCTGTTGCTTCCATGTCAGACACCATTTTGTCAGACTGCCCCTCTGCTGCCATCTGTCACATGGCAACAAAATGTAACAGGATATTGGTGGAAAGGTTCAACTTCTACTGCCATACCACCAACATCCACCTCTGACATTGTCAGCCAACGTAATAAAACAAGAGGCATTACTTTAGGAGCATTCGTTGGATGCAATATAGTTACTGTTTGTAAACCACAAAGTTTACACTATTTTTTTTAATTGAAACAAAAAAGAGAGAGCAACAAAAACACAATTCCTTTCTCAAAATGCAAAGCACAGCTCATTATTCTTCACTGTTCCCAAGATTGTTTTCAGCCAGTGTAACAAACTACACACTATTATTTTCCATAACTGGGTTGGATACACTGCACTGTATCTTCCCTGTGTCCTGGTGTCAGTCCAGGCAGCGGCTATCACACACCACTGTGAGGTTGCTGTGAGTGATGGGTGCATGCTCAGGGCCAAGCTGGGCTGCTCTGTGGGGCAGAGCTGCCAACATGATGGTGCTGGATAGTGGGAGGCTGCAGGATGGGCTGGGCCAGGCCACAGGTGGGACATGGATGATATAACCTCTTCTGATCCAGGGAGGAGCTGTCATTAATTTAAAGTGAAATGTTTTGTTTTAGTTCTGTGTTTGCCATGACAAATGCTAGTTCTTGTTTTCAGTTCAAGTATCTCTCTTCATTAACCAGGTAATTGCTGTGATGAGCTAAAATACTGAGTGTTATAATCCTATAGAACTACCTTTTCTAAAGTCAAAATGGTCTCTTTCATATTTTCTCAATTATGTGTATGTAAAATACCCTGCCATGTGCCAGAGAGTGATGAGGCAGAGCAAGGGGACATGTGTGGGCTGGAAATGAGGGCAGTGTGTCCTGCTCTGGAGTATGTTCCTGTTGGGAGAAGACAAGGGGGGGATGCAGAAACCTACACACAAACTCTAAGGTTCCAAAAAGATAGACAATTATTGTTTGTGGTGTTTACTTTTTTATTATTTTGTATTTTGTATCGTTAAATTGCTGATGGTCTGATGTGGGAAAAAAAAAAAAAAAAAAAGTCCAAGTGAAGAATCTGGGCTGAATCTTACTGCTGAAGTTCAGAACTTCTTTCTGTCCAATCCAAAGTATGCTTCTCCATACAGACAGCTGCCTCTATGACCCTTTCTCCTGTACTGGGGACGGACAAGGGAAGTGGACAGGAAGGATGGGGTCATGGAAACCTTGGCTGTCCAAAGAATTACGTGGAATTGGAGGTTCCATGAGCCTGCAGGATGGCCCTGAATTTGGGCTGTCCAAGCTAACAGTTAACTTATGGGATCCTCTCACTGCTGTGATGTTTGAGGCCCCCAGGAGTTCAGATCCCTGTGCTGGACTCCTCTCATTGCTCCTGCACAGCAGCTCAGAGGATGGCAGTCCCTGTCCTGCTCTGTTCCTCAGGATTCAGTGAAGAAGAGATGACAGGTCTTGGAGATGGATGAGAGAGTGGCCCACCTCCATGAGCTTGATGTCATTGCCCATTTTCATCAGCTGTCTCTTCTTGAAAGATGGCTGCTCTATACTCTCTTCAAAAGAAAAATTTCTGGTAGGTCTCACTTTGAGAACAACAGCCACTGGCTCTTTCTGCTCAAAGACTGGGGTTCCGAACACAGAATTCCCATATTTATAGGGCTCAGAACAGAAGGAACGGGTGGCAGTAGGATTCTGAGTGTCCCATGGTGACCAAATCTTGGGAGTTGGGGTTTGAGGTCCATCCTGTGAGACAGTTGCAAAAATGTACCCTCATAGAGGGTCAGGGAAAGGGGTTCTCAACCACTCTGCAACTGTCTGGAGTGGAGCTATCCTGGTGTCAGAAAGTAACAGAGAAGTGGCAAAGCATGCTGGCACACCGCAGGCAGCCAAAAAAGATGTAATCATTAAAAATTGTTGAGTACACAGCTGATCCAAAATTGTTGCATCAGCTGTCCTTTCCCATCCCTCACCCCCATCCAAATCCTCAAAGGAGAGGGGTTGCAAAGAGAGGACCCAATGTCTTCTGCACAGTCATACTGGTACAGCAGTGGGGTCTGCTGGGGGGCCTGCAAGATCCTTAGGACCTGGTGGTAGGGTTTTCCACTCTAGGGATGAGAAGGTCAGTCAGGAATTGCTGTCCTCAGCCTGTTCTCTCCTTGGCCACAGAACAAGTGGTTGAAGGTGAAGCCAGGCCCTCCATGGCAGCGCACAGAGAATAGCATGACTATCAGTCATGACTCTAGATAAGTAATTTGGACAGCTTCAATCTTTGCAATCTCTGATATACGGTATTGAGAAGAGAGCTTAGGGTCGGGGATACAGGTGTGTCTGTGGCTGTCCCCCATCAGTGGGCCCCTATGTACCTCAAGTAGCATGAAAGTATTCAATCCTACATCAGGTGAAGAGGAAAGTGAGGTTTTTGTATCCTGTTCCATGACTAAGGTACAAAAAAATGTGCCAAGAGAATGTACAGACTGTTGCACTAAAAACTAAAGCCACTTGTTTTCATGTTTCTTGTGATGGCTTCCTGTGCCTATGCCAACGTAGTACCAAATCATCCCTTTGTGTCCCTTCTTCCTAAATGTTTCCAGTGTTTTGCTTTCATACCTTGTATAGATGCAGGTGACAGTAGCAACTATTAAGCTGCCCAGTGGACTAATGGGGACAGGTCTTCCTTTGCAGCTAATTCATAGCTTTTCACCCTTTGGCTCATAGTTTTTTTTTTAGGAAGGCCTCTGGTGTAGATCCACATTTGGAGGATTAGTTATTGGTTCTGTGGGTTTGATTCAGTCAAGCTCAGTCAAGTTTGGATATCGTGGGGAGGAACTCCAGCATCTCTGGGTGCCAGTTGCATATCTGAGCACCCTGATAGTGACGGTCTTTTTCTGTTGAATAACTGGAAGTTGTCCTTGCTGCAGAGTGTGCCTGCTGCTTCTAATCCTCCCACCACTGTGTACTTGTGAGAAAAGTCAAGTTTCATCTTCCATGCTCCCAAGTAGGCAACTGTAGTCAACACTCAGATCCTCCCTGAGCCTTCTCAGATCCAAGCAAAGTCAGTTCCCTCACAGTGCCCTGGGATGAGATGTGTCATGGGCCTTCCAGAGCCCTGAGGCACCGGAATGGGCCCATAGACTTAAATACAAAAAGTAAACATGATGAACCCTGCTGCTTACTTCAGCTTTTCCTGTCCAGATCAGGAACAGGCCTCAGAAATAACACAGGATTTTAAGTTTATTTCCATGCCTGTGTAGAAGCTTCTACTCTGTATTTGAGCTTGTGTTGAGTGACTGGTCATAAATTCTTTCACAAAGAGGTCGTTCTTCAACCAATTCTATTCAGTTCCTGGTATTGTCTTCCCAGGAGCATAACAGAATCTAATCTCAAGAAGTTTTATCTTGCTTTATCCTTTAACACAACTTGAGGATAATTTCAGAGTCTCTATCAGCTTGATGCATTACTTAATGTGTCCTTTTTCAGGCAAAGGGACATAGGTTGTGCAGTGAATTTTAGAAATCTTTTCTGAATAGCTGAACAGTCAACATCAGTAATACAAAGGCTGCTCCAAAAGTAATGCATCCTGTTTTATTACATTGGCCCACGTTATCAGAGTTAGATGTTGGTGGTATGACAGTAGAGGTGTAACCTTCCCACCAATACTCCATTCCATTTTGTTGCTGTGCAACAGATGGCAGCAGAGGGGCAGTCTGACCAGATGCCATCTGACATGGAGTGTGTATGAAGCAAAGGTATGTCATTGAATTCTTCCACGCAGAAAAAATGGCACACCTTGACATTCATCAACACTTGCTGAGCAAGTGGTTGATGCGTTAACCAGACAGTGGATGTGAGTGCAGTGAAGATTGGATTGTGTGGGTAGCATTTTCCTAGCAGTGGTGATGACCATGTTGAAAGTCAGTGTTTAGTAGCTGAGAATTTGCTCTACCTAGTGTTGTGTTCTTTGTATCTGTTGTAGTTTTCATGGAAGTAAATATGAGACATTGCTTTCTGAGCAACCCTAACAGATTGCGCTGTTAGCAAGCATTGATATTTTCCTAACAGCTCCTAAGTAAAAAGAAGTACTTAGCACTGCTTATCAATTCAATAAATATTATAAAACATATTCCCAAATTGAAATGTTACTCAAGTCCTTGTGAGCAAGCTCTTTGCTGCATGCTTTTATTATTATCTAATCATATGTGAGACTTCTAGTGTCAGGAAAACGAATGCCACGTTGACACACATCCCAGATTCTAGGATCTTTTTCAACTTCCAATAATTCCCTTATTCCAAGGAGAAGTAAAAACGTCCCCTACATTTTTTCCAGTGGTTCTACCTAACTTGTTGAATATTTTAAACAGAGTATTTATAATGTCTTCATTTCTTATTTGTACTGTTAGAAAAAAAAATCAAAGCTATTTGAACCATGCAGTTTAAAACTTCTACTTTGTTTTAATTGAATCATAAAATCATAGAATGTCTCGAGTTGGAAGAGACCTCAAATGTTATCTAGTTCCAACCCCTTTGCTCCAGGAAGGGTTACCAACTACTAAATGAGGCACTAGATCGGATGCTCGGTACCCCATTCAACCTGTCCTTCAACACCTCCATGGATGGAGCATCCACAACTTCTCTTGACAGAGTATTCCAGTGCGTTACCATCCTCCCACTTGAACAATTCCCCCGAAATGTAATCTAAATCTCCCCTCTTTTAGTTTAAAACTATTCCCCCAGGTCTCATCATTATCTACCCATGTAAAAAGTTGAGTTTCCTCCTGTTTATATAAGATCCTTTAAAGTACTAGAAGACTGAGAAGACTGCAGTGAGGTCTCCCCACAGTCTTCTGTTCTCCAGACTTTTTTTGTTTGTTTGTTTTTCTTTCTTTTTCCTTGCAAGTTCAAGCAACGTAAGCTGCTTTCCCATTTAAAATGCATTTTTTTTTTCTCATACAAGTTTGGCTCAATTTTTAACCAAGATAGTTGCAGAAAATAGGTTACCAGCTTAATTCTGTGTATGAATAGCTGTTTGGAACATTTCTTCAGAATTATGTATCCTACTGCATGTGTAAAATCTTGATTCCTTATGCAGCTGTTAGCTGATTTTTCTTAATAAGAGTCCTTTGATTTTTCTCTTTTAGTACTAATTCAGTAACAATGCTACCAGCTAAACAAAACAGGATTTGTTTATCTGAAAATTTCAGCTTCACAGACACAGAATGCATTTAAGAAACTTCACATAATTGCTATGGGCAGAAAAGAAGGGAAGATCAGTAAGTCACATATTTTCCTTTTACGTATATATTAACAGACAATAGCAGGATTCTGACAGAATGTCTTCATTTTAAAGACATGGATTTCAGCAGGAAATTCAGCAGGATTCTGAGTAACACTAGCAAGGTTTTAATGTGTGGGATGTGTGTCTGTACCTACCTGGCATACTTTTAAAGAAAGGTTAATCTGGAATCTGTGTGATTTCAACCTTTATACTCTTTTCTTTCATAGAACATACTGAAAAAAGAGTATTTAAACACTGCTAATGGCAGTGGCTCAACAGAAAACTAAAACTATGTAAGAAATACAGGATTAGGCTCCCAGGACCTCTTCTTCCCTCGAAATGTTTGTGCTGTGGGAAAGGATTAAGTAGTTTTAGACAGTAGTATAATGTAATCAATGTACTTAAGTATGATATAAAATATCAGATATATAACATACTTTATCCTCTTGTTGCATTAACTCTTCATAAAGAATTAGGTACAATCTGGTTTCAGGCAATTCACTGTTTCTTTTTACCAACTGATAGCTCTTATAGGGTCCAATTAACAACACTTGCTCTGGAGAGGAAAAAAATAACAAAAAGAAACAAACAAGCAAAAAAACACTCAGGGGTACAGACAGAGCTCTGATGGGCTAAGAAATCTGCTGAAAACTTGTGTGTTACAATGGATGCCAGGCTAAACAGGAGCTGACAGCATGCTCTCCTCATGAATAAGGCAGACCATATGCTTGGCTTCTTTGGACTGGTAAGTCTATCCCTGGATTTCTGTGTCCAGCTTTGGGGCCTCCCATTTCAGAATGGCTGCTGAGAAACTAGTTCCACAGGAGAGCTGCCAGGATAACAGCACCTGGGGAGAGGGCAGGAGCTGGGCTGGTTTAGTTCAGCAAAGGGGACGCTCAGGGGAACTTTCATAGCATCCACAGCTGCTAATAGGAAGCTAATCAACAGAGATACACAGTAGTATAAAACGATATAGCCCAAGGCAACAGCCTCAAATAAAGATTTGGCAGGTTGAAACTGGATATTAGGAAATGTGTTTTACTGGGAATGTGGCACAGCATGGGAGCCTGTTACTTGGATGTAGTGAAATCTCCATCCTTGCAGGATTCCATGACATGTTCAGGAAAAGCTGCTGCTGTCCTGATTGCTTGCTGACAGTAGGCACATGCAAAGCAGGAGGCTGGACTAGGTGTTGTCCAGAGGTCCCTTCCAACCAGATTATCTGCTGTCCTGTATCAGTCATTCATGTTTCTGATGAAAATATAGGCTGAGAATTCCTCATTGCTACACATGCAAAGCATTGCAAAGCCAATTAAAAGCTTGTTTAAAATGTTTAACTCATGAGTGTCCAACCTTTTGTCTTGCCTAGGCCACATTGAGTGAAGAGAAATTGTCTTGGGCTGCATATAAAATATGTAGGTCTCTCCAAAAGTAATGTATCCTATTTTTTTCCATATAAACTACAACAGATACAAAGAGCACAATAACACTGTTTGATTGAGCAAATTCCCATCTACAAAGCACTATTTTTCAACATTGTCACTACCAGTAGCTATGCATTTTTGCCAGTGATGAACAAGAACTTGTATGCTGCACTCATAAAAATCTGCACCATTGGAGATAACCCACTGTCACCACTGCTGAAATGCACCATTTACTGCCTCACTGTGCTCACATCCACTGTTTGGTCTCCATAAAAGTTCAGCAAAGGTAGATGAATGCCTATTTGTTCATTTTTTTTTTCCCATGGAGGAACTTAATGACACACTATTGCTTTATACGCACTTCCACGTCAGACATGGTTTTGTCAGACTGCCCCTCTGCTGACATTTGTCACATGGCAGCAGTATGCAACAGAATATTGGGAGGAAATTTCAGCTTCTGCTATACCACCAACATCTGCCTCTGATATCATGGACCAACATATTAAAACAGGAGTTACTATTTTGAAAGCAGCATGCATATGTAATATAGTTGATGTATACAAGCAACAAAACTTATTTTATTTTTAAAAATTATAAAGCTGATTAGCTAATGGGAGGGTTATCTCTACAGGATGCTTATATTAAATAACAAATACCAGTTATGTGATTAAGTTAACAGCATTAGAAGGATGTCAGAGTAATAAGTGAGGAAACAAAAAAGACTGCTTATTGACTTCAGAGATGGAATTCCATTAAGTAGTAAAAATTCTGTTATGAATTACTTTTTCTCTGTTATTTGAGAGTTTTGATACACCTTTGTTTTCTGGTTGAGTTTAATAACATAGAATTGGAAATTGTGATGAATAATCATCCCATGCAGATAGAGGGTTATGTTACACCTACTAAACAGAACAGAAATAACATTAGATTTGTGATGCCTTTTCCCAGTGTTTATAGGAACTACTGGGACATCAGTGCGTAGTGTGATCTATCATGAGCTCAAAGACAGCTGAATAGTAGCGAAGAAAACTAAAGAGCATCAGCTCTACATAGGCTTGTATGGCAGAGCAAAAGTGAAAGTGGGTGAAGGTTTCAATTCTCCATGTTGCTGCTAATTTTTTGTCGGTGGTGGAAAGTATGATGTGCTTCCAGCTCAATTGCTTGTGATTGATGTTGGATACAGGACCTTAAAGATATGTTAGATGTGTCAAGTCTTACTGAGGTATTTATTCAGATGCATAAATAGAGAACAATGTCAAACATCAGGGTTTTCATTTTATAAATTATGCAAATTACATGAACTGTAGCTCCCTGGATGCTTAATGTTCACTAAAAGAATGTGGAAATATATGTATCCATTTTACTCTTGAGTTTAGGAATTAGTTTTTTGTTTGTTTGTTTGTTTTTTAATTGCATATATATATATATAATTTTTTTTTAATAGGTGCTGCACAATGAACTTGTGATGGAAATGGATCATCCAATAGCTGGGAGAATAGCTGTTCCAGGTTAGATGTTTAATTCTTTTTTCTAAATGGAGCTTGAAATTAAATGTTACATGACATCCTGAATAGTTCTGGAACTCAGCTGAGGACATGACACATCTTCACATTTCACTCAAATGAACTAAAGTTTAAACAGGAAGACATTTGTGCTCACATTCATTCCAGAAGCAGAAAAATTGGTTAAAATGTGTGTCAGAATAGCTTCTGGTTTTCATCGGCCAGTTGTCATAAAATTTGAACATGGATTTGATAATATTTGCAAACTCCCACTGCTAGAAATATTACTGCTAAATCGTCTACATGAATATGTGTATCTGGTTTTGATTTAGGTCTATTTTGCAAGTTACACAGACGTCTTTTAGGGACATTTCTGTTACTAACAATGAAGAAGAAAGAAAAGGGAAGTTCATACCAAAAGTTTCATCACAGTATTTTGTTTAATGAAATTAGACATAAAGCTCTGCAATGATGAAGTCTTAAATAGCTATTTTGAATTTCCCAAGAACATAAAAGTAAAATATGAGTATCTTTTTAAAGTGGATCAGGTCTTGGAGCTAGTTTAGCTTTACTTCCATTATGTTATGAAAATCCTCATCCAGATCCTTGAGGTTGGCTCTGTTTTGATGACTGAGCTTTATCTAACAATCTACTAGCTCTTTGGTCAACTTTTCGTCATTTTCTATGCTTCTCTATATCCCAAGCCACATAAAGAATTGTTTCCTTCCTCATTCAGAGCACCGTGCCATTTTTATTTTTATAACATATTCCCCTTACATTGTGACTTTCTGAGCCAAATTCCATCCTCTGACGCAGCATCCAGTTGTCATCAATTTCAGTTGACTTGAGCACATGCAGTGGTTAGAAAAATTTGACCCATAAAATTTATCTTAATTTGCACATCCTGGAATCACACAGGGATACAGAAGGAATTATTTGAATGAAATCATTCCCACATTAGATCATATTTTCTGCATGAATAGGGGGGGTGTTTTGTGTGTATGTATGTGTGCACTTTGTATTTGTTCTTTATAATGGTTTGCATTCCACATTTGATCCCACTAGGTTTGGAAATGTGTTTGACTGCATTCAGAAGTGCTTCTCTAATTTAGATGCGTGTATGTGGAAATAGTAATCCTTTTGTTTCAGTTTCTAACAGAAATGTAATCCTGGTTTATTTATCTGAAATGGAAAGAGTAACAAGGGTTTTGAATTAATTCTTTTTAAAGAAGTGGGCAAAAAAGCTTCGCAGATGGTAGAGAAAGTGTGTAAGGTTTTCATGTTGCATACAATGTATAATCTATCTTAGAGAAAGCAAATACTCCTTAAGGGGATATGTTTAACTGCAAGAAGAGGAAGGAGATGAAAGGAATGTTCTAATGTCTGTCAGCAGCGATAGAGAATATTGGCAAGAGAGGGAATTTTTACATAGATAAGCCATAGTATTTCTCAAATCCTTAGTTATTTTTTTATTTTATTAAAACTCAAACCGGTGACACTGCACTAAACTAAAATAAATCATCTTAATCTCCAATGATTTGCCATTTAGATGGGATTCTATGAAGAGTTTGTTGTATTGAAGCAGATGGCTGAAATGATTGCGTATTTGAGCAGGAAAAGGAGAAATCGTTCCTTTTCTGGAATTGAAGGATAAGGAGAGGAGAGACAAGAGAGGGAAAGATGAAGGACACTCATTCAGTGTGAGCAGAGTCGACCCACTGGTATCACCAGAAAGACAGAGAGTTACTCTGTCTCAAAACTAGATTGCATAAGGAGTCTATTTGCTGTTGATGGCAGGTAATGGGATCGATATATCTGAAGAGTACAGGGAAAAGTGTGTCTTCAAGACCTCCAGCAGCCTGTTTCTTGATGACTATTTAAATTAAAAGCAACTTTTTATTTGATATGATAATATTTTAATATTGGGTAAAGGGTGGCTTTACTAAGCACTTAGTTTCTGTTTCAGGATTTCTTAATGAAGATGTTAGTATGAATGTTGGAACTGAGTAAAGTAAAAGTATCCCTCCCTAAAGAGACTTGAGAGACTCTGATCCCAAAATGAAGTGTGTGACTGTTATTTCTTAACCATATAAGCCAGATTTTAATATATATTGATTGGATTGGACATCACTCTTGAAGCTCATGACAGAAGTCAGACTTGAACTGCGAAGGAAAGTTGCAAGTGCGCTGACATAACACTTAGTGAGTGAGTGCATGCTAGCACATTTCAGCTCTGAATGTTGTGACAGACCTCTGTCTCTAGCATATTGGTTTAGACTAGTCCTTCTCCAGGCATGTCCTGGCTTTATGAGTGGCTTCACATTTTTGAATCCTCACTTGTAGATGCTGCATTTGTTGAAATAGTAATTTTGAAATACTTTGCCATTTTCTTTAATACAGGCTATGTTTGTAACATTGATTCATAATCCTTTTTTTGCTTCAAATGTGTTTTGAATACTCCTCGTGTGGTTACTGAACTTGATTCTTTTTATACATATTCAGTGCTTTCCCTCTTTCTTTTCTTAGCATGATATACTGTATGCTCATAAGCACATTTGAAGGCACTGGGGAGCTGATGGAACTGGAATGACAGAAGTTGCATTATAAAAAATATTTCTATTCATTCTCTTAAAAATGTGTACTGATGATAAGAGAGATACAGGTCTTGTCATTTGATATGTCTCGTTCCTAGTATTCATTGAAAAATGTCTTTAGGATATTCTTTCTTGTATTACTTTAACAGTATATTGATGTTGTGATATTATTCAAGAACTAGTTGTTGAATACAGATGAATATTCTTGTCGTATAGTGAATTGTCATATACCATACATACAGTATATGCAATATTGTGAGAAATCCTTGCTTGAATCCCAGAGGACTGGCACTGTACAGCACTCACTGTTCTTTGCAGAACTGATGCATCCAATTGTAGGACTATACTGATGAGACTCTTCTAGCTCCATCTCTGAGGTACTCTAAGCTCTGAAATGAACCAAAACTTCATCACCTTTAGTTCAAGGGATAGCTCCCAGGATGGTGAGTGGCTGGAACACTCAACTGGAAAAGCTAAGGAACAGGGGCTGTTTTGACCTTGGTAGAAGGCTGAGCCTGCACAGCAGCCCACAGGAAGCTGACAGAAATGAAGCACTAGGATTTTCACAACACTGCATGCTGGGAGGATGAGACAATGAATGCTCAGGCTGTATATCAGAAAACTGTTTTTCACCATGAAGACAGGCAGACAGTGGAGCAGGTTGACCGGAGAGGTTATACAGGCTCTGTCCTTGGAGGTTTTCAAGGAAGAACTTTATTTACCCCTAAGCAACCTGGTCTGAGCTTACACCTGAGCTAGGTTTGCGTAGGAGCTTAAACTGGAGACCTCTTGAGGTCCTTTCAAACTTATTATGCTCTTAACCTGTAACTGACCTCAGCATCTCCTCACACAGTTCTGCTGGATGTAGCCCTTTCCATAGAGCTTTGGAGGAGAAGAAACATATCTTTAAGAAAATCAGAGATGTAGAGTACATGAAGTACTTTTGAGGGAAAAAAATGATGGGGGGAAATGTTTCATAGAGTACCACATTGCAGATGATTCTGGATAGCACAGAGACAGTACAGCTGAGGAACTGCAAGAAGCTTTAGTATCTGGATTAACCTTGAATTCCTTTGCCAAGGAGTAATGGACATTTCAAAAGCATAGTAGCAAGTGAGTTTCCAGGAGCCACTGAGTAATTTATTGTGAGTTGCTATGTGGAGTGTAATGGGTACCAACCCATACCGATTTTGTAGAAAAAACTAATGGATGCAGTGTAGTCTTGCCCAAACTTTCTCCATTATAATATATGGTACTTGTTTTAGGAAACTTAAATAGTAATATTATCATTTCTTGTGTCTAATTATGACTTCTAAAACTTACCAGTTGTTTTTTTGTAGTCAAAAGCTGGTTTTCTGGTTGTTCTTGTTTGTTTGTTTGTTTTCTTGGGGGGGGTGGATTTTTTTTTTTTTTTTTTTGTAGACTATAACTTAAAAAAAATGCATTCGGCTGTACAAAAAAATAGAGAAAGAAAGAAAGAAAGAAAGAAAGAAAGAAAGAAAGAAAGAAAGAAAGAAAGAAAGAAAGAAAGAAAGAAAGAAAGAAAGAAAGAAAGAAAGAAAGAAAGAAAGAAAGAAAGAAAGAAAGAAAGAAAGAAAGAAAGAAAGAAAGAAAGAAAGAAAGAAAAAGAAAGAGGAAAAAACAAAACAAACTTCATAGAATTTACTTCATTAACTATTAGGAAAGTCTGTGAAAGGAACCTTACTAACTTCTGATCCCTTCTAGGCCTTAGTGAACTGGAGATTTGGATATAAGCCCACACTTCAGAATCATCTCTCAGCAAACAGGAAATAACATAACTGTAGAAATCATGTAAAACACCAATTCCAGACAAAACAGCTATTCTTAGTTTTGATAGTGTTCATATTCTATGTTCTCCTTATCCCTATTTCCTGAGTTCCTGTTCTTTGGCCCATGACCTGCATCAGGGATGTCTTCATTGCTCTGAAAGTGCTGTTTTATACCTGGCTTTGTGATTTCCTTTTGTGTTCTTGAGTTAATGTGTCTGACCCAGCTTCAGTTAGGAAAAACACTACAGGATTCCTCCTTGGCATAGCTTCCTTGGACTTAATTCAGGCAATCCATGTTAATTAATCAGCCCACTCAGGAGAACTGTCCCTTTTTCCGGTCTTCTCCTGTCACTGTACATTACAAATATACTACTGAAACAGGAAAGACTTTTTTTTTCAGAGATAGGCTTTTCCTGCTGTACGATTCATTAAACTGTGTCATGGTTCCGTGGAGACTAATTGCCATCAATCTCTTCGAAGAATTTTTTACGGAATAAGACTAGGAAACAAGAAATCTTATAGGATGTCCTTATAATGCTACAGATTTTTCCCCTAACCTTGTGCAAGTAATTTATCCCTCTTTGTGTCTCACCTTATTAATCATTTGCAGTTTTTCAGATTGCAATTAATAGCTTAAAATACTTTGAGTTCTAAGGAAATGAAGTCTGTGTAAAAATGCTATATATTTATGTGTATATATTTACGCTTACTTTCTCAGTGTAGAAAATATCTAGCTAAAAAGTTATTAACAGTGGCATTTCTGTATGCTTGCTCAGCAGATATGCCTGTTTATATACATACTTTCTTTTTATATATATACTGAGGGAAGCTTCAGCTTTCTCTGTGACAGAGAAAAGTGACTTCTGTATGGGAGAAGTTTGCAGGAAATTAAGGAAGTCTGTACTACAATCCATCGTTTCCTGCATCTAGGAGATCCCACCATATAGCAACAACAACCAGAACATAAAAAAAGCCCAACAATAGTTTTTTTCAAGAACCTCTGCTTGAACTCGTGATCCTGTCTGCTTCTCATCAGTCTCCTTTTTCATATGCATCTGTGCGCACGCGTGTGTGTGCACGCATGTGCATAACTGATGTTGATTGAAAAATTTTAATTTCACTTCACTATTTATGATACATTGGAGACCAACAGCTTCACCGGCATTACTGTTACCTCATTCACCTTTTTTAGTCATCAGCGCTGACTGTTTATGTCTTTTACATTCACAGAACTGATTTCAATTTTGAGGAATTGAGGACCGTTACAGGAACTCAGCAGAAATGATGTACGACAGCTCACTTAGCTATCTTCAAATACTTCAAAAAATCTTAATGTATATATAAACAATATATTCATACTGATTGCAAAAGCAGAAAAGAGATGGTGGGAATAGTGAGGAATATGTTATAGTTTTAGGATTATGATTTAGGTTTAGGATTATGTAGAAAATTTTAGTGTATGTTTTTAATGTATGATACTGTTATGTGGAGTCTTTAAGATTTCTTTTAAGGTATAACAGAATTAACAAGCCTCTTCATAGTTTTGCTCCTCTGTCACATGTGTCCAGAGCATTCTTCTACTGTGTATTTTAAAATTTGTTATATCTCCTGTAGCGGCCTTTGTGCCACAGCTAATAATTTTAAAGTTAATTTTTCAAGGAAGAAAAGACACCTCTCTCTTACCTACTTATGAGGCTGTAGTTATTGGAGGAAATGAAGCAATAGTGGACATCTTTCCCACCAAGCTCAGGGTAAGCACCCACGTGCCCTGCACTCGGGTCAGGCAGTGCTTTGTGCTGCTCAGGCATAGGTTGTTGAAGGTGTTGTTAACGTTGTCTCATCAGGACTCTCCTCTTGGCAGGTCAGAGTTTTGAAGCCCTTTCTTAAGTTTGGCACAGATGTGGCAATCAAAGTTGTTTTTTTCTTGTTTCACATGGTCCTTTCCAGGACTTGATGCTGTGGTACTGGGAGATGAAATAAAAATACTTCACTGGGAGGTGAGAGCATTTTCTCACTTGTTGGAGAGTAATCTATCACCTTGCTGCTACATGGGGAAAAGAAAGGTTGAAACATTATCTGAATATCCAAAAGGAAATTCATTAATTTCACTTTGATGGACACAGTCCTAGAATTCATCTTTCTTTAAAACTAAAAATGATTTTCTTTCTCTGTTTAAACTCATTTCCCACTTCTTTCTATACAAGTAACAGTAACAGGCCTTCACTCTGTAACCAGCACAACCAGGTGCTCACGGAGTTCAAGGTGTGTGATTGTAAAGATATATCTGCATGCCTCGTGTGCATTGTAAAACAGCCAAATTACTTCAACACTCATAAATTGTAAGTATATCTTTATGATCTTTAATAATTATTGGATATGAAAAGGAATCCACTGTCAGCTAAAAAGTTTGGTTTTATTAAATGTAAAAATATGTTTTAAACATTTAGATAATTTTACTTAGTCCCTGGGATATGGAGTATAGTAATCCTCATTTGTGTTTCCTCCATGTCACACTGACCCGGGCACTGTGTCCCGTGAGTGGGAAGCATGATTTGACTTAAGCTGTTTTATGTGAACCTAAACTGGAAAACTTTATGGCCAGCAGTGGACATTAGATCACATAGTTTGTGTTCTTGCAGAATTGGCCACAGAATTCCATGAATTCACTTTTTGTGTGTTTGACTGCAGCAGGTCCTCAAGAGGTGGAGAATTCATCAAATATCTGTCATTTTCTTTAAATAGCTTGTCAGATTCATTATTAAAAATACACAACCAACTTGCCTTTTTTTTTTTTTTCCTAATCCAAAGTTAGCTAGTTTTATAGTGCAGCAATTAGGCTTATTTATGTCTTTCTCACATGTGTGAGAGCTTTAACTACTTGTGTTTCACCTGTGAAAGTACTTACATGACAGAAGTCACATCTGGATGACTTTCTGGCAAACAGTGTTGGGTAATCTGCCCAGGTCTTTTAAGGTATGTTGTGCAAGCAAAGTGCAGCAGCTTTGTAACTTTGTCTTTTACACTGTAGTTTGTGTTCTGCATATTTACAGAAAAAAAAAAAAAAATTCCAGGTGTACAGGTGTATGGAGTAATATAATACTTTGACAGAAAATGTCAGGGATAGACAGCAGAGTCACTGTGTTTTCCCTACATTTTGTACAACTGATTGAATATAATAATTATTTTTTTAATATATTATTTTTCTGACAAAAAAAATCTTCTGGTTTATGTTTGTGTATTTATAAGATAGGCTGCCCTTGTTATATTTCAGCTCTAGTTGAAATATTTCCTATCAGTTAGCTTCCTTGGGGGTGAGTGTGTATCTTTGTGATTGTCATTCTCTGTGACTGATATGTTCTTCACGTGCGCTCGATTCCTGAAAACAGCAGGTTTGGCAACACCGTTAGCCTGCATGGTGCATTCAACCTGCTGTGAGCTTACCCTAGAGTATGAAGAACAGATTTGGTCCAGACTCCATTCCAATTTCTTCTCACTTTCTTTGATTTGAGTTTCATAATCAGTACCTATATTTGATTTAGTTACCTCCTGCTCCAGTCTCTATTGTGGGTAGTCTTTTTGAGTTGTTTATATTTGTCAGTGTTATGTGGAAAGAGATGCATTCTGGATTAAAAAAAGTACAGTTTTGACCATTCTTCTATGCATTTCCCTCTTGATCTCTTCATCCATTTGTGCTCCTAAACAACCATAAGGGTTTGCCCCAAAGGGCAGGTTTGTTCTTATCCTTCTTTCAAATCCTTTTTGTTCCTCAGCAACTTGATTAACTTGTTCAGCATCACAAAACTCTTGCTTCACTTCCATCAATGCTTGCTGAGTGTATATGTATATGTATATATCAAACAGTGTATATGAGGACACTGATTTGAGAAGTGGTGCATTTCAGCAGTGGTGACAGTGACAAGGGGTCAGCTCTGCTGGTGCACATTTTTATGAACCCAGCACGTAAGCTGGGTTCAACACTGGTGAAAATGCATAGCTAATAATGGTGACAGTGTTGATAAGTAGTTGTTTAGTAGCTGAGAATTTGCTCTATCAGTGATTTTGTCATGCTCTCTGTAGCAGCTGTATATTCCATGGAAATAAATAGAAGCCATTACTTTTGGAGCAACCTACATGCATGTATTTAACCTTTTTTCTTTTTCTGTAACCCATAAAGAAAGGCAAATTCTGTAGTTCTCTTAGTCAATATGAACTTACAATTGTTTTGTTCCTCTTCATCATGCTTCCCACAGGTCTTCCTTGTGGTATTCTGTTCAAAAATTGAATTCAAGTTGGATCAAAATCTTTTAAAGGGACTGGTACTGCCTAAATTAGAGATATGAGGGGTGTATAAGCAGTGAAAATTACACTGACCTTTTTGACTGTTATGCTGCATTTCAAGCTCTTCTATAATTTGCTTTCCAATTTAATCTTGAAAGCTGAGGCAGCATAGCTACTTTCAACTCTCAGCTACCATTTAAATGCTTGTCTTTCAGCCTATTTTTGTTCAGATACCTTTTAATCTTAATATAAAAAGAACAGAAAAAATGGTGTTTTTTTTATTATTATTATTTTGAGGCTTCTCATCTCTCTTGGTACTCTTATGTAGTTAATGAAGACACAATTAATGTTAATTTTAATCCCAGAACCTCTCCCATCTATTCTAAAGCTAGTTTTGATACACATGTTGATCAGTTCACCAGAACTTAGAATCATAGAATCACCAAGTTTGGATCATTCAAGACCATCCAGTCCAACCATCCATCTACCACCAGTATTTCCCCACTATACCATGTCCCTTAGTAGAACATCTAAATGTTTCTTGAACACCTCCATGGATGATGACTCAACCACTTCCCTCAGCAGCCCATTCCAGCACCTGACCACTCTTTTGGAGAAGAAACTTCTCCTAATATCCAACCTGAACATCCCCTGGTGCAACTTGAGGCCATTCTGTCTAGTCCTATTGCTAGTTACATGGGAGAAGAGGGCAATGACCATGTCACAACCTCCTTTCAGGTCAGAGGAATAGAAGGTCTCTCCAGAGTTTCCTCTTCTCCATGCTGGAACTTTTCTGGATTTCTCGAATAGTGAGAAACTCCCAGGGGTTTCTGCAAAAAGCCTGAGGGTTTGGTTTTTCTTCCTGATTTTTATTTAAATGAAGTTATTGACCGAACTTGATCTAGATTTGCAAATGCTGTTTTTTAAGATTTTGGCAAAAAAACACTAGCTTCTCTATTCTATCACTGTGTGTGAAAGATTTAAACCAAGACAGAACAGGTGTGAACTACTTATTCCAAGGTCTACTGGAAACATAAGGCATTGGGTCAAGATTCTTTTAGAAAAATCTTTCTGACACAGGTTCTGTTGAGTTATGGAACAGTGTCCCTGGAGAAGACATAGAATCCCTGTTTCTTTGGCTGTCTGAAACTAGGCTGAACACAGCCTAGTGTTAAAAAAAAAAAGGGTATTTTACCTTTATGAAAAGCAGATAATTTTTCTGTTAAAAGATATTGATATCTGAATGAGTTTTAAAATTTGGTGCCAGTTTATTGCTTTAAATTACAGTTGTTTCAAGATTGTGCATATGACAGGCCAATAAAAGTTTTAAATTGACTTTTATATAAGTTCTTCATGGGTTTTGAGCTAGATGCAGGGATGAAATGAGACTAGTGTTCTCAGATTAGAATGAGCTTTTAAATACTCTTTGCAAATTGTTTTTAGAAACAACACAGCATAAAATGAGATGCAGTTGTGAAGAGAAGCAGTACAAATTTACAAAGATATGCAGAGCAAACAAAATTCCAAAGTTGAGCATGCACAAATACCTAGTTCCTGTTGCACAGTCCTAACTTGTATGCATTGAAAATACAACTGCATGTACACATTTGCTATTCCCAGCCCAGGAACACAGACATAATTATGCAAGCTTGTATCAGTTCATGGCAATTTGATGTTAAAAAATTACAAGATTAACAGTAAAAAAATAAGGTGCATTGAAGTGATTTGTGTTGCACTGACTATGAGATTTAAATTACTATATGAGTAAATCTGTGTTGAAAACTGTTGGAGTACCCTAAATTCCCAAGTTATATCCGGGAATTTTCTCTTTCTCAGAGAACAAGGTAGTAACATTTTTAGCTGAGCTAGAGATTTTTCTTTTGAGCCAGGTCAAGTTCTGGTAACATCATGCAGCCATTTCTTCTTTGCTTTTCTGCCCATGCAGTCTGTTTTTCAGTATGATTTCATGTGTGCTTTGCCTCTTGGGACATAAGTCTTTGTGGAAGTGCTTAGAATGTGTCACAGAAAATCTCTTTGCAAAGCTGATTGCTTTCTACGGAGTTATATTAGTGGTTTATATATTTGATCATGTGAATGTGCTCCTTACTACTTTGTATGTTCAAGCCAGGTGTTTATGTGATTAAATGAAGAGTGTGCTGGTCTGTTATTTCCTTTACATGGGAACTTGTTTTGAAATCCAGCCTTCACCACCTTACAAATAACATATTAGGGATCAGTCAGTTTGACAAAGGAGATTTGTTCAACAAGCAACCCAGTTCTTATGTTTTTACATTTATTTGGGGAACTGAAGAAGATAAAGTGGAGCACAGATTTTCATGTTGGTAGCAGATTTACATTTTGCTACCTTCCTAGTTAACTAGATAGTGTTTAGAGTTGTAATTCCTGATTTTTACTTCCAAATTTTGATTATACTGATAAATCAATATGCCCTGTAAATCCACTGTATGATTTAATAGCTGTTTTATTTTGAGAACAAATGGGTATTATAATAGCCTATATTTCTGTTTCTCATTTTTCTTGGATTTCATGAGAGAAAAGATCATAAAATGTTGAAATGTCCTTTTGTCATTACAGGTTCAGGTATCATGCTGTAGCTTTCACCAGCTCTGAAAGGGTGTTTTAAGAACTTGTGGATGAAGTGCAATTTCACTATAGTTGAATAACGATGTTAGATCGGAAGATAACATTTTAACTCGTCAGTCATTATTTTCAAGTACTTCTGTACTTCTCTACACTGTACAGAGCTACTCAGTAAGGGCAGAAACAAAAGAAGAAAGTGAAGTAATAGTTCAGAGGCATCAGTCCATGAGAATTTGGTAGAAAACCCTTGGTGTCTTAAAATGAGGCGACCACCTTTTAAGAATCATTATTCTGACCTATTTTAAGTCTTACAAAATGTTGGCTAGGGTGGAAATGCCTTGGAAGTTTCCTTCCAGTTGATCTTAAGCAAGCAAGCAATACCATGTTTACCAAGCAGCCAACCCGGTGCCTGCAGGCCCCATACAGCAGGCCACGTAGAGCCATGGACAGCTAGTAATGTGGTCCCATCTAACTCGTGGAAACTAATGTTGTACTGAACACATTCTTTAATGAAATATATATTTTACCTCTATAACATAATTATATATTGCACCTGTATAATACTACATGAAACTGTCATTACAGAACATAATAACTTTGAAACCTATGGAGGACATTTGCTGTGAGTGAAAAATTAGGCAATACCACTGTATAACATTTACCAAGGAGAATTTTAACAGTTTCACCTTTTGAAAAATTTTATTTATAATGGTACTGTTTATATGTGAAAAGAAAGCTAAGCCCAGGTTGTCTCATACTATTCTTTTTTAAAATCTGTTTTATCTTTGAGTAGTATTAATATTTAATTACGATCAATTGTGATATTCAAAGATAGGAAAAAAACATTATTTATTTATTCATAAACAAGATTTCAAATACTGGGACCATCGGGGAATTCATGTGCTCTGATGACTTGTAGAAACTATCTTGTTGAAGAATGTTGTGGATAATTTTCATATTAAAGATTAATTAAACAAATGTTGTTTTATTTACAGAAAAGCATGAAATCCTCTGCAAAAGTTCTGTGTTCCTTTGGAAGACTTGGATTCTATTTTTAGGAGTTCTGTTCAAAATTTAATTTGTTAGAAGAGATAATTAAAGTGTATCATATATTATGGAACCTAATACATGCAAGGCAATGTAAGCATACCAATTCATGGTACATTTTACAGTACATTTTCTGCTAAACATAAAGAGATACTAAAGGATCCAGTTTTGGAGGTTCTTTAAAAAGATATAAGATCAAAAACTCTAACATAATTTAATAAATTCCCCTTTCTTCTAGTACTTCATGTCTCTACCTGAAGAGTCTTCAGTAGTTCAAATTCTACTTCTGTATCTGAGTAGTGTAATTATTACCACCCCTTATGACACATAAAGAAATAAATCCTACTCCCATTGATGAGTGCATTTGAACTATCACTCTGGGGAGGAAGGACTGTATACTGTTTTAATAGTCATACCGGAATAATAGCTAATTTCCACTTCACCGCTGCTTTTAGCTACTGAGCTAGTAATACCTATGGGCCAATGACACCAATCTAAGCAGGAATGCAATCATACTTATTTCAGAGGTTATTTCTAGGTGCAGATGTAATTGGTGTGCAAGTCACACAACCTTTGAAAGACTTTAGATTTTAGATTATATGCTGTCTTCTTCCACAAGTCTTATATTTTCAGTCTTTCCTAAATATTGCAACAATGAAATGTAATGACTGGGGCATGCTGACAGAGAAAACTATTTTGTCCTGAACTTTAGGACATAATGGATATGCAGTTCATTTATTGTTGGTGTTCTCCCAGTGGTAACATTCAGCCTATAGTGGAATACAAGATGGTTGAATAGATTCATATCTATGTAGATGTAAGAGAGCTATGTAATAGGAAAAAAAGCAAATTATTATGACAATGTACATTTGCCAAAGCACAGCGCTGACCACTTACCATAGGATATGGCATGAAATTTTATTTTCCAATGCTATTGCATCTATTTGACAAAAATGATGAAGTGTATTCAACTAGTTCTTCTTTCCTCTATACTGCTACTTTATAGGTTCAAAGGACGGTTATAAGACATGTTGTATACCATGGTTATGTTATACTCACGGTGCTCAGGTTGTTTTGTGTGTGTGTGTGTGTGTGTGTGTGTGTGTGTGTGCGTGTGTAAAGAAGCAAGTTTAAATTACTACTTTTTTTGTTCCGTTTTTTGTTTCATAGTATTTGTGCATTACATCTTGCCCCTACCTCCATCCAGGTTTCTCTGGCACACACTTTTTCAGTTTGTCCCAGGCATCAGTAGTGAGGTCACATGCCTTCAACATATTATATACTAAAGGAGATCCTTGGCATAGGAAGTGCTCAGAGTGACGTATACATTTTGGATTAGGTGAAATTATTTAATTTAACATGAAGGGATATGATCCATACACCTCACTACTGAGAGTTGCTTCTTTTATTATGCACTGTAATTCTAAATTATCTTCATTTATCTCATTGTTATATCTTTTGTTCACCTGTCTGTCCACCCAGCTCCTCCCAGAATGATTTCCTAGCAAGGGAGATTTTTTTACTGGCTTTGATGCTGTACATTATATATATATATATATATTGGCATTAGTGTTCTGGACATATACCACAGCCCACATCAGATGGGCACCTGATAGGAGTAAAGCTCTGTTGTATTCTGGTTCTCTGACACACTGGAAATGGCACCCTGAACTATGAAAACATCCAGTCCGGGCTGGTTCATAGAAACAAAAACCATTATTCTTTCCCCCTACAGTCATAATGTGTCCAAGACCAGCAGAGGTTAAGAAACTGGGTTTGTTTGGCAGATGGTTCTTGTTATTCTGCCAATTAAGTCAACAATAGGTATTCATAATCCTAGGGAAGCTTGGAGGTCACAGAAATTACAAAGTGTACAGAATAGCTCATGCACAAATAGCTGAAAAAGAAAGCGATCTTTCGGGGATTTTTTCCCGTCCTTTTATTCTGCTTGTCCTAGAGGCTGTCACCAGTCAGTAACATTGTTCATTGAGTTTTCCCGTCATTCTGGCTGCAGTGCTTAAGGTCCTGAATAGCACAGACTGTGTCTCATTGTTGCAGAGATGTTCTTCTGCAGTTTGTTTTATGCTCTGCTTTCAGTGCTTTGTGTAAGTATGAAAATATTTTTTCTTGGCAACTAGTTTGAAATAGTGGTTGGAGTGCTTGTAATATTCAGAGAGAATGGGCAGCCTCTGTGGAATAGAGAGCAATTGCTGTGGAGCGGCACATAGCGTAATGCAGGCTTTTGTTGCCTCGCCAGTATTGCATGTATGAGCTAGAGCAATTCATTAGATGCTGACTTTCTGGCCTTCTCGAGTATATCCTTGCTGAGCAAGGCATGGAGCTGGTCAAGAGAAACACTGATCTCAGGAGGAAAAAGAGATTTGGAGAAATCGTCAGAGACTGTGTACTTTTGGCTGGGATATTAATTGCAGTTAAAGGATATCTGCTGGTAATTCAGTACAGTACATTGGACTTTGCAAATAGGAGGTACTCTCACTTACTATCCCTTTTACTGTAAAGAATAGTGGTACAACAGTCAATTGGGTGAGACCAGTGTCAAGAATAAAGCATAACTGTAAGACAGCTAAGGAGAGAAAACAAGTGCTCATAGGGCAATAAGACAATTGTGCCACTTTCTTAGAAAACTGAATTTCCATACCCAATAAATAAATAAATAAATAAATAAAAATCTTTACTCAAGCATAACAGCACTGATATGCACTGAATAAGACATTGATTGGGAAGAGTGAAAATGAGAAAGCTGTGATAAAACTTTATTGTCACTTCTGGTGAAAAGCAAAAGTCAATGAGATGTTCTTTGTCCCAATAGAACCTAAAACACTGTAACAGCTGATTGAAGGATTCAGATACACTGTGACCCCAGAAAGAACGTGGCTGTGTTTTCATCCCAACCCAAGAAACAGAAAGGAAAATAGATATCTTGCCTGACAGCTGTATGCTCTGGCATCCACGTGTTCTTCTAGAGATATCAAAGACTGCTGAATGAGAGACAGAAAAATATATGGGCAAATGATTCCAGCATAGAGGAGAAGCTGTTGAAAAAAACATATTTAAGCCTTGAGAAATTTCTCCAAATGGCAGGGGTATCTGTAATGAGAGAAACAATTTAGAAGTCAGAAGGAAAAATGTCTGGCTCCTAGGAAAATATGCAGAAAACAGTGTAAGCAACACACTGCCCACCATGTTGCAGCTATCACAGGAAACAACAAAAAATGCAGTAATAGGGATGGAAAACACAGAGAGTACAGTTAGAAGAAAGATGTCTTCTGTCTTCCTCACATAGATTCAGAGAAAGTCATTGTACCATGGAAGATGGATGCCAGCCACTCTGTTTATTTTTGTAACTACACTATCAGGTCTTCATCTGGGGACTCCAGTTGGATGGTGAAGCTGTATAGCAGTCTAATCCTACCAAGCTGGTTATTGGTCACAATCATGTGTAGGAGTAGGATCAGATATTCATGATGCACATGTGAATATTTGAAGTTGAAGAAAAAGTCCAGCCTGCAAAGAATCCTGAAAAATCAAGTTAACACATGCAAGAGCCTCATATCCTGAACGTGAGATAGGAGAGAGAATGGTCACTGTGATCTTTCTCAAGTATTTTCAGAAAATCTAAGATCATAATTTAAGGAACCAGACACACAAAATTGAAGTCAGAAGTAAGCCCCAATATGCATTCAGGGAGAGGAGTGAAATTCGGGAGTTTGTTATAGTGGAGCCATGACATAAAGTTTACAAACTTACTAAGAAAAGACATCATTATATCTATTAAATCTTCAGAGAATTACTCAGATACCTAATTAATGCTGAGGAAAATTTGGAGTAAATGGAGGATCTTCATTTAGCCAAATCACTAAATATATCATTGTAAAGAAGTTGTGGCTTATCACCACCAATGTAGATAATACTGTCTAATCTATCATCTGTTTAACATCAGTTTGCGATGCTGAGACTGAGTTTTACCATAAGTAAATGAGTCCTTGAGCAGTATGACAACACTGACCACACTTTTTTTGTAGGATAATCACCTGATATGCATGTTTAACTGAACCTGGGAGGAATACTTGTACAGGCATCTGATGACAGAGTTACTGAAAATGAAGGATCTGACAAAAGAGAGAGCAGATGTCACTATGTAAAAAGCAGAATATGAGATTGAAAGTAGACACACAGAACAAAAAACACAAAACTGTGTTTTTCTCTGTTAGCTGATATCTTCAGAGTTGCAGCAAGACTCTGGAAAACACTCAAAACGAAAGGAGTTCAATTATTTTAGAGACAGTGAATTTCTAGAATAATCAGAGACCTTTAGGGCAGGTGGGAAAACCAAAAAGCAGAGACAGTTCCTAAGACTCTGTAGGGCAGCTAAAGCAACACTGTTTTGTTCTGAAGGAGATTAAGAACTGTAGTAATGCAGATTGAACAGCATGGAATATTTGTTTAAGGATGAGAAATATAAAGGAAAAACAAAGCAGTTCTTTTTGAAATGCAGTTCCATCAATTTACCTTTTGGCTCCTGACAGCAATGCTATCAACTATCTTGTTCTCTCAGACTCCACCTGAATGTGTTTCCAGGGAATTCACTAGCTATGACAGACGCACAAAACAGGACATATATTCCAGAATATGATAAACATGGCTTTATTGAAACAAAAACTGCATCTCCCATGGTAGGCTTCAAACATTCCTCTAAAGAGCAGGCAGTAAATAAGTAAATTGTGGAATTCTATACCAACCGTGGCACTCTGAAGGAGCAATTGCCACAGGAAGATATTCCATTTTACCCTCTCAGGGATGAGCTATAAATGCAAGATAAGATTTTGGATTTCATCTAAAGAGGACTAAGCAGTCCTAGAAGTTTTAAAGGGGGATAGAAATACAGATGTGTGTGAAATGTGCTTATTGAAATGTGCATGAAATGAGACAGGTGATTTGCTTGAACAGATGTGAGCAGAAAGCAATTTGAGGCACTCAGATTTCTGACTGACAATGGGTGGCTTTATGAAAGGTTAGGTGTGGTAAAAATGCCAAGTGAAAAAAAAAAAAAAAAAAAAGGAATAAAACCTGTTCTGATGTTCAGACAGGCTCACTTCTTTCACTAGTGTAAGGCTGGCTGGAGAACATTCAAGCAAAGTCTGTGAAGGGAGTTGTGGTATATCTAAAAGCATACTTTGCAAGGTCTGGACTACAAGACAATGTCTGAAAACTAAACATGCCTGGCAGTATGTTTCAAACAATTTAGCACAAAATAGGCCATGTTAGCTTGAGTGCTCTAAGAACATCAGAATAGTAAATTTGGCAATGAAGAGCTTGCGAAGTGGAAACAATAGACCATGCAATGAATTAGCGAAGACTTATGAAAACAGTCAATGACTTGATGCCATTTAGTGACCATGTCTTGCCCAGATATCAAAAATTTACTTGCAACAACAAAAACTAAAAACCAGGGGTAGTAGCAGAAGGTAAGCTGTTTAAACAAATCTCACAGAAAAACAGAAAAAATAAAAGCTCATCTCTACAGTCACTTTGAATTTGTTTCTGCTCTCACACTTGTACCCATTGCAACGTCTGAATAACCCCCAAACATGAGAAATGCTTTTCCATTCTGATGTAAAAGGTTGGGCCCAGGAGATCAGACACAGCCTTCTTGCAGGAAGGTGTCTGACCTGGCAGGATTTCTTTGTTGGTCCTCAGTGCTCTTTCTGGCACAAAAAAATGTGGTATGTGCTTTGTGTGGGTTAAGTAAAATTTCATGTTCAGGACGCCACTCTGGAGAAACAAGCATTTCATTAGGCAGCTGCCCAGAAGCAACTTAATATGGAAAAGCGAGAAAGCTTGAGAGACTTTAGAGTCTCTAAATAGGGTTTTTCTTGCTGTTTCACACAGCTCCATGTGTGCAGAGAAAGGCTTTTCTGAAATGTCAGGCTACATTTTACCTCACATACATTGCTTAGGCTAAGAAGTTTGCTGTGGCTGAAATCCCTCCTGCAGAGAAAGGATACCATCCTTGCAAACCTTGCCAGCGAGTGGTTTCATCACTTGCAGCCACTTCAGGATGGAAACTTTCTGTTGAGGCTTCATCATGGGATGACTGCTAGTCTGCTCAACTTTGTGTTGGCCTTGCTTTCTCCCCAGATTTAACAGTTGTTACAGATACATTTGGATATGTCATGGAGAGCTTGTGTTCTGAGCCCTGACAGCATGATGGTTCAGCCCAGGGCCCTGTTTGCACAGTGCTTGCCTGCAGCTCAGGGTGATTGGCCCCACTCCCCAGACCTGTCCTTTCTTTCTTTGTCACAGGAAAGACAGTGTGACATCCCACTGACAGTACCACAGCTGTGTGCTGACAGGCCAAGCAGGACTCACTGCACATCTCTTGGGAGGTAGTTCATAGTAAAAGGTGCATATCCTTTTACTATGAAACTTCACAAGACTTCTGGGACCTCTTCTCTTCATCTGTACATTATACAGCCTGCCTGCATAGTCATATTGTGCTACATATTGTAACTGAATGTGAATGTTTAACTGTATACTTAATGTGTGGTTAGACATGAAGAACTTGGCACATTACATGCAAGGTATGTGCAGCATAAATTACATTGGACACTTTTGTATCCTACTAGGGAACACAAAATGTTCTGATTTAGTATTCCAGCATAGAGTAAGCCAACCGTATTAGAGATATTCTGAAATTTTTAATAAAAACTTTTGAACCAATCAAGAGGTCTTCAAGGGAGCATTGGGAAACTGTTGTTTGAGACTTGTAAAAGTAAACTGGACAAAGCATCAACAACAGATTTAAAAAAGAAAGGAAAAAAGAAAGGAATGACAATTGGAAATAATCTGCTGTTGTGGGAGTGGAGAGCATTAATGATTTCTTAGGCTTTTGTTTAATCTTAAATGATTTCTTTGAAAGGCTTTCTTTTTTTTTTTTTTTTTCTTTCCCCTCCTTTAATGTAATGAATTCCATAGCAGTGATGAGTATGAGTAAAGTATTTAGGGACTTTTACCAGGGAATGTTTAGAAGAGATGATGAATGATTATTGGCTTCAGCTACTAATTGACACAATAATCCTTGCCAAGAGATTTCTCTCTGCTTTTGAAGCTATATTCTAAAATGGAAAGAGAATTGATTTGCTAGATAACTCACTCATGCTCATGTTAGGAGGCTAACTTAAGCAGGATGAAGGCTTGTGATATCTCATTTCTCTTAAGACATTATCTTCTTCTTGTTTTTGTGTTTTTATTTATTGTAATTCATAATGGGAAAACTATGTGCAATCTTAATATACTACCTATGAAAATACTTTTAGGATGGAGTTCTAGTCTGCTGAAGTAGATGAAGCTAGAAGAATATTCTGGCAGCTAGACAGTTTGAATGCGTTCATTTGAAGAAAAAAAAAAAAGTAGTTGGATATGCACAAATGGAGCAAGTTTGCGTAGCTACCTTTTCTATAAAATCACTTGCTTTCACCCTGAACAGGTCAGACAGGTTTATGGAATCAAACAGGGCCCCAGGCCATGTAGCATGATTGTGAGCTAGTCAGCCTCTCATTTGTGCCAAGTAAATTTTGGAAATGATTCTCCTTTGCTGACAGTACCCTCATTACTGATTGTGTAGAGTAATTTATCAGGCATTTCTTAAAATAAACCGTTCATTTATGCTAATAGGACTTGGCAGGGAGGAAAAAATTGGCAGGACTTGAAGTTCCTAGTGTTTTTCTTTTTTAAAACAAAAACTGTAAAGTCCTCAGTACTTTGAGCAACCGTTATCACAGCCATGCATAGAGTTTATTAAAGTGACAAGTAATTGTGTAATAAATTTTCAAAATGAGAGAAAATAATTCCTATGTTAAGTTTACAAAAGCAAATAGTTTGGTAGCATTGTAAAAGCATAGTCATTAGTTTCATACATGGGCATTCTTTATTGGCTAAGCTTCTGGCATTAATGAATCACTTAGCATCTTTTCCATGACTCATCTACTCTGTGTGCAGTACCTCATCTTGAAATATCTCTTTGTTCCTTACCCTTCGTGTATGTTCTGTTTAGTAGCTCCCTCCAAGGAGATGTTTTCTTTCTGCTTCACAGTGGGGCTTGATCCTACAAACACCCATGTATATCAGTCACTACTGAAGCAAGCAGTCCTACTGCTCCTATGGAACTAGGCAATACATACAGTTACTCATGTGTGCTGCGGTTTGTAGGAACCAAGTACAGTCACCACATAGAGCTTAGCTGCTATCCTTCACAGCTAAACTGTGTGGAGATCGTTTTATGTAGATCAATGCAGTTCACATTCAGTTGTCTTCAAAGAAGAATTTTTAAATGCAGTAGTTCCTGAAAAAGCCATCCTCCTTCCTAGCCCACAAGTCAACTTCCAAAGCTCAAAATGAAGAGAAAGCATGTACTGAAACTCACAAATTAGATCTGCAACACTGATAAAATGACAGCTGTAGCAAATTGTGACTCACCAAAAAACAATGCTTTAATCCAATGCTTGCTGAATTGTAAGGGGAAGTCTTCTGTTAACTTCTCTGGTGGTTAGATCTGGTCCTCATTTAATAAGACAAAGCTAGATTTCCAGTTGTACATAAATTCTGTGATGTTTCCTTTTTTTTTTTTTTTAATGTATTTTTTTCTTCAGCAATCAGCAAATCTCTTGCATCTTCGAACAAAACTGAACAGTGATGTTGTTTTTATTGTTCCTTCTTAATGAAAACTAAATATGGCAATGAGCAAATGCAATTAGTACGGAATATACTGTGCTTCTTGCTATAATGACAAATTGAGCATGACACATTGACCCCAAAGTTCCTCCATGCCACAGCCTTTAACTACGAACACCAGAATCTCAAGCTCTGCAAAGACAAACAAAACAACCGACAGCACCTTGAATTGGAGACTTAGTTCTGCACATTTTTTTAATATATTTTTTTTAATAATCCAGAAATTTTCAATGAAGCTATGTGATGATACAACTTAGATAATAACTTTAATTTTTTTTCATTCTCATAGTGTTGCATTTTGTCCATAGCTGGAACAACACTGCAAAGGGTAAACTCTCATTAAAATTTTGCAAGTCTTCTACTTTTTTAGAGTTGAAATTTAAAGTGTGAAGCTCGTTCACTGAACATTCGCTGAACCTGGCCTTTTCCACTATGTGTCTATTACTCACCATTATAATTAGAATGTTGCTGCAATGTTTCTAAATGTTTCTGTTAATGCTTTCCACTTCTGTCTGCATTCTTTTCATATTGTTTCCTGCCATTAATGCAATAAAAATGTCAGCCACAAATACCAGATTGCTAATGGAAAAGCAAAACAAACTAAAACCACAACCAGCACCACAGCTGAGAGATATTATTTTTCCCTGATACTCCAAATTGTTACAAAGTGCACAATTAATTGAGGTTGCACATACAATGTATATTACTAGCTAGGTTATATGTATAGTTCATACAGAGAGATCAGAGGATTCCCTCAGAAGAGGGGTGGCCAGCAGGGCAAGAGAAATGATTCTTCCCTTGTATTCTGCCCTTGTGAGGTCCCAGCCAGCTTGCTGCATCCAAGTCGGGGGCCCTCAGCACAGGAAAGATGTGAAGCTTTTGAAGAGTGTCCAGAGGAGGGCCATGAAGTTGATCTGAGAGCTGGAGCAGTTCTATGAAGATAGGGTGAAGGAACTGGGCTTGTTCAGCCTGGAAAAAAGAAGGCTGAGACCTCACTGTGGCATTCCAGTATTTTAAAAAGTTTATAAACATGAGGAAAATCAATTTTACAGAGTTAGATAGTGATAGAATGGTTTTAAACTAAAAGAAGGGAGATTTAGATTGAGTGTCAAGGGAAGTCTTTTACTGACGGAGTGATGAGGTGCAGGTTACCCAGAGAGGTTGAGGAAGCCCTGTCTCTGGAGATATTCGAGGCCTAGTTCAACAAGGCCCCGAGCAATCAGATCTAGTACTTGATCTAGAGGCTGGCAACACTGCCTGTGGTAGGAAGGTTGGAAATTGATGATCCTTGAGGTACCATCCAACCCATGCTATTCTATGATTCTATGATTCTGTGATTAGAATTACTGAGGCCCATTGTCAATGTTTTTTTGTTGTTGTTGTTGTTTCTTTGTTTGTTTTAATGTTCAGAAGTGTTTCTTGCATATGTTTTGGTTGGCTGATCAGAGGAAGGTGGTCTCTCAATTAAATCAGAGGGCCATAATCAGTACTTTTGGCTTCCCATGCTCTTGCAAAAACACCTTAATTTTTGGTGTAAGTTACAATGGGACAAACATTGTTCTTTAATGTTCTCAAACATTCAGATGTTTAATGACTTTACATTTCTAATATGTTTTAAGTTTCGAGGAGGTACGAACCTCAGAAATGACAATCTAAAGCTGAAAATCTACTGTCATTGCAGAATGGATGATTATTGCAACATGTCAGCTAGTTTGTACAATGCAGTAAATTGCTTCTCTTGTTTTGTTTTGTTTTCTCACTGCTTAGAACTGCCAGAGCTTTTGGCTATCTTCAAATACAGATATATGAAACATTTTTAATTAGAGAATATGGATTATTGACATGAAATTAGCAAGGAAGTTAGAAGGCTGAAATCTGTATAGGACAAATTAGTTGCGGTAGTCCATATATAGACTATAATATGAATGTTTGGAGATCAGATTCCCATATGCACTGTGCTACAAGTGTAAATGAAATAGAATAAAAAGATAGAACTTCTGTGGAGTTTATAGTAGTATAGGAATAACAACAACAAAAAACAAACTGTAAAAAGCAAAGAGGAACTCAGATAACTAGTCAGCGTTTAGCAAATAGTTTCAGCTCTTTGGTCAAATGACCAGTCATCATGAGTTTATGAATGGTAGATCTTGTTTAACAAACTTGGTTTCATTCTATGACAAGGTGACCCGCTTAGTGGATGAAGGTAAGGCTGTTGGTGTGGTCTACCTGGACTTCAGTAACGCCTTTGACACTGTCCCCCATAACATTCTCGTGGAGAAGCTGGCTGCCCATGGTCTGGATGGGTGTACTCTCCGCTGGGTGAAGCACTGGCTGGATGGCCGGGCCCAAAGAGTTGTGGTGAAGGGAGTTAAATCCAGTTGGCGGCCAGTAATGAGTGGTATCTCCCAGGGCTCAGTACTGGGGCCACTTATATTTAACATCTTTATTAATGATCTTGACAAGGGTTTGAGGGTTGAGTACACCCCCAGTACATTTGCAGATGACACCAAGCTGGGAGGGAGCGTTGATCTGCCAGAGGGCAGAAAGGAACTACAGAGGGACCTGGATAGACTGGAGTGATGGGTCAGGGGTAACTGCATGAGTTTCAGTAGGGCCAAGTGTAGGGTCCTGCACTTTGGTCACAACAACCCCAGGCAACCCTACAGGCTTGGGGAGGAGCAGCTGGAAAGCTGCCTGATGGAAAGGGACCTTGGTGTACTGATGGACAGTTGGCTGAATATGAGCCAGCAGAGTGCCCAGGTGGCCAAGAAGGCCAATGGCATCCTGGCTTGTATCAGGAATGGTGTGGTGAGCCGGACTAGGGAAGTAATCCTGCCCCTGTATTCAGCACTGGTGAGGCCTCACCTCGAGTACTGCGTTCAGTTTTGCGCACATCAGTACAGAAAGGACATTGAGGTGCTGGAACAGGTCCAAAGAAGGGCAACAGGGCTTGTGAAGGGCTTGGAGAATGTACCCTCTGAGAAGCGACTGAAGGAACTGGGGCTGTTTAGCCTGGAGAAGAGGAGTCTGAGGGGAGATCTTATTGCTCTCTTCCAATACCTGAAAGGTGATTATAGCGAGAGCGGGGCTGGTGTATTCTCACTGGTGACAGTTGACAGGACAAGGGGAAGTGGTGTCAAGTTGTGCCAGGGTAAGTTTAGGTTGGATATCAGGAAAAACTTCTTTACAGAGAGGATTGTTAAGCACTGGAATAGGCTCCCCAGGAAGGTGGTTGAGTCACCATCCTTGAACGTGCTTAAAAACCACTTGGATGTGGTGCTCAGGTTTAGCGGTGGGTTGTTTTATGTTAATTGTTTGTGAAGTTCTTGGTTCAGATTGCGCCTCTGTCTCAAAAACAATAGCGGTAACTCAAGTATGTACTCTGAAGATTCCTTCACATGTTCCATTTTTTGAAAAGAAAATGCTGAGAGGTTCAGAATACAGTAGTTCCATGGTGCTTCCCGAAGTTAACATGTCTCCTTCTTTCCAAAGCTCCTTGGTGGCATAGGAATTGACCATTACTGGAGAGTAGCCCTGTTTATTTGTTAGCAAGTCTTCGCTGCCTGTGGGGAGGCGGTGCTGAGATGTGCTGTGCAGTGATCAGATGTCATCACATGTAAGCATCAGATAAAAATGCAGGATATATCTATACTGTGTATTTACCTTCTTCCCTTCTCCTCCCTAACTAAAAAACACTTTAAAAAAATCTGTCAAGGTGATCTCCCAGAAGCCTTTGCACAGTCATGTTTAATTTGACATCATATGATTAAGAAAAAATTAAGTGCCACTGAATTCTGTTTTCAAAGGCTCAGCATGGACCTTCCAGCTACAGTAATATTTCAGTAGTTCCATCTGTTCCATTGACAATAGGACTGAAAACTATTAACATTCATGAAGTTCCATGTTCAAGATCTTTCATTTGAAAATATAAATGCAATACCAGGCAAAGTTAAAGTTGAAAAGGTTATCCTTTATCTTCTCAAACCAAAGGCAAAGAAATCGTAATCTAATTTACTTTGCATGGGTGTATCATATTTTTTTGGCCCCCCTAGAAAAAGACTGGTCCTCATTTTTCTCCAGCTGTAAGTAATATGACTTAAATAGCTCAGTGTAGCAGCTCTATTATTTATTGGTCAAAAACATTACAAATGATTGAAGGGTTTTCTATGAAAGAGGTGGCTGAGGATTGTTCTCATTTGCTTCCAATTGCAAGTTTAATTCTAGTGGCGTACTGCAGGGACAATGTATGAGGGCTGATCCAAAAGTAATACCTCCTATTTTATTATCTTAGCCCATGGTGTCAGAAGTGGATAATGGTGGTATAGTAGTAGGAGCATGATCTTCCTTCTAACATTCCATTACATTTTGTTTCTGTGTGACAGAGGCAGCAGAGGGGCAGTCTGGCAAAATGGTGTCTGACATGGAAGTGAGTGTGAAGCAAAGGTGTGTCAATGAATTCCTCCATGAGGAAAAAAAGGAACGAGCTGACACTCATCAGTGCTTGATGAATGTTTATGGAGACGAAACAGTCGGTGCTAGGTAGTGAGTGGTGCATTTCAGCAATGACAACAGCAATGTGAAAGACAAACCGTGTTCCAGATGGCAATGCACAGCTGTCACACCACAAAATGAAGAGCATCTCGATCAGCTCATCCACACAGATCAGCTAATGGTGGTGACTGTGTTGAAAAATAGCATTTAGTAGCTGAGAATTTCCTCCATGAAATAATGTTATTATACTCTTTGTACCTGTTGTTGTTTCCATGGAAATAAGTAGGAAGTGTTACTTCTGGAGTGACCTATGTAAATCCACAAACAGAAAATCAGAAAAAAATATTGTTTTCTTTTGTAGTTCACATTTTGTGGGTTTTCTCAAGTTTATGAGTATTTAGCGTATTTTGAACTTGCAAGCTTTACAGAAATTATTTTTGCATGCCAACTTCTTAAATGGTTATGATTTTTAGATACTGCTTCCTGGTCTAAAAGTAATCAAGCTCACTGAAGCAGGATAAACCATATGAGAGACCAGACAAAGATATCCAGGAAGTCTCAAGACCCACAGAGGTTGTTGTTAGCAAGATGTTTTTTATACTCTGGTTTCCCCAGTAGGAAGGGAAAAGGGCTGCAGGCCATAAACCTTTTAAGATCCAAGATAATGGCTTTGCATGACACCTGAAAACCTCGAGCAGCGTTAAGTAAGTCAGCCCCTAACCTGTACTGACGTATGTATTTATTTCTCCCCAAACACAGGACTCTACCTACCTCTAAAGTTTCCTCTCCACCCAACTCCCCAGCCTGTCCTGGTCTTGCTGCCATTCCTCCCAGCTTTATATTTTCAGCTGACTTGGTGACAGTGCCTCTATCCCTTCATCCTGTTCACTGATGAAGATGTTGAACAAGATCAGACACAGTTCCAAACTGTGGGGAACACAAAGAGATTTGATTGAAACAGTCAATTTGAAATCTAGCTAGTTAATCTTGTACATTGCAAGCAGAACAGAAACCTATTAAAATTATGTAGCACCATGTTCAAATAATTTCGCATGAAAGAGATGTGCAATACTGAGTAGTAGAGAAGGCATGATGCTGATGAAGCCTGCTTGTGATCCCACCCTAGTTTTTGTCTGCTTATGTTTTTATATCCTTTTTCCTGGGTTTAATATTGAGTTTCCCGCTCTCACTCTCTCCCTGATGGAAGGAATTTATTTAAACACCATTTTACCTTTATATGGTCTTTAATCTTTAGTCATCAAGACAGTATTAGAATAGGGTCCTACTGGTGAGATTGACTGGTAGGAAGGAAATACTGAAATTATCCACATATACATTGTCTACATATGATCTGAAGAAGTGAATCATGCTGGCCATAGTGGGCTCGGTGCTGAACTGAGACCAGGACACTTGTGTCTTTGGCTGAGTCTTGAAAAGCCCCAAGGAGATTGCACAACCTCTTCTGAAAGCCCTTGTGAAAACTGTTGTCTGAAGGCAGGCTGTGTTTGAGCACTGGGAAATCCCTTATTTTCTTTCAGTTATGGTATTGCCAGGTGTTATCTGAAAAAATAGTAAGGGGGAAAAAAGGTATTATTTAAAAATTGACAATATCACCTTAAAACAATTATTTTTTATATGACTGCTTTGGAACAGTAACACATGCACGTATTCCTCCAGCTGTACAGTAAAATTTATGAACCTCACACTTCTGGCACCATTGGTATCACTGTGAGGACAATAGTTTTGCATAAGCAATTTTTGTATCGTTGCATTCTATGGCTCTTTTGCAGTGAAAAGGGTTAAAAGGGATGGAAATTAACAACAACAACAACAGCTTTTATTTTAACTACATCTTTTTGTTTTTAAGCTAATAACATCATACACATGCTATTTATTACTAGATAATATACTTTTTACTGTCTGCAGTTTTATCTTGAAGAGAAATTCATTGCTAAAAGCTGTTCTTCTTGGACGTAACCTTTTAATCTCAGAGGGAATTGAGAATCTATCTCAAAGTTGCTTTCCTTCTCTTTATGCTGCTGTTCATCAGTGACGTTCAAGCCAGTGTAGTTGACTTTTGTCAGACGTAGTCCATTCAAATTAGCTTTTTTTTTTTTTTCCTTTTTTTTCTGTCTTTTGTCAAGTCAGCTGTTGGCTCATTCTACACTGTCCCTTAGCTCAGTTATTTCACCCCTGTTCCCAGCTACATTATTTATGGGGTCAGCCACAGCTGGCTGAGCACCTTATGAAAAATTATTGTGATCATATGAACATTCTCAGTTGCAAATGGTGATTGTGCTTTGTATCTGCCATCTTCTTGCTTTTGCGACATTTCTTTTGAATCTTCCTGATAAGCACCTCAGTTAACTTCTCATCACATTTAACATCCAACTCTGCTCTTCTGCTGCTGCTTTCTCTATTATTTTCTGATCCATCCTTCAATTTCCTTCTTTGCCTCTGTAGATGTGTAATTTCCCTGCTTTAGGTTGCTCCTTTCCCTATTCTTATCTTATCTGTTATCTTTTTTCTAATCTCTAGCTCTCCCCAAGTTCATTTTTATTATAGCTCTGGCATACTCAAGAAACTAAAAGTAATCGTCCTGGGACAGTTAGAAGGTCTTTATCTCATTCTATTTCTTTTTTATGACAACAACCAAAGTTTGGCTGACTCATCATATAAAAAGGGGGGAAAAAAAACAAAAACAAAACAAAAACAAAGCAAACAAAAAAGCAATGAAAGCTTCGCCTTCTGATGATTTCTTTTATTGATTTAGTACTTCACTACTTCTTCAACATTTTATCCAGAACAATTACTTGAAAATTCTTTTTATCCTTGCTCTCTCTTTTAGTAGAACTCACTACTGAAGCCCTGATGGTGAAATTTTGGTTCACACTGTCTTCCCCTTGAAGTATCACAGTTCACTTCCCAGTCCCAAGAAGTGTATTGTGTTTTCATTTGAGCTACAAGAGAGATCCTTGATAGTCGGAAAATTGTGTGCACCTATGATAACAAACCACTTTGAAAGGAAACTTTGCATTCACATTCTCAAGAAACAAGTATAATTGAAGAAGGACCTTTTAAGAATGCAATGAACTAAATTAAATGCCCCCTTTTTTAAGAGCTGTGAACTCAAATCCTGCCCTTATGATTCACTGTTGCATTTTTGTTTCTCTGAGTGACCCAGCTGGAGACTTGCCTTTTCCTCACTACTCTGCCAAGGAACCTTTGTGCTGAATCACTGACTATTTCTACTGTAATTGGATTGGACTTCTAGGGTGAGGGGTGTGCTGAATAGTTCTATTTTTTTGCCTGCTAATTGTTTTCCCTGTTTCATGGGGCATTTTCTTGAGATTTTCTGTGTTCTTGTAATAACAGATT
Source organism: Gallus gallus (assembly GCF_016699485.2). NCBI lineage: Eukaryota > Metazoa > Chordata > Aves > Galliformes > Phasianidae > Gallus > Gallus gallus. The sequence goes on from NC_052533.1 coordinate 50,284,360, forward strand.
TGGAGCTGAATGTGCAGCAAAATGAGAAATATTTCCATTTGTTTTATTTCTGAAATGTTGCTTGTCAACAAGGAAAAATTCAGAAAATTCTGAACAGTTTTTCTCCTTGCTGAAGAGTGAGTTTTAGACTATCTTAAGACTTCCTGTAGGTAATTACATGGAATACTCCAGAAGTAATGCCTCCTATTTCATTACATTGGCTCACAATGTCAGAGACGGATTTTGGTGATAAGGCAGTGGAGGTTGAACCTTTCTGCCAGTATTCCATTACATTTTGTTGCTGTGTGACAGATGGCAGCAGAGGGGCAGTCTGACCAAATGCCATCTGACTTGAAAGTGCATATGAAGCAAAGGTGTGTCATTGAGTTCCTTTGTGTGGAAGAAATGGCAGCCATTGACATTAATTGATGTTGAACATCTATAGGAACCAAACAGCGTATGTGAGCACAGTGAGGCGGTGGGTGGTGCAGTGGCAAAAGCAAAGTGGAAGACACACCACTGCCAGATGGCCATGCAAATTTGTGCTCAGTATGTATGTTATAGTTTCCATAGAATTAAATAAGAGGCATTAATTTTGGAATGACCTATCTAAATGTAAAAAAAAAAATGCTCAACCATTTTTCCTCACAGTTATTTCAGCCAAGATTTGTGTTTATCCCCTTCTTGTTCCTTTTAGAGTAAACAAGCAATAATAGAATTGTCATGCTTAAATTGCCCTATTCCCTGCTTCCCTTGCAAATCAAGGGTGTCTCAGCAGCAGAAGGATGAAGTATGATTGTGACTGCAGCCAATACATGTGGGAGAGGAAGATGACATGAATCAGTGTGCTGGCTTTTTTATTAGGAGCTCTGCTCCTTGACACTGCTCTTCGCAGCAAAAATAAGAATTTTTAGCACATGGGTTGACAATGTAGTAAACTTTGCATTGAGGAACTGTTTCCAGAAGTGTCAGCATGTGTGTGTTCACTGACACACAACCCGCTAAAACTACACCAGCAAGGGATGGAGTCAATCTAGAGAAAGGATGCAGAAATGCAGGATTAGCTGAAGAAGACATGCATGTAAGTGTTGTTGTTCTGTGAAAATGGTGAAACATTCTGTTATAGATAGAATGATGAGTGTCACTCACATTTTGGGAAAAAGAGGACAATCAAAAAATATAAGAAACTTGTGGCTTCAGTGGCTCCTCGATGCTGAAAAGTCAGTCCACTTCCTGCAGTAAAAAAAAGTATGACTTCCTGCAGTAAAAAAAACAGATCTACAGAGATGGGAATAAAAAAAAAGTACAGAAATGCCCATTATGGTGAGGACAGGAAATACAAGGTTGTCTCAGTATCAAGTTCCATGGATTTTGGTCTCAGTTCTTCCACCTCTTGTATTGCCTTTGAACTCTAACACTTTCTTCTCAACCAAGTTTTAAATGTTTGATTAAGACTGTGTCATATGAATGTCAACCTAAGTACATCCAGTTGTTTGAAAGTCCTTGAGAACAACTCCTGCAAAAAATAAATAAATAAATAAATAAGAAAATGTTTGATAAAGGAAATCCTTCACTATTCATAAAATATTTGGGTTATTTGAGAAAAGAGGAAATTGCTAAGGATTAGGTTTACAGCACTTGAGCATGTCTCAGAAGTGCTACTCTGTAAAGCTTGTCAAGGAAAAAAAGAAAAGGGAAAGTAAATCCCAGTAGGCTTCCAGAGTTTTGCATCCTGTAGTTTATTACATCTGTCAGTAAAAGCAGCAAGGATTATGGAAGTAGATTTATTAATTTTATGAAATCTTGGCACGAAGGATTGGTGGCCCTCTGATAGAAAATAAAGTGGAAAAATTTTGCAAAAGACAGACATTGTGTGTACTTGCAGTGAAAAGTTATTACTGCAGCAAACCTGCTGCAAATAAATCGTTGTAGCAAATCTCCCTTGGAAGTTATTTGCCTTAAAGTCTATGGGATTATGTTTTATGTCTCCTTGCATAAAGGAAGATCCTTGGTTTCAATGGGTTTTCACATTCTTCAGACAGCGTACGGAATTAGAATAGCTAATCATAACCGTTTTGGAAAAAATTCCTTTTAGTGTTTTAGAATTTGTTATTATGGCTTAAAGGCACATTCTCGTCTCAGCTGCAGGGCTCATTCTACTTTCAGTGTCACATCCTTTGTACAAGGTGTCATTTGGAAGACCTTAAAATATTTGATCCTTTTCGGGATCTGTCCTCTGTATGTTGAGAAGAAACTGAGAATAAGACAGTAGACTGTGTTAAAAAAAGGTGTTAACTGAAACACAACGATTGGACCATTTATAAAGATAGTGTTTTTCACCTCAAAGACAGAGTTCATCACACATGAGAGGAAAATACTGCCATTGAGATCTGAATTGCTGAAAGCCTTTTTTTTTTTTTTTTTTTCCTTAGGTCATATCCATTTCTTTTTAGCATTTTTAGGCCAGTTGCATAATATCTCTTCACAGACTCTGGTCTGATCTAGCGGTTGGGTATCACCTGCAGTTTTATCACCTGCAGAGATAGCAGCTTTCTCTCTAAATATTAAGCATTTGCAATATTAAATATTTCAGTTATGGTTAATGAAGTTGCATTACCCCAGAGGAGAAGCTTAATGACTTCTGGGACATGTCATAGAGGCTAAAATGGCAGCTTTACTTTTTCCTTTCTTCTAAATATCTGATACTGTGATATGCCCTTAGTATAGCTATTAACTTTATTTTATTTTATTTTATTTTTACCTCAAGTACTAATTAATTAAATTCATCTAAAATTTAAGTTTCATCTAAAATGAAAAAGTAAGTTTGGCTTCATTGGTTCCAGTGTTCTATTATTTATTTATTTATTGTGTCAATTTAACTGAAAAACACAGCTCTTGTTCTCCTAAGATACTATAATGGATTTATTACTATTGTATTTAAACAGTAGACAAACTCATAAGCCTTGGCATCTTGACAACCACTTAAGAATTATTATCCCATTTTCACAGAAACTAAGAACAATTTCCCTATGGTCACTCAAAGGGCACTCATGACAGAGAAAATAAATTAATTTCAGACGCTGAAGTCCTTGACTACCCACTCATCATTGGCCCATCCTTTCCTTCTTGCAGAGGAGCCAGGCATATGGCCATGCAACAGTAAAAGCTTAACAGCGTGGTTCTATGGAAAGTTTAATGGTTCTTAGTGGTGCTGGTTCATAACCCCACAGAGTAACTACATTAAGTTGTGTGACAAGTTGGTGAGAGTGCTAGAATTTCATGGTTCTGTGTCCAATGGTTATTCTCCATCAGATTTATACTGGAAATGTCAAAGATACTATTTCATACAGGTCAAGCTTTTGATGGAAGGAAATGATCCAAAAACATCTGCCTGCTTTTGTTGGTTATATTCTCCATGTGGGTGGAACACATCTGAAAATCTCATAATCTTATTAATGAAAATATTTATATGTGTGCTACATAAAGATGATATATGTGTATGACATCTATAGAAAATGTCATATAGACATCTCATTGTATGAGTGCAAGCACATAATTCTATATAATCAGTATATCTAAATGTATAAATAGGATACTTATCGATTTGTAAGAAGTTGAAATTGAAACCTGGGTTTTCTGGTATTCTATATATCTCTTCTTCAAACTATGCCTGAAATATGTACCACCAATGAATGTGAAATACAATTATACTGGAAGTATAAGACCAAGAACTAATAACTATATTCATCCAATCAGAAATACTGTTTATTATGATTACTTCTTATGCATGATACATTATAGTTCTGTAGGGTTTTTTTGTTTGTTTGTTTGTTTTTGTTTTGGTCTTTTTTAACAATTCTAAAAAATATGTTGCTACATTAAAGAGAATATTTGATTTACACTTCAAGGGAAATATCACACCTTACAGTTTAATCTTCTAATAAACTTCAAACCTCCTGTATTTCTATCAGAATTTCTGCATCTTGGAAGAGGCTGATTTCAAAGTATTCCCATTTCTACGCTACAGTGCTATAGTGCAATCTAAGAATTTTTCTACATGATCATAGTACTATTATTACTATTATTATTATTGATTTTGCCATGTCTGGATCAGTATTTAGGTGTCGATGAACTTAAGTAACTCTTCTAAAAGCTTAATCGTGTTCCTTTATTTTCCCAAATTCACTGTCACTCTCTCCTTTCCTCCCTTTTCTTCCTTCCTTTCTTAGGAGGCTTTCTGTAACTATAATTTCTCCCTGAAAAGATAATGTTAACTTGATGCTAGCTTCTAAGGAAAATAGCACAATATTTATGTATTCTTATTCTGCATTTTGTTCATAAGTCATATATAACAAACTGAAGAATTTTAAGTCAGCAATGGCTTACTGTGCCCACAGTGTCTGTGGTCTCTCTGAAGGGGACCTTACTTCTGAAGTTCTCAAAATATCTCCAATATGTAGACTGAAAATATCTAGGTTCCTGAGTACTTTTTAGGTTCCTAATGTTACATAGATTTTACAGTGTGCTTAAAAGACATTTGTTGAATCTGGTCCTAAGTCTTTCGTTTGAAAGTAGCGCTATTTATGGCTTTTAAGTTAAATGGGAGAGTCAAAGCTTAATTTAAAAATGAGATCTGAATCCTGTTAAAAGTTGTTCAAGTTGTAAAATATACCGTAGTATGAAGGATAATAAGGAGATGATATCCACTGTTTTAATTAAGACTAATCAGAAACATCATGATTTTTCTTTCAGTCCACACTCCAAGAACATCCAATGTGAGCAGCTTCTGTGAAGCTTGTGGGTTTGCTTGTACACAGATGTAAGGATTATTTGCGTGCTGCCATTCACCAGTGCCTTGAACAGCAGTTTCCACACGTCACGGAAAGCACACCACATAAACAGACGTGTTTTCTCCATGTATGCTGTGTCTATAAACTAAGCAGAGCATAAGTATTTTAATAGAAATTGGGCCAACATTCAATAACATTTTTAAAAGGATTCAGAAAGCTTTACAAAAGAGGACTGCTACTGCACAAAAATAATTAAACTCATCAAAGCTGATAAGTGATAAGGGGTACTTTTGATTTGGTCCCACAGCTGACACTCCATTAAAGAGTGAGTTTCAGAGAGTACACTTTCTTCAAATTAGGCCTATCACAGGCATCTCAGATCCAAAAGCAAAGGTATGAGTTTGTATGCACTCATTTGGGAAAACTGTCACTTTATTTCTCTCTAGTCACATTATGAGATGGTTGGAGAAGGAGTTGAAGGGAAGATTATACTCTCCTGGATTAAACTGTCATAGTGCCATACTTAACAAGCTGAGTAACTAGATGTTTTATATATAGAGTCCACTACTATTGGTTTACCTAGGAGAATGAGTGAAGATGCCAAAGTCACGTATTTCCTCTGTGTCATCCAGAAAAATAGACGTATTTTTTTAATGAGAAATCTTGTTTCTCATATCTAATACGAAAGTCTGTAGTACCCTAGGACTGATTTTACATCTACATAAACAGCGTATTTCCACACAGAATTCTAAATAATGCAAAATTAGATAAATGACATCAGACAGAACTGTGAAAAATATTTTACTCTGTATTGAAGTCCACCCATTTTATTACTCTATTTTATTTCTTTATCTGAGTCTGGTTCTACTTTTGTTTGTGGTTGGCCTCTAAGAAGACTGGATAAGTCAGGCACAGAAATCACAAAAAATCATTTTATGTGTTGAACTGACAGTCTGTCTTTCAGTATAAATTCAGGTTCTGCTAGCACTTTTAGAAGTCATTAGTGCTTTGCTAGATTTTCCCACACCTGCTTAAAATACGTTGGTTGCAGTGCATATTGTGAAGTGGGGTTACTTGGCTTCTCATTAAGGATAAATCCCAGCTGCAGAGATCTAACAAATCCAGAGGAAGAATTCAGCAAATATATACTGGCTAGTCAGAAGTGCAGCCTCATCTTTCTCTGTTTTTCAAGTATTGCTTTCAGTATACAATGTGTAACTGATCAGCTTATGTGAGAAAAAGATTAGGGAGTTTGCTGCTTAATGAAGTGACTGAAAAAATGCAAATAGTCAAGAATATGATGCATTCATATTGTTGAATATTTAAGGCCACTAGAAGTTTTTAGAGAAGTAGTGGGAGAAGGAGAGAGGGAGAATAAGGTTTAGGGTTCAGTGGAAAGTGCTGTGGGGAGCTGTGGGCTTTGGGAACAAGAAAGAGCATTGAAGATTGATGAGTAATTGAGTTACATGGGATGTATTATCTCATGGCGTATTAAGTTGCTTATGGTGATTATCCTCAGGATATTAGAGTAGGCGTTGGTTAATGGGAGACTAGGGAGAGGGATTTGGGAGGAATAGGGGAGTATGCATTTGAGGAGCATGGGATAGTGGAGCTAGATGGCAAATTGTTAGAGGCTGGGAGAGTATCCTGGGAAACCATTGGATGTTCTTGCTCTGTTCACATACACTTCCAAAAACAGGAGGAGGCCTCACGAACTGAGCCACTATGGGTGTTTCTCTGTCGTTATATTAGCTTTTATAGTCTGTATGGAAGGAAAGATGTTTCCCCAAGCATGGTTAAGTGACAAAAGAGAACAGAAAGTACTGCCAATAGAGAAGATGTGGAAATAATCTAGGCCTTGCTGTGGTAACAGCAGGTCAGGGTACCTTAGCATAAAGGCAGGTAGGCGTTAGGATGTGATAGGAAGAAGTTAAGGATGAGAAGTGTTTGTTACAGCCGAGCTTTATCCCATGTTCAACTTCTGCATTTTCCCAAATTGAAATCTGTTTTTCTAAACTCTCAAACGTAAAAAATATTTACCGCCCTGGTTCACTGCTTATCTTGCCCCACTTCATTCTCTCACTTCACCCAGCTAACTTTTATGGTAGGTTTACTAATGCTTTTTGATGATTTGGTTAAAATATCTCAGTGTGCACTACAGGGTTCTTGATTGGGTGATACTTCTTGTGGTGTCTGCAGCTACTGACACAACCATAAAAACTGAATTAAATCAACAAATAGCACTATGTAACAATCTAGACTTTCTTGAAAACTGAAGTTGTTTCCAGCATCTTCAGTATGTTTTAATACTGCATGTTCAGTAGTTTGTTAGCAAATGGGATTTTGACTAGGGAGCCCTAAGATGAGATGCAAGCAGAATCATTTCTGAAAGATTTTCTCCGTGTTTGTGGCTGGTAGTCTGATATGTGCCCCCCAGTGTACCCATGGAAAGAAGAGATTTGGGGCCAAGCTGTTTCTTGCAGCTTACCAATGGAGTCTGGGTCACATCAGGGATATCAGCCACACCTCAGTATACATGTCCGCAGAAATGAGGGGCATTATAGTGAAATGTTACATACAAGCATATACTTTGGATTTAAAATGTTTTAAATTTCTTTGTGTTTGTAAAATTAGAATTATCCTAAGATATTAAATCAAAGTGATGATTCATTTTTCACCTCTAAGTTTGAGCACTACTTATTTGGAGGAGGTGCACAATTCATTGCATTCAGCACAATGGTTTCTGCCTTCAAAGAGCAACTAAATGCTAAGCAGTTCTGGAGCCACTAAAATCTCAATAATACTTCTTGACAGCTAGTTATTATTTAATTTTAATCAAATTATATTGCACAGACATGCTTCAGTAAGGGAACCTAAATATCCCAGTCAAGATCAGGGCTATAACATTCAAGGGTGTGCGGACAGAAACCAACATGTGTTTTCTTCTACATTACGGGAAACAGTTTCCACCCAGGAGTTAGCTAAGAGTTTAATCCTGCAATTAGTATGCTCTGTGCCCAGAAACTATCACTTAGAGCACAGCAAAACAGATGGATTTAGAATTACAAGAAAATATCTCCCATAACAGAGTAATGCTCAACTTATCAGATATAACTTGGGGCAGGGGTTCATACTCACCTGAAGTAGCTCTGGAAGACAGGATATCAGAAAATTAATATTTGTATTTCGTTCCAATACAAAATGGAGCCCATTATGTCAGACACAAACAAGTAGTAAGAGACAACTCCAGTCTCTAGATGACTAACAAAACTGTTAGGAAAAATAAATGGTATGGCAAGAAAAATGTGACTTGCCTGTGGTCACATAATTGTTTGGTGACAGAGCAAGGAGCCAGATCCTGTTTAGATTCTCAGCTTCTGCAATCTGTTCTACAATTGACCTTACTACTTCTAAACAGTCTACTAGATGATTATTAGCTTCTTCTGACAGTTTTTGTTTTGTTTTGTTTTGTTTTTATAACATACTCATAGTTTCATGGTTTTCTGATGGTGTTTGCTGTTGTGTGTCAAAGTTGCTATATGGAGAGTAAGTCTAAGGAGAAGTGTTCTGCTAGTTACCCCATTTATGTGAAAAAGAACAGAACAGTAACAGATCTTTAATTAAGGTAGATTTAAATGTTTCTATATCATAGCAAGCAGTTCTTCTTAAAGGATTTATGTTATAAAGAAAATATACCAACAAGGATTACTTTAAGCAAAAACAGCAGCTGGCTTTGAAATTAATGAAAATAATCTGCAACAGGTACATATATAAAGTATGAAGTAATTCCTGGCATTCTTCAGTTGATACAGTATCTTAGAGTTGGGAGAAAGAATTAGAATCCAGGAAAGCTACTCAAAGTATTTTATTTTATGATTTTTTTTTCCTGCAAATGGATGAACAAGCATTACAAACATGCTCTACACCTGTAAAATCTAGTTATATGGCAGGTAACCAGGGAATATTCTGTGTTTTAAAATGAAATCTGCACATTGAATCAGGCAGAGAACAGCTGGCTTAGAAATCAGCCTGAGAATCAGAATAATCTATGAAAGGTATTTATTTGTGTTAGCATTAAACATTTTTGCATGCTGTCAGTACAGAAGATAGCCTCTGAGCTTTGTGGATTAAGGAAGTTGCTGGTATGACTTTCTGAAATTGGGCTACCTCATTAAGAATGGAAAACTCAATTAAAATTTAGTTATGAGAAAGCTATGTGAGACCTTGTGATTTACTCCTGCACATTGCAGGTTTATGTGTTAAAAGGGAGAATTTTTGGTCAAATTTCTGTTGAGTTGTTAGAGAATGAAGATACAGTCGTGCCTGCAGCAAGTCATTGTTTTTTGAGCAAGAATTCTATTCCAATATGCATGTGTATGTGATAAGCAGTAGAAAGGAAAACGAAGTGAAAAAGAAGCTTTCTCTAACAGCTAAATAGACATACACTTAGAACATTAGCTAAAGCACAAAGTAGGATGTGAAATTCCTGTTTATAAGAAAAAAACTGATGAAAAAGAAATTGTTAAATCATAACTGTGTTTAGGAGAAATCTATGAAAACCAAGACAGTGCAGGCATTCACTCATTCTAATTCTCTAATTCTCTAATTCTAACATTAGGATGTGAATACCAGTTGTTCTACACACAAATGGGAGTTGACACAGCTATTTTTAATCCAAACTGTTAGATATATGTGTGTAAAATGAATACTTTCCCTTGGATTTTGCTTGAAACAAAGTCTATGCAAAATCATTTATGTTTACTCAAGACAGGAAATTATAAGAGAAAATTAAGTAAATCAGATTATCCAAAATGCTAAAATTAAATGGAAACAAAAACTGTTAATATGGACCAAAAGTGCCCACACATGGATTTACTCCGAAATAACTAATTGTATGAAGTAAAACCAACTGTTATATTGGTTCCAGGTTTTTTTTTGTGTATTAGCCCTGGGACCTCTGGCAATTAAAATGTAATTGTTATTGTGATGCAAATATTTAAATCAATTGTGATGCCTTTAAAATTGCCATTGTAGTGTAAAGTAGATATGGCATTGCTGAAAATGAGGCCAGAGACTGTCAGGTCCCTCATATTTAATAAGGATTTTTAGGAGATTGCACTTTCCAATCATATGAGGTAAAAGAAAGAGGAGAGGTTGAAGGTTTTGCAGTGAAAAAGCAGATTGTGGAAAGCAGAAGAAATACAGTAAATGAAAACCCACAAGTGCAAATGGCAATGGATCAAAGGTGAGGGGCTGTGTAGGAGAGAGGTGCTACTGATGCTCCCAGACATTCAGGGATGGAAAAATTCCATTAAAACTAAGCACCTGCTGCTTAAGATTAGGGCTCAAAAATTACAAACCACGTCAGTGAAAGCATTTTGCTATGCAGTTTAAAGGGAATCTGAAGAAAACAGACAAAATATCAGGAGGTGGAAAAAGAGAGAACAGGGAAATATTTTAATGAAACTGATCTGTGCACATTTAAGATGGGATATTGCTTATGCGTGGCTGGTTTCAATCTGATTTTAATTTTTGCTTCCCAGCTTTTTAGTTGTCTCCTTGGGCAAAAAAAAAAAAAAAAAAAAAAAAAAAGAAGAAGTCTGTTTAGTTTAGTAAGGGGATAGGCAAGCAAGCTTTGGATGGCTTCCTAACCTTGTGCCTCATTCCTCTTCATGGGTGTGTCTGACTTAAATTTCTGTTTCTTAATCCTACTTGAGTCTTTGTGGGTGAGGAGAGATGATTTCTGACTCTTTTGCCCGTTGTAGGGTAGAACGCAACACTGAAATCCCTTCTGACAGAGCAAAGGCTGGCAAGTATTAGAAACCACAAGAACTTTGATACAGAACCAGCCTATACTTAACTGCCCTCTGCACGCTCACGCAGCATGCCCACACAACTGAGAGCCAGGCTGGAGGCTGTTTGGTCTCAGATGGCTGCTTCTCGTGCCCCACACTGCTTTGATATTTGCAAGCCGATGAGCTGAATATCACATGTCAGGGATTGGCAACAGACAGTGGAAAGACAAAAAGCTGTTCCCAGTACTTCACACGGAGACAGTATTGATCAAATTGTCACTTAGAAATCTGTGGAAAAAAAACAGCCTAATCCCCAGTATGCTCCTTCTCTAGCCGACTCCCAAAGCCCAATTTAAACACTCTGTTTCCCTATAAAGAACTTAAAATTAACCCAATGATTGCCTTTAAATAGGAAATAAGAAATCAGAAGTGGCTACAAAGCGTTCTGTAGAGTTTTTCTTTACCCTTCTCAGTGAAAGGATGTTCGCTCTTCATGTCTACTTTGAATACGATTTGTCTTTACACAATCAATTGGAGACATCCTAAAAAAGAAAGATGATGTCCTCAGCTTTTTCTGGAAACTGGGACCCTGTAAGGATGCCTCAAGGATGACACTCAGAAACAAAGTCATCCCAGATTGCACAGTGCTTTCCGAAACTCCGCCAGCGTTTTTAGTAGTCTGTGCCTCAAGGAGTCTGGGCACCTTACCCAAAAAGAGCTAAAAATGTAATTTGCAGTTCTTCAAGTAATCCAAAACAAAGTATCAAATCCCTTCCCATCTTCGTTTGCCAGGGAAAGTCCCCATGCAGTGGAACTGGCCTCCTTCTGCAGCACAGGGGACAGAGATGTAAATGGAGGGTGGAGTGGGAGAGCTTTTGGAAGAATGATCAGGCTGTGCATAGTACTCAGCCCTACTTAATCACAGATGCCTTGCTCCAGAGTCAAGTTCCAAGTATTTCCATGGTGTTCAAACATAGAATTACCTGGCTGTCATTTGCTCTGGAATTTCAACCACCAGAGTTTCCTTGGCTGTTTTGCAGCTGATGACTTTTTCCATTATTTTAATACTCACTCAGCAGATACTTATTTGGTGTGGGTCACTAACCAGGCAAGAAAGTATCAACTGACTGCTGAATTTTCCAAATGTAAAGATTTGTGTGCCTGCGTATTGTGGCCACAGAGGAACATGGTATCTGATGTGTAGAATAAATGTGCATGGCAGTAAGCATGCTGCACATGACAGACACATGATTTGACATCTGTCTGAATGTCTTATCTTTGACCTTGTATAACAGTACATCCCTTCTGATTCTTAATTTTTTTGCCCCAGAGAAAGGGTTATTAAGGAAAAATCAGTCAGGGTAAGAGTTAGAAGTGACTGTGAATAGTTCTGTTACAGGTGGATGTAGAAGGCTTTCATTTGTCAGTTTCTTAACAGGTTAAGCTGGATATTTTAAGAATTAATCATTCTAAATTAATGACTAAATCATGTGTACTAATATACAGATGGGTTGCAGTGAGGCTAGGGAGCTAAAGCAAAGTTACGTGATACACTGCTTCTGTCATAAGCCGTTAGGCACCCAGCTCACAGTGTTCTGGCTACCAGCTATTTGCCAAAGCAGCCGTCATGGTGGATTTCAGCACTAACAGGCAGCATTAGAACAGGTACTAACAGGTAGACCTGTAGAACAGGTACCTTGAATTTTGAAAAGAGGCTTAAAGAAAGATGATTGGAGTCATCACAAATTACTCTTTTAATATCAGTTCTCCTTTCAAGCTGTAGTTAGAAGATCTTTAGAGGTGTAAGGAGGTAATGTGGAAAAATGCTTGTTCTTCATTGCAGTAAACTGTGCCTTGTCCTGATTACTGTGCTTACAGAAGGGTGTAGAAATAACTAGACAAGGACTTCAAGGGTGGACATAGAAAAATGATCCATAGGATCTGGACGATCAGACTTGGGATGTGAGTGATGTCAGGATGTTTGCACTTCATAAATGTATAGGAAAGATTGCTTAGGAAAATGTTTAGCAAAGTCTTTCAAATTTCTGTTCAGAGAACGTTTTTGATTTTACTTTTACCAGTTGACTAGAAAAAGCTTAAAGCTTCCTACCCTGAAAAAGAGCAGCTTTAGCAAATAAGAGGTAAGCAAGAAAGTTATATCCAGCCTTAGGCTCATTCCGTATATGTTCTTAAGTGTGGATTGTCTTGGATCCTTGAATTAAGATACTCAAATCAGCTTCAGGCATGCAGGCTTCAGCTGGCTGCCTGAGGAGCAAATAAGAGCTCATCTGCAAGGAAATGTTAATCTCCTTCTACTCTGATGGTGCACAGCTGGCCAGGAGGATGGCCTTTGGGGTCTCTGAACAGCCAAAGAATCTCACCTATAGCTGGAGGCAGGACACAGGAAAGGATGGATTGGTGTACTGAGGAGACACAGACACTTTCTGGGTTGGCTGACATGCTTATCCCAACATGCAAAATCACACTAACCACAAGGCATGGGGCTGGGAAATAGTTTTCCCCATGCTCAGTAGGAGGGCTCTGAGGAGCCTCTTGCCTTCCTGCGCAGCTGGGGCATGACTCATTGCCAGGATCTTGTGAACATGTTGCAGTGAAATGGTTCTCTGTCCTTTCTAGGGGCTCATTTCAAGTGACATTCTGATTTTCTTGTTCCACATTAGTAGGACAGTTTTCACTCATTATACTTGTCAAGATACAGTGATTGAGGCCTTAATGTCTTAGTGAAACAATACATAGACTTCTTAAGTGTCAGAGAAGGCTCAGGTAGTCCATCTTAAACCTAGCACTGTTGCATGGACACATTTGTGCTTAATGGGCATTTCATAATTCCATACCTCTTATGCCCAGAAATAACCATTATGGTCACACAGTCTGACTTCCTACATGGCAGAAGCCTTTCAGGCTCACCCCACAGTTTCTGCATTACAGTTTCTGTACCTACACATCCTGTGGCTAACCCACATCCTGTGCTGGGATTCCGAATTGGGTTCTGTATTGATGAGATTATGACTAGGGACAAATTACATTTTTTGCTTGGATTTTCAGTAGTTTAGGCTTGTCACTCTTCAGTTTTTTCCTGCTGGAGTTTTACAGGGCTTCTCCCAGTTATTCACTTTTGCCATTAAGTTCTTCAGCTCCTTCCTGCAAGAGCAATTTATGTTAAACTAGAAGTCTTTAGTGTCCTTGCCCTGAGCTTGCACCTTCCACAGAGGTGTAGAAAAATGTGTCTAGAAGAAGTTCTTCCATGTACAGTGGGACTAAATATCATTTTCCTTCAGATTTCTATCCTCTATAACCTCTATGTGGATTTATGATGACCTGACCTTTCCTCATGTCCTTTATGCCAAGTCTCCCCAAGGAAAGACAGGTGACTCTTATGCAGCTGTGTCTGTACTTATTGGTAAGTGCCTTGCAGCCAGAGTGTATAATATATGAGTTCTTTTCTTTTTTTCTTGTTTTTTCTTTTTTTTTTTCCCTATGTCATCAGGACAATATTTTTGATATCTGTCCTTCAGCAGTTGCCAATTTTCACAAAACTGGTAAGAAGGTAATTTTCCTTGGGATTTTTACACGATCGTCATGACTGAGATTCAGAAGTTTGGGGGGGCAAAGGGACAAAGCAGAGAAACAGATGATTAGAAAGACAGCACAGACATGTAAATGCTTTTCCCTTGGAAATGGAGCTACAGATTCTTACCTAGGGAATTTATGGTTCTTTAAAATTGCTACCTCTGAGTATTCCTACTCCTTGTCTTCCTTCCTGTCTTTTTTTTTTTTTTTTCTTTTGAGTCTTCTCTTAAGGTCTTTGGGGGTTTTATGAAAGAATGGAGGCTGTACAAAAAGTGAGGCCAAATTTTCAGTTTTCTGAGGTGATATATATGGGAAGCAGTAGACAGCACCTTACTGTCAGGTTGTTAATGCTCTTATGTACTAAGAGTCCTTTCTCAAAATTGTATTGAATTATGCAGTTATGCAGGATTACTCTCAAAACGCAGCCAGAATGACTAAAAAATGATCGTTTTTATCCCAGCAGTCATGCATGATTAATTGGGTACAGATAGTATGGTGACACCTTAAAATATAAGGCATATATAAATGCTAAGCAGTATTTTTACACTGATGTTATCCAGAAAGTTGGCTGATAGGAGACACATAAAATGTTTTTTTTAATGCATTTCTGTATGTGCAGCTTTAGGTAAAAAAAGTCACTTTGTAAGTATACCTAACAAACAGTTTTAAGAACTTTATAATGGATGCTCCCAGTACCCAGTTTCAGGTTTAAAGTGATCTGATTTTTAGATATCTGTCTATGATTATCAGAAGTAAACTACTTTTTTTTTTTTTTTTTTTTTTTTTTGTGCTCTGCCTGTCAGTTCCATCACTGCACAATATTTCAGTTTTTATATTCTTGACTGTCATGGCACTGGATAATCCTCATAGCTCTCCATGGCTGTCAGCATTTGCCAAATGAGGAAAGGTAAAGAGATGGCTTGTATATCATAGAATTATAGAATCATAGAATTGCTCAGGTTGGAAAAGACCTTAAAGATCATCAAGTCCAACTGCAACCTAACCATACTACCCTCTGCTAAATCATGTCCCTGGGCACCACATCCAAGTGGTTTTTAAGCACATTCAAGGATGGTGACTCAACCACCTTCCTGGGGAGCCTATTCCAGTGCTTAACAATCCTCTCTGTAAAGAAGTTTTTCCTGATATCCAACCTAAACTTACCCTGGCACAACTTGACACCACTTCCCCTTGTCCTGTCAACTGCCACCAGTGAGAATACACCAGCCCCGCTCTCGCTGTAATCACCTTTCAGGTATTGGAAGAGAGCAATAAGATCTCCCCTCAGACTCCTCTTCTCCAGGCTAAACAGCCCCAGTTCCTTCAGTCGCTCCTCGGAGGGTACATTCTCCAAGCCCTTCACAAGCCCTGTTGCCCTTCTTTGGACCTGTTCCAGCACCTCAATGTCCTTTCTGTACTGATGTGCGCAAAACTGAACGCAGTACTCGAGGTGAGGCCTCACCAGTGCTGAATACAGGGGCAGGATTACTTCCCTAGTCCGGCTCACCACACCATTCCTGATACAAGCCAGGATGCCATTGGCCTTCTTGGCCACCTGGGCACTCTGCTGGCTCATATTCAGCCAACTGTCCATCAGTACACCAAGGTCCCTTTCCATCAGGCAGCTTTCCAGCTGCTCCTCCCCAAGCCTGTAGGGTTGCCTGGGGTTGTTGTGACCAAAATGCAGGACCCTACACTTGGCCCTACTGAAACTCATGCAGTTACCCCTGACCCATCACTCCAGTCTATCCAGGTCCCTCTGTAGTTCCTTTCTGCCCTCTGGCAGATCAACACTCCCTCCCAGCTTGGTGTCATCTGCAAATGTACTGGGGGTGTACTCAACCCTCAAACCCTTGTCAAGATCATTAATAAAGATGTTAAATATAAGTGGCCCCAGTACTGAGCCCTGGGAGATACCACTCATTACTGGCTGCCAACTGGATTTAACTCCCTTCACCACAACTCTTTGGGCCCGGCCATCCAGCCAGTGCTTCACCCAGCGGAGAGTACACCCATCCAGACCATGGGCAGCCAGCTTCTCCATGAGAATGTTATGGGGGAAAGTGTCAAAGGCGTTACTGAAGTCCAGGTAGACCACACCAACAGCCTTACCTTCATCCACTAAGCGGGTCACCTTGTCATAGAATGAAACCAAGTTTGTCAAACAGGGTCTACTGTTCATAAACCCATGATGACTGGGCCTGATCCCCTGGTTGACCTTTAATTGGTCCATGATGGCTCTCCAGATTACCTGTTCCATAACCTTCTCTGGTACCAAGGTGAAACTGATATGTCTGTAGCTAGCAGGATCATTTTTTCGGCCCTTTTTGAAGATGTCCATCACATTTGCTAGTCTCTTATCCACCAGGATATTTCTGGTTATCCAGGACGGCCAAAGGATGATGGCAACCACATCCTCCAACTCCCTCAGCACTCTAGGGTGCAATCCATCTGGCCCCATGGACTTGTGAGCGTCCAGCTTTTGGAGCATGTCCAAAACCATCTCATCATGGATTATGCAGGGCCTATTCTGTTCCACATCCCTATCTACTAGTGCAAGGGACTATGTGCCCGGGGAGTAACTAGTTTTACTATTAAAGACTGAGGCAAAGAAGGCACTAAGTACCTCAGCCTTATCCTGATCCTTGGTCACCATGTTGCTCTCGGTGTCCAAGAAGGGATGGAAATTCTCCCTAGATCTCCTCTTACTGTTGATGTATTTATAGAAATATTTATTGTTGTCCTTTACCTTAGAGGCCGAGTTCAGTTCTATTTAGGCTTCAGCTTTTCTAATTTTCTCCCAGCACAGCTTCACTATGTACTTGTAATTGTCATAAGTTGCTTGCCCATTCTTCCAAAGGCCATAAACTTTACTTTTCTTCTTGAGTTCCAGCCAAAGGTCTCCGTTCAGCCAGTCCGGCCTCCTTGCCCGTTGGCTCATCTTCTGTGACTTGGGGAGGTCAGCTCCTGCACCTTTAAAATTACTTCCTTAAAGTATTCCCAGCCTTCCTGGGCTCCCATCCCCTCCAAAACTGCCCTCCCAAGGGACCCTCTCAACCATGGTCCTAAAGAGGCTAAAGTCTGCCCTCTGGAAGTCCAAGCTGGCAGTTCTGCTGACTCTCTGTGGTTCAGCAAGGATCAAGAAATCTAGCATCTCGTGATCACTATGCCCCAGATGACCTCCAACCTTTACATCCCCCACAAGACCTTCTCTGTTAACAAATAGCAGGTACAGGATTTTCCTTCCCCTTGTTGGCTCCTTCACCAGCTGTGTCAGGAAGTTATCTCCCACACACTCTAGGAACCTCCGGGACTATTCCCGATCTGCCGTATTATAAATCCAGCAGATGTCTGGGAAGTTGAAGTACCCCATGAGAACAAGGGGGAGAGACCTTGAGACTTCACCCAACTGTCTGTAAAGTGTCTTGTCCACCTGTTCATCCTGGTTGGGTGGCCTGTATCAGAATCCCATGATAATGTCAGTTTTACTGGCCTTCACTTTTATTCTGACCCATAAGCTCTCAGCCCTATCATCACCATCATTAATTTCCATACATTCGCATTCTTAACATAGAGGGCTACACCACTGCCTTTCCTGCCTTGCTATCTCTTTTGAAAAGTAAGTAGCCATCCATCACAGCATTCCAGCTGTGCGAGTCATTCCACCATGTTTCCGTGAACGTTATTAATGTTTATTAATTTATTGATTTATTTATATCTGTGTTTGTATGGCACAAAACACAGAATGTACCTTTTCTTTTGCCATTTGAAAGGTTTGTCCATCCATTCCTATGCATCCTGCCAAAGTTTTCCACCCTCTCAGCTGTGCTGGGTACCAGATGAACACTTTGTGTGGGTGTATCTTAAGTAGGAGAGGGAGTGGAACCTGCAGTAAAAGAAGAAGGAGTGAGTCTAAATATTATCCCCTTGATTTTTTTCCAGTTCTATTATGAGTTGTCCTTAAAAGCTGTAATGTAATGTAAAAGATTTTTTTCCATAAAAAAAATAAAAAATCCCAAGAAGTCTCCCAAGCTCTCAAACTTCTGTAGCAAGAAACCAAAAAATATTGGAGTTCTCCAGTTAAAATGAGGTAAATTGTTCCTTCTGGAGGAAGCCTGTGTGCCCTACTTGTACCAGCAACACTTTTTAACAACCTTTTTTGGCCTGTGTGTACTTTTTTACTCTGTATTTTACTAAGGGGCAGAAGCTCAGCGTAAAGGCATCATGACCAGGCTGCACTGTACTGCATGCTCAGGCATCCCATGCCCATCCATCACCCATCAACTGAGTGGTGGATTAACAGAAGTCAGGGCTGGGACAACAGGGAAGAGAGCCAACATTCAAAATGAAGTCTCCCATGTCTACTCTTTGTAACATATCCCTGAACACATCACTTCTAACTCATGAGTGTCTTTCATGTCAGCCATTAAGCCAATTTCTCTGACATATTTTGTATTGTTTTTCTTTTCAGTACCTTAAAAGTTACCTCTCATTTTCTGCTGATCCTGCCTTTATAGTAGTTTCACAACTAGCTGACTGAACACCCCAAATACTTGAACTGTAGTGTATATGGGATCTAGGTACAAATGTGTTGGTTCTGTGCCATCCCTGTTGACTGTTGATGATATTTCATTGGAATTGCAAAACTGTTATGTAGCAACACCATGCTGGGAGAGGTAGAAGTTCTTGGTTGGATTTTCTTGTTGCTCTCTTTTTTCAAATGTAGACTATGTCTTGCAAGAATAGATATGTGTACATTAGTTCAAACTTCCCCTTTCTTTTTCTTTGTCCCACTTGAATCATAACAAATAATCATGCCTCTTCCCTGAGCTTGGCTGTCCTCAGGTCTAATTCCCTCTGCATAACTTGAGAGTTGGATTATTTCAATATGCTTTAAGCTGTGCTATGGAGAAAATGTTATCTCATGACTGGCTCACAGTGCTACAAGATTGCTATTTGTTAGGAAAAAGCAAAGTTTATTATCTTTATCCATTTTATATACTATTCTTTGTTCTTTTAATGTCATTCTAGTTCAACTTCAGTTTCTACTACTTGTATAATAAAACTGAATTTGATTCTGCATCTCTGAATCCCAGAAATGCAGAGTGACATGTTCCAATATGCATCACATATTTCACCTGCTTGGGGTAAACGTTCAAAGATATTTCTTTCCTATAGGGCCATTACCATGGTCTAGTTTTATTGCTTTTATTTCATTTTATCTTCTGCTTTAATGTGTTTAATACATCCCAACTTAATAGCTCTGCTCAGTGCATAGCAATGCTGTAACAGATAGTCACCAAAGAAATAGAATTTACTGGGATGGTGTTGAGTTCAATTACTGGGGAAATCTTCAATCTTCAAGATGGCCTTCAAGGTACAGCTGTCAAGATAATCAACACTGATACAAATTTTGATTTCTTGTTGCACTACTATCCTTGAACATTACATGTTGTGCACAGCATGTGTTTTAGCAATGTGCCAAAGTCAAAATAAGAAGAAGAAGAAGAAGAATGTCAGCCTAGAATTTAAATGTGGTGAAAGCTCTTTGCTTTACTGGCAATAATTGAAGCAAATAGCAAGAAGCTCCTTTTAATTTAATGGGACAAAGGTAAACCACAGCTACTCATTCCTTCCCTGTTTTTCTTCAAGTGACCATAGCTGTCCCTTTAACTTGATGACTGAATTGAGAATAGTGTCCTGCTTATAGCAGGATGGGACCAACAGGTGACCTCCTCCAGCCAGTAACTTTGCTTCTATCCCAGTGAAGGCTTGCTTTCATCTGCAGAGCTCCCTTGTAACTCACCCACATGCAAATGCTTCTGACCTTAATTAAAGCAGTTCACCTCCCTCTGCCTGAAGGGATGGTTTCCTCATAAGGCAGTTGTGTTTAATTAGCATTTGCATAGCATTCTGCTGGTTGCTCTCCGGGAGTGTTGTTCGGTAGGAGCGTGGGATTGCTGAAGCCTGACTGGCAAGCTTTGCACCCTCCTAATTGACACAGAAGCCAAGGAGAAGTTACACAAGGAAAGAACAGAGAATCGTTAATGATGGATCATTAACAACTAGCTCCTTTGAATGAATGTAGATAACTTTATAACTCTGTCAAAGTGAAAAGTAGCGTGATGAATGATGTGTCAAACAATGAAAGCTCAAAAAAGACACTGTTTTTTATAATTGCTGTGCAGTTCTTTAGCGTGTTCTACTTTGTAAGATTAATTTCTTTGGGAAGTGTGAAGCATTCTATGCCTGTTGTACACTTCATATCAATTTTGTTTTCCTCTCATTAGAGGTTTAGTCAATGTCTTCTGTTATCACTGCAAGAACTCCTGGGATTTAAGACAGGAAATTTTTACACGAGCAAAAATTTGCACAAGAAAGTGGAAACCATGTATAAATACTGATTAGTTCCTCTCTGAGTCTGATGATTTCTCTGTATGAAGAAGGCATATATATGTCCTCAGCTGTGCATGCCAGAAATAAGAGTATTTCTATTTTATTTGTTTTTATCTTTTATATAAATTGTGTAATAGTTTTGTGGCTACTTTGAATTTCTAGATCTCTAAGGGGCATTTTTACTCTGAAATTCTCTTCATAAGCATTCCAGTTGACATATATACATCAGTCCTGTGGCTTGCACTAGGACCAGTTCAGCCCTCTGTCAGTCTTAGGAAGAGGAATTAATATGAATGTATTTTGGTGATGTCACCTGTCCTTTTAAAAGGTATTGATCCCTCACATGGGATTTCCTCTGAAAAATGAATTATGTTCAAACTGAATTGAATTAGGGACATAAGTTAATAGAAAAGTTACCCCCAGTTTAGCTCTCACAAATATTAGTTTGTGAAAGGTACTGTGAGAGATCAAGAAGTCTCAAGGACCAGCCATAGATTCAGCTATACCAACATAATCATTCCTAAAAGCCTGATTGATAGGAAATCTGTAGACCCCTTGCAAGACCTCTTTCAGCATTTCACTGCCCCTACCATGACTGAAGTTTATTTTCTAACACCTAACTTTACTCTTACTTTTGCAATTTAAGTCAATTAATTTCTCATCCATCATGAATATGAAAAAGGGTTTACTTTCATGTTGCAGAGGGGTCACAGTTAGAATTTTTGAAGATGGTTCAGAAGACAATATTTTTTTTACTGGCCTTCTCTTCAGGTACATGAGCCACTTTGTTCAGTCATTGATGCCTTTGCTGATCATTTTGGTTGCTGTTCTGCGAAAAACTCTTGGGGTTTGTGGCTATGCAGTGGGGGGCCCCCACTATTCATCATTCCAGCTGTGACCTGCCATCCCTAACTAGAGCAAAAGGATTATTTCATGTGTCCTGCAGGTATCGCTCTTTTTTGTACAACCCCACATGATGCTATAGCCTTTTTCGCAACAACATAATGTTGTTGACTCATATTCACTTTGTGATCTAGAGTAACCCCTAGCTTTTTCTACCTTGCTGATTGTCCCCTGCCCTGTATTTATGTAATTAAATGTAGCTCCTTCCCCTTGACATTATTGAATTTCACCCTGTTTTATCAGAGCATTTCTCTGGCATGGCCTGGTCATTGTGAAATCTATTTCACAGTCAGTTTTAACTTGAACTCCTCTGAAACCTGAGCAGGTACAATGTGAGTTCCATCAACTGACCCACTAAAAAATACCGATTAGTGCTTCATTCTCAACAGATTCCTGTGGAGCTCACTTGAAGCATTCTCCTGTTTTAGAAGACCCCAGGTAGCTGTTCTCTGAATATGATTTCCCACTGAGAATTGTACCTGGCTTTGGATTTACCTAGACCATGTTTCTTTAGTGAATTTAAAATGCGCGTCTTCTCATCTGCAATTACTCAGAAGGGAACCTAAGCAACTAAAAATCTATATCTAGATTATTAGTATATGAAGTTAGGTGGGATGTATCTCACCCTCAGTGCTTCTTCTGGTTAGATATAGAGGAGGCTGAATGAATGTTATTTGTTCTTAACAGATATATCCTGAGTACTTGCAGTGTAATTATTTTCTACAATATTTAATATCACTTGAAGTTTAATGATTTGATCTGTAATTCCCTAGTTCCCTCCTTTCCTTTGAAACACAGGAACTATACCTCAGCTCTGCTAGGAGCATACTCATTAGGAACTTACCCAATCGGCTTGGGAAAAAAAAAGTTTTCCTAAGCATCCCTTCTCCTATCCCATCATTCTCACTTTGAGATGAATACCTGTGAATGCTGTGTTAAACATTTGATTACAAGTGATCTGCTTAGGGAAGACTGTTGCAAAACCAGCATAATTTGGCAAGCCGTGTGACCTTATTCAGCAGCTCTGCTCAAATAAACATTAGCTCAAGTAGTCAACTTCCTTACTCATCTTCTTATTGGATGACTTCTTGTGGTTTGTTTCCCTTGCAAGTTGATGTTCTGTTATTCCTTCAGAACTAAGCCAAACTGTTCTGTGTATATATTTCTTTCAATTTCCAAGTAAAGCTGTAGTGATATCAGGGAAGATGTAACTACGTATAGCTTTTTCTGTAAAATCCTTATGAGGGTATAATAAAGGCCATAAGTATGAATAGAGGAATCTTTCTGGCTGTTGTCAAAAGCATCAAAAGTTGTTGAATTATTTATTAGAGAAAAAGCTTTTAACTGACAATTCTGGAAATTATTATCCTCTGTTTCTCTATAAAACAGTCTTTTTGATCTCAGAGTAAATGTGTAGCCTGTTCTTTCTTCTGAGACTGACAATAATAATATAACTACTTGTCTACAAAGAACTGCATTGAAATCTTTCTTCAATTCACTGCAGAGGATTGCTAAGAACTGAATACCTGCAATAGACACGAAAGTTTTTGTATCATTGCCAGCTTCCCTAATAGATTTCCACCTTTAAAGTTATTCTTGCCAAAGTAAATAAACCACTGTTAAGTTTCATATGGCTGCTACTATGTTTGTTTTTTCTTGAAAACATAAAACAAGGTGAGAAATACTATTTCTGAGCATGATGCCAGTCCTTCATCACTGCAGGGTAATGATGGATGCTACAGAGGTGCTTGCTGGAGATGGTGCTGCACATGTGCTACTGGGAAAACAGTAACAGTGCCTTTACATGACATTTTCTTGGGTTCTGATATTTGTCCTGCCTCCTGTTGTGGACAGTGTGGGGATCTCTGCAGCACATCCCACTGTGTGGATTTAGCATTGTCTATGTTGTTAGGTTAGCAGAGAGTGGTAGGCCCAGGATTAGTCTGAGAACACCTGATACACATATTGCTGGGAAAACTTTCTTAATGTTGGACAAATATTCAGTGAATCTGTATTTGGGTGAACTACCTAAAACTGGCTTATTGCTGCATTATTGTTGGCAGGAATTTATTTAGTCTTTATTTCCAGAATATAACTTTTCTGTGGTAAATAAGCACTGTGTTGTGGTTTAACCCAGCAGGTGGCTAAGCATCACATTCATTCACTTGCAACCCCCTGCCCAGTGGAATGGAGGAGGGAATCAAGGGAAAAAAAAAAAGTCTAACTTGTGTGTTGAGATAAAATTATTTACTATGATAGATAAAAGGAAAAGGATAATAGGTATGACTATATATATGTATATATATGAATGTACATAACAACTGATGCACAAGCAATTGCTCACCACCCTCTCACCGATGCCCAGCTAGACCGCAAGCAGTGTAAGAGCCAGATGAACTCCCAACACCCTTCGAAACTCTTTCCACATGATGACATATGATATGGAATATCCTTTTTTCCAGTTTAAGTCAGCTGTCCTAATTCTGTTCCCTCTCAGCTCCTTGGCCCCTTCGCTGAGAATGGTCTTGGCTCTGTACAGAACTGCTTAGCAGCAACTATAAACAGTGGTGTGTTACCAACATTATATTTCTCCTAGAACCAAAAACACAGCATCGTACCAGACACTCTGAAGAAAAATCCATCCCAGCTGAAACTAATACACACTGTGTTAAGACTGCTGTGAAAATTAGATACTTTTCTTTATACTAGCATTAACACTTCAATATTGTGATATGGGCAGTAAATGTTGAAAATAATTTCTTTCCCATCTGTTTTGTTTGTTTGTTTGTTTGTTTGTTTTTGTTTTTGTTTTTTGTTTTTGTTTGTTTGTTTTTGGTTTTTTAACAGGGCCAGGTGTAAGATATAGTGAATTTGTTGTGTCACATCCCAAACCACCTCCACTTGTTGGACAGCATACAGTGGAGATACTGAAAGGCATGCTTAGGTATGAAGATGATGCCATAGAAGAACTGCTCCGCACTGGTGTTGTGGCTCAGCATGAGGTCAGATAAGGAACATTAGCTACATTCCTTCACACTGAGCTCATATAGCTTTGTCCTCTCTATGCTCCCTTCACCTCCCCTAATGGGACTCAAAAAGAAGACATAATTTAATTCTTAGTTTTCTTCCATGTGTGTTTGTATGATTTTAACACGGATGTATCAAATAAACAATTTCATACTGTCCAAGTGTAAGATTTTTGGGGGGGAAGGAGGGTTAAATGTAATTATACAGCCCTATGTGGCTACTCATTTTCTGTATGGGAAATGGAGGTCTTATCGTAATTACAGTAATTGCCTAAGTGTTTGTCCCCAGAAAGATATTATGTTAGTGAAAAGAACCAGAAATGTAGCAATTCTTGTACTAGGCTCTCCCGTTGCAGAAAGCTGGCTTGCACAGTTACTTTAGTGGAAAATCAGCCATGTACAAGCTACTGGTTGATCTAATTGATTCTGAACAGAATCATCAGTCATGAACTTTTCATCTCTATTGTAAAACACAGGTAGAGTGACCACTGAAAAAGTCTTCTGTTCCCTGGTATTACCAATTACTGGTACGTCTTTATATTACATTGCACGATCATGACAAACTCAACATGTTAGCAGAGAAAAGCTGGAATTGATCCAGTTCTTCAGTTATGAAATCAACTTCTTCTAAGACTGATTGAGAGATAAACTGTGATTGAATTGTCTTTTGTAATTTTATCCAGGAAGGCCCAGAGTGCTCTTAATTAAACACTGATCCACAAAATTACATGCCAAATGTCATATGCCAGAACTTGCCCAAGTTTTTAGTCTGGTTCTGTGAGTAGGTACTGATATTTATCTCTGACACTAGATGCCATCCAAAATGCCTTTCACTGTGAATAAAACATAGCTTAAATACAAATCTCTGCAAAACTTTTGTCTTAGTCCCATCCCTGTGATTATAACATGGTCAGAGTTGACTAACCTTCATCAGAGTTAGTAATACGATATCCTGTAGTAGGGTTGTTCTTCGGAGCAAAGCACCATGTATTGTGAGAAGGTGAAAAAATTTGATCCATGACAAATAGCAAGGAAAAAATTAAGGAAGACCCATTTCTTCTATACAAACCAATTTGGCTGTACTTCACTCACAGAAGAAATGCCATGCCCCTCTATCCCAGCATATAATTTACAGCTAATGTAAACTGTGTATGGGCGGGCCTAACCTTTGTTGTGTGCATCCTGGGAATGAGGCAAAGCCTTTATGTTCCTAGAACTAAATAAAACTAACTCAAATTGTCACTTAACAAATAACGTCTGTATTTCTCCCAAAGTATCAGAAACAATCCTGGCATTATAACTAGCTTTTCCCTTTGTTTCCACTCTAACAAACAACATCCTCTGCATTATATCTGAACTTCAGACTCTATTACCTTCTGGAGGAAAAAAGAGGTCATTACATAATCAAATTGGAAGTGGGACCCTACTGTGGTGGCTCATTTTTGAAGCCCAGTTGTTTTGGTTCATTTGTTTGTTTGTTTTCTCTGTGTTTTTGTGTTCTTTCTTTTTCCTTCAGATCTTTTTTTTTTTTTTTTTCCTCTTCCCTTGCATTGCATTTCTGGCAGCAAATTCCATACTCTGTCCATGTGCTAAAGACATCATGAGATTCTGGAAGAGTGACTTCTTAAATAAATACAGAAATAAGTCTGAATTGAGAATAGGGAGATGATAGGTGAAGAATTGAAACTGAATTGGAAAAGGTTTTGATATAGTCTGCCTTCTTTTTAATCTAAGGGGAATGTCCCCTATTTTAATGTGAAAAGCAGAATTTTGAATTCAGCAACACATAAAATGGATAATCTGGGTAACTGATTTTTGTTTATTAGTGCAAACTATTCAGCACTATCGGAAAGCATTTACAAATGAATTTCACAGTTCTATTTTTTAAGGGCCCTCTTCTTCCCATTTCTAAGAACTACGTACATAAGATATAGTAAAATATTGGACAGTTTTGTTAAAGGATTTTTTAAAAAATATTTTTCTTCCTGTGGTTTTCCAAGCAATGGAAATAGCTAATCACCACATCCTTGGCTACAATAAATAGGCAGAGCTTCTTTGTTTTTAATGTAACAATGCTTGTTTAAGTCAGCAAAATATCTGGCTATTAACTCCCTAAGATATTTCTTGCAGAGTGTACACTCAAACAGTGTTTCCCTTTCTTCTTTTCTTCTTAGTGTTTTCCTCTCTAGTATGTTGACAGTCAAATTCCTAGGGAGATAATCAGAGGCATTATATTGTCTCACCTCCAGTACTCACTGCAGTGGGAGCAATCCAGATATAATTTTGCTTTCTCAGTGTTTGATTAAGTCGTACACTCAAACACATACTGTTGCTAACTCTTCTTCTAGGTGGAAGGTGTTTCATGTCTGGAAACCTAAGAAGTCCTGTGAGCTTCCAAGATCTGATCATGAAATTTTGCCCTTTCACAAGATCTGGCCCTTTGATTTTTTGTAATTTTATGGACTTTTAAATAATTGTCTTCATAATATCCGAGCTAGTATAGTGCCATTTTCCTTTAAAAATTGGTAAATAAATGCAGTAAAAGAAAATTACTGCTCTCTTCAAAGTAATATTTAGGAATATGTGTCTCTGGAGCTCAATTGCCAGATACATTTTGACAATCTTTCATTTCAAAATGGCTTTCTCTTGTCATGGAAAGCTGAAAATCAATCATCACATGGGATTCTGAACCTCATAAGCTGAGATCCCTCCAATTTCAGGGGAGGGATGTAGCTCTCTCAGGCAAGGAATGTTTTTTTTTTCTCTGCTTAAATAGGAGAGAAATCTGCTGTTGCTGTCATGGTGTGAGTGTGAATGGGTTGGCTTTATTGATTTGATCTAAACACCATTATATTAAAAAAAAAAAAGAGAGAGAGAGAGAGAGAAGACACACCTCTTGCATCTCTTGACTGGTTCAAATCCGAACCCACATAAAACTATCTGCCAGGATGCTGTAACTGCTATTTGAAAGGGACATTTTCATTCTGATCAGTTCTGACTCTTTGGTCCACGGCCCCTTTGACTCCTTTCTCTGCACTGAGAACCCCACTGTCCTTGTATTGTCTTTACTTGAATATAGAAAATGTGTCCTCAGCCTCCCTCACATCATCTTCCTTTTTTTTTCTCCATAAAAACTTGTAAGGCTCTTCATCAAGTATAAATCACCCAGAAAACTGCAAAAATGATGGAGTCAGGCTGGCTTTGCAAAATCTTAGGATCGAGCTCAAGTATATTATGGTTCACCAAAAGTTATTTCCAATTGAACAGCATGCAATTGGACAGTGATGGAATTTTCTTGCTCCTATACAGTTCTCATTCATAGTTTCTCTCCCCCAGCATCTTCCCATGCATTTAGTAAGTTCCTGCATGGTTGCCTGAGTGCATGGGAAGTCCCTGCACTGACTGCCTTCAAGGAATGCTTTAGAGTTGACATCCAAAGTATTTTTTGTAACAGGTTACTAGCAGATGCCCACCCACCATGTCAGCATTCCTGCCAGTATACAAAGGCCTGTGTATACATGTTCATGTGAAAACTGCTCTTTTAATAGGCATCATTTAATCTTGCAGGAAGGAAAATGCTCATTTTCTTCTCAGGTTTATAAAAATGAACAGAAAAAGAAGTTATTTTGTTATCTTCTTTTTTCTTTATACATCTACACATATATATACAAACAAGCAGAGAAAGGAAAAATATCCCCATTCCTGACTTAACTACAAAATATAAAGGTCCTTTTGTATTAAGCTCATTGAAATAGAGTCTCTGGATGATTGTTGATATTAATCAGTGTTTTGGCCTTGCTTCTTAAAAGATTAAAGCTCAGCCTGAAGATGTCTATCGGCAATGTGCTAAGGCTAAAATAGCAGTTATAGTAGTTCTTCTAGTGCACGAGCAAGCATACTGAGCAACTAGAGAGGACATTTTCATTAAATCAGCGTACAGTTTTGCCACTCACATAGCACTGTAATGCCTCAGCCTGGTGAACCAGGAGGTAACAAGCAGTTTGGCATCTCTATGACTAAAATGGTTATGATTTCTTTTAGTATCTACATGACAAGACATAGTTAATACTTTGACCTTCATAACATAACTGCAGTGTATTAAAAGGTATTTATTTACCCAAAATGTATTAAAAGCTATTTAATTGTGAAAAGATAGAGGAAAGGTAGAGTACTTTCAGAGTTCAGGAATGCTGGCACAGCTGCTCACATTTCATGTCAATGACATTAAGCAGTGCCAGATACAGTACTTTTCTTAACTGCTTGTACATTGGCTTTAATGTGCCCTGGTGAAATGCTAAACGCTATTAGCTGACAAAAAAAAATCTACCTCAGAGCAGTTCCTGCAGGATCAAGTAACCTCCTACACAGAGGGCTGCATGATACTGGTCAATGTGATAAAAATACACTGATAAACAGTGATAAAGTCACCTTTTTAAAGTTGACAGCCACTCAATTCAATTACTGTATGTTTCTGTTGTGACTGGGATTTGGATCAGATATGTGAGAAAAATGCGTGGAATCACATATGCCAGGGACCCATGAAACTTCTGCAACAACATTTTTGGCACAGGCTGTGTCAAGCACTGAAGGAGGGCCAAGCAGGAGTTAAGATGGAGATAAGTTGTTAATTTTTTGTTTTTTTCTCTTTTCTCCAGTGCTGTAGATAAAAGTGAATTACTAAGTACCAGTTAGTCTTTAGCTAATAAGAAATCCATAAAAATCATAGTGTAAAGGGTGTACTTCCTTACAAGGCCCTCATATTGGTCTAATTTAGCGAGCAGCGTCACACTTCTTACTTAAAAATACTCAGGAAAGCAGACTGAGGAAGAGCCCGCATTTCTGGAACTGCTTCTGTCTTTCAGCTATTTCACAATTCATCTATGTAACTATTGCTCCAGACTGGCCAAAAAACCTTTAAAATATGGGAAGAAATTTGACGATGTGTAACCTGGTAAAGGATTGCATATGTAGCTCTCATCTCTTGCAGATCCTTTGGAAGTTAAACTTCCACACTAAAAAGTTACATATAAAAATGCACGCTGATGTATACATTTTCCACTGCCTCTCTTCTTCTGGAACACTGAGCTTCTGACTAAACCAAATGTAATGTGAGAAAAGTGACAGTTGCCTGATATTTTTTAAAATCTTTTTATTAAAACCCTCTATCTCCCAAGGTCTAGAGTAAAGGCTTTTAGATGAAAGATGGAAATACCAATTCAGCAATGCCAAACAAAGCTTCCTTTGAGTTTCTTGTGCCCCATGTCATCTTCAGGCCAGGTGGCCACAAGGACTCCTATTGTATATCACATGAGTTTATCACAAGAGCATGCCGTGCTGCTTAATGGGAAATGCAATCTAGCTGGAGAAAATAAGATCATGAAGCAATCATACTACAAAACTATACATGAGTTACTGAGGAACCATTTTTCTGAATTCATGTTTTCCAAAACAATACCTATTGTCTAGTTGCATGTACTCCTGTGCAGCCCTGGCTATAATGTATCCACTTCATGGAATTCTCCATTCCCTAAGGATCATGTTTTCTGGGAAACAGCTTGATATAGAGTAAGGACCTTAAGAATAGAGCATACTGTGCATGAGACTTGTGTTCAGATACATCTGTGTTGGCATAAACCTCCAGATTTTGCAGTACGGTAAGTAACTGGAGCCCTTGTGTGCAGCCCAAGTCTACCTGTACCTCTGCAGAAAGATGCTAGCTGAAACAGTATCTCACCTGGCAAGAGTGTGTGACCAAACAGATTGGCAGCAGAGCCTGGTTGCAATCTTGGATCTGGTGAGGTGGGAGAAACCGTCATAGTAAATTGGTAAGAAATGTTAATTTCTTAACAAATTTGCATTGCTTAATACTTTTGAAGACTATCTATTGCCTGCCTTATGGGGTTTGCCTTCTTCAGATTGACTCCTTATGCACAGGTTGTCTTACCCCCTTTACAGTTACAACTGCTTTTGAAGAGTTTTAGGGCATACATCTGATTTCTAAAAATGTATTGCTGGTTAACAACACATTGAACCAAGAAATTAATTATCCCAAAGTATGAAAACTACATATGAAATGTAGAAAACATTACAGATCTATTTTATGCCATAAACATTGTGTAATTGAAACCGTAATCCATTACCCTTTGAAGGCAATGAAGGAGAACTCTCACTGATTTCAGTGGGCTTTGAATCTAAACCTAAGTCTACAGCATGAATTATGTGTATTTTTGAACATGCCAGATTGTGTCATTTGCGTATAGACAAGCTAGTAACATATTTTCTCTCTGGAGATGCTTTAGAATAATCAGGAACATTCCAGGTACACAAACCCTCATTTCTTTAATTTTCCAAGGGAAAGGCTTTCATGTTTTATTATGCTCTCATCCAGAAAATTTAAATCACTAGGAGGGTTACTTCTTTGATAGGGCTAAAAATTGTTCTCTCTCTCATCATTTCATTTTCACTTTAAATTATGATATTATATAAAACATAGGTACTTATTAAATACCCGTGAGGTTTTATATAATATGTGTAACTGCATTAATAATCATACTATTATCAGTTCTACTGCATGACATCAGTAGGAGACTCATTTAGTGAACTGTATTTTGAAGAGAAGAGAAATCCTAAACATTTTTGGGAGTAGTTTATTGTGGAAAATGTGGATACTGCCAAACTTAAATACTCAAATACCCAGAATCAGACCTTAAGACAATCAGGAGCAGTTTAAAAATTCATAGATTTCTAAAGTAGTTTGATAGAACAATATATCTAGATATGATATTAAAAGGAAAACAAGGAATAGCAAGTTTCATGATAAAGTTTCTGGAGCTGGCAACATCCTTTGTACATATATATGTCTTCGGGAAAAAATGCAGGTAATTGCTGGCTTCATTACATGCCTGGAATTTGTCCAGCTTAGTTCTCTGAGTTTTTGGGAGTGCAGTTTTTTTAGGAGTTTTTTTTAGGCAGTTGTTGGAATTGAATTCTACCAATGATTTTACTAGCAGTATTTTTTTAAATATCTAATTGTCCACAGTACCACGTGGGCATTCAGTCAGCAGCTGAATGCTGGGATTGAGGTGATTTTGTATGATGCTTTGAAGTAGAGGCTCTTTAATGTTATTCATGTATTTGAATAAGTTGGGCATGAGCATTTGCTCTGTAAGGAAATAAGCATTATGTGATTTAAAGCTATCTGAATTGGACTGATCAAGTGTATTCCCTTCCTCTTCCTGTCAGTAAAGTCAGAGGTAGTTCTTCAGAATTTTTTGCTGGAGAAGGAGACAGAAGTTCAACTGTTAAGATGAGAAGATTGATAGCAGAAGATACAGGAAAAGATCTTGAAATGGTGGGATTTATCTTAGATCTGTACGGTTTCATAGCATTTAAGGCTTTATCCTCATACAAAGAAGATAAGTCCAGTGCCTCCTGGACTAACTGGAGGCTATCAGAGAATCCATGTGCCACAGATTTCCTGTTTGATGCTGGATGAGTCCCAGTCCCTTCTTTTA
Organism: Gallus gallus; assembly: GCF_016699485.2. Lineage (NCBI taxonomy): Eukaryota > Metazoa > Chordata > Aves > Galliformes > Phasianidae > Gallus > Gallus gallus. The sequence goes on from NC_052533.1 coordinate 50,316,354, forward strand.
AACTGCGCATATGCAGTTTGGTACTTTCCAATCAAAAGGACAGACTAGTGATTGTGAGCTGACCTGATAGTGGAGGCCATCTCTGTTTAGACAGATGGAATCCATTGTCTGTCTTGCAGAGCCATTGTGTTGATTTTAGTATGCTTGTGTTGCAGCACAGCAGAGAAGTTAAATTGTTTTGCAAAGTGAGGACATTCTATTTTTCCCGTAAAACCAATATGAACAACTGCAGTTTCCCAATCTCCCTTTACTAAAGCAGAGTGAAGCCTCCCCAAAGGGCTTGTGAAAGACCTCCACAGATCATTTTGGTATAAACAGATAGTATCTTTGTACCTAGTGATTGCTTACATATAAAACTGAGATCATGAACTGTTAGAGTTTGGCCTCTCTGGCAGCGGCTGCAAAAAGTTCAGGAAGTTAATCTCATTTTCTGACGGGGATAGTGACTTTAAGGTTAGGCAGATTAGCTGTGATGTATATTCCCAGGAAGGACTACTGGCAGCATTAGAGGAAATGGAAAAAAAGATGGTTTTACATATAAGGTGAAAAAAAGAAACAGACGAGGCAAGAAAAGGAACACAAGTGAAAAAAGTGAGAGGAGAGGAGAGGAGAGGAGAGGAGAGGAGAGGAGAGGAGAGGAGAGGAGAGGAGAGGAGAGGAGAGGAGAGGAGAGGAGAGGAGAGGAGAGGAGAGGAGAGGAGAGGAGAGGAGAGGAGAGGAGAGGAGAGGAGAGGAGAGGAGAGGGAAGGGAGGGAAGGGAGGGGAGGGGAGGGGAAGGGAGGGGAGGGAGGGGAGGGGAGGGAGGAGAGGGAAGGGGAGGGGAGGGGAGGGGAGGGGAGGGGAAGGAGAGGAGAGGAGAGGAGAGGAGAGGAGAGGAGAGGGAGAGGAAGGAAGGGAGAGGAGAGGAGAGGAGAGGAGAGGAGAGGAGAGGAGAGGAGAGGAGAGGAGAGGAGAGGAGAGGAGAGGAGAGGAGAGGAGAGGAGAGGAGAGGAGAGCAGGGAAGGGAAGGGAAGGGAAGGGAAGGGAAGGGAAGGGAAGGGAAGGGAAGGGAAGAGAAGAGAAGAGAAGAGAAGAGAAGAGAAGAGAAGAGAAGAGAAGAGAAGAGAAGAGAAGAGAAGAGAAGAGAAGAGAAGAGAAGAGAAGAGAAGAGAAGAGAAGAGAAGAGAAGAGAAGAGAAGAGAAGAGAAGAGAAGAGAAGAGAAGAGAAGAGAAGAGAAGAGAAGAGAAGAGAAGAGAAGAGAAGAGAAGAGAAGAGAAGATAAAGTAAAATATGATGACAGGTCTTGGTACACTGAGAAAAATCTAGCAAAATTTTATTGCAGTTGATCCTTCTGGTCACTTAAGCTCTAATAGTGATATACAGCATTAATGCTGTGGAGAATGATCCCAGGCATGGACAGACTGATGGATTTGGCGGTAACCTGAACAAGCCCTGTCTAGGGATTTCAGAACTGATGCAGGAAAGCCTTAAGCACTGTGTGGTTGTGTCACTGTGTTTGCGTAGTGGTTCCCAAGCAGAGAGCTGAAATCACACAGGCAGGACAGACACATGGATGGAGCACCAGTGGAGCTACCTCTGCCACCAGGCCATGGAGCAGCCCAGTAAGAGCTGACTGCAAACAAAAGTTATCTAAGTCTTGGAAAATGCACTCAAACGAACTAGGTAGTCATGCACGATCTGTTCCCTGAGCTGGAGATGTATGCTCTGATCACTTGCTTCAAAAACATCCCTAGAGGAGTGGGCAACAGACTTTGCCTTTTGGAAACCAGAAGGTAATACTGCATTATTTTCCATGTTCCTCACCCTTCAGAATTTCAAACTAAGGGCCTGATCCAGTGCCAAGTGGAGCACATGGAATTACTTCTTTTGCCTTTGATACATTCTGGCTCAGCATTTACTTAATGGTCTTGATTTTATAAGTAGCTTTTGGGTTTGAACTTTTCACTCCACATTTCCCAGATAGAAGGATGGGACCCACACTTATCTCATTAATTTCAGATGGTTTGTTTCTGCTTTCAAGGTGTGTGCAAGGAACCCGCTGAACTTCCCGGACACAGCTGAATGTGGAATTTAGCCTATACTTAAAAGTAGCTCTGGATTAGTAATGACAAAATGTTTTGAAAGTGGATTTCAGTCTGATTATATTTGTAATGCTCATATGCATTCCAGGAAATACTGAAATATTTGAACTCCAGGAAAAGATACCAATGAAAAGTGGATTGAAAGCTTGCATGCTCAAATATAGAAGAAATTTGAAACAGCCCAACACTGGCTAAAGCTCTCCTTTATGCCTTGCTCATTAATTAATGAAATTCCCACCAACAAAAAAATAAGATTCTCTTTGAAAAATATCCAATTTTGCAATCTTCTCTCAAAATGAAAAGTGGAGAGAGAAAAGCGTGCAGATTAAATGATCTAGTGTAGTTTTCATGCAAGTAAGTGAAATGCATGAGTTTCCAAAGTAAGAAAAAATCAGGAACTCAGTATGCCTTTCAAACACTGTCAGTAACTCATCTTTTAACCTGTCATGTCAAAAATGTATTTTTTCCCCATGTAAAGCTGGGAAGAAACTGGAAGTATGTGGAAGAGTATTTGGGCTCAATGGATACTTATTTTAGAAATTCCTATCTGAAACATCTCCTTCCTTTTATGTTTCTAGACAATGCTACCATTTCACGATGCTTTTCTTGCAAAGGAGCACCTGGGATGTGGGTGCCCCAGCAACTACTCTGCTCCTTTAAGAGCGGCCCCCAAAAAGAGAGCATTATAAAGGCCATCAGGGCTGCCCTTGAGATGTGGTGGTGCCCTACTTTGAGAGGCATTTGTGCCCTGCACACATGGCAGGGCACAGTGCCTTGTGTCCTTCATGATGGTGGGGAAGGGACCAGCTAGACCCACAGAGCCCACATCTGGTGAAGTGGAGAGATAGGTTTGCAGAGAACACGTGGGGTACAAGGGGTTTGGGAATGGTGATCTGGGGATCCAGATGAAGTTGTGAGGCCTTCTGGGGTGATTTGGAGACCAAAAGGTGGTTTAGTCCTTATTTCTGTTTCTTGGAAAGGAAAAGTCTCTTGAATTTCAGTCCAGCGCAGCTGGAATGTCTAGTTAAGCTATATAGGGACAAAGGGGGAGTACTGGGCTGTGGGGCAGGGCAGCTCTTCCTGGCTGCTAGTTGTATTGTTTGAGCATCTCTGTCAAGTCAAATCTGCAAGCAGCTAGTGGTAACTGCTCTGTGATTTATTTCACTCCCATGCTTGAGAGATAGCCTGCCTTTGGGACAGCAAACCAGCAAAACTGTTGGAGTATGAGCCATGCTGAGGGTCTGTGGTTGCACTCACACCTTAACCTGCCAAGCCACAGAATATTCATGTAACAAGATCTGAATCATATCGTGGCTTGGGTTGGAGGGGAACTTGAAGGCCATCCAGCTCTAGCTCCCCCCTACCATGGGCAGGGTTGCCAACCACTAGGTCATGTTCCCCAGGGCTCCATCCAACCTGACCTTGAACACCTCCAGTGCTGGGGCATCAATGGCTTCTCTGGGCAAGTTGTTCCAGTGACTCACCACCCTCAGAGTAAAAAAATTTCTTCCTAGCATCTAAGTCTCCACTCTTTTTGTTTAAAGTCATTCCTGTTTGTTCTATCACTATCAGACCATGGAAAAAATCAGTCTCCTTCCTGCTTACAAGCACCCCTTAAGTACTGGAAGGCTTCAGTGAGGTCTCCTCAGAGTCTTCTCCAGGCTGAACAAGCCCAGCTCCCTTAGCCTTCATAAGAGAGGTACTCTAGCCCTCTGATCATCTTTGTGGCCTCCTCTGGACACAATGACAGCTCTGAATGCAGAAATTCTTGACTAGTGGTTGCTGCTGAGGGAGAGAACTGCTCACCTGCTCCATTCAGGGCTGCCGGTAATTGCTCTTCTCCCTCTTGCTCTCTGGCTTATCCAGTTAGCTTGTAAGTCCTGTGGACAAGAACTGCCTGTTCCTGTGTGTTTGATCAACACAATAAGATAATGATTTCACTTGGATATTACAGTAATATGAATGACTAGTTTTCTGTTCATCAGCTATGAATTCTGAGAACACTGGCTATCCTTCTTGTTGTACCTTTGGACTTTGTTATCAACTATCTGATTTCTCTTATCAGTATGAATTTGAGCTACACTCAGAAGATCTGACTACTTTTTTTTTTTTTTCTTTTGTCCCTCTTTCAGATCCTTAACCCTTAAAACTGACTCAGACTTATTCCTTAGATCTCTGAATGCTTTCTGTTGTTGTCAGAAGAAGAAATGTGATAATTTGGAAGGTTCACAGAAAGCATTATTGTTCTTGCAATCTGTCCAATGTAAATTGCTTTAGAAAAGCTCTGTTGCAGCCATTTTAATTCACTTTTGCAGAATAGTGGATTTTCAGTTGGCTAAAGACAAGGACTTTTCTTTTAAGAGAGGAATACAGTTTAACTGTTCAATTTCTTATCCTGGAGTTCAGCTCTGTCTAATGGGGCCAGGGGGAGTCCTATGTGGTTAACTTATGGCTGATCTTCCTTTGCCACCTTTTTATTGTCAATAAGGAGTGAATGTACTCGTTCCTATGCTTTGATGTGGTGGCACAGTGCTTCTGGTGCAGCCTGTGGTGTATTATCTTGGCCTGTTCCTCTTCCATAATGCAGTCAAAAATAGCTAGGGAACACTTCTGCTGCCCCCAGGTCCAAGGGAGATTTCTGCAGAGGTTCTGTACACCGCCACATTGCAGAGGACCAGAAGAGCCAGCTGTACTTAGGAGCATGATCTCAGTAGGAGATGTACAACCAAGAAGCCTGGCTCTTTGTAGGTGGAGTTATACCAGTTCGCACCAGCTGGGAATCCAGCTCTGTTACATGTGTTTGCTCAATTTCAAGTCATTTACAAGGTTGCTGATGCCTACAATGGCAATGTTAGGTTCCCACAGCTGTCTTTTATTCGCTGATCCCAGAGAATTGCTGAATAATCTCTGGGGTGTATGCCAACTTGATAGGAAAGTATTGCCCTGAATCTCTCTTTTTGTTTGCTGTGTTGCTGTGTCCCCCTGGCAGCAATGATTCCAGGAATTAGCTTTTCTGAAATAAGAGGTTTTTTTTTCTCTATCCCTCTGGCTTCTTTAACTATTGCTGAATCAAAGTTGAGACACTGGGGAGCTGAACCAAGCATAGCTCTTCAGAACAATCACATCAATTTAGTGGTCTTCTGCTTTCCAGTGTGTTGGATATATATCTCAGCAGCACTGACATTAGATAACAGCATACTATCATCCAGGACAGCTTCTTAGTAATCTTTGATGAACACAAACTCAACCTTCCTGTGGAAAACAGCCAGGGACATGCTGGTTAACTGGAACCATGAACTCTGGTCTTCCCCACACTCCTTCCCACTTTGCTGCCATTTCTGGAAAAACACCCAACCTTGTCAACAGATCAACACTGAAGTAACAGTGATACTATGGTGAAGCTCTCCCATCTCTCTTATTAAGAAACATTTCTAATTTGAATATAGATACCTCATAACTAGAGGGAACATTGGAGACCACACTTGTAGGAGAATATATCTAAACAGTTGTAGCCATATAACTTAACAGTGACATATAACTGTGACACTCCACTCTTCATAGTTCAGTGTAGATCATAGAATTACAGAATGGCTTGGGTTGGAAGGGACCTCAAGGATGATCAGGTTCTAACCTCCTGCTGCAGGCAGAGTTGCCAACTGCTAGGTCAAATACTACATTAGGTTGCCCAGGGCCCCATCCAACCTGGCCTTGAACACCTCCAGAGACAGGACATCCACAGTCTCTCCAGGCAACCTGTTCCAGCACCTCACCACCCTTTCAGAGAAAAACTTACCCCTGACATCTTATCTAAATCTTTTCTCTTTTATTTTAAAAGCATTCCACCTTGTCCTATCGCTATCTACCCATGTAAAAAGTTGATTTCCCTCCTGTTTATAATCTCCTTTAAGTACTGGAAGGCCATAGTGAAGTCTACTCACAGTATTCTCTTCTCCAGACTGAACAAGCCCAGCTCATTCACAGGAGAGATGATGGAAGTTTTGCTTGAAAAAGGAGCACAGTTTCGTTTGGTTGGTTGCAAGGGAGCTAGTGGCAATATTACACTGAGATCAAATGTTGAAAACCTTTCTGCGAGTTCAGTTTCTTGTTATTCTTTCTGATGCATCTGTTAGCTTTCAGAAAATGATGTGTTTAGAAGAGCAAGATAGGTGCTCTAACTTAAACACATACTTTATCTGCTTAAGATAAAGAATGGATTTTGGTGAGAGTTATGGAGACAAAAAAAAATCTGCATCTAAAAACAAGGAGTTTGCAAAGGAGGATCAGGAAGAAGGGTTTTTTTGTTTTGTTTTGTTTTTTTGTTTGTTTTCTTTTGTTTTTTTAAGACTTCTTAATGCATGTGGAGCAGTTACCTTATGAAGAAGAAAATCAGCAAATGCTTGAAGTAACTCAAACTGTATTAATGGTTTCTGAGGATGCAAAGAAATTCCATAAGCAAAGTGAATTTCTTATTGAAAAAGCAAGACTTGTTTTTAAAATACCAGTCTAAGTATTTTTCTTCTTTTTCACCCTTCTTTTTTCTTTAGAAAATAAGTACTAAGTAATGCATGATGTAATATGATGTATTCTGTTTTCTTCATGTCAAATAATGACATAAAACTGTCTGCTGCATTTAATTAATCTTGTTCTTCAAGACTGATAATGGATTCTTCCTGACATGAGGATTCTGGACTGCAGGCTGAAATATTACAATATATTAATAATTAACTCTCAAATTTTACTCCCACATTTGGATTCCATATGCCTGTTAATTTTAATTTATTCTTTTTCTGGTATGCTATGCACCATTTGTTCTTTTTAGTTAGTATGAGCTTGAGTATTTCCATCAGTACAATTCAGTGGACAAAGTTTTACTCCTGTTGCACAGAGATAACAATGGCTCATCGCTCTGTTTGTTTGAGTTTTAGGATATTCAGTATGCTTAACTGTATTTAACTAATATATCTGTTTGTTTCATTGATTAATCCAGAGTTTCTACTTTATTTGTGATTTTTTTTTTTATTTAATTCTGCCATTAGTGTCCTTGGTGGTAAGTTGCTGAGGGCAAAGGTCCCTGTCGTAGGATAAGTGGCTTATGCACTGAGATGCTTTGGGCTACAGAATATCAGTAAGGCATGGGGCGTACTAAAATAGTAGAGACTCGACTTACTGGAACTAGAGATCATGACAGCTTTTTGAAATGCAGTTCTTGTACAGATAAAAAGCCACTGAAATGAAAACTTAGAGTCTCTAAACCTTGGAGTGTCGGTAAGGTTCTTGCTGGGAATGCATAAAAATCTTTTGAATGACTGAAGTCATGCATGAATACTATTTCTCTTCCTTTTTAATTAAGTAGCATGTAAGAAACATTGGTATTTGACATTTACTTCACAGTTTGTAACAGCAGATGCTGTTAGGTTCAGAAGTTGTGAGTTCCCATCTTGAAGCTTATGGCCTGATTTTATTTATATATAAATATTTAAATACACACATATACATAGATTTTTAAAGTTTCTTAGCTGTTTATTTTAGTATCTCTGAATATCAGCTTTACCCTACTTGGCCATACAGAATTATCAGCCACTCTTGGGAACGCAGGCCTGTGTCTGTGGCCCCATTGCTCACTGCTGGTGCTCACCACAAACCTCCCTGTGAGCGGGCCCTGTGGTGGCTGTTCTGTCTCCGTTTATGCCAGGTATGTAAGCACAAGCCCCACCGTAAGCGTGTTTAAGAGATCTTCTTGATTACAATGGGAGTGTTCCTAGAGCTTATAGCTGTGCAAATGTTTACATACCTGGCTCAGTGTGGGCCTATATAAAGATCTGTCTCCATTTCTCTGTGAAGCCCTTTCTGCCTGCTGCTTTGAGATTTCCCATGCTTCATGTTTTCCCATAATCAGAGGAAGGCTGCCCAGTTCCTTACTAGGAGAAGTCCTAGAGCCTGAGATTTGAAGACAGCAGCTTGCTGGGGATATAAAGATCTGCTAAAACAATTCTGCATACCTCAGCAAATGCATACAGGCTGATATTAAGGCTCACATTTCTGGACAGGTTTTTGCCAGCATGAAGTCTTCCAGATTTTTACCAGCCTGTTCTCCTTTGGGTTTATGCTTTGCCCCTCATCTCCTCACCATCCCAAAGAATAGCCTCATATCATTCCTTAAAGAGAATGGCTATTATCCTACATGCTACAAAAATAAAACAAGAGAAATGAACTTTGTCATTATGTAGCACCTCTCTCCATCCCTGTGAACTGATGTAAGCCTGAACCCTCCTGCTCCGCACATACATATATGTGTGTGACTACCAGTATACGCATGTATGCAAAGATATCATTCCAAATAGATTTTCCTTCCAGAAGCTAAAATAACAGGAAGACCATGGAAAGAAATACATTCTGATAGTTCCAGGAGGTGAATGCATTTACATTTGTGAAAAATCAGCCTGGTCTTCAGTTAATCATTCCTTCAGTTTCTCTGTTTGCTCGAAGATTACATTGTTGCTCTGTAGGAAAAAAAATAACCTACCAAAGAGTCTTTTCCGGACTGGAAAGATTTATGCTCTGCTTTGTTGATGTTTTGAGCTAGCACTTATGTCAGTCCTGCTCTTAAACTGAGTGTGGTAATGATTTTTTAATATATTTTACAGTGAATTTTGGTAGCTCTGATTTTTTATCAATTTTTTTATTTATGTAGTAAGAAGTACATATGTCATGGTTGTTCTGGGTTTTTTTTTTTTTTTTAATGATCCTTATATGCTGTAATAGAATGTACAGTCAAAGTTTATTTTCTGTCGAGCAAATTCTGAGTGCAGTAGAATTTTACAGAACTGAGCTTTGTTTTGATAACTGTGATATTGCCCACATCTACAGCAAAGGCCCTGGTTCTGCAAAGCAAGTGGACATAGGCCTGCTTTCACCGGCTGACTCTCAGGTACTTTCCAGAGTGTTGAAATACTTAGTTATTTTATGACCCAGAATTAATAGCATGTGGAAGCAGCATATCTGTATTTCCACAGTGTCCTTTGAAGTATGGTATAGAGAATACATCTGTGCTGGAAACAAGGGGCATCATGGCCTATGCGTGACAGTGTGATGGAAAGGAGGTCCTGAGGGAACTGTTGAGTCAGGACCAGCCCTGTCAGAATCAAGGCCTCCCAGAGGACCACAGTCACTGTTAAAATGTTTACAGCTTTACCTTTTGCTTAATTAATGTTCATGTGCTATTTGTGGTATTCACCAAGCCCACAGGCTCAGTAACACTGAGTGTGCTTAAAGGGTTTGTATACCTGAGGCTGTCAGCCACCCTAATTGACAGCTTTCCACTTTTGCAATGTGTAGTTTCTGGTTAATGCTGGGAGTTCAGCTGTGTCACAGAATCACAGAATGGCCTGGGTTGGAAGGGACCTCAAGGATCATGAATCTCCAACCCCCCTGCTGGGCAGGGCCACCAACCTCCCCATTTACTAGACCAGGTTGCCCAGGGCCCCATCCAATCTGGCCTTGAACACCTTCAGGGAAGGGGCATCTACAACCTCTCTGGACAGCCCATTCCAGCAGCTCACCACTCTCCTGGTAAAGAACTTCCCTCTAATACCCAACCTAAATCTTCCCTCTTTCAACTTAAAACCGTTCCCCCTTGTCCTGCTGTTATCTACCCTTTCAAAGAGTTCACTCCCTTCTTGTTTATACGCTCCCTTCAGGTAATGAAAGGCTGCAATGAGGTCATCCCACAGCCTTCTCTTCCCCAGGCTGAATAAGCCCAGCTTCCTCAGCCTGTCTTCGTAGGGGAGGTGCTCCAGCCCCCTGAACATCTTCATGGCCCTCCTCCGTGTCCCATCACATCTAACTACATTTGGGTTGCTGCACTGGGTTCACAGTTAAAGGCATACACACAGATATTCCTTAAAAGAAAGGAAGATGTCAGACTCTTCTCTCCTGTGTTCCTGCCAAACACTGGTTGCTGAGCATGGGGCTTGTATGTGTAGTTCCCAGAGCTGTTCCTCCTCTTTTGTTCTGTACCACAGACATGCTGTCTCTCTCACTTGCTGAGTGGAAGCAAGAGGAGCCTGACAGGAGACACTGCACCAAGCACGACGGGCTGCCTTCCCCTGCAGGACCCACATCACTGCTTGCTTTCTCATGTGGCTTTCAGTGATAGCTATGGCCCTGAGAATAAACCCTATGCTGTTCTGGCTTATATACTGTGAAAGGTGATCCATGAAATACTCAGATACAAGGGAGTGACCGGAGCTCTAGAATTAGGAGTTTGTTAAGATGTAAAGTTGAGGCTCAAATTAAGATACTAGAGCAGTTCTTATGCTTGTGATTGGAAATGAGCACCCAGGTTTTTTAATGGTAGGAGATCATTGCAGAGAAACTAAGTGTTAAGTGTTACATAGACTTCTAGCCAACAACTGTGAGCCAGTTTCACTTGGAACTTTGAATAATGCCCAGGAAGAAGCCTGGGGCTGTATCTGTATAGAGTTGATTGAGGTCTGTTACGACAGCAAGAACATTGTGTCAGTGTACCTACAATGCCAGCTTTAATCTCTCTCAAGGGATGAGCTAAGCCTGTTGGTAGACAGCTGCAGCAGAATGTGACAGGTCTGAATTAAAAAAAAATTGCAGTCCTGCAACAGGTATTCTATATGACCTTAAGCAAGCTTCTTGCTTGATCTGTTAGTTGGGTCTGTATTGCTAGAAGCAAGAAAAAATGTATCTCCTTGTATCTCTTTTATTTATATTGTAAGCTCTTTAGGATGGAACGCTCTTACTATACCACCACATGGTGCATAACACAAAAGCTAATATAAATAAGAGATGTTCTTATTCCAGCTGAAGGGATAACAAAACCTTTAGAAAACTAGCTTGTTTAAATGAAGCTAAACAGGTTGGATTTGGTATAATTATTGATGTGGCAACTATCCACCGCTACTGCTGCTCAAGGACAATCTTTTATATCTGTAAGGAAACCATGAAAATACAGGATTATTTGGAACATTTTACAAAGCCTGCTCTTTCAGTACACTTCTTGTATCATCAGCTATACCTACAGCCACTCTGTTCAGCCTTCTTACCCTTCGTGGCTGCTCTGGAACAAACCACAGTGGAGAATAGAGCCCACTTGCAGTAAATCTGATATCCCAAGAATCCCTGGCCCCTCCCTTCCCTTTCTGTCTGTGGCTTGTTCCCTGTTAACATTTCTTTCTATTGAGAAAAGGAAAAACAATATTATTTTATGAACTGTTATCAGACATGTAAACTTACTTTAAAGGCATGGTCCATTTTTACTGAGCCTGTATTTATCATCTAAGCACATTTAGTTACTTTATCAGAATGCCCTTTAAAAACAAAGGATGTCATCATATCAAACCACAACTTAGAAACTCTGTGCAAAAACTGATCATCTCACAGGAGAAGCATTACCGAACTGCTGGCCATAACTTCAAGTAGCAATAATACAGCATGCCTAATATCTGGGACTTGGATTCAGCCTGCTCATTCTCAGTGGAGATGCCCATAAGCTGAGTAGTAGATGCTGGGGCTGAAAACATCTCTTTCTGGGATGTTTGGCTCATGTTAGTGCTGCTTGACCAATTAAATCCCTGATGCTGAAAAAAATACACTCCTTAGTTACACTATTTGTCCCATTAATGTCTTTTAAAGAGGAGAGCATGATTTGGTAGAGGAGCAAGAAGTTTAGTGGTTGAAAATTAAATAGAGGAGAACAAAACCTGGGAATCAGATTAGTTCAGTATCTGAACTCTCTTCAGCAAGTGTGTTAAAATACTTTCGTAACACATTTCTCTAAGAAAATAGTTATAAAACTTGGTTGAATGGCAGTAACAATTGTTGATTTTAGAATTGGAGCTGGATTTAAAAAAAATTTTATTCTTCCTTCTCCACCCTGCTGAGGAGTGAGGGCTGAAGAACCCCATTAATTCCTCAGAGACCTTCTACATTTGTGATCTGGTCAAGGAAGGATGAGGCATATACTCAGACATGTAACAATACTAAACCCTTAAGTTAATAGCAAACCTTTCATTTTACTGACTCAAACATATAAAGGCAAATAGCGATTTCTCCTAGTTGGAAATTTACATTTCAAGCCATGGGAGTAGGCAGGTTGCAAGTTTCTTTTCCGTAAGGCTTCTTTTTCAGGAAGAGGGAGCAGAAAAGAATCTCAGTCATTATTTATTCATTTGTTTAAGAGGAAGGATGAATAAAGAGAAAGATAGATGCCTGTGTATAAATTTCAAATTCATGTGTCTCACAATTTTAATCCTTTGTCATAATTTTGTGGAAATGGTTCATGCTGCAATGTTGAGTTTCCCAATTAAATTTAATTGTAAGGTTTGAATTATGAAAAATGTGTATGTGAAGAGTCATATGTAATCACTCAGGGCATGTAAAACGTGCCAAGCTCAGTGGTATTTCAGTGCTCACTTAGTGCTTATAACTTGGTGTCAGCGGTTTACGGGCTGGTTCGACAGCTGCTACCCTCAGTGCCCAATGCATGTTCAGCTGTTCTGCTGTAGCGTGTGTTGTTAAGAGAGCCACCAGTGTGGTATTTTCATTGGTAACTTGCTGCTGCCATTCCGTTAATTGCTATTCTCTTAGGATTTATGTTTGCATATAGTAGTGGGGCTTGAGCAACCTTGTCTTGCTGTGGAAATGCAAAGTTCCTGCTAATGCAGTGCTATGCTTAACACAACCTACTTGAATGGATGAGAGAGTTTAGGACTTCAAGATGAATTCTGCTTACCAGATACTGCTGCTGAATTGGTGATCCAGCAGACTCTTTGAATTTCTTGAGGAATGGCTTCATGTGTTCTAAGAATAAAAAATGAGAGTTATTTACACAACTTGATGCAACATTAGTAAAACATTAAAGGGATGTTGAAATTGAAAGTTAAAGTTACACTTTAAAGAAGTCCAGCTGTGCTAAAATAAGGAGAGCAGAACCAAGGCCCACATGATCTTTTTAGTTCTGCCTTGAACTTATGTGTTAATCTTTTATGCCTTTATAATATTTTTCAATATATTTCAATATGTTTTCAAGACCAGGGACTGTGCATTTGAGATTACAAATTTGAGAGAGCCAGCAAATGAGTGGGAATCTGTTTTTGAGCCATTAAAATGTGAGAAAGCTTTCCAAATGTTTAGGAGAAGAAGGTGGTCTGTGTATTGAGGAAATGACCTGTATGTGTGAAAAAAGAAGGGTGGATGCTTGTAGCTGAAATTCAATGGGAAGATAAGGAGGGATTTTTAACCTGAGAGCAAAGTCCAGCTCCAATCAGTATTATCATACTGTTGGTATATTTTTAAGGCTAATGTGAGGATTACATTGTTCATGAAAGAGAATGTGTGTCAGAAAGACTTTTAACTCCTTCTACTAAAAATATGTGCCTGTAAAACCAGCAAGGATAATGGGGAATTGTGCTGACACTGTGTCTGTGCACATCTGTGGAAAACCCAGGGTGTATGTACTGCAGAAGCTACATTCCATAAACTGTTCCTAGGATGAGATGAAATGGAAAAGAGCCATGAAATGAAATGGACTATCGAATAGTGACTATGTCAAGTTATGCTGATAACTCTTAATTTACAGAGCCTTACTATCTCTTCTTGTTATGCTATCTCCTACCTACCATTAGCTGCTTGCATCCTTTATCTCCTCAGAGCCACAGGCTGCAAGATTGCAGGTAGCAGCTGTCCCGATGTTGACAGCATGTTGGGTTGGAGCATCCTTTGTCACCAGCACAGGGAGAATAGTAGTATGAAATACGAAGAAACGTCTAGAAAGTTATGTTAACACACTCATATTCTTGACATGTGTAAGAAAAGTTAAGTGACTGAGGATGCTTGAAGAAATATTTACTCGTGCTAAATACTCATGAGATGCTTAAGAGCCACAGAATGGGGGTGGCTACACGTATTTTGATGCTGAGATTGCCCGCTTGGGCACTGACTTCAGAGTGGCATCTGGGGAGGGAGAAAACAAAAACTGCGACTCTGGCAAAATGCTGCAAGGTGCTGAGCACTGCTGTGGGGCAGGCAGAGTGGTGTGACCATCAGTAGCTCTCAGGTTTGTCCTGCTGCCATAGTATGGGGTGTCTGCATGCTGCGTGCTACCCTGCTCATGTTGCCTAGCTGTCACAGCCAGTTAGAGTGACACAAACAGCATGCTGCTTGCTTGCTTCTGCACAATTTTTATTTGATTTGACTGTTTGAGTATTTTGGGGGGTTATTCTTTTGGTATGCAGCAGCTGAGAGCAGGGTGACTGCAGCTCAGCTGTGATTTGAAAGGAAGCATGCTAGGAGGCTGGGCAGCACGAGTGCAGCCTTTGGAATGTCAGCACAACAGTAAAAGGCTGTGGTCCCCTCTGCAGAGGGCAGTGAGCTGAGCTGCTTACTGTCTGAATCTGTGGCCCTGGGCGAATCAGGCCTGGTATATGAAGATAACTTAGCATTTTTCTAATTTCAGAACAAAAGCAAATGCTGTACACTAAGATGTTATGAGTTGGACAGTGGGTTGTGTGGGAGAAAAGGTCAGCCTCAGTGGAGCATCTTGCTTTCTGATCTCTTAGTCGGTGGTGGCCATAACACTGAGATCTGCAGCACAGATGTGAGGAAGAGGCTGCTTCCTTGACCTGCTAGGGAGCTGCACTGCTAGGGACTGGAAACTCTGTAAGGTCACAGTGCTGCTTGCCTCTCTAGGGCTAAACGTCCACAAGTAATTCTGTCCATCCTAAAGTAGCTAGTGGTATAGTAGCTATGAAACAGCAATAAAACTGCAGAGAAGCAAAATATGTTGGGCATGTCACTGACACTATTGTACACAACACCAGGAAACTTCATTTAGAATATTACATACTTCTTTTAATAACTGTTAAAGTTGAATTCAAGCTAGAACAGATGTATGGAAAGTTTAGCAAGGATATTAAAAGATTGCGAAGCCTATCTTATGGGAAGGGACACCAAGAGATTGGCTTGTTTAGTTTAGCAAAATAAAGCTGAGAGAGGACTTGACAGCACTCTATAAATACATCCAGGGCTAAATGCCAGAGAGGGGGAAAAAGCTGTTTAAGCCCAAGAGCAATATTTGCATAAGAACAAGTGGGCATAAACTTGGCGCTGAATAGGTTCAAAACTGAAGGATAGAAACTGCCTGATTTCCAGTATAGTGAGGTCCTGAGAACGCTGTCCAGTGGGACAATAGTTTTTGTGGACCAGGAGAGGGACTGTGCTGCATGGTGCCAGTGCCCACAGAGCACCAGGTGGCATGGCTGTGGCTTCCTTCTGGTCCTTTGTGTTGGTAGAGGGAAGGTCCTGCAGCTGGTGGTGGTCTCCCACCCTCAGAAGAGCCTTCTGCTGAAAATGAAGACACTAGTGTTAAATTATGGCCGTGTTAATAAAGTCCTTGAAGGATCTGGGGAAATTTCCAGCGCCCTTTATGCCTGTGTACAGAATTGTGTTGATGGCCATAATGCCTAACTGACATATCTCTGCGGCTGTCATATCAGTAAGGCTTATCTGGAGAGAAAGGGATATAAAACTGGACTTACAATCATGCAGTCTGAAGGAAGAAAGGTAGCTCTCCTGACTGGAAAAGTCAGAAGTATCTCAAAAGTAGAGTACTGAGAAAAAGGACTTTTCTTAACTTTAAACTGTTTCTTGCTGCTGCTAAAAATTCATACAACCTTTAAATTTGATGTTCATGATTACACATTTCCTTCTATACTGTAGCTAGAATAGCACTATGATGCACATTTGACAGGTAAAGGAACGGAAACATCGAGGGTTTGGGGATCTGTAGGCTGGCGCGATGATTCCAGGACTCCAGGCTCACAGTTTTCAGCCCGGCATGATGCCTGTCACACCTGCTATATTCTGTTACATATTCTTTTCTACACCTTTGGCCATTTGAGCTGAAACTTTCCAGGTACACTCCTCCATTTATCAGTGATATTTTAGGAACTCTTCTCTGCAACTTAACGAATATGTACATGCAGACTTGGTTTTGGACTTCTTCACTGCAAGAACGAGCCGAGGAGAAAAAGCTGAAGGAGGCACAGAAATAGCCTCCAGGGAAGCAGATTGACACGTAGTACTTTGGTAGCTTTGATTTGAGTCAGCTGTAACTGAAATCTGTACATTCTGTGCACAAAGGTACCTTCTGTTCTGAGCATTAAACTGCAAAAAGCATAGCTAAACACAACCTTAAAAAGAGATGATGGTGGTACCAGGGCAGTGATGTGTCAATTATAGTCATTTTCCATGCTGTTTGATTACTTTTCCCTAAATGTTCTCCTAACGTGAAACAGGGAAAGGCAGGGCAGATTTCCTTGTCCTTGGGGTGCTACTGTTTTGCAAACAGAAAAGCAACTCTACTGATGGACAGCAGTGAGAAAAATGTGTGGCACTTCTACTGCTGCTCCAGAAAGCACTGTTCTGACAGCATAAAAAACTTCTGGTACTGACCTCCATCATTAACCTCCCTTCTCGCTTGGTCCTCCACAGCCTGGTGTTAATGAGAAAAGGTAAGATTTTAAAGTTCTTCACAGTTTGGGCAAAATTCTACTTTATGTTGTGACGAAGAAGAGAAAGAACTGAAAAAGTCTATTTTAGTACTTTTAAATGAAAATTGTAACTGGGGAGAAGTATGATTACTTTAACATTTCTGAAAAAATAGTGTCTGATACTTTGGTTTAAATATGACTAGTTAAAAAGAAAAATCAACACAAACTTCTAAAGTATCAAAACAAAACAAAAAGCTCTGAGCAAAATGAGATTACACTGGGGGAGGATCAAACTCATTTGGATGTTGGTGTAAACTTTTAATTTATTCTTTTTTTTTTTTTTTTTTTTAAATTCCAATAGGTATTAATGTCTATTATTTGTCCATCACTACTGCATGCTGACTACACTTTATCTCCTTCAGGGCAAGCCATTTTCTTCCTTGGCACTATAGGTAATTTAGGAATATATTTATCTCTGCATTTACATTACAGCTGACTCCCTGCTTTCTTGGCAGTATCTCTTTAAGTCATATTTTAGCTGTACTGTACTTGGGGGGTGGAGGGAGTTTATTTGTTTATGATTAGAGGAGAAAACTATTTTGGCTTATACTCTCTTCTCTTCCAGAAAAAAAAAAAAAAGAAAAAAGAAAAAAAAAGCCACAGAATCCTTAAATTCTTTCTGACATTAAAAAGCACAGTAAGTTTTATGTTGGTAGGATACAAATATATCTAGTATCCTTTTTCATAGTCATATTGGGCGCCTATGTCTGTTTTAAGGTACATAAATGGCTACAGAAATCTGTTTCCAAAATTAAGGTGTTTTTTTGTTTTCTTGTTTCTTTATATATATACATATATATATATGAAAAGAAAATGAAATGATTTCTGGATTAGCAGATGGCAAATACTTAGCAGGCTATGTGAAATTATTTTTTGTATTAGTCAAGTTTCAGGCGGAATCAGAATCATGTGCCATCTACTTTGGGAAGTGTCTGAAGTCAGGAATAAAGTTAATTTTGGAGGGGGTTTTCTGAGGATGCCCACACCTTCATCACCCCCATTTTCCCATTCTGTAAGTAAACAGAAGCCAGCAGTCTCCAGGTCTGTCAATGCAGCACCCTTCACAAGCCTTGAAATTAATCTTAAATAAAAATAAAAAGTTACTATGCAGGCACAACAAAATCTACTATAAACGAGTCTTAAGTACATAGTTGCATGTCAGACCCAAATGGCTCCAAAAGAGTTGCTCCGGGCCATTGTGTAAGCAATACTCCTTTGAGAAATGTATAAATACATGTAATTCAGTACATAATACACATGTTAAAAAAACTACCTAATTACATATTTTCCCAGGAGAATGAAAAGGCTCCAAAAGAGCTACTCCAGCCTCTCTGGTACACAATATGTGTTTTATAACCTTTCATGAATCTCTTCCATTCTTTTTCCTTTAGGAGGAAAAAAAACAGTAAGGAAATTAAATACAAAACACCTACTGTACATTTAATTTAGAGGACAAAGCGCAATGTTGAAATAACATTAAAGGTGTGACACAAACCAAGGAAAGCCAGGAAATTGAGTGTAAAAGCTGTTACTCCATCCTTAGCTCATGTCATTTGCCTCATGTTTTAGTCCATTGTTATGTAGTGGCAGATTTTAAATTCCATGAGTTAAAATGGGGTTGTGGCCTATCTACATGCATACAGGTACTTATACAAACAACCCTGCTGAGATACCTGACTACTTCCTATGTAATTATTTACAGGAGTATATATGAGGGCTGCTCTAAAAGTAATGCCTCCTATTTTATTATGGTGGCCCACAACACCAGAGGCAGATGTTTGTGGCATATTAGCAGTGGAGGTTGAATCTTCCCATCAGTATTTCCATTATATTTTATTTTTGTGTGACAGATGGCAGCAGAGAAACAGTCAGACCAAATGTTGTCTGACATGGAAGTGTGTATGAAGCAAAGATGGATCGCTGAATTCTTCCATGCAGAAATAATGGCATCCATTCACATTCATTGACACTTGCTGAATGTTTATGGAGACCAAACAGTGGATGAGAGCACAGTGAGGTGCTGGGCACTGCATTTCAGCAGAGGCAACAGTGACAATGAGTCACCTCCACTGGTGCAAATTTTTGCAAGCACAGCGTGCGGGCTCTTGTTCATCTCTGGTGAAAATTCAGAGCTAATTGTGGTGACTGTGTTGAAAAATAGTGTTTACTAGCTGAGAATTTGCTTTATCAAATGGTGTTAGTGTGTTCTTTATATCTGTTGTAGTTTCCATGGAAATAAATAGGAGACATTACTTTCAGAACAACCAACTTATTTACTTTATCTATATAAGATTTGTGAGTGCTATTTGTAAAAATGATAATAATTATACTGTAGGATAGCTCAAGCTGGCCCAGGTAGAAAGATAAGACTGCAGAAGAAAATTCAGTTTTCATTCTTAATAAAATATTCAGTATACTTTTTCTTTTTTCAATAGATAATTCTTCTTCTTCACTGGAATGGAACCAAAGCCTTTCAGAACAGCTTTTACTCCCAGTGGCAAGACAGAAATCTCGTGCTCTAGAAGCACCAAAGGCTGGTGTGTTCATCTGGGATGTCGGACACTCAATGAATTTCTCATTGGCAGAGCAGAGTGGTTCCCAGAAGAGAAATTCTGAGAATCTTTCTTGAGAATGGCCAGGTGGTCAGAATAACTACCTGGCATGTGAAGCCTGTTGTTTGTTATATCTCTGGTCTGAATGAAGAAACCCCACTTAGGCCAGGTCCTGTGTATTCTCCTGAGGTGCTTCCCTGTATGGGAATCTGTGGAGTGAGCCTCTGGTCCATACCAGGAGGACTTCGGCTGAATCCAAAACTGTTGCTCTTCCATATGTTCTTGTAAGGGGACAATTCAGAAAACTGGTAATGTTTGTGAATACCTCTTTTACCCAAATGACCTCTGTCGTCTCTACATTTTTCTCAGATTTTCTACTGCTTTACTGTAGTAGCGTTATACATAACAGCTACAGAAAATGTTATCTTCGATGTTTCTGTTTTTGAAGAAGAACTTCTAAGAGTTTCACCACTGTTTTTTTTCCTAGTGGATCAGATAATAGAACTGCCTTTTTGTTCATGACATTGTGTTTGGATGAGAAGATACGGTGACCAGAAAAAGGAAATTTTACCTCTTAGGAATCATAAAATTGCATGGACTCTCTGGGGAACAAGCTGCTGTGTTAGAAAAGCAATGCAGAAGGTGAGGTAGAAAAACACTTAAAAAAGAGCCAAAAAACGCGCCAACCCTCTGGAACCCTTTCTGGAGAGGGTACCTCTCTGGTACCCCTTCCACTAGTGTGGTCTCCATCTGAAGCTTGGTTTAATGCTGTTTTCTAGGTAAGTGGTGCTGTTGCTTGACTTTAGGATTGGAGATGTCTCTTGTATCTAAACAGCCTCAGAGCATTACATAACTTGTTGTGCAGATAATGGGAGTGCAGATGGTGAAGAAAGAAGGGCAAATAATGTCTCTTCCCCCCACTTTCCTTGATGGATATCCAGTATTTTCATACTAGGTGGCTTCATTTGTCTTGGCATCACCCAGACTTTCTTTCAGGTTAGAGGAATGCTGGCCTGGAAAGCTGATCTTATAGAGAAAGAAGGAAAGTGTCCTTTGTAAAACATAGCAGCCTGGCATGAAGATAAAACATGGTGATAGGTAACTTTGGGTGGGGCTTGCCACTCTGAAGTAACTTCTTGCTGACAGTCTCTTAACCTGTGATATCCATAAACCTAAGGCCCCCTGGGCTGCCTGTGATTCTAATGATGATGATGTGTAGGGGAAAAGCATCTGGCATGACATTCCCAACTAAGGTCTTGCTCCTTCTGTGAAGTCTCCAATTTTCCTTTTGAGAAGGAGCTGGTTCTTCAGATCTGAATCTAAGCACTGGAAGAGTCTAGATCCCAGATACTTGTTCTGACAAGTGTTTCCCTTGAACTAGCAAGGTTATGTTACAGTCTGTAACTGCCTATACCAAATACACCAGGCAAGTTCAAGGTTTGGGCTTTGCCTGGCTCTGACTTTTTAATAATAAATTTATGTGCAAGTGAAAACTAGATACTATATTGGCAGCAGGCAATTTATAACCATAAGATTTTACTTTCATTTCCATAGCAACAGTCTAGGATGCACCTATATATATCTATATCTATCTATCTATATATATATATGAATTGGATTCTGATTTCAGCTCTGCCTATTGAGCCCCAGAATATCCCATTCACTGGCACCAGCATCCTCATTCCATTGATGGATTGGCTAGCAGAAATCTTCATTTGTCTTCCCAACTTCTTATAACATGAAAAAGAACATTGTAAGAATAAAGAAATCAGATTTTAGACCTGAAATTATACTAAGAGGAGTGTAAAACTAGATCTTCAGGGATATAAGTGCATCAGTATGTTGTCACTGGATGAGTTAATGTCTGAATTTATATCACACTGGTTAATCCTTGCTTAATGCTGATGTGCCTATCTTTTCTGCACATAGAATACTACTTGCATATTACTTGCTATTCAGTAAAAAGTGCAGACAACCCTAAAGGTTTCTGTAGGACAGATCAAGTTCATAAATGGGTACACAAGAATAATTAATTTTACCTCACACTATGTAACGTTGTTCTACATTTTAGGGCTAAATCAACAACCTCTGAAATCCTGGCTCCTGTGATAGAAGGCAGGAATTTATGTTCAATTGGGAATGTATCTGATGAACGTCAATGTGCCACTTTTACACTGACTCATCAGAAAAGAACTGCACTTGCAAAAGTCATGTTTTGCTTGTAGGACTGGTAACCAAGTCTTGCAAGACTGCCTTCCGAGATAAATGCTCAATTTTCATTGGGCTAGAGAAGAGGAAAAAGGGTTTGGTGGTCTCCAGCATGGGTCATGAAGGTCCAGATCATTGCATGCTCCCCAGTTTCCTGTGTGATGGCCACTATGTCACTCAAACTCCGTCACTATAAGCCAGTGAAGACTGAAGAGCTAAATGCATCAAGGTGTCCAGCCTGTGAGGGAGTGCTGCACATGAGTACTGTAGGTAAACTGTACAACAGGCTGAAAAATGAATGCAGTGATTTCGTTGGACACAAGGTCTAACCCAAGCAAGTAGAACAAGACTGACGTTATGCAGAAGAAGAGCACCTCCTTGTGTGCTTATTAAGGTCGAGTAATGACAATCAGGATGCCAGCACCTACAGTTTTTATTTGAGTGCAGTAGTGAGATTTATTCCTTCTGATGCTGCTACAGACTATGGAACAGCACCTTTTGTCAAATGGCTTGCTCTCTTAGAAAGAAAAACCTAATTCATAATTTATGGATCTTGAGTGGCTTAAAGAGAGCAGTGTGGAAGGTAAATTTAGTTAAGTCTCTCATATAAATAATCAAAGCAGCAATGTTGTTACGAAACATGATTGGGAACCACCAGGTTTCTTTGATGTCTCCATATGTTACAGAAACAAGGGAGCATGTTTATTTTGCAAAGAATTAGGTGTTCTCTGCATTTTTAGGTTTTATTTTCCATCTTGCTGTCAGGCTTTCTTCACAGTTCCTCAGCATTTCTCCTGCTGGCCCATTTTAATTTCACAGTTTAGATAACAGGGCTAGAAGCTGGATAAATTGCTACTCAAGTTCTTTCATTTTTAAGATGCTGAATAGTAACTTTGAAAGGGCAAAATCCTTGAAACTGTACCATCTGATAGGTGTCTGGCTGGCTTCAGCCACCTCTGAAGTATTAACTGTGTCCTGTGCAAACATTTGTCCTCTTGTCAAACCCTTCTAAATATCTTGTTCCCTCCTTTATCTTTCTTAGATTATCACTACCCTTTAATTCTTGGCTGCAATAGCTTAGATTTAGAAGAGAGCAGAAGGTTTCTTCCAGCCAGCTTATGTTTTCCTTGCTTAGTTCACATTCCCTGTTCCTGCTCTCCTGACATACCTAGGTTTTCCTGGGGGATTGCTTTTGGGGTTCCTTTGGAGTAAGCCAGCAGGGGAATGGGACAGCTTTTCACCTGGAATAAAGTAGTGCTGTAGCATTTGTGTCAGTAACCATAGTTGAACCACACAACTTTATTTTGGCAGAAGATTGAGTCTTCTCCAGCATAGTAAAACACATACACCTCTTTGAATCCAAATGCATGTTAACCTTGAAGTTTAAATTTTTCTTTTTGCAGTGAGAGCTCAAATTTTTGCTAAGAGGAGTTCAGAACTGTTCTACCCTGCACATACTTTTGAGTGAGTGTGATACCGTGTACCAAAACTCAGAAGAGTTTACAAGAAATGTTTATGGTAACTTTAGTTCCCCATTAGTTCCAGTCATGCAATGGCGATTTTGTTTTTTTGTCCCTTTAAAAGCATTCTTCCTCCTGACTGCATTCCAAGGTAGGTGTGAGATAACTCACTAAATCACCATCTAATTTATAACTTTGACAGTCATTCTGTGAGTCATGTCTTTATTATTGCAGAAATGCAACCCACAAACATTTTTTTTCCTTAAAGCTTCAGTTTGTTTGGTCCCAAAGAAAGCTTTGATGCCATGTTACCCAACAGACACTTAAGGGCCATGATTCCACCCAGGGCTTCAGCTCATGAACTCTATGCCTGAATTTTAAAGATTATTATTTATCTATTTTTATTCCTCTCCTTTCGCTAATATTGCTTCATCTTCCCCTTTCCCTTTTGTGTAGATGTACTTTCTGTGTGTGCTGTTTTGTTGCTTGCAGCCTAAGCTTTTAGGTCACCTTGGAATTGAAGTGTCTCAACCCTATCCTCGAGCTGTGCTTTTTCTTTTAACCATTGTTCATCCAGTATTCAACAGAGATAAATGGCATGAACATGATCAGTAAGAGTGCATTAGAAATTGCTACCTCCTCCTTTATTCCTCTCGTCAAAAACAATGGTATTTGTAACCAGAGACAGCCTTATGCAACACACAAACATCTCAAGTATGGTAAATGATTTCCAATTGTTCCATGTGTCTAAGTAATTCCTGGTCCCCCACTTCTGATATCTTTTGCAATTTTTATTAAAACAATTGCTTACTTTTTTTCTACTAGTGCCTGGATGTTTTTGTGTGAACTGTGGATGTTTTTTCTATCCTGAAATTTTTGCAGCCTAGATAACAATTTACATGTAAGAATACGTACTAAAATTGGGGGAGGGGATATATGAGAAGTTGTATCCCAAAGAGAAAAAAAGTGTATTTGTTCTATACATTTCCAATCAGCAAAACTGGGTGGGTTGTTGCATGGCAACAGCTTTCTGATCTTCAATATTTTTTTGATTAGTGAAAAACTTTGAGATTTGTTGAGCAAGTATGAGTCATGCCTTTGAGATATCATATTTAAGACTTTGGGTGGATGTTTGCAGTCTGCCTGGAAGACTTTAGAGCATCTCTGGCAGGTCAGATTGCAGTCTTAGGTCTGGAGCTATGTTTTCAAGAACTGAACTTATAAGTAACACTGAAGTCCTTGCTGTATCTGAGGCACCTGGAAGCAGTGCGTTTTTTAGAATAGGTCTTCATATCTCCTTGTTCAGCATTTAAGAACAAACAAACCATAAAAACAACAGTCAGAGGCAACTACAAATACTATTCATTCTTAAGATTCTTAGACCATATATGAATGCTCTCATTCTCAATAGAAATTGCATATCAATGCAATATCTTTCTCCTGATTTTTCATCTTACACCATGCATTGCTTTTTTTCTTTGAGTTGTCCACTTCAGTTTAGAAAAGGTGTATCAGAAG
Organism: Gallus gallus; assembly: GCF_016699485.2. Lineage (NCBI taxonomy): Eukaryota > Metazoa > Chordata > Aves > Galliformes > Phasianidae > Gallus > Gallus gallus. The sequence goes on from NC_052533.1 coordinate 50,340,753, forward strand.
TCTTATAAGGATAGGCTCTTTTTCTGTCCAACATAAGGTAGTTCCTTGGAGACTTGTGCCCTTACTTGGGCACCTGACCTGACTTGCTTTTGAATAATTCCTGACTCTACACCACAGTGTGATGGCAGCTTCACTCTGGTATGTTTCAGCATCATGTGCTAAGCTCCATATTTTGCTGCCTGTGGTTAACCCAATTGTTCCATGTGCTGAGCAGTTGACATCAATCTTTCTGTCACAGTCCACATCTGTCGAAGTTTGGCCTTCAGAAGTATTGCTTAGAGTACTGGAAGGAAAATGCCAGTGGTCACAGTGTGGAAAGGCAGGAAAAATAAGAGCCCTGTTGAATGCATGGGTACTGCAGTATGTATAGCTAGTGCATATGGAACGGAAGGGAAATCTGGATCAGGAAGCCTGAATAGTATTGCTATAAGAAAAACTGCAGCCTATGCTTGCTGAGGAAGGTGAATGAAATGGGCTACACTCAAATGTATAGAAGAAAGCTTTTTGACTGTTGAGAAGTCTCGTCTTGGAAACCATTGACTATTACATAAGAGGTACCATCCCTGCCATTATTCTGCCAAAAAATTCTTCAAGCAGAAGTGTTCATGAAGGAGTCTGCAAAACAGAGGAAGGAAAACCTTCAGGAACAGAATTATCTTTTATGGCCCAAATAGGTGTTGGTGATGGATTCCTCTGGCTGCCTCATTGATAAGATACTGAAAAGCCAGGGCATTTTGTGCAAAAATGTCAGCATGATGAGTGAAAACACGTCACCAAGTCTGCAGATCCTGAAATGAGAAAATGCCAGAAGAAACATGCAGGTCTTATTTCCTCAGCTGTTATCATGAGAGATCACAATCCTGTTGAGCAGTAAAGCAACGCTGCTTTTTAAAACAAGCCACAAATTAAGTGACCAGAGACAAGAGGTTTGAGCTGCTGCAGTGTTTTTTGTTTGTTTGTTTGTTTGTTTGTTTGTTTTTGTCTTTTTAAAGTGACTAATTGACCCTTGGCAGTATACACCTTTGGGAATCTGGTGTGATGCACATCCACGGAGTCTGATTTTTTTCAGAAGGTGTTGAACACTTCCCCCTCTTCCACTGAAGCCATACCTCGGGTTGTGTAAAAGGAACAGAAGGTCTGTGGGGATTTCCTCTGAAGCTAGTATGCAAACAGCAGTCGGAGGACTCCAGCTCTTAAAAGTATAGAGAACCTTAAATAGATGGGCTGGGATAACTGGGGGGGAAAGAGACATCTGTTGAGTTGTTGAAAAGACATATGCTCCTAGCACTTCCTTTGTCATGCTTTTTGGAAATCTTTTCTCTCTGAGTTTATTGCTAATATTTAATTTAAAACCAGATTTGGATTGTTGACAAAATTATGACTTGTAAACGGACACTTCCCCCCCCACCCCCATCCCCCTACCCCCCAGCACAACCTGAACAGTTCTTTCTCCTCCTGCTGCTCCCAGCACACTCACCATGGCCTCCCAGCCGTGGTTCAGGCCTTGGCCTTGCCTGGCGTTGGTGGGAGATAGTGTTCTGAAAGCTGGCAGCTCCGTGCTCCTACTGCTGCCCTCCAGGCTGGTGATCACGTTTGCAATGAATGGAAAACCTGACTTTATTTGTGTGTGTGTGTTTGTGTTTGAGCACTTAATGACATTTCAAGGCATCCGACAAAAGTCTAATTCCTTGGATTGGTTTCGTCAAATAATAAAATGACTTGACATAAGTATAATTGAAAGCAGATGTGGAAATATGGAATTTTAGCAGTCACTCTGCCCCCCTTCCCTCCTTTTCTCTTAGCTTTCATTCATGCCAGAAATATTTTCATTTTTGTTTCCTACTTCCTCTCCACAGAACAAAGCCTAGGGAGGATGAGTTCTGGGGCAGAGAACCAAAGGGTATTCATTTCACATTTTCTCATCTCCTTGTGAAGTTTCCACCTTTTCTGAGTTCATTTTCCATTATGAAGGATTTTCAGATACATCTCCTCCTTTCCACTATTTTAGAACTCATCCTCTAGATGAACTTTGTTATATAATCGTTTCTCTCTACGGTGGCTGTTTACAGCTATTGCATGAATCTGAAGCTGTAGGTTACACGCTGGGCTCTGTGGAGCAGACGTTATGTTTTTCTCTTTTCCCCTTGGTTGGGTTGAATAAGTGTTAAGCAGAAGAAATAGTAAAGATGCAGGCTTGAACACGTATGTAAACACAACTGTGGTCAAAAGGCTGAAGGGCTATTTCCCAGAGTTTCACTCTGTAAAATACAATGCCTTTACAGCCAGCTCTACAGGCTGAAGGGAATAGGCTAAAAACAGCTGATAATACTTTTGCTATTATCACTGGTACTTAAATGGCAGATATGAGTTTTTCAGTGGAACAACCCTTCCCAGTATGTCAAATCAGTGGAACTGGAAAAAATAAGGGCTCAGACTCTCAACAGTGAACATTTATTTCCCTAAATCTTCAGCCATACCAGTATCAAAGCATCATTCCTATCACTGCTTTGGAAAGAAACAAATCTTGAAAGAAAGAAAGAAAGAAGGAAAGAAGGAAGGAAAGAAGGAAAGAAGGAAAGAAGGAAAGAAGGAAAGAAGGAAAGAAGGAAAGAAGGAAAGAAGGAAAGAAAGAAAGAAAGAAAGAAAGAAAGAGAACTATTATTGATTTGATTTCACTGTCTTTTGTTTAAGAGCGTTGTGTATTTCAAAAGAGTCAGATACTCTGTTCCCATCCCAGTGGGATTCAAACATAGTATCCTGTCAAAATCCCAGCCTAAAACTTTGAGATCTTTCAGCCCCAAGAAGTTTGTCTGTTTTCCCCATGACTTCCAAGTCTTTTGACCATTACAAAAATATTTAAGGGAGCTCTTGAAATCTCTGTTATTTATGGTTCCATAATTTCCATGCAAATAGGTGGACAGTTAATGAAGAAGAGGGGTGCTTTACTGCCACTGCTAATGCAGAAGGTGCAAGCACACAAGGTATTGCTGTCTGAGCTTGTCCTTTCTCACAATCCAGTCAATTCCATGTAAGTCTCAGATCAACCAGAAATGAGGGTTCACTCTTTCAGCTGCCTGTGATACCACTGATTCCATGCTACAGCATGTTTGGCTTTCAGTTCTGAGAGGGTTGGGCTATGTGTTACGATGGACTCCAGTCTGTTTTTTTATTCTAGATACTAGTTCTATTGTTTCTTCACCTACAGTAGGCAAACCTAGTTTCCAAGAGCGCTGAGCTTGCAGCGCTCCAGCTGCAGGCACCAGATAATTCAAAGGTCTTTAGAAATTAGACCCCATTTTTGAATTGTGACAGTAATACAATGATCTATTTAAAAGCAGTATATGTGTCTGAGGCAGTATAGTCTCCATAGAGAGCTGGAAGCAAAAGCATGCTTGGTAAGTTTAATCTGGTGCTCAGTTCAGTATATTCATTTCAAGAAAGGAGGTATTTCAATGAACATCTTGCATATCTTAAAAGAACAGCATGATTCTATGCTAAGTGTTCATTTTGTTTTTAATTAGTAGTAGTATCTTCTTAGAACAGAAATAGAAATTTCTGACCTAATGGATTTATTGCTATCAATTCAGGTAGGTTGCATACTGTCCTTTCTGGAGCCTAACAGGAAGATCTTATTCATATTTCTTCACGATATTGTAAACAGATATGTAAATACTTGCAAAGCTAAAGATTCCTCTTACCTGTATAATCACAGTTCATCTTGGGATTAGTCTGGAGAAACAAAGGTTTGAAGCACACATCTCTGATTCATCTGCCAAGTATGTTGGTAAAGCCATCCATTTGTTGTGAAATTCTTCTGGTTACGTGGTTCAGCTTGTACATGCAGTTTCTTCATCTGCACACACACTTATCAGATTTGTGTGGACAAGACAGATGTTTGCACAGTCTTTATGGAGAGTTCATCTGTATGTTTTCATTATTGCTATGATCAAAATGTCAAGATTGTCAATCAACTTTTCACTTGTACACACTGTTCCAGAGTTTGACAACATTATCAGTGGGGGCATATAATCATCTGCACTGTCATGTTTTGTTTTCTGTAAGCTTCTGTGTTGTGTAGACCTTAGGTACATCTTCTTCAGTGCACATCTGTTAAATATGTAAAAGTCAAGTATGTGGCCGTGTTCTCTACACTGTGTTTTCTAATTCAGACTCCCAGACTAAACCTGTAACAACAAGCTGTTTTCTGTCTCCTTATAGAACAAAAAACACTATTCGCTGCAAATACATTTGTTTGTCTTTACTGAAGGTGGTAAACTTGTGGCCAAGGTGAGAATTATCTCACTGTTGAAAGAACTCTACAAATTCAAAACTCTCATGATGTGTGTTTTAGATGGAATGACAAATGGAAAAAATTCAATGAGCTTAAACACTTGGTAGATCCTCATGTAATGCTGGTTCTTCTTCAGATAACATGAAGGTACAGTAATGTATCCCAAAATTTTATATGCTGTGACCCAAGTTGTCAGTTTTGACCTGAAATATGAAGTAGTTTTCAGAACTCCATATAGCATGAAAGTGTGTTATTTCAGTTTGTCCCTCCAGGTCTGAACTCTTCCATCCCAGATTCATCCTTCTGTACTAATATTTTGTATTAGGAGGGATACCTTGTGCGTATCTCCTCCTCACTCCCCTTCTCCAGCCTCCTCCACTGCCCTTGCACTCAGATCACTAATCATATTTCCATAAAAAGTATGTACTCTGTTCATTTATTCTGCTACCCATGTCCCACAGCCTGTTTTCCAAGACCTACATTTGTGTCCAGCACCTTCCACTTCCTTCCTACAATTGGAAAGCAAGATGTTTGTGGGGAGATGCCATAGTAAGCTCTATTGGGAAGATGGAATGGAAAATTATGAGGGTGTGATACTGTTGTTTCAGAAAGTGTTAATGAATGTTGTCAGCCAAACCTTTGACTTAAGAGAGCATGGTGGGAGCAACAAGCAAATGATGAAGGCTCACTGTGTTCCCCATTACTGTCATTCTCGTTTTCCTTGGCTCGGAGCATCTGGCATAGTCTCCAACACTTTTAACTGAGGAAATGCAGCATTCCCATGCTGTTGTGTGACAGACAAACAGATGAACCTACAAAGAAATGCCATGAAGTTGAGTGTGTGAGTTCACAAGCTCAGTCAATTATTCACAACTAGAAAAATAATGTTACATAAATGGTCAAGATTTTTTGAGGTGACTAATTGTTTTGGATGTCTTATTCTTCAGATGATCCATTAAAAATACCTTAAAAGGGCTTGTGTTTCAGCATGCGGATTCCCAGAGCCCTCTAAAAATTGAGGGTCCTTATAAATGCTTCATGATGAACACCCAGAAAACCCAGAAATGATCAAAATCACTTTTCATTCAGAAGTGTTACCCATAAAGTTATGCATTGAGGCATTATTTTCTGGTTTATATCCGTCTGTGAATCCTACTTGCATGTTTGTATACAGACTCTAAATAAATGTTAACAGCATTTTTTATAAGTTATGTTGTAGGTGGAAGCACTTTGCTAGAAGCAGAAACAGTGGTCTAAAAGTTTGGAAGGGAGGCCCAGGAAGAGTTCATTGGTTAGGTCTTGAATGTGGAGCTGTTTACTAACCACACACAAAGTATGTCAAGAGGGAATAGGGCATTGCAGCATCACTCTCCAGCACTGCTAGTGTCTGAAGCATGGGAAAAGTACATATAAAAATGTCCAAATAAACTGGAGAAGCTGAGTAGTGGCAGGCTCTTTTAGGCTGTTTTAGGGTCACTATAGGATGGAGACTGCCTGGGGCAAACAGGAGTTTGGTGGGCACTGTTGCAAAGAGGTCACAGCAGCATGCTGGGATGAGGCTGGAGGAAAGCAGCAGAAAGGTCACGTAGTCCATCCAGCTAAACAGTCCTGGTGGGTGGCAGTCTGAAATAATTCCTGAGCTATTAATTAGGAAGATGCTTCTTCCAGGTTCCGGCTGAAGTCATAAGACATGCCAAGGCAAGGAGCCAAAAGATCAAAAGGACACTAATTTTTTTTTTTCCTTTTAAACCATTCTGTGGAGAGAGGAAAGAGAGTGCTGTTGAGGGCCAGTTCACACAGGACATACTGATGGAGCTTGAGCTTGGCTTTTCTGTAGGATGTAAAGAAGCAGAATCTGTCTGGCCCTGCTTCTGTCCTTTAGTGCAGCGATTTAGTGTAGAGATTAATGATTTTTTTTTTAACTTGGCCTTACCTTTTATCTTAACTTCTTCTGTAAAATTGCTACTACTTATACCGTCTTTTGGTCCCTGTGTTAGGGTTACACATAGCCTTTTCAAACCAACCTACTGAAATTACCTTTATTAACAATATTTCACAAGCCCTTCAAAAGGAATATTGCAAGTCTTGGTTCTGGGCAGATTTTCTAGTTAAGCATAAATAAACCCACCACGCTGCAGCTTGTGACTTGCATTTAACGTCACAAGAAAAGCCAAAGCAACAATGCCTAATGGTAAAGTACAGGGGAGAAGCATGTACATCACTTACCAGCAGACTAGACAGGTCAGATTCCATACTGCACATAATAGCACAGCCCATGGAGTCTTGTTTCCCATTTACTTTTCTCTGAATGACTCTTTCTCACTCCCCTTCATTCCATGAGTCCACTGTTTGCATCTTCTGATGTTTGGGAAGGGTATCTGCTGCAGCCTTTCCCACAATGGCTATGCATGCCTATTTTCACTCAGCCTGCACCTACTATTCTGACAGATTTGGCCACAAATGAACAGGAAATTCAAAACTGATTGGGGAGAAAATGATAGGAGAAAAGGACTGGATGGCAGTATGATGTGTCTTAAATACTCATTTTTAAGGACACTTGATTAAAGCAGGGTAAGTCTGGGGAACTGAAAATACCATGGAATTGATTTTTGCAAGAGGAGCCTGGTAGGAAAGACACCAAAGACTAAATTTGCATTGTGTCACATGGATTCACTACATTTTTCCCACTACAAAATGCAAACTAGACATTGAACATGAATGTAGAGGCTGGTCACTTCTTACAGTGAAAAAGAACGCCAGAATTTTGCAACCCAAACAGGAAACACAATGGTAGGTCCTACTTGTATAAAATCTTTCTTCTTCTTCCATTTGTCTTGTGGTTGTGAAAGGGAAACCCCCTGTTTTAGTGGAATGTTTTTGTGGGGTCCAGAGTGAGATTCCAATAGGGGCTCTGTTGCAATCTTAAACTTGGAGCAGCTGTTATCCCTCCTTAACAACGTCAGTGCCATTAATTTGATAAAGCCAGTAAAAGTTCTAGCAACCTTCATGGAACTCACAAAGGCATTTGGTGGGAACAAATTTTTTTTGAGCACTATTTCTTTTAAGTGTCATTGTGCTTCCCCCCCCCCCCCCCCCCCCAGACTTAATTGTGGAGGCTAAAAGAATAGATTTTCAGTATACCACATCTGAAATTTTTGTGCCTCTTTCTGATTGTATATTCATTTCTATACATATTAAGGAGAATGATTTTACTATTATTATTATTATTATTGAAAAATTCAATATCTTCTTTATGGTTCTTCTTTCACCTTAAGCAGGGAAGAAATGAGAGAATAAATAGAGAAAAAGGCAAACATCTACATTATTTCATGACATTTCTACCAGTGAAAATGCACTAACATCTCAGAGGAAGTGGAATGTTTTAAAACCATGCAAAGACCATCAAAGTGCATGTTTTCTCATAATTCTCAGTCGTAGAACTGAAACTGGGGCTCCTAAATAACTTCTTTTCATTAATTCACAAAGGTTTAACTAGTCTTTTTCACATGAAATCACATTTTAGTATTTGATTTAACCCCTGTCACCATCAAAAGTTTCTTGAAATTTACACATAATTGGCCATTGTCAATTTAAAATTGTCATCCTTTTCTCTACATCATTAAAAACATCTTTGGTGTTTGATCCAGCCATTTATTGTATGCTTTACAACCTTAAGCAACAAATCTAAGTTCTGCTCCAATGATTTCCTTCTGGTCATGATGGTTAGCTGACAACATTTCATTTAGAAATTAATCATATTCTCTTATTGTTGAAGCTTTTATAAAAATGAAACTAAATCAAAATTAAAGACAGGTGTACACCCTTTATTGAGTTTAGAGAGAGCATGTTATTAATTTTCCATTCCTCATAAAATGCTGCCTTAGAAGGTAGCTGAGTGTGAGAAAGTTATAGCATCACTGTCTAAAATTATAATAATTGGCAAGCAAGAGGGATTCTGTAGCTCCTGAGACCGTGAAGAGGAGCAACCGTTCCTTTTCTATTACTCAACTCCTGAGGGCTGCACATTTCTAACATACAAAAAAAAAAAAAATTCCCTCCCACAGCTATAACACTGCAGAGTGTCTACCAAAGCTTAGAGGACAGTACTCAAAAAATGACCAGGAAAAGAGAACACATTTGGAGTCACTCTATTTCACAGGTGTGGGCTTAAGAACATGTTGTCTGTAATTTCCAGGTTCATGCACTGTAGCTTTGTTACAAAGCTTAAACTTGATCCTCATTGACAGCTACAAGACAGAAAAGTATGTTGGGGCAGGAAATACTTGGAGAAATAGCAATAGACAAGAAAGAAATCTTCTCACAGCAAAAGTTGGAGGAAATACGTGTTTTGAATTAAAATGTTAACCTTGAGAATAAAGTCATTACATTGTGGTGTTGTCACATGAGGCATCATCACAAATGCATGTCACTGTGTAATCAAAAAGTGATCCTGCATGGTCTTTGTGGAGACTGCAAATCTGGATACAGAAACAGGAAAAAGTCTGACAAAGATGGGCTGAACAGTGGTGGTAGCCTACTGCAAATTCCACACCAAGCACACACTTTTGACCTAAAGGAAGTTTAACATTTACGAAGAGACACAGTGGAGCCTGAAGAGTGAAAATGATTCCTTAAAATTAGTATTCCTGTGCACTGGGGCAGACAGTAATCTTCAAATCCTTAATTTGCCTTCAGTTGCAAGCACAGTTATACAACGCAGGGTCCAGCATTGTGCAGAGATTCTTTTGTGATACTGTTTATTCTCCAGCCTAAGACCTTTGATGGAGTAATGGATTTCAAGAAGACATCTCTGCCACTAAGGTCATGATGTGGCTTGCTTTGCCACGAATTCCTTGCCTACATGGCAAGGAAGAATAGAACCCACCCCATTGGGGGCTATTTCCAGAGCTAGTTGAAAGCATTTGGTTGTTCCTTGAATTGCCTTTCTCTGCCTGTCTTGAAAGAGGCAATTCTCTTGATGCAAAGTAAAATTGTCATGCTATTATGTGATTCTTAGCAGAGGGACCAATGCTGGTGCATTTGAGATCAGATATTGGATAGCCGTGTAGCATATTTCACAGTCAAAACCATCCGAGCACATGTGAATACTTTGTGGATCTGCGTTCTTGATGAAGGCTGGACTGCCTCTTACACTGTGGGAGAAGTACAGCCAGTGCAAGACAAAGGCCAGATCCCAAGGCCACTTCCCCTGCTAATCTGTAGCTGAGTTTTGCTCTCCCACTTATTAAAAGGGAATAAAACCACAATATTTAAGGAAAAAGAAAGTAATTTCTTTGGTACTGTTTCTGTCTGTTCCTCTGAACTGTAAATTCTCCTTTAAACACAGGATACTGGATCTGATAGTGAATACACTGCATACCTTCTTATGAATGATTTGTAGTCTCTTTTTTGCATAAATCAATATTTTTACCAGTCTGCTGTGGCTTTCTGTTAGCTGTTTGGGTGGCATTTTATATGCTCTTGCATTTTTTGGTTATTGAAAGATAGAAGGTTTTGATTCTGATTTTATTACCTTGAGAAGCAGGGAGAGGGATGGAGTATGCTTAACTGGTTATTTCAGAGTCTTTTCGGAGAGAGGAGTAGGTGAGCAGGTGAGCCAGAGCCTCACCTATCCCAATGTGTGGTGGTGAGCAGCGGGTATTTTGACAAAAAGATAAGAACAGGGCAGCTTTCCCATTACATCCCTCTGACTTCTGACAAATTTTAGGAATGAGCTGAAGAATGTTCCTGAACCACTATGTTTAATAGCTAATGGCTTTTGGTTAGAGAAATCCGATCCTCCCTTTGGTCAGTAATATGCACTGAATAATATCTTCAGATTGCTGCCAGCCATGTTTTCCATGAATCTTTGAAAGTCTGTGGAAATTTGTTGGGCTCATTTTTCAGTTTCTTGTTATTCAGATCAAGAGATCCATTCCAGCTTGGGCCATCTAAGGATTTGACCTTTGGATTCCTGTCTGTCTGTGTTAGAGTGCCTGCTACCACTGCTGTCCTAGCATTTTGCCACTGCCTTGGTTGCAAGGGGCTGAGTAACATCATGATCTGTACGACTGGCAACAAGCCTGTCTGGCAAAATTTAGAGAAGGGAGGGAGGCCCCTTGGGATTGAAAAAGCTTTATAAAAGGCTTTATATTAGTTGTTAGGCGTGTGTATATATATGTCTGTATATTTGGGAAACAATTTTACAAAATTTTACATTCTCATATACATGCTATGTTTTTCTTTTGGCCTTGGTTCATGATAGGGAAAAAAGCTTTTGTTCTGAAGGGGTTTTCTCAGTCATAAACTGTGCATTTAGCTACTGAACTTGCCCAGATTTTGTTACTGTTTTCCTTCCAAGTATACAACACAGTGTCAGATCAGACATTCTACAGTGTATTACAAGTCTTCCTTTTAGCTTTGCATAAACAGAACCGATAAATATTGTCAATCAGAGTTACTATTTTTTAACTGCATATGTTGAAGTTGTGGTCATGAAAAGTGTAAGCCCTGGCAGTTTTGTAGCTCCCTTTGCTGACACTTAACGTTTTGTGATTTTCTTTTTAATTTCTTTGAACTATAAATAGAGGAAACGTACCGCAATGCTTTATTCGTGATGACAGAATATACAACAGTCCATATGCCTGTGTTTTGGCTCAGAATTGGACAGATAGATGTTTGTAGTTTTTTCATGTGCTATTGATGATTCAAGGGTTAGATAAATTTACTGTAGTGGGAGGTATTGGCAGAAGTAATACTTGTATAAACATGATCCTTTTAGTTATAAAATAAAAACTACCACTAAATCATTTTACTCCCAGTTGCACATGTCCAGAAGTTCTTTCTCATTCCGTAGGACAAAGTTTGGTAAATCCCTCCTGATATGAGTTGCTTCCAGAGACAGTTTAAACTGTGGATAATTCTGTTGGATTTTGTTAGGAAATGGTTTGGCAACACAAGTTAAAAATAGTACATTTACATCCTTGTTCTTGGTGTCAAGAATTACAGTGGAGATAATGCGTTGCAAAGAAATTAACTTTTGGGTTCATATATGAAGATCGTAAATAAGACATTCAAAAAAAATCTGATACATGGTATACGTCCATGTGTGTCCACATAGAGTGAATAAACCTGTAGGTATTAGATGTTCATTATTAATGCTAAGGCTGCTGATTCATTTCCAGTTGCAGTTTTCTGCCTGGGAGCTTTTTTACAGTGCAATGCAAAAAAATAAAAAAAAATAAGAAATAAAAATAAAAATATCATCTCTCTCTTTCTCTTTTTTTCTTTCAATCCAGATGGTCAGTGTTTTAGAAGCTTCATTCTATGAACTGTGGTTAATAACATCACTATAGCACCACATCTATATGGAAGGGACAGCACTGTTGTTTTATGCAGTTTTAGTTAACGGTCTTCAAATTCAGATCCAGCTTGAACACGAAATGAAAAGTAATCATGTGCTTTGCTAGCTGGTCCTGGTCCTGTGGGTAACTGCTGGATTTTCTGACACCATCAAGTGCTTGATTTGTATCTTCTTTAATGTTGTACCACAAAAACCTCCATAGGCCTACGTGGTAAGGATTCTTCATAGAAGAGAAATGTTCATTTGGCCATTTACATACGTTCTCACTTTGTGCAGGTTTATCAAAAGTGATAGGACTGGGGATCTGGAATATGGGTTCACAGATACTTTGGTGTGTAGGCAGTAAGTAAATCTTAGTTTAATGTATTGTTTTTCCTCTGCTTTTTAGAAACAAGAAAGGGCACAAAAGACTTCAGTTTCTTCCTTTATTTATTTATTTATTTTTAATTGTCTGTCCAAAATTTCTGGGAAGCTGAGTATTTGGAACTCTAACAAAACTGAGTCAAAACTTGTTACTTCTTACAAGCAGTCAGTGTTTACTTGAGCTGGTAAATACAGAGCTAGAAGCAAAACTTAAAGAGCTATTTGAAAAATATATCCACCTAAATACTACTTTGTATTTTCATCACTGTCACTGGGTATCTACATATACACCTGCATATGTATGTGTATGTGCACCCCTGTACCCTACCGAAAATATGACAAGACACATACGAAACACAAGAAAGTAGCAATGCTTTGACTGAATTCAAGCTGAATTTTTATGGTTCCCTGCTGGGAAGACGATACCATTAGTGGTATTTTGGGAACATGCTTGCTGCTTTCTTCAAGGGACCTTTTAGACCTTCAGATCTGCTTGATACAGTCACACAATACATCAGTAAATTTAAGTGTTAAGATTATGGTGCTTTGGGTTGCTGAATACCATCATCCAAAACAATGATCACAAAGAGTCATCAAGAATTACTTGGCATTTCACAGCACGGGGTACTCTGTTCTCATCTGCTACATGATTATATATGGGGAAAAGTTTGAGTCAGCAGATCACAGTTTTGATTTTGTGCTTTTAATTTTTTTTTTTCCATATCTGGTCTCTCATTCATATATACCATACATAGCCGAAGGGTTCAGTATTAGTGTCGTGACTTATGAAAGATGACTTCAGGAAGAAACACCATGCAAATATTATTTGGAGAAGCAGTGGATGGCACTGTTGGATTATAATTACAAGGCAATAAAACATGCAAATCATAAATTACAGTAATTTTTTAAAAGTACATAAGCTACATCATATAATTCTCCAAAGATACAACCTGAGGTTAGACCTCTGAGGAATGTCATGCTCAGACGGACATTATTGTTCTATAGTATGTTATAAAAAACATTGGGGTCAGGCTGAGAAGAGCTCATGCCACTTTTTGTTCCGGCCTTTTGCAGTGTTTCCCTTGTCCCAGCACCACCACTCACAAGCAACATTTTCTTCAAGGAGCACATCTGCAAGATGGGAACTTGTCAGCAGGAAGGGCTGGAGGCAGCATGGCGCCAGGATGGGATGATGCTTCCACTGCTTCAGGCAGAAGCTGTGAGGCTGCAGGACACCAGCAGCCTGTGAGCATTCTGTGTAAAGCTGGGGCAGGCTGTGGCACAAAGACCTCTGCAGCCCCTGAATCCTGCTCGTCTTGACCTGTGCTAAGGAAAGCTTAACTCTTGACATCATTGCAGTCTGATGATGAGCATGCAGGTGGATTTTATCCTGCTTTAGTGTTCCTTCCTTGTAATACTTATTGTTCCTTGCTTTCCTTATTAAGGACTGAAGGTGCTTTCATTATGTGGTGGACCTGGCTTTTCCCCAGTATTGTAAACATTTATTTCCCTTTTTTTACCTCACTGCTTCCATGAATAAATTTTTAGAGGTGGACATTACAAGGAGCAAATATTTCCAAATGCTTGCTTCACTGCAACAGTCAAAATAATTCCCATTTTTTGTTAGTGACAACAGTAACAAAATAATAATAATAATAATAATAGTAATAGTAATAATAATAATAATAATAATATTTTTTAAAGTCACGATCTGGTAGAAAAGTCCCGTTTCTTTCATTACAATTGCCAGAGAGTGTAAACAGTCTGAGTGGGCAAGGAGGAGTCCCACTGGTGTTTTCTCTCTTCTTTTGAGATGTACCAGACCACAACAGCTGGACTGAGTTCCTAAAGGTGACTAAAAAAACCTAATGTGCATGGTGGAAGCTGTTCAATCTGCAGGATTGGAAGTTGAAGTGTTTTTAAGGTAGAGGCAGGCTGTCCCACACATTGCATTTCAGAAAGGGGGGAGTTAACTCCAGGTACTACCTGAGAAATGGAAAGGAATTAAAGGAGGCCTGATATATAAAATAAAACAATCAGTCTAAAGAAAACAAATTTTAAAGGTGGTAATCTTGACGATATTAGCTACTGAACCAGCCTTGATGGGAAGCATCTACTCTCAATCAACTGCTCAAGGTCTATAGAGGTGGCAAGGAGGAAGGTGAAGAGGTGAAGAGAATGGGATGGAGAGTATAGTGACACTTTATTCACCTGCCGGAGAGCTCCTGCCTTCAAAGCTGGTGTGGTGCATCAGCTAAGCTCTGAAGAAACCAAAACTTGTGCTGAGCGACTTGGGGGGGGGAAAGGGAGGGGATAAAACCAGATGTCAGATGGAGGGGGAGGGAGAAGGTTTATTAGAAATGCAGAATAGTTTTTTGTTGTTGTTGTTGTTGTTGTTTAATAAAAAACAGTGTGATGAAGAAAGCTGAGTGTAGGCAGGGAAGAATGCAGAAGAGAAAAGAAAAGGAAAGAACTGGGAGGAGAGATCTGAGGGGAGGTGGAGAGACCAGGGCAGTGCTCTCTCCTCTGTCTCTGCATACCATTTGAAATGGCTATATATAGTTAAGAAATGCTAACATATGGCACTCATATAGCATATGGCACTCAAAATAGTTAAGAGATACACTTGTCTTAAAGCCAAATGCTGCCTTGAGCTGCATGGGTGTAAGTGAGGATAGGATTTATTTCATGTTTCTCAGATTGCTCTGACTGTTGAAATCACATGAAGAGTGGGAGCTCCCCTTCTATTTTATCTTAGACCCTCTTTCCTCTGTGTGCAGAAGTCAAATCCCTGAAGCAGAGCGGAATGTTTGTACCAAAAACAACCCACAGCCCCACTAATCTCTGTCTGGCTTTGAGTTCGTAAGGACTTTTGCTCAAGGACCACAGAAGTCAATGGAGACATGGTCATCTCCACAGCTGTTTAACAGGATCAAAATATCCATAGTTTTGGGACAGTGTATAGTTTTGTTGTTGTTGTTTGTTTGTTTTCCATTTTTGTTTGTTTGTTTGTTTGTTATTTTTTATTTTTTAGTTTATCAAGATATTTTTCTCATTTTGGAGTTTAAAGAATATTCACAGCACCTAAAGATCCCTTGCTCCCCTCCATGAAAAGTGTGTGGACTTGTGGATTAATCAAGAGTGAAAAGCAGAAAATCCTAATTTCTGCTTCTCATTCTTTTCCTGGCTGGCCTCAGTAATCATCTGCATCTGTAGAGCAGTTCTTAGACTTCCTGTTACTTGACTGTATTTAACATTGGAGGTGCCATTTGAAATGGGAGACAAGATGAAGGGTGTTGTATGCATATGTGGAGGGAGAGGAGTAGCCCCTGTTCCTTAAGAGTTTATATTACAAATGGACAAGAGAGACAATGTGTGAGCAAATAAAAATCTTATTATCGCAGGGGTGAAAAGCTAATTTTTATTGCACGAAGGAAGTGCTGAAGAATTTCCTACTTTAAAAAAAAAAAAAAAAGTTCTCCCCTGGAATCAGAATAATATTTACAAAAGTCATTCAACTCTTTGCATCAACAAATGAGAATTCAGTATTTATTCTGTTCAAGGAAGGAGGTTGCTTTTCCTGTTGTCTTGTTAGCTAGTGGTGGGACCTTTAGAGTTCTCAGCTACTGCTTGCAGATAGTTGTGGACACCTTTTACTGGATTTTCTGATCTGACTGAGACTTGTAGATAATGAGATGGCTGAAAGCTGCTTTGAGCACTGCAATCACAAAATAAGAGATTTTTTTTTGTTGTTCTAGTAAAGAAGGTGGTTAGCAGAACTGACACCATGGATGTCCAGAGGTCAGACTTTGGCTTTTTTAGAGACCTAGTTGATAGTATTCCTTGTTCTGAAAGGTGCAGTAGTCCAGGAAGGCTGAATCTTCATCAAGAATGAATTCTTTAAAGTGCAGGAGATTGTAGTCCCACTGCACCAAAAGGGGAGAAGACCCGCCTGGATGAACAGGAAAAGATTTTAGGAGCTTTGGGAAGAAGAAGGCAATGCAGGAGGATTATAGAGATGTTTTCAAACTGTGCAAGGAGAAAATTAGAAATGGAACTCCTTTTGGCTACTGCAGCAATAGAGAAAAAAAATGCTTCTATAAATATAGAGGTGATTATGTCCCTCTACTCAGCTCTTGTGAGGCCTCATCTGGAAGTAGTGTCCAGAGCTGGGGCCCCCAGCACAAGAAGGATATGGAGCTCTTGGAATGGGTCCAGAGGAGGACCACTAACATGATGAGAGGGCTGGGGCATCTCTCCTATGAATAAGGTGGTGACACACTGGAACAGGTTGCCCAAAGAGGTTATGGATGCCCCATCCCTGGAAACATTCAAGGTCAGGCTGGATGTGGCTCTGGGCAGCCTGGTCTAGTGGCTGGCAACCCTGCACACAGCAGGGTGGTTGAAACTGGATGACCATTATGATCCTTTTCAACCCAGATCGTTCTATGATTCTATGAAATGCTTCAACAGCAAAAGGAGGATTAATGACACTCTTCATCATTAACTGGATGTGAGAGGAAATGTAGTGATGAAAGACGAGAATAAGGCTGAGCAACTTAAAGACATTTTAGGCTCAGTCTTTATTTGTAAGACCAATTGTTCTCAGGGTTTCCAGCACTCTGAGTTGGAAGATTATGATAGGGAGTGAAATGAAGCCTCTGTAATACAGTGGAAAATTTTAAGTGATCTCCTCAATATTCCCACTGACTGGAAAACCGGAAACATAACTCCCATTTTTAAAAAGGAAAAAAAAGATCCAAGAAACTACAGGCCAGTCAGTCTCACCTCTGTGCCTGTCAAGATCATGGAGCAGATCCTCCGGAATACCCTACTAAGGCATATGGAAAATAAAAATGAGGTGATTGGTGGTAAACGATGTGGCATCACCAAGGGAAAGTCATGCCTGACAAATTTGGTGGCCTTTTATGATGGAGTTACAGTGTCAGTGAAAAAAGGAAGAGCAACTGATGTCATCTACCTGGATTTCTGCAAAGTGTTTGACACTGTCTTGCATGACAACCTGGTCGCCAAATTGGAGAAAAATGTATTTGATGGATGAAACACTCATTGGATAAGGGACTGGCTGGGGGGTCACACTCAGAGAGTTGTGGTCAGTGGCTCAATGTCCAAGTAGAGGCTGGTGATGAGTGGCATTCTTCAGGGATCAATGTTGGGACCAATGTTATTTAACATCTTTGTAAGTGAGATGGACAGTGGGATTGAGTACACCCTCAGCAAGTTTGCAGACAACACCAAGCTGAGTGGTACAGTTGACACCCTAGAGGGAAAGGGATCTGGACAGGTTTGAGAGGTGGGCCCATGCCAGCCTTACCAAGTCCAGCAGGACCAAGTGCAAGGTCCTGCACCTGGGTCAGGGCAGTTCCAAACACAGATACAGGGTGGGTGGAGAATGGCTTGAGAGCAGCCCTGAGGAGAAGCGTTTGGGGGGCGTCGGTTGATGAAAGATTCAACGTGAGCCAGCAGTGTGCACTTGCTGTCCCAAAGGCCAACCACTTCCTTGACTGCATCAAGAGAAACACGATTCTGCCCCTCTACCCTGCTCTTGAGAGACTCCACCTGGAGTACTGCGTCCAGTTCTGGAGCCCCCAAATCAAGAAGGATGTGTAGCTGTTGGAGCAGGTCTAGAGGAGGGCCACAAAGACGATCAGAAGGCTGGAGCACCTCCCCTACGGGGACAGGCTGAGAGAGTTGAGGCTGTTCAGCCAGGAGAAGAAAAGGCTTCAGGGGGATGTTACAAGCAGCCTTCCAGTACCTGAAGGAGGCCTACAGGAAAGCTGGGGAGGGACTTTTTGTAAGGGCATATAGCAACAGGATGAGGGGAAATGGCTTTGAACTGGAAGAGGGTAGATTTAGACCAGATGTTAGGAAGAAATTCTTTACTGTGAGGGTAACGGTGAGACTCTGGAACAGGTTGCCCAAAGAGGTTGGGAAGCATTCAAGGCCAGGCTGGATGGGACTTTGAGCAACCTGGTCTAGTGAGAGGTGTCCCTGCCTATAGCAGGGGGTTGGAACTAGATCATGTTGAAGTCCCTTCCAATCCAATTCTATGATTCTTTGATTCTATGTTTTCAACATTTTTAAATGTATGGGTCCAGATGAGATTCACCCAAGAGTACTGACTGATCTCATCAAGCCTCTTGTGGTGATTTACCAGCAGTCCTGACTAACCAAGGAGGTCCCAGATGACTGGAGGTTAGCGAATGTGACTCCAATCACTCAAGGAAAAAGGATCCAGGGATTACAGCTCTGTCAGTCTGACCTTGATACCAGTGAACATTTTGGAACAGATCATCTTGAGTGCCATCATGACACATGTGGAGGCTGTGAAGGATGTCTATTTGGACTTCAGTCAAGTGACACTGTTTCTCATAGCATTCTTCTGGAAATAAAGCTGCTCATAGCTTGGAAAAGTGTACAGTTTTCTGAGTGAGGTACTAGCTGAGTGTTAATGCTCAAAGAGTCACAGTGAATGGAGTTCAATCCATTTGGTGTGCAGTCGTCTCTGGCACTTCTCAGAGCTCAGTTCTGTGGCCAAGTTTGTTTAACATTTTTATCAGTGGTCTGGATGAAGGGATTGAGAGGACTTCTGGTAATTTTTCAGAAATCAACACATGAGGCAGGATTGCTGATCTGCTTGTGGGCAGGAAGGCTTTTCAGGGGCTTGATCCATGGGCTGAATCTAATTATCTGACATTCAACAAGGCTAAACGCTGGGTGCTGCACTTAGCTCATAAGAACCTGAGACACAGATACAAGTTTGGGGAAGAAGGGCTGGAAAGTTGTCCAGCAGAAAAGGTCTTGGGGGCACTGGGCAACATCTGGCTTAACATGAACCAGCAATGTGCCCAGATGGCCAAGAAGGCCAAGGGCAGCTTGGCTTGCATCAGAAAGTGTGTGGACAGAATGACCAGGGAAGTGGTTGTCAACTTGTACATGGCTCTAGTGAGACCACATCTCTATCCCTGTGTTCACTTTAGAGCTCCTCACTACAAGAAGGATACCAAGTTGCTTGAGCATGTGCAGAGAAGAGCAATAAAAAGCTCTTCTGTAAAGCTTCAAGGTTATGAGAAAGAACTGAAGGAAATGAAGTTGGGAGGAGCAAGATGAGAGAGACCTCATCATTTTCTATGAGTGCCTGAAAGGTGATGGCAACCAGGGGAACATTGGTCTCTTTTTCCAGGTGACAAGTGATAAGGTGTGAGGCAACAGTCTCAGGTGGTACCAGGAGAAGTTTAATTGGACACTGGGAAGAATTTTTTCACAGAGATGGTGATCAAACATTGGAATGGGCTGCTCAGGGCAGTGGTGGAGTCCCACTCCCTGGAGGTATCTAAGAGAAGTCTGGATGTGGCACTAAGGGACATGGCTTTGTGATGGAACTTTGCAGGTCAAGCTGATGGTGGGATGTGATGATCTTGAAGGGGTTTCTATGATTCTCTAGATTCGCTCCTCTAGCTGTATCTTTGCAATGCTAACATATTCAGGAGGTGTTTATATTTTCACTAGTGATGGAAAAAAGTGAGAGGGAAATATTTTTAAATGAAGTCATTGTGTATGGCACACAGCATGTTGAGACCAACATAATACTTGAATTAGAAGTTGTTCTAACCCCTTAGTGCATATTTCTGTCCAAACACTAGCAACCACGAGTTGGGCTAACAAGCTACAGCCTAACAATATGCCAGTACTAGTCTAGAGATCTTCAGAGATCCTAAAACAAGTCTGCAGATAGACTAACTCTTACCAAACACTGCGCACAGCTAGAGAGTCATCAGGCAGCAGATCCAGTGGACCTTCATTCAGCTCCACATAAGACATTCTTTAACCTCGGATCCAGTCAACTTTGTTAGTTTCACATCCTGCCACATACCTGATGGTCACATGACCAGACATCATTTTGCTCAAGTATTTGGAATCAGTAGGCAATCAGCTACATACCATTTCCAACAATCTTTTGAATATTGTTACCATAGAACAGAATCATAGAATCCTTAGAGTTGGAAGGGACCTTTAAAGGTTATCTAGTCCAACTCCCATAGAATGAACAGGGACATCCACAGCTAGATCAGGTTGCTGAGAGCCTGATCCAGCCTTGCCTTGAAATTCTCCAGGAATAGGGCATCCACAACATCTCTGAGCAACCTGTTCCTGTGCCTCACCATGCTAACTGTAAGACATTTTCCTTATTTCTAACTTAATTAAGCTTGAAACCATTTCCCCTTATTCTTTCACAACAGAGCCTGATAAAGAATCTGTCCCCTTCCTTCCTGTAGCTCCTTGCAGTGAAATTGCCAGGTCACAGTCTGAAACAATGCTTGAGCACTAGCTGAGAAGGTATGGCTAACTCATGAAGCTCAGGTGCAAGCAATGATCCTGAGTGACTGAAAATAATGGACTCTGGGTCTGCCCCTTCTCATCATCATTTAAGGGCTAGCAGCTGAGGGAGAAGCAACTTATTGGACAGAGACAGCAATTCTCTTGTGCTGTCGCTGGTTGTTAGGAGGGGTGAGCTAGTTTTTCTTCTTTGTTATCTTCTACTGTTCCATAGAGCTTGTATCCCAGTAGGAGGCACTGTCATTGCATTCTATTGTTTCACGTTAGTTGTGAGCCAGGCAGGAGTCTAACCCTCTTTAAAGGTACTCTATCACAAGGCCCCTAAAATAATAATATGGCATTTCTAAGTAACATAATCTGGTGGCTTGGGTGGGGAAAGACTACCTCTTTGAATGAGATCTTGCTAGGGTACATCCTGGGATTCTTAGGATCTTCGTATCAGGATTGGTTCTATAATTGGAAAATAGGACCCTTTACAGAATGGAGGAAATATCCACAAGTCCCCAGTCTGCATGGCAGAGTATTTTCATGGCCTTAGCAAAGACATGCTAATTACTAGAGAACAACAGTTGGCTGTATCCACCATGGCATGGCCACTGTTGATGGCTTTAAGTTGATTAAACATGCCTGAAGAAGCTTTGCCAAATGAAAATCAACTACTATGTGACCAAGCTGAAAAATTTGAATGACAAGTCATGGTACTGATGGGGAAAAAGCCAATGCTTTCAATCCTGTTGGTGGCCAGTCACCTCTGGCACTCCCCAGGGCTCAGTTCTGTAGCCAGCTCTGTTGAATGTTTTTATCAGTGGGTGAGTGGATTGAGCGCATCTTCGTTAAGTTTGCTGAAACAATCACATTGGGCAGAATTGTTGATCTGAATGAGGGTAGGAGGGCTCTTCAGGGGAAAACAACGCATATGAAGAGTGGATGAGGAGGGGCTGTTTAGTCTGGAGAAGAGAAGCCTGAGGGGAGACCTCATCACTCTGTACAACTTCCTATAAGGAAGTTGCAGCAAGGAGAGTGCCAATCTGTTTTCTCAGGTTGCAAGTGACAGGACATGAGGAAACAGCCTCAGGTTACACCAGGTGAGGTTTATATTTGAGGTTATGACGGATTTTGTTCACAGAGGGGGTGGTCAACCACTGGGACAGGTTGCCCAGAGCAGTGGTGGAATATTCACCCCTGGAGGTTGGATGTGTCACTAAGGGACATGGCTTGGTGATGGGACTCAGTAGGTCAGGCTGATGGTTAGACAATGATTTTTAGGGTCTTTTTCAACTTAAATGATTCTGTGACTGCCACCGTTCTACTGGGGTTAACAGATTGTCCTTCAAAAGGCACTAATTGCTTCCATTACTGGAATAAAAAAAAAAAAAAAAAAAGGATAATTTAAAAAGGCTTAAAGGTGGAAGAGAAAAACATATGTGAGTTAGAGATTTCATACTCCATTTTATGGATGGCATAGATAATAATCTCATGTAATAATAACTAATTTAGAGGTGCTGTGATTAAGAATAACTAGCAGGAAAGAACCCACTCTGCTCATCCTGAATTCACCTTGACTCCCCATTTATACTCTTATCTTGAATGGTACCTTTGTTATCTTTGCAAGAAACAAGGAGTACATATCCCTCTTCTTCAACTAGCCTGTGGAGTTCTTAAAACACTGTTCAAATGCTGTGTAACTCACTTTACAAACTCACATTTAGGCAATATTCTGCAGAGTTGTATAACTTAAAACCTCAGTAATGTCATTTTGAAACAGACAAACACATGAAATAGTTCCAATAATAATGGAAATGTCAGGAAAATAATGTCACCTTTCTGAAGCATCTTCCTGCACAAAAGTAGGCCAGGAGAAAAAAAATTGGGGGTCTTTTTTCTTGGTTCACAGTCTGTCTTTGTTAGATACACTTGAAATTCCCATGTTAGATACACTTCATTCCCATGTCATTTTGGGTTTAAAGACATCATGAGCAAGGAACCACATGTGCTATACAAATGGATACAGTAAGTATCCATTTTGGTGAAGTGAATGAAGAAATGATGTGGTAAATCCATAACTAAAGGCATATGTATTTTGTCACTGAACTCACATAAACCTGGGGGACAGTTTGCTTAGTGCAAGCCATCCCTTCAGATGCGTAAATCATGCACAACAGCCTGAAACATGACCACACTGACTGTTATCTTCCCCATATCTGCTGTATCTTGTGAGAATTCTGATTTTTGTTGAAGTTTCCTATCCTTTCAGAGCTTATAAACTTCTTGGCTCACTAGGACAGCAATGTCTCATCCAACCAATTAGAGTTACATCACTATCACTCCCTCACATTTTTGTCCTGAACTTTTATTGCTTCCTCCGCCTGCACATCCTTGGTTACCTTTGTCATTTTCATGGAGATTTCCAGAGTGTGAGCCTACACACCACGAGGTGACCTGAAAAGCCATGCCACACAAAGTGCTTAGTGATATGTATGTTAGTCATCTGCCTTACTAAAAGTTACATTTATGCCAATTGTTTGCAGATACCCAAGGATGCTCTTTTGCTTACTATAATTTCTCTAGATCTCTTAGTCACTTCTTAGTCAGACCACCTCCAAGGGAAAAACTCTGCCCCCAGACTTCTCATCTTTTTTTTTTTTTTTTAATGCAACCTCCAGAGTAAGCAGATTTCATGCATGCACCTTGCAGCTTTGCATTAGTCAGAATGCTCTAAAAAATCCTATCACCTTGGAGCAAATAGGGAGGGTTTCAGAATCTATTTACAGTCAGCTTCTACAACGGAAAAAATGAACATTATTAAATTCTATTTCTATGGCACAAGAAAACAAGCATTCTTCTTCCTTATGAAGAGTTCTTAAAGAAAACAGTTGAAAAATGAATATGATTAAAAGCTGATTGTTTCTTTTAGCCATTAAAAATCTACTTTTAAAGCAAGGATTTCAATGACAGCAACATTCTTTCACCTCAAACCCTGTAGTTCATTTTGGTCTTGATGTCTTTGCTTTTGACCCACAGCCCAGCATTTTTGCTGCAGGCCACCCTCCCCTCACACCATGCTCAGAGTTCGTGGGTGCCCACCTTGTCTCTCTCTGTGGTACAGCTGTATGCTGATGGACCTACCACCAGGTCACTGCTGCCTTCCCCATCTGCTTCAGGCCAGCCTGTCTTCAGTTACAGTGCTCCTCTCTGACTGCCTTTGTGAGTCTGTTATATCAATTGTGCTGTGGAACGGGGAATAAATGCATATCCCCTCCACAGCCTTAAACATACAGTCACAGGGTGATTTTTCCATTCAAGAAGGGGAAAGAATCTGAATGGCTTCTTCCATTAATATACCACAGTCTTTATGCATATTTTTTTTCCTAAAATTAAATTCATCCATGTTATGTCTATTTCTTTCTGATGTTTTCCTGATCACACAGTGCGATTCTTCCAGTGGAGACGACTGGTTTATATTCCCTTGTGAACAAAGTGGAAACTTGTTAATGAAAATGTCATCACAGCAAATGCTTTTAATTCTCACATGACCGCAGGCAGCAATATATATAACACTCACTTGCCAGCCTCCTGTATGTCTGTCCGTTCCAGCTACTGCTTGCTCTGAGACCGTATGGTTCTCCCACCACAGACACTAGCAGAGATTTCGTTGTTTCACAAGAACTGTGTTGATTTTGTTGGCTGAATTGTCACCCAAAAGAAACTTTTTCCTTTGGGGTATGCAGTCACAGCTCTGAGTGGGAGCTCCTTCTATCTGGGAATAACTCCTTGTACCACAGATGCTAGTAAAATAAAAACACCCAAAGCCATAGTGTTCTCTGTCCTTCTATTCTGTTAAACTTAGGTAAGCACTCGGCGTTGCTCCTATCATTACGCATTTGAGTTCACTAGCAAACTTCCAAATATGTGTCTGGCTCGTATTGGGCCCTGAAACTCGTTAATCAAAACTTGTATGTGTATGCTTAACGAGGAAGCCATGCTTAACCTGGTCACAGTGCCACAGGAAGTGTCTAAACGCACAAAAAATCAACAAAGCAGCCACAGAAATGGAAAAAATGCATAGAGTTCTGTACCATGTATACATATAATACCTATTTGTTTTTGTGCGGATGTTTATAGATTTTTATGCATAGATAATTATTCTTTAGGCAGAAGCCTACTGGCCATAAGAGGATACTTTGATGGTCTAGGAGCAAAAGACTGTAGAAAGGCTTGATGGGATTGTTTACCAGAAAAACAAGCAGAGGTCTAAGAAGGAAATGGAAATATTTTACCAGTGTCTTTGTCCTCAGTATGATGTTGAAGGTGCAGCTCCCGGAATTTCACCTCATTGTTTAAGTGTCCTGCTGCTCAAAACATTTTCCCAAGGCACATACCCTGTATTTACCATTGGATTAACTCCTGGACTCCTGGTACAGTATGCTGGCTGTTTTCTCGTAAACACAGTTTGAGTTGCCTTTTCTAATAATTTGCCCCTCATTTTATACCCTCAGATAAATTGGTACCTTTTCAGTCCAGCTACTATTTTTAGTAGAAAATGTTTTCCCTTATGGAGACAAGGAGATGTGAAGCAATGTTATTTACTAAAAAATCCATCTGTCCTTTTTTCCCTCCTGAATTTTAGGAATTTTTTAATGTGCGTTAACATAAGCTTCCTACGCACATTCTCCTGCCTCTCACTATTCTCCTGATAAGTCATATATTCAGTGTCTTAGGAGACCTATTAAGGTACAGCACAGCATCAGTTCTGCAAAGGTGAACAAAAAAGGTCTTCAGCACAAGAGGGCTCAGGGAACCACCTTCAGTGGTGGGGTACCAAAGCAAACTGCATACTTTGTATTGTGTGGGAGGTGCCTGACAACAGTAGCTACGGATTTACAGTTGTCTATTATTTTTTATTTTCAGGTGACTGTTTAGTAGCAGCAGCCCGGTTTACCAATCTGAGCTCTCTCTGTCATTCACCAGGGAAGTGAACATGAAGAGTGTTGCAAGGCAAAGCAGGCAGTTATCCTTAAGGAAAGACATGCACATCAGCAAATGAAACTCTGCTTTAAATTTTGCTTTAACCATTATGGTGAAAGTATTCAGTGTTGGAGAAGCATTTTTAAAATTATTTTTGAGGTTGCTTTTATTGTGCCACATCTATTGGCTCTTTCTGAAGGAATTATGATAACATAAGGTTATATATTGCTATCAATTAACAGAACTGGAGATGCTTAAACCTGGATTTAGAGATCGCCATGCCTTTCTGACTGCATTAAGATCTAAGATAAGTGGGTATGGTGATTATATGAGACAGACAGAAAACAAAGCTCTTTGTGTAGTGTACTAATGAATTCAGTTGTGTAGTGTACTAATGAATTCATAACCAAGTGCAACCTGAAAAATAATAGGAAAATTGGTTTGATTAAATATACGGAAAAATCATATAAGAAGAAAAATTGCTCTAAATAGTTTGTCTCCAGGTTCGCACACTTGAGCCAAGCTGATTGTTTTCATATACAGAGAGATATACTGCTTAGTTTTACAAGATATAATGTATTTATTATGTACATTTCCCCTCCTTCTCCTCTGGAGTATCTAAGCATCTTCTACACAATAATAGATTTACCTCCACAATTGCAAAGAAATTTTTGTAACCCCCTTTTTACAGCTTATCATCAGGGATGCTTAAATCCTCCTAGCTGCCATTGTTTTTACTGTACTTCTGAGTGCTATGAGTTAAAGTCACCAAGGGAGCTCTAATTTTTTAGGCATCGTGATACTATTGCCTCAACCTGAAGTTCAGCATCAGGGCTGTATGTGCTGTGAGTGGGATAAACCAGGGTCTTCAGAGTGGGTTCACAACAACAAGCTTCAATGGTACAGCAGTAAATAAGAAGGGCACAAATTTATGTGTGGGGTGACTGAAGCATTCTAATACTTGTGCCTGTGTGAGGGGAGCTGGTAAGCTCAGTGTGTGTGCACTTATTCCTAGCTATGAATGCAGCTGGAAACTAACTGACTGGAAAAGATATGGATAAGCTTCTCTCCCTCCTCAGACTTTTGGGCTTTAATTCTGGTCTGTAAGAGGATAGCAAGAAGATAGAACCTTTGCTCTGGGTTTGAGGACACCTGAAGATTCTTTGCTGTTTCATACTGCTATAGATCAGACCACAGCCTCTTTTGAGTGAATCTAGTCTACATTTGTCTTGTCAAAGTGAAAAGCAAAATAGCTTAGGTCTCCCACAGTCAGGGTTTTTCAGGGTTTTTTTCTTACTTGTTTCTGGTGTACAAAAAATGGGTTTTAGCGGAAGTGGTTTGGTTTTTTTGTTTGTTTGTTTGTTTGTTTGTTTTCCCTCCAGAATACTACAGGAGGAAAATTTTTTCCTGCCCTCCATTTTCAGTTCAGATCAGAAACGGACATTATTTCTAATGGAGAAGTATAGTAGAAAAATGTATGTGTGTGTGTGTTGAGACCCACTGCATAAAAAAAATTCCAAATTTAAAAGAAAAGCTGCAAATTGTGTACCAAGCCTGCTTTCTACCAATAAAGGAAAAATAGACTGGAGGAAAGTAGGAGAGAAGAAACAAACAGGTACATCAGATTTTTCTCAGGTGTTGAGATGTTGTTGCATTGTCCATCACAATTCTGATACTGCTTGTGCCTTTACTTCTAAATGAGAGTTGACTCAATCTGGATTTAGAATAACTTCTCAGAAGAAAAAACTGAAGGTTCTTCTGTAATATTCCATAACAGCAAAAATATTTGCTAGACTGTATTTGGGCTTGCTGAAAAATACTAGGCCTTTCTCACAAAATGAAATGCACATTTTCTGTTTCATTTAACTATTTGAAGTATTCAACAGTTTGCTAACCTCCAGTCATCTGGGACCTCCTTGGTTAGTCAGGACTGCTGGTAAATCACCACAAGAGGCTTGATGAGATCAGTCAGTACTCTTGGGTGAATCTCATCTGGACCCATACATTTAAAAATGTTGAAAACATAGAATCAAAGAATCATAGAATTGGATTGGAAGGGACTTCAACATGATCTAGTTCCAACCCCCTGCTATAGGCAGGGACACCTCTCACTAGACCAGGTTGCTCAAAGTCCCATCCAGCCTGGCCTTGAATGCTTCCCAACCTCTTTGGGCAACCTGTTCCAGAGTCTCACCGTTACCCTCACAGTAAAGAATTTCTTCCTAACATCTGGTCTAAATCTACCCTCTTCCAGTTCAAAGCCATTTCCCCTCATCCTGTTGCTATATGCCCTTACAAAAAGTCCCTCCCCAGCTTTCCTGTAGGCCTCCTTCAGGTACTGGAAGGCTGCTTGTAACATCCCCCTGAAGCCTTTTCTTCTCCTGGCTGAACAGCCTCAACTCTCTCAGCCTGTCCCCGTAGGGGAGGTGCTCCAGCCTTCTGATCGTCTTTGTGGCCCTCCTCTAGACCTGCTCCAACAGCTACACATCCTTCTTGATTTGGGGGCTCCAGAACTGGACGCAGTACTCCAGGTGGAGTCTCTCAAGAGCAGGGTAGAGGGGCAGAATCGTGTTTCTCTTGATGCAGTCAAGGAAGTGGTTGGCCTTTGGGACAGCAAGTGCACACTGCTGGCTCACGTTGAATCTTTCATCAACTGACGCCCCCCAAACGCTTCTCCTCAGGGCTGCTCTCAAGCCATTCTCCACCCACCCTGTATCTGTGTTTGGAACTGCCCTGACCCAGGTGCAGGACCTTGCACTTGGTCCTGCTGGACTTGGTAAGGCTGGCATGGGCCCACCTCTCAAACCTGTCCAGATCCCTTTCCCTCTAGGGTGTCAACTGTACCACTCAGCTTGGTGTTGTCTGCAAACTTGCTGAGGGTGTACTCAATCCCACTGTCCATCTCACTTACAAAGATGTTAAATAACATTGGTCCCAACATTGATCCCTGAAGAATGCCACTCATCACCAGCCTCCACTTGGACATTGAGCCACTGACCAAGAGGTGACTGGTCAAAATGCTGGGGGTAGTATGCATGTCATCCTTTAAGACTGAATGTAGCAACAAAAGTTGAATGAATGTTCAGGGAGGGATTTCTGAGCAGTGGTGCATATGTCTTGTCTGAGGTTTGGCTGGATGTTTTTATTTATACTCTGGCTGCTAGCAGGTTTCAGGAACATGCTGTTCCTGCTCATAGAATCCTGGAACTGGCACTACTTCCTGGCCTTTCACCCTGAACTCTGTCACGGCAGTTTTTCTCTGGGACTTTTGCTCCTGCAAGGGTCAGTAGGTTGTCAGAGTGATGATGAGGCTTGCAGACAAGATGCAACAAAAAGCTCTCGTTTCTCTGTGCCAGTTCTCTTCCTCTGTGTACTAAATTCTCTCAGCCATGGCAAAGAAAAAGGCAGTTAGAGTGTGGGTATGTAGTTGGCAGCCTAAGGAAGGATTTTAATAAGAAAGAGCACCCACTCCTCCTCCTCCCATTCTCCCCCTTATTAGAATGAAACTGCAAACACCTTCATTAGGGGACAACTGGGAAAAGCAATTTCTTCTTTTATCTGAGTCTATTTCTCCAGTGCTGTCTGTTCTCATTCAATCAACCCATGCCATCTCCCAGCCCCCTACTCTTCCAGCCATTCCCCTCCTGGGGTAAGGCACCAAATCCCTCATGTTTCTGCTATCAATCAGCCAAACGGTATCTCCCCATTAGATTACAGCAGTCCTTTTCACTAACAGTTACTTTCCTTCTTCCCCATTGAAACATCTTCCATAGGTTAGAAAAATCTGTATGACCTCACCTCTTAGGGCCTTGTCTCTTCAAGCTAGCATGCTGTAGAGGCCCCACCAACTATTCCCTTGTGGCAGTAAATGGTCCTTTGTGCTGCAGCTCAGGAAGCTTTCTTTTTACTGTGTAGCTGAGAGTGTTATTGATAAGACTTGGTTCTCTGTTGTTTAAGGACCATCTGTTACTAGAAGAGGCAAATACTTTGCATTTTTGGTGATAATTTGTTCTACGAGAAAAGGTGACTGCTGAAATGAATTGATGGCTCAGTCCTGGAAAAGTGACTTTAGTGATAAACTCTGTCACCACATATGGTATGAAATGGCATTACAGTGAGAGTCAAAGTGACAAGGTCCAGTACTGAGCAGGCAGAGATCACATTTTCAATTGGTGAGTTTTCTCTAGTAGCAAAAGGTCATTTTAGAACATGCATTTAATGGATTAGAGAAGCCTCTTAGGCATCAGCCCTGTGCCTCATAAAATTCTTGAGGTGGACACCAAAATGATGCCAGTTGGCACAGTGCTGTGGTTGATTTCTTAATTTTTCTGTTCTGGGATATGGAGGTCAGTGCTGAAACACACCTGTCAGGTTCTGTTGGAAATCCTGTGCTATCTGCTAGTACCGTGCTTTTCATAAAAGCACTGACTTCATCGTGAACTGTCAAATGAAGAAGGGAAATCTGGTACAGAGTTTAGTAAATATTTAGCTCCAAAAGGCTGTGGTTTCTTTTCTACAGATGCTTGTGTAGTGTTTAAGCTTGCCGTCCATTCCAGTCATTACTGGAAAATGGTGCTGCCTCATGGGGCTGCACACAGGGAGGTGCTATCTCTAGGGAGAAATTGGCAAGTTGAGCTAGTGTAGCAAGCAAAAACGTCCTGTCCAAGTGAATTCATCTTCTAACCAGGAGAGTAATGTGACTGAAGCTCCCTGTCTCCCTGTTAAGGAGCTGTATTCACACACCAGCAATTCCCAAGTGTGGCCACCAGGGACTATGTGTACAACCACCCTGTAAAATTTCACTTTTTATTATCCTACTGTGTATCTGGCAACTGTGACCACTGTGAATTTGCTGTGGCTACATGTGCAACCACAGCAGGAATTATCCTCAGAGCTTTTGAGTAGAGGACTGTTTTTCTACCACCCTCCCGTGGAACTCTGTTGGGCCATCATGTGCTTAAGTGATCATGGATATTTTAAAATGCTATTGCTAAACAGCAATCTTGGAAAGTTCAAAATTATACCCAGTCACTTCTCATTAGACTGTATTACAGCCTAATCTATTGCCATGTTTAGGATTATACTGCCTGCAATAGCAGGTGGTTAACACTGATGTTGTAGGCTGTCATTTCTAGCTGTTGTTCCTAAAGCTTTCTGTTTAGGTAGCTGGCAGTAAAGATTTTGTGTGAGTAAATGGAGCATTTACACATGCTTTTTAGGTTATAGGCTTGAATTTCCATGGCTAGTCCAAAGGAAAATACCAACAGCTGAGCTGTAAGTACTGGAAACATGACATTTACAATAGGCATATTGATGCAGTCTTAGCTGTGGTAAGCAGCAGGGTGGGAGCTGTATTAGTGCAGCCTACAGGAACAGAAGCTGAGGATAATTAAACTTTCATCTTTGCAAACCTTTCAATAAATGGATTTCTTGAGATTCTATCTTTTGACTTATCTAATGCTTTAACAGTGTTTACTTGCCATAGGAAGGTAAAACACAGGCACATTCAACATCAAAGGTTCTTTTATTGCTGTGATCTCTTTTTACAAGTTAGGCACTGTGCTGGCTTTTTTTTGTTGTTGTTGTTATTTTTGATTATTATTTTTTTTTTTTTGGTTTTTTGGTTAAGGTGGGATTTGTGGTACCTGCTTGTTCTGTGAAGGCTTGACAAGACTACCTAAAGCTTCTGTTACCATGAAAATTTTTGCCTATTCTAACCATTTTAACATGGTTAAATGAGTAATTGGCTCAGAGGCTGGTGTCAAGCCAGAAACTTTGGGTTCTATGATCATGGGGCAGTTTACTCGGCCCCTGGCCTGTTGTCTGTCCATGGAACTCACCTATCTCAAAGGGGGCAATAAATTCTAGTGCAAGAGGTAGCGGGGCTTACCGAAAGAGCTTCAAACTAGCTACAAAGGGGGAAGGGGACAAAACAGGGCTCACAAGAGATGAGCCTAGGGGAACAATGCTTGAGCTGGGAGTGTGGCAGATGACTCGGCTGAAGTGCGTCTACACCAATGCACGCAGCATGGGTGACAAGCAGGAGGAGTTGGAAGTGATTGTGCATCAGGCTAATGATGATCTAGTTGCTATTACTGAAACATGATGGGACTACTCCCATGACTGGAGTGCTGTGATGGATGGCTACAAGCTCTTCAGAAGGGATAGACAAGAGAGGAAGGGTGGTGGTGTGGCCCTTTATATTAAAGACTATTTTGATGTTGAAGAGCTTGGGGTTGAGAATGATAAAGTTGAGTGTCTATGGGTTAAGATCAGGGGGAAGGCCTGTAGGGGCGACATCTTGGTGGGGGTCTGTTATAGACTGCCTAATCAGGATGAAGAGAAGGACAAAGCGTTCTGTGAGCAGCTTGCAGAAGTTGCTCAATTGCCAGCACTCATTCTCATTGGAGACTTCAACTTCTCTGATATATGTTGGAAATATAATACAGCTCAGAGGAAGCAGTCCAAGAGGTTTCTAGAGTGTGTGAAAGATAGCTTCCTTATGCAGCTGGTACAAGAGCCTATCAGGGGTGGTGCCCTGTTAGACCTGCTCTTCACTAACAGTGAAGGACTGGTGGGAGATGCGAAGGTTGGGGACTGTCTTGGGCAGAGAGACCATGAAATTGTTGAATTCTCTATTCTTGGAGATGTCAGAGGGTGACTGCAAAACTGCTATCTTGAACTTCAAGAGAGCAGACTTTGGCCTGTTCAGGACGCTTGTAGCACGCGTCCTTTGGGAGTCGCTCCTTAAGGGTAAAGGGGCCCAGGAAGCCTGGACACTCCTCAAGATGGAAATCTTAAAGGCACAAGAACCGGCTGTCCCTGAATGCCGTAAGGCGAGCTGTAAGGGAAGAAGACCAGTGTGGATGAACAATGAACTATTGTTGAGACTCGGGAAGAAAAAGCGGGTCTATGTCCCCTGGAAGAAGGGACAGGCGACTTGGGGAGATTACAAGGAATTTGCTAAGGTATGCAGGGAGGAAGTTAGGAAGGCAAAAGCCTGACTTGAACTCCAATTGGCCACTGCAGTAAAAGAGAATAAGAAATCCTTTTACAAATATATCAGTGGTAAGAGAATTTTCATCCTTTACTCGATGCAGCAGGGAATGTGACCATTGAGAATAAGGAGAAGGCTGAGGTCTTCAATGCTTTTTTTACATCTGCCTTTAATAGTCCGATCGGTTATCCTCAGGGCACTTCACGCCCTGATCTGAAAGTCTAGGACGCTACACAGAATACACCCCTGGTGATTCAGGTGGAGACAGTTAGAGAGTTTCTTCTCCATCTGGACTGTCACAAGTCCATGGGACTGGTCAGGCTCCACCCTCAGGTACTGAGGGAGCTGGTGGGGGTGATTGCCAAGCCGCTCTCGGCCACCTACCAGCACTTCTGGTTATCTGGAGAGGTCTCAGAGGACTGGAGGCTTGCCAATGTGACTTCCATCTACAAGAAGGGCCGCAAGGAGGATCCAGGCAACAACAGGCCTGTCAGCCTGACCCTGGTACCAGGGTAAGCTATGGAGCAAATCGTCTTGGGTGAGATCACATGGCACGTGCGTGGTGTCCAGGGGATCAGGTCCAGTCAGCATGGGTTCATGAAAGGCAGGTCATACTTGACCAACCTCATCTCTTTCTACAACTGGGTGACCAGACTGGTAGACGAGGGAAAGGCTGTTGATGTAGTCTACCTAGACTTCAGTAAAGCCTTTGACACAGACTCTCGCTGTATTCTCCTGGGGAAAGTGGCTGTCTGTGGTCTGGACGGGTAAACCCTTCTTTGGGTAAGGAACTGGCTAGAGGGCCATGCCCAGCGGGTAGTGGTTAATGGAGTTAAGTCCAGCTGGTGACCTGTTTCAAGTGGTGTCCCCAAGGGGTCGGTACTGGGGCCCATCTTGTTTAATATCTTTACTGATGACCTAGATGAAGGGATTGAGTGTACCCTCAGTAAGTTTGCAGATGACAGCAGGTTGGGAGGTGGTGTCAATCTGCCTGAGGGTAGGGAGGCCCTTCAGAGGGATCTAGATAAGCTGGATCTCTGGGCTGAGGTGAATGGGTTGAGGTTCAACAAGGCCAAGTGCCAGGTCCTGCACTTTGGCCACAGTAACCCCATGCAGCGCTATAGGCTTGGGGCTGAGTGGCTGGATGACTGTGAAGAGGAAAGGGACCTGCAGGTGTTGGTTGATGCTCGACTGAACGTGAGTCAGTGGTGTGCCCAGGTGGCCAAGAGGGCCGACAGCATCCTGGCCTGCATTAGAAATAGTGTGGCCAGCAGGAGCAGGGAGGTAATCATCCCCCTGTACTCAGCACTGGTGAGGCCGTACCTTGAGTACTGTGTCCAGTTTTGGGCCCCTCGCTGTAAGAAAGACATCAAGGCCCTGAAATGTGTCCAGAGAAGGACAACAAAACTGGTGAGGGGTCTGGAGCACAAGTCTTAGGAGCGGCTGAAGGAGCTGGCATTGTTTATTCTGGAGAAGAGGAGGCTCAGAGGAGACCTTATTGCACTTTCTAACTTCCTGAAGGGAGGTTGTGATGAGGAGGTGTTTGGCCTCTTCTCCCAGGCAACGAACAGGACCTGAGGAAATGGCCTCAAGTTGTATAAGACGAGGTTTAGGTTAGACATAAGGAAAAACTTTTTTGCTCAAAGAGTGGTCAGGTGCTGGAATGGCATGCCCAGGGAGGTGGTGGAGTCGCTGTCCCTGGCAGTGTTCAAGAGGCGTCTGGATGAGGAGCTACAAGATATGGTTTAGCAGTTTGAGGTAGCAATGATAATGGGAGGACGGTTGGACTAGATGATCTTGTAGCTCCTTTCCAACCTTGTGATTCTATGATTCTATGAAATCTTGGATTTTAATGTGGTTAAGAACACTGATATTGCTATACAACATCAAAGAACAAAGACCCATGTCATCTTTGACGAAAGCCATGTCCTTTACAAGAAGATAGAAGAAACAATAGATACAGCCACAGATAATCAATAAAATAAGGTGATATGTTTCTTTAGCCCTACCTGAAGAGGTTAAGATAATACTTGCATGTGGAATGGTTAACAAGAGGGGCTATTTAGGAGTATACACACAAATATTGTTACTGAATTCTTTTTTCATGAATTGAAGATGAACTTTTATTACTATAATTGATATTAAATCAATTTGTGATTCATAATTAAAGAATGTTTCCATAGGATAACAGCCTGTCTTGTATCTGATTTGTAGCTGTCCTTAGTTATGCGGTTGTGAAGTAATTCAAGGCTGTTTACTCCTAAGCAAAGGAATAATAAGCCATCTTACAATTATAATGTGTTGGTAGCATTCACGGGGGTGGTTACTAGGGAGCAGCTGACTTGAGATAATTTGTTCTTGCGTCCGTAATGCTGGGAAAAGCGTGCACAGTGCCAGTCTCCCCTGTGTTTGACAGTGAACATATGTTATACTGTCTTTTTCCTAAATGAATCCTGAGGATTAACATAAGCGCCTTAGGTTAAGTGCCATTTGGATCTGGGTAGCTGGAGAAAATAGAATATTAAAACAGTCTCTCCTGCCCTAATTTGGCCTCATGTGCACTATGAATATACACATTACTGTAGGCTCTGTGTGATCTCATGCCACTTGTTTCCTCCTACGTCTCTGCCTTGTTCAGTACAAGCAAACAGTTCTGCAAAATATATGAAATTGGCAACAAAAAGGAAGGCAGTGAGAAGCATGTTGGACTGTGCAAGAGGGCAGCATTCAGTATCCTTGTGTAATGCCAGTGCAGAAATTCGAGTTACAATGCACGAGAGACCATTTCTACCTCTAGAATGGCAGAAATAAAGGCAAGAGAGGTGCAGAGCTTGCAAGTCACCATGTGTGGCTTTACAACAAAGCAAATGTGGTCATCTTGACCTATTAGTACTTCACTACATGCTAAAAGTAGTAGCATGCTGGTAGTGTCATTTGTGCCAGTGTGAAGGTTGCTGGGCGACCTGACGCTTGCGCTTCTAGACTTGTTTCTTCCTGTAAGGTTATTAAATATTCTGTCTATGCAGATGCAGTCGAGATCTATGAACATGCTAGAACACCACCACTCATATGTTTTGAGACCCCCCTTAACAGGTCTTGGAGAAGGGCAAAGTGTTTGGCTCTTACTGGTGTTGACCTCAAGCATCACTATTTTTGTTAGAGCTCCTTTTAATTTGTAGACGACACTTGGTAAACTACATAGCTTTCCTCTGTAGTTTTGACTGAGGGACAATCTCAGGACAGAGATAAAATGTGGTGCAGTAATCAAACTGGAAACAGAAGTACTGGCAAAGCTTTGAGTAGAAGCTAACACAGCATCTGCTTCTACTACATTAGCTTCAGACACCAATACTAGATTTTTCCACTCCCCTTTTCCATGAGAACTGAATTCATATGCAAAGCTTAAAAGAAAAGAGTTAGGGGGATTTTAAAAAATTATCTCTGGGTGTATCTGGTGTTATTAATCTATAAATTCAATAAGCATCAGATTTGACCTGCCATCACCTCAGAAAAAAAATAAGAAAAAATGATACAGAAGATTGTCAGACCATGTTTCATGTTGGCTTTGAAATCAGTTAGCAGCAGTAGAAAATCCCCCTCGTTTCCATGTGTTTCCAAGAGTTTTGTTATCAAGAATAATAATTTTGGGAAAAAAGAATAAAGAACATATGCCATAAGCAATATGCTTTCAAGATCAATGATCAAAAATATTGTCATTGTATTATAGTCTACGTAATGTATGCTTTACATTCTATAGCTACTGTAAAACCCCATTGTATGAATTTCAGAATGTTATAAGAGAAACCCAAAATATTTCAGTTGAAATAAAGTCTGTGAATGTTTTCATATTTTTAATTGCATGCACTTGATTCCAGTAATAATACTGGGATCGGACCATACCATTTTGAGTAAGTGATCTATTTAACACATTTTGCTACTACTCCTGCCATGAAATGTCCCTGGCCAAAATGAAACAAAACATCTTGTTGGCACTTGTGCAGTGTTTTCCATGCTTAGAGTGCTGGAAAAGTATTAATAGTTTTCATGACTGTTATAGTTGTGTTACATTAGTATGGACTAAGATGACTGGAGGCTTCATTGTACATAGCAAAGCACACTGATATGACAAAATCCAGTACATCTTCAGAGGGATTTGTAAATGGACTAAACAAATAATCGTCACTGATATGAAGTAACATCACCTCTACCCTGGAGAACCACTACTCTCATCTACTTTACAGAGAGAGTCAAACTAGAGTGAAAAATCAAGTGACTTGCCAAAGATTGCGTGGTATTTTTAGTGGCAGGGTTATACTTTGTCGCTACTCATAAACTGAATGAGAGTAATTTTGATAGAAAATGAAAAATTTAGGCATCTAGCTAATTTTTTTTCAACAAGTCATCTAAGGCAATATTTTATATTTTGGAGGAAATAATGTTCAGATAATGTAACTTTTATCTGGAAGATGGTCTAGCCCAAGAGTGATATGATATTACACTCATACATCTCTACATATGCATGACTTAACCAAGCTGTTTTCAGTTTGATATATTTCTCAGAAATAAGAGTGTACGATGGCAATTTGGTGCATGACTGGATGGGAAGCAGCCCCAACTTGTGAGGAGGAGCTGGAAGGGAGGAACAAGGGGTAAAAGACACCAGAAGGATCCTGGGAAGTAATTTTATGCAGCGGGGTGGGGAATTCAAATAAGGAAGAATAGGGATATAGGCAGAAGTAGTGATTACCATGGAAGCACAAGAAAGTGCGTCCAAGTATAGAAAAACCTACTGAAGGATTTGAAGAGAAGAATGTGATTAGATGGGTGGGGGAGGAGGGTGATTTTTTTAGCAGCATAATTGATACTATCGAGTAAGGAGGAAGGAAGGCAATGGCAGTTAATCAATTCAAGAGCTGGCAGAATATAACGCTAGGAAGTTTTGCAAGAGAATTTTTATAGGACACAAGATTTTTTAGACGTAAGTGATCATCAAGGAAAGAACACAAAATGTACAGGTGTTCATGTATCTGTAATTTACAGACTTCCTCTAATGTTTGCAGTACAGAAACATCAGTTGCAGAGAGGAACCAGACTGAAAGTTTTGACCAGCTTACAAATGATCAGTAGGATCCTTCACCTTCTCAGGTTACAGTTTTCACTTGTCCGGTGATCAAAATGGTAATGGCAAATGAATGATTTAGCTGTCTTTCCCAGAGAAGTGTATAATTTACCCTTGCTTCTGAAGGCCTCAGCATGGTTTCTAGCTGAAATATTAAGCCTTTGCAAGAAAGAGATTGTGTTATTCTCACTCATTAAGCATATGTGCAAGAATCAGGCAGCGTTACACTGGTGCATCTGCTCAGAAGTTGCCAATCAAGCTATCACAGGATCACAGAATGGTTTGGGTTGGAAGAGTCCCCAGAGCCCATCCAATTCCAACCTCCTGCCATGAGCAGTGTTGCCAACCACTGGATCGGGCTGTCCAGAACCCTATCCAACTTGGGCTTGAACACCTCCAGTGATGGGGCATCCACAGCTTCTCTGGGCAACCTGTCCTAGTACCTCACCTCCCTCTAAGTAAACAATTTCCTCCTAACATCTAACTTACATCTACCATCCTTTTAGCTTAAAATCATTCCATTTGTCCTATCACTATGTGTCAGCTTTTCATAACCAGCCATATCATCTTCAGTTTGAAGGTAAAGGAGGGAAAAGGGGAAAGATGTCGTTTAAGAGCCACAGGCAAAACTATCTGGTAAATAATGCTGAGAAGATCCATAGTGTGTGCATACCACTGAACTGTTCCAGCTGCGTGCAACTACTGGATGATGTAGCATCCAAGCAGAGCACCCAGGAGCCCTCTACCAACACCCACACAGCCCCAAAATTGCTGTGGTGCAGCCTGTGTGGGGACCCCTCAGCACTCAACACCATACAAGTGCTGTGGGTTGAGATTAGCAGGGTCATGGGGTTGAGGTAGATTTGAATGGAGCAACACCCTCAAAATGCATTTGTGTGGCTAAAACAGTGCCTTGGTGACAATGCAGATAAATTTCAATCAGTGCATTTCATCTGGGCAATGGAAAAAGATATGCTGGAAGGAGAGGAAGAGAGAGCCAGAGAGGGAAAGGGAGCATAGAGCTCTTCTTGCTGGAATAGATACTAAATTTCAAGTCTCAAGAGGGAGGTGTGAAAACAAAGAAAACATATTATAAGGAGCCACAAAGTGTATGCCCTGGTAGTAAATCATCCCTAAATGACATATAAATGAGTAGGGGGATCCCACACTCGTGCCCTGCAGCAGGTTGGTATCCCTTCTGGCCAGCTCCAGGGTGGGTGGCAGCCCCAGCCTTGCCAGCACTGCCTGTCTGGCCACGCACAGCTGCGTTTTCTCAAGACTTGCGTGGTTCTTGAGAACCGGAAAAAGTCCTTTTGAGCCCTGGGCCGATACACTGTACCATCTTTCGTGCAGCTGTAATTTTGACAGGGAGAGCCAATTTGAACTTCTGTAATCCTCAGCCCCAGACACCTCCAACGCCTGAGACTGTGTGTGTTTTTTTTTCCAAAGATTTTTCAGCTGTGCTCTTGAGAAAGTCACTCTGTCCAAAGGAAGGGGGGTGGGGGAAGAAAAAAACATCTGTCTGACTTTGTCCAAGAGATTGTTTCTATAGCTGTTACATTTTGAAAAGGAAAAAAAAAATAAAAAAAAAATAAAAATTCCAAGCCTGTCTACCCATAGTGTTTTTTTGTTGGTTTTTTTTTTTTTTTTTTTTTTTTTGTATCCTTTGCTGTGATGGCCATCATTTCCTGCCCCTCCTTTCTGTTAACCACTGTTGACCAAAAGGAGGGAAAAAAAAAAAAGAAAAGAAAAGAAAAGAAAAGAAGAGAAAAGACGACAACAGGAAAAATAAACCTAAGAAAATGATTGAAATTTGACTTAGAATTGCACAATGATCTTAAATTTTCCCAAGACTTATATTTTGGGAGGGAGCTGTTTTATGAATGGATGTAAGGCTGACACATGAAACGCGTGGGATCTGTCTGAGTGCCTTGTCTGGGTCAGCTGTGACATCTGGCTCTTATGAATCTGGCGTACTGTGACTCACTAATACACAAATAGTAATCCTTGATACTATTCACTTGTGATGCTTCGTGGGTGCTGTCACAAACAACGTCAGATGCCAGAGAGCAGCCCTTATTTGACTGCTGTCAGGGCTCAGCACTGGCTGGAGGCTCAGGGGCTTGCTCTACCCCCAGCTGTGCCACTGCTGGCACCAGGCTGATTGCAGCTCCTTGTCCTGAGGGTTTTCCATTGTGATTGCTTCAGGGAGACTGTGCTGGTCCATGGGTGGTGAGATGCTGCCACTGAATGAGGTGGAGCTCCTGTTTGGTGCTCATTCTCCCCAGAGCTTGGCAACTGGCTTTCCAAAGTGCTGCATAATGAATTCGTCATTTCTTTTCATTTTCAAAATTTGCTGTACCAAGTGAGGCCACAAGTATACTATCTGCATACAGATTAATGACTGCAGTGAAGGAAAGAGATAACATGCTGAAGGACCATGCTGACCTTGGCTCATTCTGGGTGCCAGGAATATCACGTGCAAGCTCATTGTTTAGACAGCACAAGATAATTTCATCCCCAGTTGCAGAAAACTCTGGATCAGTATTACATTTACTTTTATACAGTGCAGAATTTCAAGAGGCTAGTCTCAGGATCACTGGGGTCATGTCCTCAATTTTTGTACCTACTGTGGGAATGGTATACATGCTGTAGAGGCTAACATCCTAAACTTTTAAGGTATTCTAGTACTACTGCTTGTTCCTGCCCAGCTGTTGTCCTGAATAGCAACCAGAGCTGGTGGAAGACAAGGCATCCTTGCCCAGAGCCCTCTCTGGAGGGTGCAGCACCATTCTTGGGTAGCCTTGAGTGTAATCCTGGATATGCTGCGGATCCTCCATAGGTTGCATCCCCAGTCTCTTCATGGTGATGGCTTAAACCTGTGCAAGAGCTGAGCTCTGTGATGAGCTCTGAGCCCCTTATAGCTCCCTCCCCTCACTCCTCCACTCAGCTGCAGGGGAAGGTAAAGGAGTCAGCTGCATTGCAACAGTGGATTAATTTTTTTTTTTCTGTTGTTTTTGTTGTAGCAAGTGAGGATTATTTGAGGATTACTGCTATCTGGGGAAAACTCCTCTAAGTCATTTTTGATATGGGGAAGCATAAGCAGTTGATTTTCTGCCTGTGGCTAAAGTTCACACATCATCTTTGTAAAGTTTTAGCTTGGATAGCAGGCAGTGATTTATTGCTGTTTTTGTATTATAGCACTACCTAAAATACCTACTGATAGGTGAAGGTTCCTGTGGCTCAGCTCGTAATTGTGCCAAGCAGCATGCAAACACATAACAAAATGCAGCACTGAAAAGCTACCATTTCAAATGCTTGAGAAGAGTCTCACACTTCAAGGAGATGAGTGACAAATTTTGAAACAGGAGAAGAAACGTGTTTCAGAAGCTTTTTTGTTGTTGTTGTTTTGTTTCCTTAAATTTCCTCACACATGAACAAAATCAATCCAGAAGAGCCAAGAAACCTGTAATGGATGAAATGTTTTACACATATGTGATGGAAAACTCTGCTCTGCTAAGTCAAAAAGCAGCTTCTGAAGAACTTAATGTGGCTAGAAGTCACAGGTGCCTGACCCCTCTGGCCCTGTTACATCACTGCTGCATATGCTTGGACTTCTTTCACCACTTTTTCAAACCTGCCATATGGGGAGATCATATTCTGCAAACCCGAATCTTCCAGAACACTTTGCGAGACCTTGTGCCAGAGAAGATTCCCCACATCTCACCCTTTTATCCTCACACAGGAGCATTAGAGAACCAAACATCTCTCATTTCAACTTCCTCCCAACCCCAATTTTTGGCTCATGGATTATAACTCTTTTTTAGCAGCTGTTTTTCAGATGACATTTAAACTAAGCTCACATCCTTAAGGTTGATTTCTAATGTTTCCTTGGGAAAAAAAACCCGCACACACAAACCATCACCCTATGAATCCTTCATCAGAGCTAAACAACGCTGAGTGTGTGGCAGTACTTGCTTTTGGAGACTGCTGGCATCCCAAGCTTGCCTTTACAGTGGGTAACAAACAGTCCACCAGGGAAATATCTAGCTCAAGGGACTAATAATGGGCTATATATAAAGCTTTTGCACCTCTAAGATTCTGGTTCAAATCCAGCTCAGGTCTGTCATGACTGTAAAAGTTTATTACCATCTGATAGCTGTTTGGTGGTCCTTAACCAGCAAGCAGGTGTCCAGCTCATAAAAGGAGCAGAGGAAGAGCACTGTGGTTAATACACTGGGCTGGAGCCCTGGATTTCTTGGTCCCATTCCCAGCTCTGCCACAGATTGTATAGCCATAGGCAAGCCCTCTGTAAATGGTGATAATGTTCTTGCACCTTGTGCGAACACCGCAATGAGATATTCATTAATATTACCAAGATACTCAGATGTGCTAGGAGTGAGAAACTGGGTAGAACTGGAAAGCGAGTCCCTTCTAATTGGCTGCACGAGTGAGAGATGAGTGGGGCAAGTAAATAGTCTGTAAATGAGCTGTAGACTCATAAATGACGTGTACATTCTCAGTGCCTGCATGTATCATCTCTACATGGGAGACGAATTACTGCCTCTGTAGTATTCACCCCTGAATAAGCAAATAGAAATCTGATAGTAGATGCTGTATGTGTGTTTCTTAAAGGCAAGTAGCATTTGGTACAAATATTCTGAGGTCCCTTGCCAGCAATAAGCAGCATCTATCAGCATCCAACTCTGTCAGTTTGGTGTACCTCTGAAAAGGTAACAGTCATCATTTTGTCCACTGCAAGGAGGAAGATTCTGTGTTACAGCCCCACAGGGGGGCTGGAGAAGCCCTGGAGAAGGTCCTGCTCCATGTTCAGAAACCCAAATCTTTCCTATCACCTTGGTTCTGTGTGAGGAGAAGCAAGATAGACCCCACTTTCAGAAGCCACATTTCTCCTCCACTAGCTCTGCTTCTGCATGGTCATGCTTGGTTCTGCATGCTTAGGCCCCATGGGAGCACCAACATCCATGGAAACAGCATGAGGCAGGAGGAGGCCAGCAGCAATTGTGAGTGGAGCCTTCTGACAGGCTGGGGCACTGTGGATGGCCATGCAGCCCTCAGAGTCTGCAGCATGTGTGTTTTGAAGTGCTAGGCATTTTGTGAGGGTCTTAAATCTCAGAATTCATGTACTTTGTAATGGCTCATTCTGGCTAACTGCTGAGCACCTGAGTCTTTTTGCTCACAGTTAA
Organism: Gallus gallus; assembly: GCF_016699485.2. Classification (NCBI taxonomy): domain Eukaryota; kingdom Metazoa; phylum Chordata; class Aves; order Galliformes; family Phasianidae; genus Gallus; species Gallus gallus. The sequence continues at coordinate 50,383,416 of NC_052533.1, forward strand.
TGGTGTGGCCTCTGTGTGCAAGAGGTAGGCTAAGCTAACTGAATAGGACCTTGAAGTCATTCTGCAGCCTCCTATGGTGGTTTTGAACCTTATTCTTATTTTATCTTTAGCATTTTCCTTAACATACACCAACTAGTTAGGAAGTTGGGGTTTTTTTGTTTTGTTTTGTTTTGTTTGGTATATATATGTTATTTTGTTTGATGGCAACAGAAGCAGAAGAGCAAATGTTGTGGTTTGACATTTGAGAGGAAAGGGGCTAATTATTGTTTCCCTAATTAGCTTTGGTCAAGAGTAAACTTTAAACACAGAGCCACATTAAGGAGTTCCATTTACATTGGTGCGTAGTTACTGAGGTTGTTCCATTGATTCACCCAGGCCACGTGGGCGAGCGCTAGCCCAACTTTGTGAGCAACCCAGCCTCACAAGCTGAAAATCCTTCTGCTAGGCCTGTGTTTCAGGCACGCATGTTGAACTACTCCAGTGCTTTGCTTTCTTGAACCTCTCACAGTCCTTACTTAAGAATATTTGTGTACCCTTTAACTGGCACAACAAGGCCCCTGTGAATAATGTATTTTTCAGCACAATAGCTCTCAGATATTTCAAATGAAACAAGTTGGAAAAAATGTTACAAAATGGAATAGCAATGAATTTGTATGCTGGCATTGTTTCAAAAATTGCATTTAAATATACTGAAAGAAAATCGATTTTCAGTTAAAAAAATAACTGGCAGGAAAGTATTGAAACATACCTTCAGCATCTGAGATCTTAAGATGCTTTTTAGATGCTGATGAATGTGTTTTAATTAGTGAAAGATTTTAGCATGGGCAAATATGCCTTTTTCTCTGAAAACGATTTTGTTTGAAGAGTACTGTCTAGCTCTGACTGTGAAAGCAGTCCTCTTTCAGCAATACTGAATTGCTCTAGGTTGTGTAGTATAATTTGCATTGGAAATACAGGACATAAGTTCACATGTTGATTAACAGTAAAGTAGAAAAGAAGTTGCTGATGCATTCCTACAAGAAGCAATCATAGATTAAAGGGGATCGTGATCCAGATGATCCCTTTTGATCATTTGGCAAAACTCTGAATCTGAATACCGCATGCTTTTGAGAATACGAGCTTGCTATTCTTATTTAAATATTGCGCTGGCTCAAAAGTACTTAGTGTCACTTGCACGACTGAGTAAAGTTACTATATGTCATCTTGGATTTCCTTAAGCTTTAAAAATTAACCATGGCTTTAAGTGTTTTCAGGTCTTGAACTTTTAATTTCATTTCCAGTGATCATAGCACTTGGAGTTGAGGGAGGAAGGAGAAAGAAAGAGAACTGAAAAATTATATGTTGAAAATTTTATTAAACAAAGGGAAAGCATCTGGTATAACTGTTGCTAGGAAACACCTTGTGAAAAAATATGTCGAGATGTAGGTAAATGATGCTAACCTCCTCTTCCAAACTCAGCTTTTGTGCTGTGTTGCCTTGGTTTGGCCCTGCCCGAGTCCCTGACATTACACCAGACTTGTGTTGCACTCCTGGAACGGAGGTCTCCCTTTTGCTGTTCATAAATAATTTTTTCTCTTTCCCAATCATCATTTTTATCTCTTTCTGAAGTTTGTCATGTTACAAGATTTGAATTGGGTCACACTAGGAAGGAGCAAAGAGCACTTTTCCTGCAAAGTTTGAGGGGCTCTGGAAGTAGTATTTCTGTTGAGACTGTTTTCTAAATATAAATTTAATGTACACTAAGGCTTAGTAATTCCCCTACTCTTCAAGAACGTGACTCTCTTACTCTCTCAAGAACGTGATAAAATGTTGGTAGAGGATGGGAGTGACAGAGCAAGAGAAAAAAAAATAGCACATTTATTCCTGATGGTTATAACCTTTGCAAAGCATTATATTTCAGGGGGTTCACTGATACTGTGTTCTTCTTACTGATCTATGTCTATTCCTGGAATAATTATCTTTATTACTCAATCATTTCTTACATAATAAAGCCATGAAGTCCCCAGACATCATCCTATATTCATGATGGTAGCAGTTTTGTTAAATCTTATCCTTTTGTCTCATCCTCAGCTTTGGTCCAGAAGTCTTGTGCCAACACTGACTTCAACACAGCACCAGCTGAGAAAGGGCTAATACCATCAGACCACCATAATGTTATTTATCTTGCTCTATAAAGTTAATAACTTTTATGGTTCTATTTTCATCCAAAATATTGAGTATGATCTATGCAAAATATATAGAAAATAAATGATAGCCAGAAGGCCATCCGAAAGACATTACTAGACATAACAAAAATCATATTTTCTCTCAAACTGGCTGGGGTAAAGCAGGAAAACTATCTTTTTAGAATGTCATTTCCATTTTTGCTTTCTTTTTCTATCCAAGTATAGAGGAATGGCAGATATGAAGTTATCCTGTGTTATCTTGTCCAGTGGATAAAATGTTTAAATATTTATTCTACAAGACTGATAGACTGACTCTGCTCCTAACCTCTCCTGCCATGTTAAGTATACTAGTAGAAACTTTCAGCATGTGCATGGTCCTTCTGTACAGTTGTTACAGGGTTGACTTAATAATTTGGTGGTAGTGTTTTCAGTTGTCCCAATTTTTTAACAGTTAATTTTTGAAGTCATGGGATAAAAGAAACTGCCTGGAAGGAAATAAATAAATAAAATAGATAGATAGATAAATAAGTAAATAAAGAATACAACACTTGTTAAAGGGAAGAAAACCTAAAACTTCATCATTAAGAGAGTATAAGTTGAAAAGTCACACTCAATTTTTGGTAGTGGTTAAATAGGCTTTCCCCCATGTGCACATTCCAGCAAGACCGATTGCTTTTCATATGCAGCCATGTTATTTTCAAGGATAGACAAAATCCAAAAGTAGTATAGTATATATATATGGACTGCTCCGAAAGTAATACCTTCTGTTTATTTCCATGGAGACTACAACAGACACAAGGAATACAATAACACTGTTTGATAGAGAACATTCTCAGCTACAAAACAATATTTTTCAGCAGTCATCAACATTAGCTATACATTTTTGTCACCTATGAACAAGAGCCTGAAACCCACAGTTCTAAAAATCTAAAAATCACTAGCAGAGTTGACACTGTCACTGTCGCTGCTGCTGAAACACACTACCCACCACCTCACTGTGATAATATCCATTGTTTGGTCTCTGTAAACCAAATTTCACCCCTTTCCTTCATATGCACGTCCATGTCTGATGCCATATAGCCAGACCACTCCTCTGCTGCCATCTGTCACATGGCAGTTAAGGTTCAGCCTCTACTGCCGTACCACCACCATCTGCCTCTGATGTCATGGGCCAACATGAAACAGGACACATTACTTTTGGAGCAGGTCTCACATACATATTTCTGATATGATGTGGAGCATCATAAACAGGACTAGAACAAAGAGGTGGTGTCAGGGAGGCATGGTGTCTTCCCCATCTAGACATGTCTTCCCTATCCGCATGCTTTTTCCCCCCAGGACCACAGCCTAAGGTGCAGAGCCACCAGGATGTATCTGCATCATGCCCCCCATGTCCTAAAACACAAAAGAGAATGCTAGCAAGTGTCAGTACATCTGTGGTTCTGAGGGATCAGCTTGGATATCAGCCAGGGAGATTGTTATGCCAGGCAAAGACAGGGTGGGTGGTGTGTGGAAGATTTTAATGCATCTTCAGCACTCTCCAGTTGTTGGCTTGCCTGAGGGATGGGATACCAGTCAGAGAGACTTAGAGAGGCTCAAGCAGTGGGCCCAGGTGAAACTCATCAGATTCAACAAATCCAAGTGCAAGGTTTTGCACCTGGGTTGTGGCAATGCCCACTATCTAATACAAGCTGGGGTACAAAAGAATAGAGTACAGCACTGCTAAAAAGGACTTGGGGGTAGTGGTGGGTGGGAAGATGGACATGAGCTAGCATATGCCATTGCTGCCTGGGCTTCATCAAAAAGAGTGTGGTTAGCAGATCTAGAAGGTGATTCTGCTCCTCTACTCTGCGCTTATGAGACTTCACCTGGAGTACTGAGTACAGATGTGGAGTCCTCAGTACAAGAGAGATGTGGACCTGTTGGAACAAGTCCAGAGGAGGGCCACAAAGATGATCCAATGGATGAGACACCTTCTCTACAAGGACAAGCTGGGAGAGCTGGGGCTGTTTAGCCTGGAGAAGAGAAGGCTTCAGAGAGACCTGCTAACATCCTTTCAGTATCTAAAGGGAGACTACAAGAAGGAAGGGGATGGACTTTTTAGCAGCCTCTGTTGTGACAGGACAAGGAGAAATATTTTCAAACAAAGAGAGGAGATTTAGATTGGATATAAGGAAGATGTTTTTTACAGTGAGGGTGGTGAGGCGCTGGAACAGATTGTCCAGGGAGGAGATGGAAGCCCTTGGAGACACTTGAGGTCAGGTTGGAAAAGGCTCTGAGCAATCTGATCTAGTTGTGGATGCACCTGTTCATTGCAGAGGAGTTGAAATAAGTGTCTTTTAAGGGTCCCTTCCTACTCAAACAATCCTATGATTCTATACCTGCGTTGGGAAAATTTTTCTTTTCAGAGGGATATAACAGATAGCCTCGTTCCTTACTGGTCAAAATAACAATTTCTTGTGAAAAGGCATAATACCAGAAGGTATATATTCGGAAGGTTTCATGATTTTGACGCATGAGGTTGACATTAGCACTTCTCTTATTCTCAGTTTTAATGAGTTGAAACACAAGATGATTGCACATGTTAATGATTGATATTAATTTGTGTACATTGGGAACATTAATTGATTAAGGTTTTAGTAGCCTGGTTGAAATTCATTCTATAAGATGGATAGAAAAATACAGAGCAAAAATTTCAATGGGTGATGTTGAGTAGAATGAATATGTGAGAATTAAAATATAGAAGCTACTAAGTTATTTTGTCTGTAATGTCTTGGTGACTTAATACAGACCACAAAAATTCCTTTTTGGTTTGCCAAAGATTTGTGAGAAATCTTTCAACTTGAGCAGGAATACTGATTTCAACAGAGAAATTTCTGAAGATGGTTTTGAGGTTTTTATATAGGAAATCAGACCAGCTGATCACGCTGCTAAGTTCTGATCTGAGAATACACAAACTTTCAAGAAATAACAGAAAAAAAACTCATACTTAAAGAAGAAAAGAAATCTGACTAAAATAATGTTTCTGGCCGATCGTGTTTAGAAATACTTGCAATATTTCCATAAAAACATCTTTTGGACAAAACAAATGTCAGTATGCTCTCTGTGCAAATATTTTAAGTTGTTAAAATGGCCTAAATGGGAAAACTCTTAACTTCTACAGGGCAAAAAGTGTTCCAAGACTGAGGTACTTCCAGGATTCAGAAACTGTAAATTGAAGTTCATATTATTCTCCTTCTATAAAGTACTGTCTCTTCATCTCCTTACGAAGCTCTTCTGCCACAGAGCTAGTGAAGCAGAAATTACTGCAGTGGGGGTGACCTATACCTGGTGTGCCTTTGTCACCACTAGTGGAGAACTTGTAGACATTATATGGCCTTTGCCCCATGGCCTTTGTTTGGCTTTATTAATTTTGGTTGAAAATTATTCCAGGCCAGGGCTGCCTTCCTGTGCATAATATCAGTGGGCTGTAATCTCAGCTGTGCCTTGTAGGTGCTTAAACGATTCTGAGGTTTTTGAGGGCAGACAGGACTATTAGATGGTCTAATCTGAGAGTATATTCATACTGGCCATGGGATTTTGGAATGCCTTCAGGAAATAAACTCTTGGATAAAGAGCAGCTGGCTCAAGTTGAACGCAGGCAAGACCAAAGCAACACTAGTCAGAAAGGGGGAATGCTTTGAAGAATCGGCCAAGGCACTGTCTCCACCTTCCACTCATTGAAGACATATGGCCTCCATTTATCAAAGTTGTGCAAACTCTCAGGGTCATGCCTGGCTTCGATGGCCAGGTAGCACTGTTTTCTAAAGATTCCAAAGCTAGCTAGCTAGGAAAAGTTCCCTCCTTCCTCTCAGGCTGCAATAACCCGGGAATAGGGATACACAGCTTTGTTGCTTCCACTTAGGTTTCTTGGAGCTCATTTGATCTGAATGAATTTTATCTGAGCGTAAAAATGGTGCTGATGTTCAGGACCAGGTTAATGCAGCTGCCTAGTGGTGTGTTAAATGCCTCTAGACGTTGCTACCTTATTTTTCTCTGTTGTAAGCTACCCCAGACCCAGCAATTCAAGTCCTCTCAGGTTGCTTGCTGAACTTCTGATGTCACTTTCAGTACTGAGAGTGGTTAGTGAATCAGCAGCAGATAATCAAATCCAAATTTTATGTATGAACCATCATGACAATAGTACTCCTACTGGCTGGAGCATAACACATCGCCCAGAAGAAAGTATGTGAGAACCGGATACAAGACTTTCTTAATCAGAGAATGTGAAATTGTCTTGCAGAGAAGATCAGACAAACCCTAAGTCTGACTGATCTTCAGGAAAAAGGCTGTCTTTTTTTTCATCTGCCATACTCATGGTTCAAGCAATGTTTTATTCCTTAAAGTTTAACAGTGCTTCATTTGATATTTATTCTGCAATAAGGCTTTCTTTCAACTTCACTTAAGTTTTTCAAACATAAATTATTTTTAATTGAAAACCATGAACAATCAGAATAGGAGTTTCAAGTACCTTGAAACTTTCATCTCTCAAATAATAAATGAAAAATTAGCAAGGAATTATCTAAAGTTTGATATTAAAATCTATCATACATATTTTGCAATGTAGTAGGGGGGGAAATTCCCCTTGTGAAATATCTTGTGTAATAGAACAGCAGTTCTGAAAACACAAAGAGAAGGTAGAAGGTTTGGAATTATTTCCTCCCCTAAGGGGAATCTGTTTTCTTTCAATTTTAGGCATATGTGATGAATTTAAATGAATTACATTGCATTATATTAAAAGGAAGAATGTGATATGTTATAATCAAGATTGTCCAGATTGGACTATAAATTTATGACATTTTTTTTAATATGCACATTTCTTCTGTGGGCTGGAATCATCCCTTACCTATTCTGCTTGTTATTTAGACATTTCCTAAAAGGTCTGTTAATAGAAATGTGGAGTAAGCTGAGTGCGAGAAGAGAGAATTTAGGATTCTTCATGTATCTTCAGTGTGTCAGGTAGAAAGCTGAAAGTGTTAAGTTTGAAATATGGATCTGGATTTCTAAAGTTAATTGGAGACCTGGCATTTGTGAAGTCTCTCAGAATTTAGAACCACATTTATTGTCCTCAAGCTAAACTGCTCCAAAGCAAACACAAGATAAGTGCAAGATCTCCCCTCCTGTTTGCATATATACCAAGGTATAAATGTCCATGCTACATACTTCCTCCAAAGCTACCTCAACCTGATGAAAGAAAACTATGCAGGTTTTAGAGCTGAAAAATATGGCTGGATCGGAACAGAACAACAATAATTCTTCTTCCCAATAGTGTCCCCAGTGGTAAATGATACATGAAATTAGATTTATTCTTCAGCTATGGTAACGTCAGTGGAAAGGCAAAACAGCAGTGTGTAAAAGCCAACTTTCCTCTCCGTAACAGTTGTTCTATTGGACAAATTCCCTAAAGATACCATGAGTAAGAAGGAAACCTCAGTACAGAGAAGAGTAATCTTTTTTCTTTCCCTAGGCAGCTCTTGAACTGTGACAAGCAATTCTTCTCCAGAGTGCAAGGAGAAATGTATTCTTAAAATAATGAAATTGGAGCTTCACTGATCTGTTTGTTTTTTGTTTGTTTGTTTCCAGTTGCTTTTAAGGATGTGAAAACTGCCTGCCTTCTGGACACAGGGTCAGCAGGGGGTGCCCTGCTTCTTCAGAACTTGGATGAGGATTTCCTGCCCTAGGGGGCCAGGAAGGGTTTGTAGCTATGGGAAGGTACCATCTCCAGTGACTTGTACTTGTGGGAGAGAATTAATCACCATAGGCCATATCAGTAGCATTCTACAGAGATTTTATTTGATCCTTCTCCGTCTAAGGAAGATTCAGGTAAGAAAGTGAGTCAGGGTTGAATGCTCTGTTGCTTGTATCTGAGTAATACCAGAATGCAAGAGAGGAGGTGCTGAGAAAGATATCAGTGAAATGAAGTTATAGGTAGGAGCAGATTCCTAGCTTTGCTTCCACCACCAAAGATGGAGATGACAGCAACAGAAGAAGATTTTTGTGTTACACAGGAGGAGAGTCCAAACTCATGACCACATCACTGTGGGACAGAGCTCCATACCACAGGTGGGAGGTGTGAAGCAAAGACTGGGACATAACACACTTCATCTGAGGAAATCTTCTCTTATGGAGGGCACAAGGATAGAAGTCACCATCAAGAACTGTCCACTACACAGGCTAGCAAGTATTCATGAGCATAGCATCATACAGCAGAAAATAGCAAAATATATTTAGGAAATGATTTGCAAATGACCAGCGTAGAGAGCTACAACTTTCTTCCACTTTTCTGTAGACCCTCAAAATCTTTGGGCAAAACCTTGCTGCAAAACTCAGTTTTATGGTAACAGACAAATATGACATGAATCTTAGGGTATCAGCCTGCAAGTGGTCTGGTGATGGTCCATCCATTGGTAATGTTCCTGGCTTCATGTATTATCTGGTGACTATGAGAGGAATGTGATATATAGATAGGGCTCCGCATATGCCCTCTATGCCCCCAGCATAGCAGTTAGCACAGGTGCTGACATAAAAGAGATATGTGGAAAGATCAGGGTTTTTCAGATTAATTTGAATTTTTGGAGTAGTGTAGAGTCATTGTAAGAAGGAAAGCCTCTAGCCCGCTAACCCAGCCTCACAGATTCAATGTCACACTTGTTTTTGGACAGAGGCATCCAGGGGTGCTCCTGCAAGTTGCAGGTTCCAGCCTTGCTGCAGAGTGAAGCAATGGGGTAGGAAGATTGGATGTGGAGAAAGAAACAGAAAAAGGAAATTACCATGCAGAACTTGAAGGCCCCCAGAGCGTGGGATTTGGTTCATGATGACTCAGCCTTTATAGCAAGGGACTGAGAAGTTTCTATTCTTCCTGAAATAGATACAAATATGAATGGACATTTGACAAAATAAACTGTTACTTGCCCTTTTAATGAGCTCTTGCAGACAAGTTTTGCCATAATGGAAAATCCATATATTGGAACATAATATACTTCTTCATTATTTTTTGGTGTTGTCTTTTTTATGAATTGCTACATGGCTACTTTCAAGTAGTCCTTGATCTATTTCAAGTTTTACAAGGGTGAAAGAAAAATCCTACAAAACACATCAGCTCTTTAAATAAAAATGCTTATAATAAGTTCCTATGGCGCAGCTGAGATCAGGAAGTAGCTGATCAGAGCAGGAATCTAAAATAAATCTGGTTAGAGAAAGAGAGAGAGGATGTTACCTCTGGCCTGGAGTAATTGACACCTGAACCATACAGGAGGATTTTTGTTCTGCTCTAGAGAAGAATATTAGAAAGCCAAATTCATCATAGGAGAGGAACTTAGTGAATCCCTATGTGCAACAGACCAGTAAAATTTTGTGATGAAAATGGAGAGACGGTTTTGCTGAACTATTAATCTTGTTCCCTGCAATAATGCCATTTGGCATGTTCTTCTGCTTAATATATGGAGCATATTACGAGAAGGAGGAAATCTTGGTGAACTTAACAAATTCCCATTTTCAAGAGACTGAGCAGCCTATGACCTGGCAGCGTGCCACAGTATGACACAGGGCTTTGTGGAAATCAAGTTGCAGTGGTGAACAACTCGAAATAGAGTGCTGAGCTGTCAAATAAGTCACAGTTGGTGAATGTTCACTTCTATTTGTTATGTTCTGAAGACAAATACCATGCCCACGTACCAGACAGGGCAGGGTTAGACTGCGGGGGTGAAGAAGGGAGGAAGGCAGACCAGAGGAAGGAAGATATTCTTTGTAAATAAATAGAAACGTCAGTCTTCCTGGTTTGCTTACGCTCCCTGCTCATGACACTGCTGTACCAGCAGCTGGTGGGGCAAGCCAGTGGAAGGCCATTTATGTCCTCACATCTGCCATTGGATGCACACTGATGAGATTTGCATTTTAATGTAAATATTAACAAAACTTTGAGTTGTGGTCAACCCAATGCGAAAACCCATTAAAAACTGTTGACCCTCTCCGGTTACATATTCTTTGCAGAAACTGTATGAATTTTTTGCTCTGTAAACTGTAACATTTACCCATTACTGTTTTGTTGGGTTTAATGTTCATACTGCAATGGTGCATAGTGTTTTCAGTCAGAAAACACTTTTTTTTTTGTGATTAGTATATATAACAACAGACAGGAGCTTATGGAGTTATAATTTAGGGTTCCATCTATTTAAGTGTTCTAGAAATGAGGTGGTGATGACTTGATATAAATAAAATGAGTATTTACAGGCTTTACACATGTTATTTAGTACAGCTTGTCAGAATAACTTTATCTATATTTTCAATGGAAAATAATGGTAATTGTTACTGAGAATGATGTCCCTCATCATCCAGGCACAAAAGAACAAAGATTTTTTTTTTTTTTTTAATGGCTGAAGAGATAACTAGAAGTATAATTAAAAATATACTTATGTTTAAATATGAACTTTTCTAGGAAAATGTTTGTATTTTCCTACTTATGCTTTTGTGACTGGCTGTGATAAAGGAAATAGAGGAAAAAAAACAGGCCAGACTCTTTTTTTTTTAATCTTAGAGCTTTTACCTAACAGCAAGGTTTATATTCCAAATAGGTCCATAGTTAAGGCAACAGCAGACTATTGTATAGATACGCTGTTATAGAAATAATGGAGAAAGAAAACTTATTTCTAGGCATTGGCTAGTGTAGCCTGTTACAAGCAGTAGCATACTATAAGCTGTCTGATGCTGTTCCAGAAGGTCCTAAAACACCGTGGCAGGAACAATGGATACAATTGGGCCAACTGTATTGCATCTCCTTTCTTGTGCCTCTGGCAAGTAACAGGATTTTCTAGGACTCGGATCTGGTTCAGAGCCATCGCACTCCCAGCCAACTTTCTCAGAGGCTTCTGCGTGAGTTGAAGGCACCTGGCTTTGGAGTTTAGTGTGACACAGAGGAAGGTCCCCTGCAACTCTGTCAGTAAGAGGAGACTCATATATGCACATGAGGGAACCTTCCTGCATTTTCTGCAAGTTAGGTAGCCTCATATTTTCTGACTCTATTTCGTAATATACTTTGAGCTGTTTTGCAAGATAGGCAAACTCATTAGCAAGCAAAGCGTAATGCCCTCCCCACCATAGGCAGCAGTTGTCTGTTTTACTGTTTCAGTGAGTGAGTTATCAATGTGTTTTCCCTTCAGGACTTGTATATAATTATGCGTGTGAAAGCTAACTGAGGCATATGGATGCTACGCAGCATGTGTTTATCCTGCCTTCCTCATCCACACTAAATTGTCACTGACTGGTGTCACCTCCACGGAAATGCATGCACCATCCTTCAGGCCTTGAACAGAATTGGCCCTTCACTTCCAAAAGCAGAATATTTTTTGCTTGGTCCTGTCTGGGTCTTTGGGCTTGTCTGAATAGGTGAGCCTTGTGCTCAACATATCAAGAGTAAAAATGGCCTTTTCATCCCTAGTTAGACAGAGTAGCATCTTCCCTGTTGTCTTCAGTGCAGTCAGTAATACCTCCATGCTCATCTCTCACTGTCAGCCTACCAAACAAAGACAGCACCAACAAGATCTTCTTTTCCTTCTTCCCCTGTTCCTATCATGAGATGTGCTAGCAGTGGATATGTTTCATCACAGTGGTGCTAATAAGGTCTTGTGGAATAGTCGTGGTAGTTAATTCCCTGTTGGTATGCACCAGGCAGCTCACATCTTTCAGCACCTCTTTTTCAGCCTGTCTGCAGATTTGGTCAGGCTTGTTACATCGATTACATCTGACCATGTTTTCAAAGTTTTCTCTTTAATTAGCAAAGGCTTGAAAATCAGGTGCTTTGGTGTGTTTTTGTTTGCTCACTTCTTTTTTTCCTTTTTTTTTTTTTAATAAAAGTCAAATAACTGATATCTTCATGTGGCTTTGAGTGTGGTAGCTATAGGCACAGATATGGGATTTTTCAGTCTCACCCTTATTTTATGCATGATTCCACACAGTAATGGTCTACAGTCCATGTTTTCATTTTGCAGTTGAGTTTGCAATACACTGTACAGATTCACAAAGACTGACTTTGAAGTAACAAAGGGTGTTGAGGTGGTATAATGCTTGCTAGATGTATCAAACGTGCTCCATTTACCACTATTCTATCTGCCTCTTTTATGCCAGTTTACAGATCACTCTCTTAATGAATGAACTGCTTGGACATGGTCTACAGCCTCCTGAGCAATTATTTTAGCCTCTTCCATTGCAGTCACAATTTGGCTAGAAATAAATATAGCTTTCTGTAAAGTTAGTTCTGGTTCAAGCATTAATTGCTCACATAACCGCAGTAAAGCTGTTCCTTGCACTGGCTCTACACACATATCCCATGCCAGTATATATTAGCTTCCTGTAAGTAAGCATCATTAGCACCGGGTTCCTTCACTTTCTGAAAATGATGGAATAGGTTAGGGAGTTCTCCTTCATATTCAGTTGCAATAACTAGCTGAAAGTAGTAGTAAAAGTCAACAATTTTTGAGGATTACTCAAAAGCCAGACTACAGTGGGCATTAGTAAAGAGACTGGCTTGGTTGTTTGTTCTCTTCAGTAGCAAGAATATATTTCTGGGACATTAAAAAAAAAACAAACAAACTTGAGCAGGTTTAGAATACTATTGTGATAAGGATGGCAGAAATAAAAACGACACCCTACATCAAAATGCAAGACATTGAAAAAGGCAAGATGGAACAGGAAAAATTAAATAATTGGGCAGGGTACTGAAAGTAAGAAGATGAAGAAACAAAAGCTATATGAGGTTTTAGCATAGATTAGTCATGTGCACAAATTATAGGAGTCAGATGGGGTAATTTTTGTAATCCCACTGCTCTTAGTTTGCTCAGTCAGAGGAAGATCATTGAAACAAGTGTTACGGGGGAGAGGCAGCATGTGTGTTTGATGCAGATATTGGCAAAGACTAGGAATACAATACACGCTGTTTTATCCTACGATCTTCTATCTAACAGCAAAGGTTTAATCCCAGAATGTCAAATAAGCTAGCTGTGGTGTCATCTAAGAAACATATAAGGTAACACCTCACCTAACATGGTGGGAGGGAACCATGGACTTTCTGGAAGGGTTGACTAGAAACAATGAGCCATGTAACAAGAGCTTTGGAAAAACTGCAGTAGTGAGTCTCAATTAGCTGGTGCATTTCAAAAAGGCATCCAGAAATCCGGGTGGTTATCTAAGCTAAACTGAACCTTTTAAGGTTAACCCATCATTAATAAGTTCATTCCCAAGATTAATGGCCATGCAGTACAGTATGTGCGTGTTTAGTGAAGCCACAAATAAATTATGAAGGTTAATAAGTGTTTCTCTGAATAAGGAGAATTATTCCTCAGGGAACCACAAAATATGCTATTAAGGCCCTAACAAAATAGGCGGCCTCTACCATTTTGAAATTGTGGCTTGTTTTGTTACATAAGGCAGTAATTGTTTTTGTTTTAATAGTGTGACTGGCCAGGTATTCCTGTTTGAGCACTTTCTCTGTTTCTCAGGGTGAGAAGGTCAGATCCAACCCTTTAAAATTTGATTTGGAAAATAGAACCTAGGTGGGGGAGAGTGTCAAACAGAATGTCGTTATGTATGGAGTCACAGTTCTACAGAAACACTCTCTAGCCAGATACCAAGTGTGCAAGCAAGCAACAGTCTTCACCAGGTTGCCAGACTGCTCTAGCCTTCAAAAATATATGAATGCACAAATAAACTAATGTTATGGGTTTGCCACTGAAATTGATGGGGATGATCTTTCTATGGTTATGAGCTAGTTCCACTGTAGGTGCTCTCATTTGAAATACCAAAGACAATATTGCAATGTAACATCATTTTACTATCATTTCCAGATTATATTAACTGACTGACAATATCACTGGGAGGACAGCACGTATCTGATTAGAACTGTGGAGAGAGAGGAAAGGGGATCAGAGAGAAACAATGACAACAGAAATAAGTAGATACTGAGAGTGGAAAAGATATAAGAGTAACAAGAAATCATCAAAAATGGTATTGGCAGTTTTTTGGTATATCTGGGAGACCTTTGAGATCATCCTTCGGAATACATATATGTATTATGAATATACGCAGCACAGACTCATTCTGGTCATGCCAGCTTGAGTTCTGTGCTCTCACAGGAAGGTTTAGTTTCACTGGTTGCAACTTCAAATGTTTCCTTCAGCGACTCATTGTCTCTTTTCCAGCAAACACTTCTGAAGCAAAATTAAATGACGATTGATCCATTGATTTTTCAGAGATCCACAAATCAACATTGCTGTAAAAACTATTCTCTCTTGATTCTGGCTGCAGCTGTACAGTTAAGAAGAACTATGCAAATCTGCTGTCCAATTTCACATGGCCCAAAACTTTTACGACTCTGTAATCCCTTAGAAAATGACCAAAAAAAAAAAAAAAAAAGAGGAGAAGAATGAAAAACCCAATCCACCAACCTTCAGTTTGTATAATGAATTTCAGATGAGCTGGTCCAAAGATGTACTCTGTGGTCATCATGTAAATGACAACACTTTCCAGAGATGATGACACTTTATTGCCATAATATTTCCTTAGGGTTAAAATAGAAAATAAATGCTTCATCTCAGATGCCACTGTGTGATAAGTGTTGGTAAGCATTCACTGATAGAAGTACCTCCCAACATTAGATAATTTGGTCCTGAAAATGGGTGAAAGGAGGTGGCTTCAGCTGGACTCTGCTGTTTCTAGTTCTAAAGCTAGTAAAAAACCTCAAGGCATGAAAATGAAGGCAGCATGACCTCAGCCCAATTCAAATGCTGTACATGAGTGTTCTGTGGGCAGAATTTGAAATATCTATCTTGATCTGTGTCCAAATACTGTGGCTAGAATCTACTTTAATCAAACCAAGAGGAAGCTTGCATAAACACCTTCAAACAGAAATTGCCGATTTCTGTAGAGCTCTGCTGACAAGCAGTTATTTTTCCTGTGTTAATATTGTTTGAGGAAAGTATTTGAACAAGAAAATAAACAAAAAGGTGCGTTGACCTGAAGTTGAGTGGAAGAATGAGGATAGTTGAAGTCAGTGGGAATTTTGCCATGGATTTTACTGGAGCCTGGGACTTCACATATTCTATTTCTTTCTAAATGTTTGCAGAGAACTGAGATGCTGAATACTGAAACCAAGGTGTGGGAGCTAGTTGCAGCCAAGAAAATGTGTATGTGTGTATGCACGTCTGTGTTCATGCGTGTATTTCTTATTAAGATGTCCTGTTACTGGTTCAGCTTTGGCTTTGAAACTTTTTTTTGATATAAGGGTTAGATCAAGCTTGTATTGACAAGATCAGTGTGAGCTACTTCTGAACTTATTTCAGTATGCTTTTATTCTGACTGGGATTAGTCTTTTGCCCCTGGTTTCCTTGCAGACACAGGGGGCTGATCATGTCACATCTCTAGTTCTACTTTGTCATGTTTAGACATAGATATCATCTTCCTTATTTCTTTTCTAAAGGAAATTGCAATTAGTTACTTTAGCTAGTGCTGAAAGACTTAATTACGTATTTACTTGAACCCGCAAAGGCTTTTTAAGGGAACTGGATGTCAGCTGTATCAATTTTAACTTCTCTTCTTAGGAAGAAGCAATAACTGATGAATACAGTAAGGAATCAGATATTGTGATGATAGAGTTTTGGAAGAAGATAATGATCAATTACTCACTCTACAAAATGTTTTGAGAAAAAATGAAGTGTGGGCAGTAGTGGGAAAGAGGACAGTTTCTGAAAGTGGATGTTGTTATTGGTAGAGGATCAGAGAAAACAACTGAAGACTGGTTCTGAGCAGAAGTACTGTGGCATTTCTTAGTGGAAGCCAGCCAGATAAATTAGTGGAATATGAAAAGGTCCCAAGGAAGAGACTTAGTATTTTGAGTTGATGAGTATTTCCTGGCTCTTTACGAGGTTATAACGCTGGGAAGCAATCAAAACTGAGTCCAGGATTGCTTTTGTACAGTCATCTGGTCAAATGCATAGGTACTTCCTTTGTAAGGGGGAGAGTGTGGATGTGTATCCCAAAGTCAAAGAGAAGTATGAAGAGCTCAGCGGACTGGGAGAGATACTTGTAATCATGGTTGTAGGTCCAGGTGACCCTTAGTGCTTTGATGGTTTGGAAAATTTGGGTACATTTTTGCAATCATCTTCTGACATCCTTACTTGGCTAGTATCAGATTCTTAGCTCACCATGCAGCTTCTTGATTTCCCTCCCTGTGTCCAAAAGCAATTTCATGCCTGGCTTGGAGATCTTTAAATTGTGATGATTTCAGGGTCTACCAGTCAATTTCTTCATGCTAACTCATTACTGTGTTTGCATTAAGCAAATACCACCACTTCAGAAGCACTGTTTAGAAAGAAGAATGCAGTACTCAACCTATAAACAAACAGTATACATGGGAATAATAGATAATTGCTATGACAAAGTAAACTATGATCTAGTTAAGATGGAAAATCCACTTCTGACTGCTGCTGTAATGAATGATGACATTAAGAACAGATAATTCCATAATGGAAACTGCTCGGAACTGCTTTATTTTAAATGGCAAGCACTTGCTTAAACATAACAATGAACAAACAAATTCATTTGTTGAGACTTGACTCTCTGTTAATTGTATACCATAGAGTAGCAGGTGTCTAAGCATGTAATGGTTTGTTTATTCTGTATTTCTGGGTTTCTCTGAGACTGCCAAGAATGCATATTCTGCCCTGGAAATAAAATCTTAGGAGAGAATTTGGAAAAGGCAATTAGCTGGTATGTCTGGCCAGGTTGTAAAGAATGAGTTATGAGTATCTTCCCAAGTAAGAAAATGCTCAGTCAAGGCCAAGGCCTACAAAGAAGTCTGGAGTCTTGTGTTTATATACTATATGCTTGATTCCAGTAAATTAGAAGAGCTTTGGCTTTTCATGTGAAGCTCTTTATGGAATTAATTAAAATTTCTGTAAATTTTAAGCATTCACACGTACTTCTATTGTCTTTTAACACAGCAGATTTCAAATGTATAAATGGGTTTTAGATATTCAGAAAGGAAATGTCTAAAACATCTCCAAAGGGAGATATATATAACATTATCCAGTGTGCTTTTAGTTTTTCTATGAGGTAACTGTTTATTCTTCTCTTTGATACAGCTTCATAGAGTCTAGATCACCACTGAATGAAATGTGATAGGAAATAAAATACGGAGTGAAGACAGATTGATAATATACTATCTGCTAGGGATACTTTAAAATCTTGTTTTAGAGAAAGCTTTACTAGTCTTTTCCTTTGTGATACTTCAGTACCAGATTATAGCAGGATTACTGGATTAGATTAATATATGCAGTCATGTAGATAGCCCCCAGGTGACACTATTTGTACAATATAAAGGGAAAATGTTCCATATATTAAGACTACAATATTTTCTCTCCAGGATAAGTTGCTTCCTGGAGTAATATACATATATTTTTCAATTATTCTACAAAAATACAAGAATAATGAAATTAGACATATCATTTTAAGGAATTAACTCAAATATCTGATTTTTACGTGTGTGTATGTTGGCTGCAAGATGTATCATTTTCTTCTGATAGTATGTTGGATAAGGATAAAGGATAATTTGCTGTGAGGAAGTAGAAAATGGAGATTTGGTTGCATTTGTTGTATATTCCAATTTTATCATTCTTAGGATGTTTCCTCTCGAGGATGGCTTATTATAGTAGCTGTTTGTAAATATGTGCTGTCTAGAGAAGATAAAATCATTCCAGCAGTACATAATACAGTCAAAATACATCAGTTTCAATTTAGTGTTACACAAAGCAGCATGAGAGAAATATAAGTCTTATAAATGTAGGAGATAATCTTTTGTCTTTAGTAAAGAATCACATCCTGTGAGGTGCTCAGCATCTGCCACCCTAATCAATATAGCTGTGAGTTGGCTTTTCTTGATAGGTTTGTTCTTTTAGCCAGCAACTGTCCAGCTATAAGAAAGCATCATTGTTTGGCGTGAGTAGGGAAAAAGAATTATATCTTTTATGGGAAATCTAAATCATCTTGTCATCATATAACTCAAAGATGGCCAAGTATGTTTTCCCTCAAATTTGTTTAAACAAACAAATGTAATTCTTAGGTTTAGGCCTTGGAAGCCAAGTTTCCGTCCAATATGAATTAAGGACATAAAGATTTGTTTGTGATGGAAACAATGCCAGACACTTCTGCGTAGCAGCGTAATGGAGCTCTGCTAGAATGTACCTTATAAAACTGGATTCAGGAAAACAGTGCTACTCTGTCTAATTTGGCCTGCATCGTGTGACTACAATGGCATAATTGTGCAGCTTGGAAGCCTTTCCTTCTCTGCTGAAACGATGCAGTATTCAAACACGTGTGAGAGTGTTTCTTCTACAAAAGGCCAGAGCTGAAGGCTGCGTGTCCCCCCAGCCCTCCTCTGTGATGGCTTCCCGCAGTGGCTGCACACTGTCATTCACATGTGTCCCTTTGGGCACTCAGTGCCCTGGTAGAACTATGCTGTTTCATTAGGACAGCTCTTTTTTCCAGCAGTTTGCAGAATAAAATTCCCCATCCATGGAAGTATTTGTTCTTATCCTATATTAGAATTGGAACCTAATTAGCAAATATCATTTTTGCATTTGATCCATATCAGGAGGTGAGAGTACTGGGGGGTGCTAACTGAGTGGGAAGCATTCACAGTTTGCGTTCTTTTGGAGCCTAGAACAATTGTTTTAGAAAAGTTTTCTATTACTTGAAAGGAGCTAAGGTCTGTGTCCTAGACAAGGTGTGATCTTTTTCCAGCAACACAACTGTGAAGGGAGAGAAGGAAAAAAATCTTTCATCATTGTAATATTTACTCTTTTGTGTTCCTTGTTACTGAATGTTAAATTTTGTTCTGTTGTCAGTATGACAGCACTTTGTCTATCATAAAAAAAAAATAAAAAATGAAGACAGACTGCATTCTGGTGAAAAAAAGAAATTTTGTGATTACTTCCTTGCTAGAGGGAGAAGTACAATACATCTCTGAAATGAAAAGTTACAGTACTTTTTGTTCTGCAAGTTAAATCATCATATAACCCTATATTTAAGATGTTGAACTTTGAACATGTTCTTCTTGATCTCAGACCAAAGCTTCCTTTCTTTTTTCTTTGAGGAAAATATAAGGCAATTTTATTTATTTATTCTTTTATTGAGGATATTAGAAAGCATAGGAATTAAAACCACTAATATATATTTGTTTTGTATTACATGAAAAGTGGGAAATTCAGAGTGCTAGTTGCCACTTTTGGAAGCTAATACACAGATATATTCACTTAGATAGAGGAAATACAACTTTAGGCTATCTCTGAGTTCTTGGCTTCAGAATACTGTCTCCTGTGAAAACCAAAAGGAAATCTTGCTCAAACAATTATGTGGGAGGCTTTTCTAAACACTCTGCTGATGTAACATCAAATTAATATTTATGTTAAAAATATAAAGAGCTAACAAAACGAAATGGGGTAATTTCCCTCCCCCCCCCCCCCCTCCCCCTTTTGTTTTTCCCCTGTTACTCTGAGGGCTTGTTTCCTTCTGAAAAACAGACCCTCAATTTATTTCTGGAATATGTTGAGATTGAGCCACTTAGTGGCTTTTGATCCTGATAATATCAAGGTCATGGCAGTCAGTGAAAAGATTTTGGCCTGACTGAAAGACAGATCTTGCTATATGCTCAGATTTTTAAAATTTGAATGGATAATGAAGTTTTTAGTCTTTTTCCACTGTGACCTCTGGACAAGACAGAAGTTAGAAATATCGAAATTAGCTTTTTACTGGTGTCGGCTGGAGATAGTAGAAGTTCTGGCACAATCCCATTGCCTATTCCCTGACAAATTTTTAAAGCCTAGAGATAGTGCTAGCCAATTAATAGATTTCAGAAGCCTCATTGCCAGACTCTGTAGCTAGGGATGACATCTCAGCCTCGACTCCACAGAGTCACCTATCACCCACGGAAAGAAGAGGAAATTGAATTCTACAGTGTACAGCCAAATTGCCATAAACTGTAGTGGGTGCTGCTGGAGAGAGACCTGAGAGCATATCCTGCATCTTAGTCAGTTCTTACTGAGCAAATTTAGCATCCACCTCAATAGGAGTTAATTCTGACTTGATACTGAGTAAGACTTGCTCAATACCCTGCTGATAGACTTTCTCAATGAATTTCAGAGTTCACATTTTAGACTTTATCCTTGAAAAAACCTTTTGAGAACTATGGCTTACCTTGAGTGTCCCATTCCAGGTAGAAACATTGTCTCCTGAGGACATTCAGCTAAATTTTCCACTATTTGTGTGTTACATTGTTGTTCTTGTTTGTTTTTGTTGTTGTTGTAGTTCAATTTCTACATCCCAAATATATAACTGCACTGATGAATACTACTACCAGAAATAACAGTTTCTTGCTTCTGAGTGACACCTGTCAGCCTAGGAGCTTGGAAACAACCATGATAGAAAGATGTCTGATCCACATTTAAAAACAGAAAATGGTGAAGGATCAGTTGCTCAGGTGTTCACTTGCCCTTCATACATTTTTGTTCATATTTCCAGTCTTAATTTGTCTAACTCCATCTTCAACTTTTGGATGGCAAACCTCCTCCTTCTCCCTTTAGAACTGAAAATTTCTAAAATGAAGTCTGCTGCTACTCAAACTATGAAGAGACTTCTTTGAGGATAAATGCTTTCCCTGATTTTAGGGTAACAAGAGAAATAAGATCAGAAAGCATTTCATTTTGCCAGTGCCAAATGGAAATCAGAGCCCAGGTCTTGAATTATGCTTTTAAGTCTAGAAATGAGGTCTGCTCAGAGGAGTCATGATGACTTCAGTAGAGCCAGGGCTGGCACATGTGTCTCCCTAAGCAACAATCTTTGCAATTTCTCAACTGAAATTAAATCCCACAGATTTTAAAGCAGTGTCCAAATATGGTAAACCAGGCATGGAAATCATTCCTTGTTTGTGTACCCAAAACTGCCATTTATAGCACTAACAAAAAGCCTTTAGCAAAATCTAGGAATTCTCTTACTACTTGAACTAAGGGAAAAAATCAGCATAATAAGGGTAGTAGCTGTCTTCTGTGACTACTCCTGCTGCTCTAGAGGTAAACAGGAAGGAGGACCCAATACACTTAAAATAATCTGCGTGCTTTAAAGGGCGGAGTGATTCTTGCTTCCTGTCTGTGAGACAGTGTTAATCACCGCTCATACCAACAGCATGTTGTAGTACAGAGAAACCCCTTTGTGTCATTTCACAGAACACACTTCAGTGGCTGCCTGCTCTGATGACACAAGATGTACTTTCCTTTCTTCATCATCCTGGGGCTTTCCTGCCCTCTAGGAAGATCTTTCTCCAGACCCTTCTAGCAAAAATGATTAGGTAATTTCTCCAAACAAGGAGAAACCCTGCTTTTCCTATGTTGATATGACTCCCTGCCGGTGACTCACCTGGTGATTTAAGACTTTTTGTGGATACTTCTGTTAATGACAAAAATAAACATCTGATAAGAAAATTATTTCGTTGGATGTATATGATTTGTGTGTTGACCTCTTTCAAGAACTTCATCTGTTTATTGTTATGAAAAAATACACAACTATTAGAAGCCACAGGCACTTTGGAGAAAGATTTGATTTCACGTGTAGCCTGTATCAGTACTAGGGTTCTTGCACTGACGTAGTTGACCAGTGTAAGTCTACAGCTAAGAAGTAGCTCCATTAACAGAGATGCTAGTTTACTATAAAGAAGGCTCTTGTGAAATTTCAGACTGGATACAGGGAGGTGACAAAAAGACAGCGAAACATCCTGAGATTCCCATTCTATTTTTGCAATTTCAGGAGGGTTAAACAAGCAGCTAGAAACCCAAGTCTTTAGCTGAGCCAAAGCAAATAACACTCTTCAAAGTTCTTGTGTTAGTTACATAGACACTTAAAACCTTTCAGAGACAGATGTGCTGCTGCTGGAAAAAAAAAAAAAAAAAAGTAGAAAAGGAAAAAAGGTCAGCTCCTTTGACCAAAGATAATAACTAAGAAAGCAGAAATACTGTTCAGATGCTTGTCATTACCACTTACCAGGACGTTTCACAATAACATCACTAGCACTGGACAAAAACACAAGCATGGTACCTTTTTCTCTGCTGTGATTATTAGTCACATCTTGGTTAAATTGAAACAATATTTTAAATATTACAGAAATATGGCACTTTGTTCAAAAAAGGCATCTGTTCCAGCAAAATGCTGTGTTTTTAACATTAAAAAAGAGAGAAGAGTATTCTGTTTTTAAAGAAAGGATGCGGACATGAAGATGAGTCAGTTGGTTTGAGTGGTTACTGTATGTGAAGTTATTTTGAGTCATGTAAAAATTAAAAATACTTTGAAAGAAATCACTTTCCTGAAATATTACTTTAATGTTTTTCTTTGCCTTTGTTTTATTTTTATCTTTCCACTTAACCAGCAAGGGAGAAAATAGAAAACTTTTACAACTCAGAACTATCAGGAGTTTAAAAACATAGTCATGTTGTTGTGGGATTCTGAATGGAGAGTACAGATGAAACAGCAGCCATAACTCAACTCCCTTCAGAGTGGTAAGATATTCCAGTAAAAAGTTTTGGTTTTCTGTAAACACTAGGATTATATCTATGACCATGATAATTTGACAATTCCTGAAATAAGTGGAACTCAGGGGATATTCAAAACCTTATGAAACAGAGTATTCTGAATAGTGATATTCCCAAAAGCTGTCTAGCAGGAAAGAGGGGACAATGAAAGTTGAGGGGATACTTAAGTCCAAGAAGTTTCTAAGATGTCTGTAAAACTTCCCAAGGAGGCAGGACTGTATTTGTCAGTTTGCCTGAACATCTTCACTCCATATGTTTTCATGCTTTTGCTGCTAGGTTTTTAATGCATTTTACATTGAACAGCCATTGAGCAAAAAGAAAATTATCATAGGATAATTTCAGGAAACAGTTTTCTTCCTCCTACAGGTGTGTTCTGCCCATCAGGCTGCAAAGCCTGCATCCCACTGCTACTAGGGTAGTAATGCATCCTTGTTGTCAGCATGGTCCACCTTCTGACCATGAGTGTCAGTTTGCCAGTGGGAAAAGCCCTTCTCAGAGTCTGTCTACCATGGTTTGAAGACTGGAGCAAAGAAAAGCAGATGCTTTAGCCCTTTTAGTCTAAAAGAAGGCAGCACCTAGGTCAGACCCTTCCTAGATATGTCCTAGAGATGGGATCCACGCACAACCACTCTATGAACTTGGAGTTTTCAACAATGGGAATTTATTACACTTTCTTTAGATAAACTTCATTTCAACATCCGTGATAGAAAAAAGCCTTTGAAGAATGGTTTTGTGATGACAATTGTGATGCCCCTGAAATTATCCAATTGCTTTCTCTGGTAGCAAAATCTTGCCAGTGAAATGTGAGCTGTATCAGGTACTAGTGCTAGGATATTTCAGAGCATTCAGATATTTAGCATCGACATTACGCTCATGCTGTTAAGTGTGTGTGCACCATTGTTTTGTAAATCGGTTGATGGAATGTTGATAGGATAGAGGAAACAGACACAGACAGATTTTTGACCTAACTACTCAGCTGCAAGGGAAAGTCAGTGGAGAATCTTGTAAATGGGAAAAAAAAAAAGGAATAAGGGTCTGTTGTTGATCCCTGCTCTCCTTGTGGACATGCTATGGTTCAGAATGGGCTGGGACAGCGATCCTCTCACAGGCTGAAAGAAAATAAAATGGAAACAAATGCTCCTTGTCCAGCTCAGATGAATTCTAAAAACTATTTTTTTGGCATAAAACTTGAAGACCTCTTCCGGAAACTAACATAAGATAATGCCACAGTTAAGACGTTACGCAAAGATCACATTTGTCCTCTTTGTCCTCTCCACCCCTGCACTTGCATTGACAAAACAAAACAAAACAAAAAAGCCCAACAACAAAACATAAAGCAAAAGTTGTGCTCATGTATTCAGGTGCTGCAGTGACAGAGGGTCAGAGGCAATGCAGGGGAGCAGCTGTTTCTGATTGCTGTAGTCACCTGTGTTGGGAATACTTCAAGCTTTTTGCCTGACCTTTCTGCCTGTACAGAAGTAGTATGAAAACTAAAATGACCTCTACAAAAAAGTTGTTTTTTTAAATGACTGGTGTAGTGGAACTCTATTAAAAATGCCAGGGTAAGTACAGTGAATGATGCTGCTGTATGCAACAGAGGGAGCCCCAAGTAGAAAGAGGAAAGGCCCTTCCATGCTCAGACAAAGGCAACACTATAACATATGTTCCCTGTTTGGCTGATAATGAAGAGTGCTGTTTGGTTCAGGCCTGCTTTACCTAAACTCTGGAGCTGCTGGCTGCTCTTTCCTGTTGATATTAGACTGCATATCAGCCTGAGGAGAAGAGTAAAACCTACTGTGATCCAGTTAGGCTGAAGAAAAGTACCTTCTACAATGTGCTAATTCAAAGCTAAGCTTTTGGAGCATTTTACAGTCTGTGAAACTTGCCCTGGAAGTTTTATGGGAAGATACAGAGTGCTCTGTATCAGAGTAATCCATGAGTACCATGAAAGTGGTTGGAAAATTCCCATATTTAATTTTTTTTTTTTATGGAGTGGAGGGCTGTAACTTCCTCTTAGAATATCAGTCTGCAATGCAGGAAAACATACACTGCTGCTTTTAAGGATGAGTTAAATGCTTTTGCATCATTCAACTCACTGTGTTTTGACTCTAAATCTAGTTTTGTCTGTGTATGTAGCATTAAAGACAAAATTAAAATGCAGTGTTATGATTGCTGTACTCATCTGTCTTGGGAATACTTAGGAGTTTTTCCTGACTTTTCTACCTATACAGAAGCTGTATAAAAGGTAAGACAACCCCACAAATAAGATGGCTTTCTGGTGGCTGGTGTGATGGGACTCTATTACAGACCTTAAATTTTTGGTTTTGAAATTAATGTAAATCCATAAATGGGTTTGATTTTGACATAACTAAATTTTCCACATAGTAGATGTTAATAGGGACTCAAACAGATTTATTTAGCATGTTTCTTTGTACTGTTTTAATGCCTTGTCTTCTATAATTGATATAAAACAGAAAACCCATAATTATGCAAACATGAAAGCAATGTTCAATTTGTTGATTCAGAAGTACTGTAGAAGTCTTGTGGTGGCCCTATTTTATCCATTTTGCCTTCTATGGAAACCGTTCATGTATTTGCCCAAAGTGTGGCTATGTCATACTGTCGTGTCCTGGATTTTTTTGGATATCACAGAAAAATCATGGTTAGAGGGAGTGTGTGAAATGTCTGAACCTCTGAAAGGTTCAAGCATGCAATGAATGTGCCTTGTTATCCAGAATGTAGGCTGCCTTCTGCATTCATAAAGCAATATTTTTTGCACTAGATGACTTATGGAAAAACAGATAATGATTCATGAAAAAATCTAACTTGTATGCAGTTGGATGATCATCTTACTGCTGTTTGCTATTTTTTTAAGCACGAGTTTGGGTGTGGGTGCACAATGGCATGTGGATAGGGGAAGAAGAGATTGTGTGTGCATGTGAGTTTATATATGGAATTGATATACTGATTGGGATATTCTTTTTAAGTCTGTAAAATGTGCATGCTGCTTTTATTTATTAGCATCTACAAAGGAATAATTGCCATCAGGAATGTAGGTGGAATTTTTGGCAGGGAGCAAGAATGCAATAGGTTTGATGACAGCCAATGATCTGCCAAAACCTTGTCAGATGAAGCAGCTAGTTTTGCTGTCACTCACCCACCCCTTTAAATTCAAATGCAGATGCTTCCAGGGGGTGTATGGCACCCATCCAAATCAGCATTTGAAACAGAGAGCTCCTAATACTGAATGTACAGGCAGTGCAGTGCTGTGGCTGTGCCTGTTGCTTAATACTTAAAGTGAGGTGAAAATATGGTAATGAAATTGATCTGAGAGGATCTGGGCTGTAAATCTGTAGACTCTGTGAGAGCTGCCATGGGATATAGTAGATTTACAAGGACTTTGCTGTGCACTGATATGTGGTGCTGTTCTAGGAGGTATGGTGCCTTGGTGGTTGAGCAAGAACAGTGTGGTCAGCAGCAGGTTTACATTCTCTGCTAAAGAACCAGAGATGCTGACAACCAATGAAACCAGAAATGGCCCACCAGACCTTTGGCCTAATCTTGGAGATGATGCTTTTACCTGCTCGTCTTCCAGCTCCTCTTCTTCAGCGGGGAATCAAAGTTCCTGCAGAACTCTTCAGAAAAGCCCATTATAACAAAAGCAATGTGGCTTGGAACTGTCAGTATATGAAGTACTTGAACTACTATGACTGAAAAGTTGCCTGTATGGTATTTGTATAATGAATATCTGACATGTGAGGACAGCTTGTAGCATCTTACTGTAAGATACACTGTATAAACCATGATATTTTTTACCTCTCCATCAAAATAAAGAAAATTATATCATTTGAAAACAAATTAAGAGTAAGTAAGATTTATTGCTCCCTTTATACAAAGTCTTTGCTTTTGTGCTAGTAAGCTCAGTGGCTGTGAAAACTTGAATATATCCCCCATAGTTAATGTGTTTGACTGAGGACAAGTTTCAAATACACAGTTCATAAAATGTGCCCCTGTAATTTTGCTTCAGACCTGCTTACATGTATACATTCTCTTATGCAAGGTTTGATGAATTTTGTCTAGTGCATGACAGAGAGCCTTCTTTACAGTTTTTTCAGGATATTCTAAGACTAAGTTTAATCCATTCACTAGCTGTGTAGAGTGGGACTTAACAAGCTGTGAGATGGCCTGTGCTTATGTGATCAAGGTGAGCTAGACAGGTCTTCTTAGTCTGACTCATGTTCTCTTTGTATTCCAGAACCAGAGGAATCCTCTGCTGGTGCTGGGTTTCCTGACTGCATACCTCTCCTGTAACCTCAGATGGTTTCCCTCTCCACTGCAGTGACCCTGTGCTGAGGCCAGGTGGGAAGAAGGAAAAGGTGCTAATTCTGCTGCAGTGTGGCATTTAGCACCTGCTGTGGTCCAGGGAAGTTAGAAAGGCTGCTACTTCATGCAGAATTTGTTTCAGTGTAGTCCATATTCTTTGATCCAAATGCCTAACCACTTGTATGGCTTTGTGTTAACTGTAAGAACTCCATGCAGAAGTACATGAACTTTCTGTAGGTGATTGTTTATTACAAAAAAAAAAAAAAAAAAGACAGGAGTGGGGAGGAAGGGGCAACAGTGGAAAAGAGGCAACTGAAAGTAGGTTACCTGTAAAAAATATTTTCTTTTATACAATACAGAATCTGCATGTTGGCCTAGTTGCTGTAATATAGAAGTCTTTCCATTCAAATAATGTTGTAACTGAACTGTCTCATAGGGCTGTTGTGAAACTAATAATGCTTGCTAATTGCTTTGACACTTTCATAAAAGTTCCTATGAAATTAATAGCTGTTCTTTTATTTCCCATATTACAATTGTGTTCAGGAACCGGAATATCTACTTTTATCAGACGGTGGGTGGTATCTACTTCAGTTTCTGCTTATTTCCCCAAGTTGCAAATTGACATTACAGTAGCAAAGAAGAAAAGTAAATAGGTGGTCCTGTATTTCATTTCTCATGATGTCACAAGAAGAACTCATTCAAATTAAAATAATGTATTTTTCACTGCACATGTAATTAGTATGATTAGGCAAAAAGTTCCACAGATAGCTTTGGGGACAAATGCAGTCACCTTTTATACTATTCCATGAGGTTTTTTGCTAACTAATGTATTACCGGCTTTTCTGATGATAATTTAATTTCTCCTTCAGTGAATAGTACATACGTTGTAAATTTATTTACGGGTGAAACATGATTTCTTGTGAAGCGGTTTCTGATGGTCTGTAGAGCAGTTCCTGGATGTTTACATAGAGATATATTTTTTTAAGGAAATAAACTAAAGGATTATATAAAGAAATATTGTCATGTTTTGAATTTCATTGAAATATGGCTTTACAGATCTACTTCCTTCTGTTCTTGAATTATAGTAATTCTGATATTTACAACAGAAATGTTAAATAGCCACCAAATGTAAAGTAAGGGAAGGATATAGTCCATACTAAAAGTAAAAAAGAATTACAATAATCAGTATTCACATCCAAAGACATAAGCTGACCATAAGATACAGGAAAAGCTTTGTCACTGTGGCTAAGTTTATCACAGCTTGATATACTACTAGAGTTTTATTTCTTCTGAAGAAGAACTTAAGCTAAGCTACTTGCTGAGAGAGGACCCCCACTAACAAGGGCTTGGAAATGCTTTGGTACTGCAATTTTTGCACAGCAACTAGGTCTCACTTCTCCACTGAAGTACCAGCAGAGAATTTAATTGAAATGTCTTACATTGTTTTAGGAGTGTTGTGGTCTGTTTTTCAAATTCAGAGTGACTATGTTATCTTGGGACCCTTGTGAATGTTATGCCACTGATATTAGTAGGTGAAATTAAAATTGCTTTAAAGGCAAGGCTATAGCCTGAGCACGACACTGCTAAAAGATGCAAGTATGAACCCCTTCTATTCTTTTGGGGAGGATTAAAATCCTCCTGGTAATATTTGTAATACCACATAGCAACAGATGGATTATCAAATAATAATTGTATGTAGGCCAATATCTTCAGGAGTTTGGGACCCCCTGTTCTAATGCTCTGTTTTTCCCTGGTGATCTCCCTCATAAGATGTTAGGAGATGTTGCTCATGGGGAAGCAACCTTAACAGTTTCATTTTCTTTTTCTGGTGTAATTACTTCGGCTAGTGAGTTTGCTCGGCCAGGCCTTTGCTAATCCCATTCCAGCTGATTTTTCTCTCTCCAAAAAGAAGCTCACTGGAACAGTAAGATCTAAGTAAGACAGTATTCCTTTTTGAAACTTTTAGAACTTTTTGCCCTTTTACTCTTTGAACTGGGAATATGGCAATTAGACCTGAGGTAATCTCTGCAGTTCGTGTGATATGGCACAGAATGTGTCTCACATTTTACAATATAAACAACAACAAAAAGCTGTCTGTTGCTTGAAATCAGTACCAACATACCTAGATCATGACCCAGGGAGTTGGTCTGACAGTTCATAAAAATTCCCCATAAAAAACATTCTACAGCCTCTCTAGGTAACCCTTCCAGTGCTCCACAACTATTATGAATAGATATTTAGAGAAAATTTTCCTGGAAATTAAGCAAAATTCTCCCTGAGCTGCTCTATGTGCATATGGAAAACATTGATCACCATCATCTCTCTAGCTGCTTCTTATATATTTGAAGGCTGTCATCATGTCTCTGCTCCTCTTTCCTCTCTGTAGTCTCCTCCAGAATAAACAAAACTAGTTCTCTCATCCTATTCTCATGCTAGTGCTTCTTCTGCTCTCAGAAATTTGTCTTGACTGCTCTTACAGCATGGTGCTGAAAACTTGACTCAATGCTACATTTGAGGTCTCATGAGAACTGTGCAGAGCAGCACAATTATTCTTACAAATCAAAACTGTTGAACCAAAAATGGTTTCTTTGAGTATTAGAATTGTGTCAATTCTGTACAAGCTCAAGTTGATAGGGAGGACAATAAAAATGTCTTTTAATTACAGAGGTAATTAGGCAATTAAACAGAAACTTACATTCAATCTGAGGAAATTATGCCTCACATCTACTTAAGTCTTTCTGATGTCAAGTGAAACAGGAGGATGGGCTGTATTTCAGGAGACAGAATGAGATGCAAGAATGTACTTCCCTCTTATGTAATTTTACATTTCTGAAGGACTTGGACTCCACAATTTCTATTCAGTGTTTGCTATAAGTGGACATTACAACTTGCCAGACATTGAACACACTGGAGCATGCCACTTACTTGATGCAACACCTGTGTTCATATATGTATAATAAACGACATAAGGAATTTTTCATATAAAAGATAAGAGTAACTCTGTACTTTGCCCTTTTACTATCTTTTTGAAAGTATTAAAGTGCTTAAAAAAAAAAAAAGAATGCAAAGTAAAAAGTACGTTTATTTTTTAGGTTGTTTAGTAACAGCTGGCTTTTCCCGTTGTGCAAAGTAATTTTTGATGAAAAGGCTGTTTGTTGATCACCTAATTTAATGTCTAAGGTGAGTCAACATTAACGTACAGTATTATTTAAGAGGAAGTGATTTAGAGCATGATGTCAGATTCCTGTTCTTTTACAGCACATAGGTAAGTTTTCTAATTTTAATGACTAAATTTAGGCTTCTAAATCTAAGTTTAGAGAGGTTAAATCTTTTTTTTTTTTTTTTTTTTTTAAAGCAACCTAAACCATACAGTGTCTTGAGCATTGATGTTAGTGGAGGCTACATGCTCTTATTTTATTACAGAAGGTATTACAGAAGGTCCTTTTTCAAGTGCTTGAGATTAGATGTTGGTCTGCCAGACATGAAAACTGAATGTAAGCTACAAAATAGTAGGAACTTTTTAAAAACTTCATTTATATATATGTTTGTTCTGGCAAGTTCATCATCTTCATGGAAGTGAAGAATATAACATAGCACCTCAATCTTAATAACGTCTTAATTCAGGTAAGTACTGCAGTACATGCCTACCAGTAAGCAAATATTTATATGAGCACCTCTCCTGGGTAAGTATCCTGTCCTGGACTCAGGCCTACAAAAATAGGTTAGGTAAATAAAACATGAGACAACTTCTACTTATTTTAATCTTATATCCAGATTCTTCTGTTTCCATATAGCAGCATGTTTCAAGAAACTGATCCATTTTTTACATGGAAACTAAGGAATATGACATTAATTAATATGACACTGATAGAAAATACATCAATATCTTAGTGCTCATGGCAAAGCAGTTTCACAATTGCCGTGGTGGTTTACTTAGGTTTATTGTATTGGTTGTGTTGTTGTTGTTGTTTAGTAAATATTAACCTCATATTAACCACTCCTTTCAGGTGATGCTTATTTAAAGTATCTTAAAATTTCAATAAGACATCGTTTATCAAGCCCTCCTTTTGTAACTTGTAGAGTCTAGGAGTATAACACTGTCACCACTCTGTGTCTTGTTCCGCATAAAGAATGGGAAAAGTGTTCTTCAGTACTGATTTCTTCACATTCAAATTTTTTAAGGGACAATATTTGTTTTTATTTTTCCCTTTGAGGGGTACATGTGAGGAACAGCAGAGCCAAAAGATTTTGGCCTGGCACTGTTTTTTCAAAGATGTATATGTGATTCTTTTCCATTGCAGCATTACAAGAGAAAAAGAGTTTTATTGTAGCATTTAAGTTGTGTTCATGGAGAACTCTTAATTGTGAATGAAGAATGTATGCTTCTCTTGAATGGTTATAGTTTCAAAAATGGTGCTGCAGGAGCGCCAAGCAGACCTGTTAAATTACGTGAAGGGTTCAGGGAGTGAAAAAATCTTTAAAGAAAAGAGAAGAATGTGGCTAACAGCTCGGGTCTATTTTATATCTAAGACTGTATACCAACTGAAAGAATTTTTTTGTTTTTCATTTGACCTTAAAATTTATTCCATGTTTCTCTTTCTATGAATCACGCAATAAGTTAAACAAATTTGCAGGAGGGAGCAAATATTACTCATCTCCTTTCCTGATACAGTTAGCTGTGTGGGTGGACAGGTGAGGTTGGTGAGTGTAGGCATGGCTGTATTTTTCAGTCTTCCCTCTTAGCTGACTAGAGTTTTCCTTCTAACCCCTGAACAGATGAAGCACATGTGGCCTGGGGTGGAATCGTTACCCAGGCATCCACCACATGACTCAAAATATAATTCCAATCAGAACAGAAAGCTTGTTTCTCATAGAGCAATATGCCTTTTGGATGGATGACTCGCTTGGGCATAGGCCTGCATGACTATGCATTGCTCATATCCCACGTAATAGGATAAGAGCACCAGAAAGTGAAAAGGTGTTTCTCTTCAATCCAAAAGCCAAAGCACAGCCATGCTTGTTTAGCAAACAACAGTAGAAATATGCTGTAGTTCAGAGCTGTGAAGTGTCAAAGTAGGAAATGTATAATATCTACACAAGGAACCATGACAGCAAAGTCACTGTTTGCTTTCGATACAGCTCTCCTAAAGCCCTGTCCTGTCATCAATCGCTTTTCACATTGTCTGTCTCTTCCTCTAACTGCTGCTCTCTAACAAAGTTATTTTCAACAAACTCAATCTTTTGGTGTGGGCTTTTTTAGTCAAATTCTCTTCTGTGCTTAAATCCTTTTCATCATTTCCCTGCCACTTCTGTTTTGTGTGATTTTGAGCTATATTGCTATATTGTAATGCTGGATCATTTAGTTCAGAGAGAATTCCATTAAACTTCTGCTTTAGTAGCTTTTGGAGCTATGTTTAGGGAGAATTCAGCATGTTCAGCTTGGTTAGGGTGAAATCAAAGGAATTTGTTCAGCCTTTTAAAAACACCAAAAACTTGTGTTTGTGGTCTGGCTTCAGACATCCTTCTAGATGTTAGGACTATAAAGTTGGCTCAATCAGTCTCATATTCACACCTCAAGTGGTGGCAGAGTGGGGGAAGAAGGTTGCTTACTATTTAGGGTGTATGTGTCTAGGGAATTTTCTTGTACAGTTTGGTGATATTAGTGTGCCACCTCTGCACTGGCTCATCCCTAATTTCTATTGCAGCAAATATTTTCCTCTTCCAATTAATTTCTTTTTTTAAAGAGTGTTTTTGTGCTTTTAAGCAAGAAGTGTGGCACATAAAATAAGTACTACTTATTTTAATTTTAAAAATAAGTACTATTACTTCTGGCAAAGAAGTACTGAAGAGCACCTTGACGGGCGCTTGTAGACGTGCAGATCACTTCATTATTTGTTTGCTCCAAACTATTTAGACAATCTGGCAAAATCGTATTATAACCTACAGCCAACATCACGTTTTGAGCTTCAGACTTCAACTGAGACCTAACCTTGCATATATGATACTAGCAGTAAGCCTGTCCTGCTGCACTTGCATCAGTTTACACATAACATCTTAATCCAGACAGTTTTGATTTATAAGCATAGTCTGGCTGAAGTTCATAAAGCTCTTCAGTTAATAATGAATGGGGTAGCAGTGAGGACCCTGATTTCTTAAGGTTATAGTCATGGTGAATAAATTTTAAGTATATCATGAGGATGCTGTCATGTTATTCCTGTTTACCTTTATAAATCTTGGTGAGGTTGTATAATTGGACTCCAGTATCAGCAGTCTGTTGAATCACTGCATTGAAAGTGACACCAAATCCTGACATATTAACGGAAGACAATGCTTTCTTCCCAAAATAATATAGATAACTATCCCAAAAGGCAAGATAGCAAAGCTGTCTTGAAATCCTGATTTTGTTAATTCTTGAAAGCCCTTCAAAGAATCATGGAATATCCTGAGGTGAAAAGAAGCCCACAGGGATCATCTAATCCAACTCCTGATTTCATAGAGGACCAGCCAAAATGTAAATCCTATGTCTGAGAATACTGTCCAAAAGTTCCTTGAACCCTACCAGTTTGGTGCCATGATTGTTGCCATAGGAGCCTGTTCCGTGCCCAACCACGCTGTCAGTGAAGAACCTGTTCCTAACCCCCAGCTGCCCCTCCCCTGGCACAGATCCGTGCCGTTCTCTCAGGCCCTGTCGCTGTCACAGAGAGCAGAGCTCAGCGCTGCCCCCTCGCTCCCCGTGAGGAGCTGCAGCCGCTGTGAGGCCTCCCCTCAGCAGCTCTGCTCTGGGCTGAACTAACCAAGGGATTTCAGCTGCTCCTCATTCAATTGGACCTCTAGAACCTTTCTCATCTTCGCAGCCCTTATATAAGCTATTTTAAATTAATAATGATGTCATTATTTATAACTTCAAAATTATTTGCAGTTCACTAAGAGGTGGGAATAGAGAGAAAAGCATGTAATTCATGGATTTTGATTATTCTCTTTTTACATACGGTGCTGTTGCAAGCAGTAATCAACATATTAACCAAACAAATGAATCCTTTATTATCCTGAAGTATTCTGACAGCATACTTCATGAATTCTTTTGCGGGGGAAGTGGTTGTTCAACCCCTAGCCAGTGGCTAGCTTCTGTTCTCCTGTTATGTAAGGAGATATTGCTAAAACAGTTTTTGTGTGTGTGTGCTTTTTTAAAATTTTTGTTCTAAGTACATCACTGCTGGTACTAAAATTTAACATTGTTTATACAATAAAAACCTTGTAAAATTTCTAAAATGTGGTGCAGCTTTGATTGCATTTTATGTGGTTTAACATATTTGAGAAAATTATTTTAAGAAATTTTACAGTTTTATTAAATGCAGACATTCATAAATGTTTTGCAGCTTTTTGTGTATGCCTGATGTGAGATCTGAAAGTAAACCAGCCTGGTTATGCCTTATTAGTGAAGGAAGTTTCATATTTATAGCATTCTGGGTTTTTGTATAAGACTTTATCACACAGTGATAGGGAATGTGTTCCGGCAATGCCTTCAGCAACTAGGGCTGCCAGCTGTAGCCCATCTCTTCCTGGAGAGTCATGAAATGAGTTATTGCAGTATGAAAGTTCAGCCTTACTGCTGGAGAAACCTCCCATGAGCTGCTCAGAGTCACTCTTGCTGGCATGACTGCCTTGGCACTACTCTGATCTGTGTGGATTGTGGAGGAACCAGATGGTCAGGCTTTCAGTTTGGGCTATTAGCCTTAAGGAAAGTTGAAGAGAAAATCCATCGTCTTTAAGGTGTCTCTTGTGAACGGCAGAGTCTAGCATTAGTTTCCCTTGATTAAATTGCGGTGCCATGCTAGGAGCAGTCTAGGGGATGTAGAAATTGTAGCAGTGGATGTCACTTCTGAAAACCTTTGTGATCCAAATATGTTCCCTGGAGGGGTTTTGTTGCCTTTGCAACTGGCCGTGATTTTAAGGTCAGTTTGATTTATTTCTTTTCCTGCTCTGGCAGTCTCCAAGAGCACCATTCTGTTGGGACAGCAATAGGGAATCCTGAAGAGCTGTACCTATTCCCAGTGTAGTGCCCAGTCACTGGGCACTCCAGGAGTGCTTGTTATCCATATCCGTATTGTTATCTTATTTCTTTCTGGTTAGCTGAAGAAAATAGAAGGTTTTGCTGTGTCTCTCAATGGCAGAAGCAGTGAGGTGATGGCACAAACTTAACTGCCATCACCTCACAAAAATTTAACTGCCACAAAAATTTAACTGCTTTGCAATTTGCCTTCATAAAGATTAAGGGAGCTCATCATTTCATAAAGAGTAAGTAGAGATAGCCTTAAGGCAAGCAGCATTTTTTTAGAACCGAGTATTACTCTTTATTTGTTGAGGTGCCAGCTCATCTAAGGCTTAGACTGTAGTTGATAGATGATTAATTGAAATGAGGAAAGCCTCTAGAAGTGATTGGAGTTTTCATTGAAAATGCAGAGAAAGTTTCAACTTTTTTTTCTTCCCTTCCCTCCCCTGAATGTGCTGGGAACTTTCAGTGTTTTGGGTCAGGAAAAAGACCACAACCAATTTTTTTTTTTCTTTCATTCTAATGAAGCTGATCTCTTTTCCCAGAATATGTACTTTGCAGTCCACTGATTTGGACAGGAAAATCTGTCCTTGTTAAGAAAAATACTGAATAATACAGAGCTGTTAGAATATTTTTGGATATGGGCTATGTTTTTGTTTTTGGTTTTGCTGGAAATGCTACATTAACTTTGCCTCAGGACACTAATTAACAAACTAGCCATTAATTGCTGGTAATAAGGAACTTGTCAGCAGTCATTGTTTCCCTAAACTGCCTAAATTCAAGAGGACAAGTTTAGAAGAAAATACCTCTCTGAAAGATCCTTGTCTTCTCTGCCTGAGAGGGAAAAGGCCAGCAAACAAATGACAAGACCTTGGGACTGCTGACTATCTGATACTGTTAGTTTGTGAACCCACAGAAGTTAGTTTAGAAATGACTAGTAATGTGATACTGGAGTAAGCTGTTTTTTTGATAATACTTCTTGCCTTTGACTGGAAAGAAACATCTCTAAAAATAGTCATGAGAGAGGATGATTTCATTCCTGAAGACTGAAATGAATGGTGGCCATGTGCATATTTCTCGTCTGTCTTCGCCTATCTTGTTCATGTAAAAATGGGATGACGACGAATAGGTGCGGTGACATTACATCCAGCAATAACAATTGTTGCCATTTAACCTGCAGGCAAAGTCAGGCTGTAATTGGAATAGATATCCTGGGCCACAGGACACTTGGAGAGAATTTACAGTGCTCAGATTTAGGAGTGGAAGAGGATTCCACGGAGCAAAGATAACAATTTCCAGGGATTTCACAAACAATTCTGTCATCTTGTATTCTAGAAGGATACAATACTTATATTTCCACAGTTTCTTATTTTCAGAGAGGATGGGGAAAAAAGATTTAAAAAAAACACAAACAAACAGAGAAAACTCTGATTCTGGAGTGTTAGGAGTGGTCTCTCATTTTCTCTAAGTTATGTAGAGATTTTAAAATATGTATTTATTTTCTATTAACTAAAAGTTCAATTCTACTAATTTATTTGCTTTTCTTATGCTGAACAGAGGAGGCCACTTTCTCATTAAGGAAATAAGCCAAATGACCACACCTTGTTTTCTCACTTGTTTTCTTTTCACTTTAAAATCTCTATCTAAATAATCGGTGTTTGGGGAATTTTACCTTCTCATTCCTGTGAGAAGGGGCAAAGTTAGATGATCTCTTGTTCCCATTTTAATACCCCTTAAAAACACTGTGAGAGTGTTGAGCTTATTTAAACATATTAGTGTACAGATTATACGACCTTTTCAGTTTAACTCTGATTTTTTGCAAAATGTGATTACTCCTCCATCAAACTTTGCTAGCGTGAAGTAAAATGTGTAAATGCCTAGAAAACAAACTGTTTTCTGTATCCAAACTGAAAGGTGGTTGTTTATTTGTTTGTTTTACACACTCAGAAGAATATCATTCATTAAATAACTTGTTACTTCACAAAAATCTCTGAAAAGTAACAACAACAGGTATATACTTATATTTTTGCCTCAAATCCTCAGTGGTTTACCTACTGCACTTCTAGAAGGTGTGTGGGTACTGGAACCTTCTGCAAATTATCTATCTCCTGTTATCCAAATGCTCTCACAATGCTTGCAACAATTGCATTTCAGGAGCTTGAATATATATTTTGATTAATCTTAGTCTTTTTCATTTTTGCCTTCAGTTTAGGGGACACAGTAGAAAAAAGTTGATTTATCTGGTTTTTGTTTGGTTGGTTTTGAGCAAATTTTCCCCAAATTAGTCCTACCTGAAAGAAAATATAAACAGGGAGAGAAAACACTGAGAATAAAACACAGAGAAAAAAAGGTTTTCAAATGGCTGAGAATTCCTCTCCATTAAACCCTGTTTGCTTAGATGAGCACTGAAAAACAATAGTTGCTTTTGAAGAATGTGAGTCATGCACTGTAATAACTGCAGCAACAAAGAAGAGGCAGCGACAACAGCATTTCCCTATGCTGTGAAAAATCAGGCCAACCTCATTCAGTGAGGTTTTAAGCATGAAGAGACAGGGCAGGAGATGAAAGTAATGTTACTGGGTTAAACTCTGAAGGAAAGACTGACTGGAAAGCCATATATTGAAAGAAACCTCCAAGGGTCACTGTCAAACTTGGCATTTTTATCAGTGATCAGGAGGAGAAAAGAGAATGTACCTCATCAAATTTGCAGGTGGCACTAATCTGAGAAGAGCAGCGAGCATATGTTGGAGTACTTGATTAGATTTCAAAATTACAGTGATGGGTTGGTAGTATCTTTTAAAAAAATCATAAGTTAGGTCAGTGAAGACAAGTCCAGCTCCCATCCCCAAAGGGAGGAATCATCTGATCATCTACAGAAACATGATGAAGAAGAACTGTCTAGGTAGCAATTGTATAAAAGACTGCTTATAGTTGTTATAGCTTACAAACTGAATATGAGCCAAGACAGTATTTCTGTGAGCAGGGGGGTACTTTGGAGGAAATGTATACTGGAAGAGATATGAAGAAATCTTGTACTGTGATACACATGCCATGGCAAGAACCAAGTTGCAGGACTGTACTGAGATTTGTAGTCTACTTTTCCAGAATGATTGGATCCACTGGAGGAGAGTCATCGTGTAACAGATGAAAGCCCATCATTATGAGTGCCTTCCATTTATGTTCATCTGGGGCTTTCTTAACCTAAATTGGAGAAGGCTGAGGAGCGTTGTGATGAGTCTTCAAATATTTGAAAAGCTACTGCAGTCTTTTTTTGGAGCTATCCTGCATTCATGGGTCTAGTGTGGACTGGATCAATGAGCTGAAGCAGCTCCTGGTGTCCCTTCCAACCTTAAGGTTTTAGGGAGAAAAACTATTTCCTTCTCAGAAACAAAACAAAACAATAAAATCAATGAGATAGGCAGCCCAGAAAGATACACAGTTAAAAGCTCCAACCTAAGGGACTGAGATTTAGTTGTTGTAGCATCAGACACTGCATTATTATATAATCAGAAAATAGCTTGGGGAGGGAAAAATTAAAAAGTTTACATTGCAGGATCACACTTGAGCCTTTCTGGAGTTTGCACTCCAGAGAATAAACCAAGGTATAGTAAAGAGCTGGTTGTGCATCCAGAACATTAAAATCTAAATGAATGACAACCTATGACATGTGGATGAAATAAACTGGTAGAAATGGATAGTGAGAGGATGAGCCCATTTACAGAATAGCTCATCACCCAGTGCATCTCTTCTTGGCTGAACACTACTGATGGGCCTTTGGTAGGCCTTGCAGTACAAGCATGCCTTACAGTGGGATGATATCCAAATTAAATAGCTCACTATTTTGAGCTAAATAATGCTCTAATATTTAGTTTTGGACCTCATTCTTGTTGATTTGAAGTTCAGCCGTGGGAAATTCTTGACTGCTTCTTTTTATTTTCTTTCTAAAATAATATTTATTTGCTTACAGGAGAAGGATTTTGAAGATTAATGAATTACCTTCAGAGTTTTAAAATCAATTATCAGCCTTAGTTATAACTAAAATGAACACCTGTACCTAAGTAATAAGTTCCAAATAAACGTTAATTTGATATGTGGCAGATTGTATTTTTCTTTCTTGTTTTAGAATTTGCTTTATTTCTATTTTATTTTATTTGTATTTTTCTCTAGGCTATTTTAAATTCCTTTGGAACTAAACATAACAGATTGTACATGAAAAGAATTGCATTGGAATAGGTTTTACCTCATTTTTCCCATGCCATGAGTATATGAAATCCTGCTTACATAAGAAAATATTTGAACATAAAAAGCAATAGTCTGGAATTGGATTGTGCAGGATGAATCATGAGACAAAATCTCAATAGTGATCTAAAAAATATTCTGGCATTCCTGCCACAGTGTTTTCATAAAACATTTTTTTTTTATCTGAATATGAATTAATCAGAAGGTAATGATAAAATAATGATAGTAATAATAGAAACTAAAAGGCAACTAAACCCCGTAGTTGCAACTGGCTTTTGCATTATGTTAATTTTGATTTTGTTACAAGGAAAATACACTTATTAAAAAAACGGGGGGAGGAGGGGAGAAAATGTGTTTACTTTTCCTGTGACATGAACTAGTCTTCCAAGGTCCCTGGAAACAAACCTGTTTTGCCTTTCAGTCATCTACTGTGGGAAACCCTAGATCACTCTCAACAGCATGGCAAAGGAGTCACAGGATTAACGAGTCTCTCCTGTGCTGACAGGAAAATAGTTCAGAAGAGCCTGTGCATGTCCATGACAGGATTCTTGCTAAACTTGAGCTGTGCCAAAAAGGAACTTGCACATTTTTCTGGGAAAAAGAAATATATTTTTCCTCTTCTTACCCTTCCAACATGAGGAAAGATGCATTGGTTTTGAAGTAACTTGACTGCAAAATACAAAATAATTGCTGTTATAAAGATGGTGCAAAATAGAAATATAGATTAGTAACTTTGTGGCTATTTTGATCAGCATGGTTATTTTGAAGTAATACTGAAGTAATATACTGACCTCTGTCCTTTGTGGCATTTGGAATTACACTAGGATATTAGATTATGTTTCAGTGTCCAGCTGAAAATAATGGGTAAAGAAAATTGAAATGTTCAACTTTGTCTGTAAAAACATTCTGGTAAATTTAAAGCAGCTATCTTTTAGGCAGCTTTGGACAAATCATGTATTAAACCAACAACACAACATTTATTTCTTTATTTATTTTTTACCAAAAACACTTCAATAGTGACTATTGCAATACAGCTGGATGTTTTTTGTTGTTTGTTTGTTTATTTTTCCTTTAAAAAAGCTCTGATTGCTCACCTTTTCAGTACAGCTTGAGATCATAAGCATCATAGAAACACAGGAAATCTGGTTTCCGCTTCTGCATGCAGAGCACAAACCTGTGGCCTTACAAGACGTTATTTATTGGAACAGGGCACTGAACCAATATAGTATTGTTTTACCCGTTAGGTACAAATCAGTACCTGAAACTAGGGAGAGTAGTTACTCTTTAGCAAGGATCTGAGAGCCAGGACCTAATCAAAAACTACTGTCCTTTTAGTAAAAACTTTGGATAGCCAACTTATATGGCAGTTCCCATGGTTCACCTTTCTATCAGGGTGCTATATATGGAGGACATTAGACAGTTCCTGACAGTGCTCAGAGGTCCTTTAGATTCCTTTTGCTTTTGAGGAGAGGTGAACAGTCAGTACATTGCTTCTCAGCTTTTTGATTTTTCTTGCACTCTCTGTGAACGTATCTCCCAGTGCATTCCTTGAAACAGAACTTTTGGATCCCCCTGCTTGCTTTAGACTAATTTGACAGAGGAGCTGAGTTGTTGGGTCCCCGCCAGTATCCTCAAAAGGAAAAGGACAACAGTATGAGCTTTCCATAGTACACATCATAAAATTCACAGGGCACAGAGGCCATCAAACATAGTACAACTGGAGGAGGGAGAAATTAATTGGCATTTACATCTTCTGGAGCAGCTATTCAAACTTCTCTGCAAGAAATAAATGTGTAGGAGATGAGGTTTCACTAGCGCTAGTGTGCACAAACTGTTTCAGTTTTCCCTTTTTTTCCCCTCTCCCCCAGTCTCCTTTGTAAACCTCTTTGCAAGCAAACTGTTTTCCAAGGAAAAATTTTCCAGCAGGACCTTACAGGAGCAGGGATGCTGTATATCAGCTTCTAGGTGTGTTTTCTTCAAGATATTGTGCTAGGAAGCTGGAGAGAGTTCTGCTGGCAGAGTATATAAATTATCTGCTTACTGAGCTGTGGAGGAGGAACAGAAGTGGTGGAAATGGAGGCTTACAATAAAACCTCCCTCTGTGCACTGCGTGGAGGCATTTGAACTTCCCAGCTCCTGCCTCACATGCTACTTACAGTAGATGAAAGTGGCCTAGGACAGCTCTGGGAGTTGAGCTGCTGTAAGTAGGGACCTGGCTAGGAGCGCTATTTCTAAACAATTGCATTAGCGTAGATTTTTTTAGCTGATGTAGATGGAAGATTCATGATGTGAAGCCAAAGACCTTCTCAAACCATCCAAGGGTTTAGAAGTAGAGTTTGGCTACAAGTCAATTTTAAAATAATAATAATAATAAAATCATAAAACTCAAATCCAGTTCAAGCTATCAAATGCTCTCAAAATTCAGCGATATTTGGATCAAGTGTTTTAGTTGCAGTCCTTCTCTAACATTCACCAAGACTTCCAAATCCCCTTTCCCTCCTACTTTCCTGATTGTATTTTGACTGTGCTTGCCTTTCTGTATGTTTAGATCTGTCAGTCAGAGTTTTACTAGGGAATCTTATTTCTGAAATTTTCTTTGTTTTGTCCTCTTTTCCTTTTATTATTTTTTTTCTCTCATAATCTTTTTTTTTTCCTTCACTTGCTACTACAAGGAATATGCATAATTTAATTATCAGTTATCACCTGTACACTTCACTGTGCTATCTGCTCACTACTACTAACAGTAAGAACACCATGCTCTGAAGCGTGAGGGTTTTTCTTGTTCCTTTTTTTTTTTTTTTTTTTTTTTAATTTTTAGAACATCCAAATGGAGTTGTCTTTGACTATTCTTTGACTGTTTCCCTGGAATTTTGTATCTCTGATAATGATATGGATGATATGAAAACAGTCTGATGCAGAATTCTTGGCAAGTGGGATTTCAGCTGTTCTTAGTGTTTTGCCACTGTACATGTGTAAAATGTGTGTTTGTAACTAAGCATAGTTCATTAAATCCTAGCTTTATTACATGTGAAAGCCATGAATCACATCATCTTGAAGGTTAGAAAAATGCTGGTCTTACTTTTCCCCTAGTTTTTAGTAAGAGTATAAATATTGTGAAGACAAAGGTCACTGTAATGAGGACAGTAAGACTTCCAGTTGATAAGTTGGTTTATCTTTTACATGGTTGCTCTGTATACAAAAAGCAGTAGAGAAATACTTTTTCAGGCTCGTCTATAGGAAACAGGAAGAAAGCCTGCCCAAGCCTGGTTTCATAGCATAACACAGCAGTAGTGTTAGAGAAGTAAAAATGGGCTGATGAGGCTTTCATTCAGTAACACAACAGTGGCAACTTGAATACTAAGGAAAAATTTCACTTTATATAAATGTGTGTGTGTGTATGTAGTGGATGCTTTCTCCTGCATTATTTTTTGATGAAGATGTTGAGATGGCATATTTGGATGCTTAACGAAAAAACTCCAAACCATCTTTAGCTTCAGATGCTGAAAAGAGTTGACTGTCTGCTCTTTCCCATAGTGGTGAGAATTTTTCTCATTTCTTAAAATTTAATGTTTAAAAAAATAAATAAATGACAAGAGATAAAGAAATGTGGAGAAATCTGTATCTTAGTTTGTGACCTTAATATCCTTAATATTTTGCTTGTAACAATACTTAGTCCACTGTCTTATTAGCACAGAGATTTTGGTTATTTTATTACAGCACTTAGCAAAATGATTCAAATTAGGTTGGACTCTACCAATTTCAACAATGTAAAGTTTGTACAGAAAGCTTTCCTTTTTTTCCAAAGATAACCAATCAGTTTCTATGGTCAAGTACTCAGATGATAGGAAGTATCATATTATGTGAGGGTGTTTGCATGAACTTAGGTCAGTCCCTTATGAATCTTTTTTGCTAAGTACTTATTTCTTCACACAATCACATGCTTTTCTTTTTCTTCACAATACTTGCAAGTAACAGAATGGTTAACATTCTTGAAGTTGTCAATCTATTTTTATCGTTCAATGCGAATCAAGGCTTTTTTACTGCATTCATACTATATTTCCAATTTCAACCGATATTGAATTGCTGATTTCCTCAAAAGTGTGTTTCTTTGTTTGTTTTTGTTGTTGTGGTGGTTGTTTTTTAATCTTATCAATGCATTTTGTGAGTGTTTCAGGACCTCTTTTCTCTCTTAGAAGTGAAAAGAACAAAGTGTTGTCTTGGGTTTGTGTCCTGGAAACTGAGAGATTAAGCTAAATGTATCCATTCATTTTAGGGAAACCTGAGACATC
The DNA here is from genome assembly GCF_016699485.2 of Gallus gallus. NCBI lineage: Eukaryota > Metazoa > Chordata > Aves > Galliformes > Phasianidae > Gallus > Gallus gallus. Next base: position 50,427,139 of record NC_052533.1, read on the forward strand.
CAGGTCCTGATTTCTTTTCCAAGCACTGTGAATTAGCTTGATCTATGTGATGCGGGATAGTTACAATCATATGTGACCAGAAGTTACGTAATTCAAAAATCAGCATTCAAGTCAGGCATCCAGAAAATGAGTTAAACAGAAGTTGTAACTATCCCTAACAAGCTACATAGAAATGACCTATCTGATATTCCAAAGGGCTACAGTTTTAGTGGGACTATATAAAGAAGGGTTACTAAACTTCTATCTTGTCAAATGTTACCTAAACAGTTTTTCTGCTCTTCCCTAAAAATTGCACTTTTTGAGATAGCCAAACTCTTTGTATTGAAATAAAAAATAATATATAATTCAGTCCACAAAAGAATGTATTAAACAATTCAAACATTTGCAACTTGTCAATGTCAGAAGCAAAGGAGAATAGACTTGCATAGGAGGTTACACTGAGCAAATATTAAGATCAGTGAATTATATGTGCGTGTGAAGAGAGGTTGCTGCTGCGCACAAACAGGATCTTCCCTGTGTTCAGACAAGATGAAGTCGACCAACAACTGAGTGATTTTATGTGGGTCTGCAAAAATACTCTGCCAGCTGATAATTGATCTACTCATAGGGATTATAGTATTATGCACAGGGCTGTTTGATATGGGAGGTCAGCAAGATAATTCTTTGAGTGCTACCAAAGGAGAATGTTTTCTTCAGGTCTGGGAAGTTTCCTAAGAGAAAAATAACGTGGGAAAATACCACATTTATTGCTCTCTGTTAATTTTACTTCAAAGAGTCCTCACTCCCAGATATAACTACACTGATTTTTTTTTTTTTTCTTGCATTGAGCTGTCAGGATTGACAAATAAGGAAAAAAAATGCCAACCCCCCAACAGAACTGGATTCTTTTCCTATTGCACTTGGGTAGGCCAAGGGATCCCAACACCAGCACATGCACAGGTCCTATGCTCAAGGGGTTACACAAATGCTAGAAGTGTAGCAAGCAAACTCAGCTGTGGGCAGGAGGGCTCACTTCCAGTACATCCTCTTTTTCCTGTTTGGAACTTCAGGGAGGCAAAAGCAGTGTGAAATCAGGCTTACTTCTCATCTGCAGACCTGAAGCTCATCTGTGAAGGGAATCTGATGAATAAGGTGTCAATCTCACTCTTGGTTTTAAGTAACTTCATTGAGTGTAATAGCAAAATGGAGGGGTTTGTGTTCGTATTCCTGTCTCCTGATATTCCAATAGGGACATTAGCTGGTTAAATTTGCTGGTTTGTCTCCCCACACACACATACTCCCAGCAGCCACACAGCCAAGCAAGTGCAAAACCCTGCCTGCTTCAGCAATATTCTCCATGTCTCTTGGTACGTTCAGTTACAATTTAGCTGAAAGCTCACTGTCAACAGTGGTTTAACACGGAACAGTGAATTTCTAAAGGAAAGTCAGTTTTAGAAAAAAGATTATTTATTTATTTATTTATTTATTTTTAAGTGGAAAATGCTGAATTCTAGAAGTCTGGGATTTGAGAACAGCAGCATCAACCATGCTCCTAATCAAACATAAGCTTCTAATGAAAACTTTAAAAAACAGTTATTTAAAGAAAATACTGAGTCTTTGCTTTCTGGGGAGAGATCTTAAAATCATAAAAGTTTTCACTTAAAGCAATTAGCTTGAAGCTAGGTTGTTCTTGTCATCTGAAGTCCTAAACCTGAAAACATTTAAAATTATGAAGAATGTCAACACGTAACGTAAAGGTTTTATTACATCTTACAAATTAATCTAAGCTCATTAGGATAAAAGAACACGAAAGTGAGTCCTATTTAAAATGTGTGGGTGTATGTATCGCTTGCTCTTCTATTTATTCAGTTTTTAAATGAAAAATGAATCTTATGCTAGCATGATTATACTGTTGTTTAGGAAGTATGAAAGAACATCACCTTTTGTGAAAGCTCAATAAATGCCATCATTTTATCAGAATTCTTGGAATTCCTTAATTCTTTAGCTCCCTATTTATTGTAACAGAATTGTCCTACTCAAAAAATTGAAGAAAGGCAACACAGTAGACCTCTTCCCTACAGGTTGCTCATTAAGCAGCACAATGTTGTTATACAATGGCAATCAAACAGTGCAGCTGTAAGTTGTTTTACTACAGGATCTGATGGAAGGTGTATTTTCTACAGCAAATAGTTACTGAGGAGGTTTCCTCTTACTCAGTGTTACCATATGCATTTTGGCATTGGTGCTAGATGTCAGTTTGCAAGTGCCTTTCAGCAAATACAGACGCAATTTAAATCCGTGGATATTTCTAGGCTTATGACTACCTGAAGCTGTGTTGTCTACCTGGAGCTTCTCAACAGCAGCTATCATACTTCGTCTCAAAGCAGACCAGTATTATTTTTATCTCTTTCAAAGGAGTTCGGATCTTGGTTTCAATAGGGACCTTTAAGATTTTCCTGAACTCAAGTATCTTCAGCCTCTTGCACCTTTGGCATGTTTGAAGTTCACCTACATAGGAAAGGTGCACCTTTCCTAAGTAGGTACCCAGAACAAGAGTCTCACTTTGAAATGTCTCAATTTGGAACAGAACCTAAGATATTTTTTTTTTCAACTAACTGTATATTTCCTTCATATGGCACAAATACAATAATTTAGCATTAACGAGCAGCTTTTTACAATAATTAATATAATTCCAAAATTCTAACCATTAAGTATAATCATTAAGGAATGTATGAGCAATAAACAAATAAAACCCACTTTATTCTACTCAGACTGTAACATCTAGAACACTAAATGCCTGACTGTACATGTCTTCAATGGCTTTCTGGCAGGTGTAGGGTTTCCTATGGTCATGATAAAGGTGATTAAAACTTTAAAAATAAAAATGAAGAGGGGCATGTGGGTACAATGTTACTTGCAGTTAATACTCTCATGGATGGCTATCTTCTGTGGACTTTATAAAGCTGTTGTAAACTGTGGCACACAACAGAAGTCAAATGTGAAAGAAAAACCCACAGAATGTAAGCTTTAATTGAAAGTTTTATCACAAAGGTCTAGGTTTAAAATGCATAGTTAACATTAACTCTGGATGCTTTCCAAATGCGTGCTTGCATATGATAATCTTCCTTAGCTATATTTAGTTCTAGAATTTTTTAATACACACTATCACAAACATCAGAATCTACAGACCTTATCCTGCTAATGTACTGTACTGAATGTTCTTATTTACTGGTGTAAGCAAAGCTATTGAGGATGACAGGACACTTATTTGCATTAGTAATCAGCTTGGTACCTTTGCTCTCCTTGCAAACAAGGAGAGCAAAGGGGGGGGCACTGACAGCAGCACATCAGCTGCTCATCAGTCAGTCCCTGCCCTCATGCCTTTGCTAAGGACAGAACTGCCCCTTTCAGCCCTAACCCCATCTCTGAACAAGATTTCTTGTAAAGTAGGACCATGTGGTGGGGGAGTGGAGGATGACTCACAGTCCTACTGTGGTCATCCCAGAGCAGGGAGTGAGGGAACATATGGGGTTAGAGAAGAAATGAAAAGCCAGTAGGTCCATCTCCCCTGGTAGTCAATGGACTGTGCGACCTTCTGGAAATCATGTCATCTCCTGCACAGTGTTCAAATGCTGAACCTGATCTGAGCTGCATCAGACAAAGTAGTTATATAAAAGAGGAAAAGTGAAGATGTTATTTTTTCTTAGAAACTATTTTGCTTTTGGAATAGGAAGTTGCTGGGTATATTAGATAAAAAATGTTCTTACTCTTATAGAGTATTCTTCAAACTGTAGTTCCTCGTAATATGTAACTGATTAATGTGTGACTTTGTGTGAAAATATTGATTTAAATGGAAACTTCAGAGCCCGTCACTGGTGTAAGGGCACATTACATAGAATGGTTGAGGTTGGAAGGGACTTTAAGAATCAACTATTTCCAACCCCCCCCAAATTTGCAAAGGTTTTTCAGCTTGTTCCCTGCTATTTCAGGATGGACCTGATTAATAATGGCAAAAACAGCTCAGATTTTCTAATTAAAGTCATAAATGAAAGATTACTGTGTTAGTGAAGGGCCGTAATGAGGCCTAGGAAAAAAAAATCTTCATGGTAAGGATGAGAAAGAAAGAATTTCCTGCTTCTCATAACTTTTAATTTTTGATGTTTCCGTTAGTGAGACCCTATATTCAGACACTCTTAGACCACTGTTTACACGAAACAGTGAGTGGACTTTTAAACTCCTTCCTAGAGTTTTTCACCATCCACACTTTTTAATTCTGTAAGATATTATATAGTTTCCATTCATATTCTATCATAACTCATAGTTCAGTGTTTTTAAAAATAATTCTTCTGGCCAAGTGCAGATTGCTAACTCTTACATAATGCTCCACTGACGCAGTAGCAAGATTTTTCCAGTGTTGCTGAATGGGTCATTGTTAACATTTCAGGGAGGACTTGCATTTTGTACTGCGACTCTTGAATAACTCTATTATAATATTGAGGTCATATTCTAAACACACCATCTTGATATTTCACAAGTTAAACTTTTCTTAGGTTGAGCATATATTCCTGCTGGGATATAAGTTTCTCCTTCATATTTTCATTCTATGATTCACTGAAACTAGCCACAGCTTGCTCTGAACGATCTACCTACTTCTTGCTAACACAGATACCATTGGCACCATTTCAGTAGTTATGCTCAAGGGTTTAGCTGAAACATTTCACCACACTTAACAGAAACTGTCTGACAGAGGTTTGACACTTGTTAGCCAGTATTTTTTACTGTCCTGAGTAGCTAAGAATGAGTGAGTTTCACTGCAGGCCATACTGATTCCCTGATCTACCAGATATGACAATCTGTATTTCTAGGCTTTCCATCATTTGGGTTATGAAAACTGTAGTGGTAGGTGAACACCTGTTGAGTTTGTCTTTGAAATAAGTCCTAGGTTCAAATAAGCTTTATTCTTCATGTCACAATTCACGTAGCAGTTTAAAGCTTGAACTCTACCTTAAGATCTTTGATTAGTCCTTCTCATTCCCTTCACTTCTGTTTTGTGCATATTTTTTCAAATTAAATTGCAAGTCAAGTTTCCAACATTTGAATGTTGTAATGTTCTAGATTCCAAATCATTTTTGTTTATTCTTTTAAGGGGCTTACCTACTCTTCTACAGGGGGCCTCTACAGGGGTAGGTAAGAGGTTGACTTGCCCTCTACATTGAAGTAGGCAAAATGAATGATGAGCGAAAGGCTGTATAAATCATAGCAGTGAAAATTCTTAGCAGCCAAAACCAAGCCAAGTGATCACATTTTTCACTTGTCTGGGCAACAATGGTTTGTCTACACTGGACTATTTTTGTTTTATTCACTAATTGCCTACAATTACCTGAGTAGCAAATTTACTCAAGACAGTAAATATATTTCTATAAGCAAGCCTGGGTATATTTATTTAAGGACAAGAACTTTTTTGCTCCAAGGAAGTGAGGTTCAAGGAAATAAAAACTTGAGTTTCTCAGGGAAATGGATAGTCTAGCTTTAAAAACAAACAAAAAAAACAAAACAAAACAAAACAAAAAAACAACCAACTTTCTCCAGCAAAAGTTAAGCTAATGTTGGTACATGCTCTAAGTAAAAGTATATATCCACAATTAAGCTATCTGAGTTACAGTTTATCTGTAAATGGCTGCCAGTTTTCCAGAGCAGATTGAACATACCTCTTTATGCAAGTTTAAAACAACAACAACAACAATAATAATAATAATAATAATAATAATGCTCCACTCCTTTATTATTTCTCATATCTAATGTGACAAAGGATTCATAGAGTGAAGGACAAAAAATGTCAAAATTCATAAAAGTCGCTGCATTGTAGCTGTAATCAGATGCAAAATCTTGGTTACAGTCAGTATAACATTGCATAGACCTAGGGGAGGGCTCACAAATTGGTGCATGCAAAGATTTTGGACATCAGTTCTGTGCTGCTGAGACTTATTAAAGAAGATCTGGCTGCCTACTGGGGCTGAAGTGTGTCCTCAGTAGTGGAAGCCTGAAGCAAATTCTAAAGCAAGGCAAGAGATAAAAAATACACTAATTGTTTTTTAGTCCTGAACACCTTTTTCCATCTTTACAAGTGGCAAAGTATTGTTGTTCTATACAGGAGGAACAAGCTTCATGTTTAAAGCAGTTGGAGAGCTCTAATGCTATCATGCTATAAAACTGAAGGCAGAGATTCATAGAATCATAGGACCATCTATATAGGACAAGACTTCCAAGATCATAAAGTCCAACCGCAATGCAACACTACCAAATTCACCACTAAACCCTTAGCACATCTCTGAGAAGGACAAGAAAGGAACAGACAGAGCATATGATTAAGATGTCACAAAGAAAGCATGCTTCACTAGCTTTTTTTTCTGTAGATTTGTGAATTAAAAACTAAATGAGATAAGTATGTGGGCATTTGTGTGGCTTCAGCTATGTATTCTTCCACTGTCAAGTAGAAGAATTAATAGTAAATCCAAGTCATGACAGAAGGAACTGCTCCTTATGGTGACTTATGCCATGTTTGCCCTACATCAGCACCCTAAGCTGACCATTACCATGACAGGACAAGATGCAAGGGCTCTTCTAGTTTGGGGGCTGTTATCACTACTGGATGACTGCCTATTCTGAAAGCTCTGCCTCTGTGCAGATTACTTCTTTTGGGAAATAATGTCGCATTGTTTACCCCAAGAACAATGCACTCTAGAATAAAACTGCCATTATCAACCTGGCCCTTCTTGTAACTGTTGTGGGTGAGTATCACGATCCCTTTCCAGACATGAGGTGCTGTGTCTCCTGGCAGAGCAACAGGGCAGTAGTGAGCCAGCACATGGGTTACGCAGAGGGCAGCTGCCTCCAGCTTCTTTGCTGCCTTTGTTAGCTAAGTACTGAATGCAGTATTAAAATAATATATACATAAAGGGGGAGAGGAGAGGCCAGATGAGAGCACTGTACGAAGAAGTGGCCTTTCACAGCCAATTTTGTTTTTAATCATGCTTTCTTATAGTGACAAGGCTGCAGGTTGTCTGTTTACTTGGCGTTCAGGAAGGATATCTAGCAGAGGACTTCTCCTTCTGTGCTATTGACATCCATGACAATTTAAGGCTGAGCTACGGAGCTGAACTTTCCTTTACAAAAGCAGATTAAAAACAATGAACAGCTTTGTCAGCAAACCACAGTGACTTGCTCCACAAAGAGGAGTTGAGTATAATTCAAGCAAGCTAACCACATTCCTGGACACCTGATCATCTGAGTCTGGGAAATGTAAAAATCAATGTTCCAAAGCAGAAGAATCTAACTGTGATCAATGGAGTACTGTTCAGACTTTGGCTCATCTACCCCTGAAAATCTGAAGAACTCTGTCATGCTCTGAAATAGAGAAACTGAAAATGCATTGTCAAAGATGATCGTGGGTGGTTTTCTGTGTAGAGGAGATATACCTGTAACTTCTCTGCTTTAGGTAGCAGTTAACGTGAGATACTTGTTCCATCCATACTGTTGGTATGTGTCATGGACTTATCTACATCAATCTATGCCCGTGACAGGCAGGCAGTAGGCCCCTTTAATTAGGCGTGCTGTACATGATGTCATGATATGGAATACCAATAGCAAAATTACAAAACCATGACAGTATGTTGCAGGATTTTGGACTTAAGCTTCCCTTGATGGGATCCTTTTAAAGTACTTAAATCTGTGGGATTTCTGAGCTGTGGACATTCTGCTTCATGTCAATAAATCAAGAAATCAGTGGGCAGGTCCATCAGAAGTATGTCACAGCATTTCATTAAGCTCAAGCTGAGACCATTCAGACTTCTGGAAATATTTCTTTCTCTCCAGGCTTTAGCAAGAGTGGTTCTTGTGCCAAGTCCTTAATACCTGTTCTGGTAATCAAAATGGTAACACTCTTTTGGCTGTCCTTACTGTTGTTTAAAACAACAGTGAAATTTCTGGTTCTGTGTCTATAGCCTTAAAATAATAATAATAATAATAATAATAATAATAATAATAAAGCTTTATTAAAGCACCTTCTTTTTTTTTTCTTTTTCTGTTTCTCCCTTTCTTCCCCCCTTCTTCCCTCCTTCTGGAAAGGAAGCATCCTTTTGCTGCGTGATTGACGTTACTGTTCTGGAGGGCAGCCCACACTGACTGAAAATGATCCTCACAGCGCAGAGATGCACGCTAGATTTCTTCCCAGTTATGCAACATGCTGGTCATATGCCAAAGCAGAAAAATCACTGTTCACAGGACCATGCAGGAAAACACCAGAAATGTGAGAGCTAACCTGGGAGCCACAGGGGACTGACTAGGGGAGATCACTGGGGTCTCTGTCGAGCACTCAGCAGATGCCCAGGTAGGACAGCAGGGATGCTACTTGAGTCCAGTCCTTCTTTCTTGCTCTCCACAGAGTTTTTCTTCCCCTGCCCTGAAACAAGTTGAAATGACTTTGCACATAAGGTGTGAAATGCCATTTATTCTGCTTTCCCTTGTATTTTGTCCAACCTATTCAGGCTATTGTGAGGCACTGCTGTGCTTTTGTTTTTTTTTTTGTTTGTTTGTTTGGTTGGTTTTTTTGTTTGTTTTTTGGTTTTGTTTGTTTTAGTTTTTGTTTGTTTGTTTGTTTTTTAACTTGGGTTATTAATTGGCTTAAGACTTTCTGAATATTGATGCTTTTGAGCTATAAATACATTTTCCTGCCCCTGTACTCAGCACTGGTGAGGCCCTACCTCGAGTACTGTGTTCAGTTTTGGGCATCTCAATACAGAAAGGACATTGAGGTGCTGGAGCAGGTCCAAAGAACAGCAACAGTGCTTGTGAAGGGCTGGGAGAATATGCCCTACAAGGAGCGACTAAAGGAACTTGGGCTATTTAGTGTGGGGAAGAGGAGGCTGAGAGGAGACATTATTGCTCTCTTCAAGTACCAGAAAGGTGATTGCAGCAAGAGTGGGGCTGGTCTCTTCTCACTGGTGACAGGTGACAGGATATGGGGAAATGGACTCAAGTTGCACCAGGGGAGATTTAGGTCGGATATCAGGAAAAACTTCTTTACAGAAAGGGTTGTTAATCACTGGAATAGGCTCCCCAGGGAGGTGGTTGGGTCACCATACCTGCATATGTTTAGAAACCTTTTGGATGTGGTGCTCAGGGACATGGTTTAGCAGTGGGTTGTTAGAATTAGGGTAGTATGGTTAGGTTGCAGTTGGACTTGCTGATCTTGAAGGTCTTTTCCAACCTGAGCAATTCTGTGATTCTATCATCAGTAAAATGAACAAAATGTTCAGTAAGCAGCAAAAATCAACCTACACAAAAATTAAATGACTCCCCCTGTTCCAAATGATGAAATCAGACTAAGACAGTGAAAGAAGATGTTCCCTTGGAGGGAACTTAGATAAAGGGAGCTTGGATAAAGCTACAAAGTATGGGAGCAGGTTGTTCTTGATCTGAAGAGTATACAGTGGTCATTTAGAAATCTCACCCACTAGGCTGAAGTCCCAGAACAGATCTGGGCCTTATGTTGCACCTGGAGGAACAAAGGGGTTGCAAACAGCTGGACCCATCATGGGAGAACTCCCTGCTGACACAAGCACATTTACTACTGCTTCCCCTTTCTACCTCTCAGTGTTGTGGGGGTGTACTGGGCCTGTGTCACAGATGGCAGAGAATGGCCAAGCTACACTTTAACCATCCAAAATCAGGGGGTAATTTAGAACTGTCTGGCAGTAGTCATGCAGGTGATGATTCTCATCATAAGCTTATTATAACTATATTCCTGCTGTGTCATGTTATTTTGAGTTGTGGATTGTATAGAGTGGGGTCCCCAAGTCCCTGCAGTGGTGTGGGAATATCTTTGTGATGATAATAAGGGCTTCAAGAAATTAGTCTGTATGGAAATGAATGGACTAGTCAGAGAAGCTCTGCAGCTCATAAAAAGCTTTTCATTATTTGTGTTAGTTTGGAAGCATGCTCTAGTGAAATATTTTTAAAAAATTTAAAAAATTAGATAAGCAAGGTAGATGTATCTGTTTGTTTCTTTTTGTTTTTGTTTTGTTTTGTTTGTTTGTTTTAAATTTTCTTTGTATGTAAGATGGTAATATAAATAAAATAATAATTATGAGAAATCCAGAAAAGCCTAATAGGAGCTAAGCTTTTGGGTAGAGGTCTCAAATTCATAAATGTATTTTTGCAGCTGGAGAAAATATCTTTAATATGAAGTAAGATTTTGTGAGGTCCTTTTCTCCTGAAAAAAGGAGGATGGCTATTTCTTTTTCATATCAAAATGAGAGCAGCTGAATCTGTATCTCATAGTGTCAGTTATCACATGTCCCATGCTGCTGATGCCATGGTCAATCCTCTCATCTGGTGATATTCACACTGATGTACACTGAAGTGTCAAATGCCTGCATTTTGGTGTTAAATGACATAGGGTTAAGTCACCAGCTTTCTTAAAATTGATATTGTTTGGTCACAAAATTAATTGTGCTGTGTATTCTCTAACTTCCAAGCAAAGAACAAGGATCCTTCTTTTAAACAGAAGAAGGAACTCAATTTTAATTACAGCACTGCATCTAGCACTGTCATGATGAGTAAGGGAGTTCCTCTATGAAACCAAAGTTAAAAATAGTCACTCACCTCCTTTCCAGCATTCCTTTAGGTTAGCTTCATAATCCTCCGACAGTACAGAGGCTGGGTTTTAGAATCATAGAATCATAGAAACACCAAGGTTGGAAAAGACCCACAGGATCACCCAGTCCAACCATCCACCCATCATTTTCTTGATCTTTATGTGAAAGACAAGCATGGATTTACCAGAAGAAACTCAGAACTGTCTCCTTTGCATCCCCCCTGCCTGCTATGTCATTGGCAAGTAGTGTCATCCTCCCTGCTGTTTGATACTGTGGTTTACTCCAGCTCCACTAGCACTGAGTAACAACTCCTCCCGCTGTGGAGTATGCCCTCATTCACATTGTGGCTTATGCCTGCCCCTGAAAAATGATAAGTGTTTCCAGCTCATTCTGCCTTCTCTTCATATGTCTCAGCATGTTCATCCTGCCAGCTTGGTCCCTTTCTCAATATGGGACATGCTCTGGAAGCAAAAATATGTTATGGATTCTGGATACTAGTTTATTGTTCTTTTAGAAATCAGAGAGGTATTTCGATTATTGCGATTCCATATCCTATGTGCACTATCTCAATACTAAGAAAACTGCTGTTTCTTCCAAGTCTTTCTTGAAAAAATTCTTTCATCTTCTTATAAGATGACTTCAAAATAACTTTATTTCTGGTCTTTAGGGGCTTGTGTTAATAGACATGTAGTTCTTGTTTCAGAAACAAAATACAGTGTGTATATTCAGATAGGCCTTTCTTGCTCATTTTGCCTGCCCAAAGGTAGACTTTTTGGGCTTTCTCCTACTTTTCTGAGTCATCACTGATAAAAAGGATGAGGTTCACCTAAGATAGTCTTCAGGATCAGGAAGGCTCTTTTCTGAAAGTTACTGGAAGGAAATTGGACAGATAGGTATGAACATGTAAGGAATTGTGCACAGTTCTTTCACAAAGAAAGGGAAAATTGAGCACAACTGTCCCTGATTTCTTGCAGCTTTCAATTCTATTCAACTGTTGTCTGAGGCAAGAAATATACTTTTGTTCACCTGATGTTATCCAGCCATGAATGTCCATGTCAACTACCGCCAGAGTTGGTGATATATAGTTCATGGCCTTTTGTTCCCATCAAAGATCTATTTTTGTTTCTGCTCTGTAATGAGTTTGTCTCTTTTCCCTCTGCTTTCACAGACTTGCTGGTACAGACTGGACAACAGCCAAAGGGACAATCCTGCTGTCTATATTCAGTACAGTGATAAGGCCCTGCCTTTTACTCTTATGCTTACTGTAGGGAGTTGGGGGAGCTGTCACCAGCTGAACTCCGTTGCTACTCACTGCTATTCTGTACAGCAAGAAATCAAAAGATTTACTATGCTTTAACAGTAACCAGTTCCAAAAAAGAAAGGTCAATTTTTGTGTTTGTTGTCAGCCCTTTCCAGCTGTGTTCTTTCTCCTGGAACTTCAGTTGTATTGTTCTACCCCTTGTCTTTTGCCCATCGGACAATTTTGTGGAGCTGGAGCACTATTCAGATTGGAAGGAGCCATAGTTGAATTCTTGCATTTCTAGAGGAAAAGAAAAATAGCCCATTCTGGCAGGGAGGTGCAGGGATTGGCAGAGCACAAACACATTTAGTCAGTTCCCCAACTCAGTTGGAGGCAACTACAGTAATCCAAACTTTCTGGGATGCATGAACACCCTCTTTGCAGTAACCCTTTGTCTCGCATTCCTATCTTTTCACCCCATCTAGTTTTTTCTAGCTGACTTCTGAATCCCTCTTCTGTTCCCTCTGTGTTGTTCAGTTTTTGAAATCACATTTTTTTCCTTTGTTGTCTTTCTCTCCTCCTTATTTGTTCCAATGTCCCGTCTGTCACATTGAGACTCTACACAGTCCACTGTCCTCTATGCTGAACTGCCTGGTGTCTTCTGGTGAGTGAAGAAAAGATTCATTTCCTGAGCACTGTGTTGATGGACCAATGTCACAGCACAGAATTTAGATACCATCCCTGCTACCTCTGTCTTTGTTCTATCTCTCAAATTTAGGTACTACATCTTTGTTTACATCTTTAATACATACTTTATTATGGAAAGTATTTTCTTAGTGGAGTACATAAGGAGTTCTTGCTCACTTTCCTTGCTTACTTTATGCAGGGTTTGCTACTCCCTTAAGTACCCCGAATTGTACAGAGGATTTAACTTACTATTCAGGTTACCTCTTTTCTTCTTGGGATTGTGATCAATGACTCAATGTATTGTATGCCTCTGTTCACTTTTGCTTGTGTTAAAAAAAAAATGACTTGACTTAGGATTTATGATTGTTGATTTCTTTTGAACTATTACGGGAAAAAGTTGTTATCTTCTCTTAAACCATAATGAAAACTTTTCCTTAGCTCTTATTTCATATTCAGTTTATCCCTAGCTCAGTGGCTGTTCTCCTCAGCTCTCACTTCTTTCATGGACCTTATGGCAATGATGAGTACACAGTCTTCATTGTTTTGCCATCTCACTGCTTTTTCTCAAGCACATCACTCTTTCTTGTCTGGAAACCCATATCATACAACAGAATGTGGAAAGAAGATATCTTTCTTGCAGAGTCCAACAATTAATATCCTCCTCTTTTTACCACTGTTGTCACTAGCATTTGCAACTGCTATAAAAGTAAAAAAAAATAAAGGGGATAGGGAGGTAGTGGGTATTGTGCATTTTGCTGAGCATAGTGTTTGCTACAGACATTGTGATGTTTCAGTTTTAATGTTCAGCTTGTGCCACTGTTTCAGATACTCGAGATACAAACACCAAGATAGACCACTTAGATTTGACTTTGTAATAGTTTTTTTTTTTTTTTTTTTTTTTTTTTTCCCCGTTTTTTGTCTAGAGTGTGTGAATATGAGGACAAATAAGCTGATGAGTAGATAATGCCATTATGGCAGTCTATCTGTATGTAACTTGGCAGTAACAAGTAATATCTTGTGCAGATATTGTTGTTATAGTGGAACAAAGCTTCTGCAGAATATCACTTGAATTTTTCTGGAGAGTGTAGAAATGACTGGCAAGGGAGACAAAGAAGCTATTTTGTGTAGAAACCAGCTGAGCAAGGAAATAAAGATTAGATAGAGGAAAGAAGATTCCTAACATTTTTTCTGGAATTTATTAAGGAAATATTTGCTGACCCAAGCATTTGTGCATAATTTTAAAATCTGAATTATATCATAGATAATAGTTAGAGGAAAGTGAAGTAGTGGGATTATTAGAATATCTGTGCGTGGTGTATTTTCTGATACATCTGTTTTACACTTATGATGATAATCCTTTCTTACCAAGCAGTGTTTATAGGTAGATTTGATGATAGCTCCCACTTCCTTAACCTTCTTGAGATACATTGTTACCATGCCCAACTTCAGGTTTTTGCATATTTTAGGGCTTGGAGTAGTATAGCCAGCAAAAATTTAGGTTCAGATCAAGTTTTCTTCATATTAGTCTACCAACTCAGAGATGCTGTGTTATTCTCTGCACAAATACAGGATTTAGGTGAGCCATGTTTCTAGTAGTCTTTCTTTTGTTTTATTTTGATATCAAACTGATGTTTCAATTCTAAGGAGCTACCTAGCTGCGAAATATGTGAAATGAAGTAGATCATATCCAAAATGATTGTCAAACCTTTACAGCACATTTTGGACATGATTCTCTATGGTGAAAGGTTTCCCAGAGGCTACTTTACAGACCTACACTTGACATAATCTGTTCACACCATGATTGAGACTGGAAGGAACCTCTGGAAGCCATCTGGTCCAACACCTGCCCAAGCAGGCACACCCAGAGCAGTCTGGACAGACCTATATTTAGTCAGCTTTTGAAGATCATCAAGGGGGGAGACTCCATGGCTTCTCTGGGCAACCCAATCCAAAGGTTAGTCACTTGCACAGTAGAAAAGCATTTCCTCATATTTGAAGGAGCCTCCTGCGTTTCAGTTTGTGCCTATTGGCTTTAGCACTGGGAGCTTGGTTTTTTCATCTAGAGCACATCACTAATTACTGACCTCCAGCTGCAATTTGTACCACTGATCAACACTCTCTGGGTCAATCTCTCTGCTCATCCAGACCATACCTCTTTAGCTTTTCTATGAGAATCAAATGGGAGAGAGTGTCAAGAGCCTTTCTGAAGCTGAGATAGACAATATTCCTTCAACTACAAAGCCAGTCATTTCACTGTAGAAAATTATGTTGGTCTAGCACAACTTCAGCTTGGTGTATCTATGCCAACTACTGATCATCTTCATGTCATGTCCTTCATGTTCCTGAAACTAGTTTCCAGCAATAATTATTCCATCACCTTCTCATGGATCAAGGTGAGACTGTAGTTCCTTGGGCCCATCTTGCCCTTTCTTAGACAGGACTGATACTTGCTTTTCTCCTCTGGTTGTCTCATTGTCCATCACTGTTCAGTGATAATTGAGATTTTCCTTAGAATGACATCTACCAGCTCCTTCAGCACTTGTGTGTGCAATCTATCATGGCTCATGAGCGTAAGTACATACAACTTACTTGAGTATTCTTTGACCTGGTCCTCTTTCATTGTTGGTATGACTTCTTTGCTCCAGACTTTCTCTCTGAGACCTGGTATTCCTGACTGTAAAGTCTTACTAAAGATTGAGACAAAGAAATAATTCAGTAACTCAACAGTTTCCAAGACCTATGTCACCAGGGCCCCTTCCCTTTTCAGCAGCAGGCCCTTGTCCTCTTTTTGCTACTCCTGTACTTATAGAAGCTCTTCTTTTTGCCTTTGATGTCTCTTAACAGATTCAACTGCAGGTAGCCTTTGTCTTTCCTAACCTTATCTCTATATGCTTGGACACTGTCTATTCCTCCTGTGTTACCTGCTCCTATGTTCACTTTTCATGTACTTACTTTTATGCCTGAGCTTTTTCTGGGAGCTCCGTGTTCATCCATGCAGGCCAAATAACATTTTTGGTAGACTTCTTTTTCAATAGCATGGACTGTTGCTGAGCTTGGAAGAGGTGATCCTTGAATACCAACAAACTTTCTTGGACCTCTCTCCCATTCAAGCAGATCCATGTCTGCTCTCCTGCTGACCCATTATAAAATCACTTAGCTGGAGGATATGCAAGTGGTCAGTCTCAGGGCTGGATCTGATTTTGGCCATGCCAGGCAAATCAACAGAATCACAAAATCACAGATTCATAGGGATTGGAAGGGAACTCTGGAGATCATTAAGTCCAATCCCCCTGCTAAAGCAGATTCCTTACAGAAGGTTGCACAGGAAAGTGTCTAGATGGGTTTTGAATATCTCCAGAGAAGGAGATTCCACAGCCTCTAAGGGCAGCTTGTTCCAGTGCTCTGTCACCCCTGAAGTAAAGAAACCTTTTCTCATGTTCAGATTTATTCCAGTTTGCACTTGTTGCTCCTTGTCCTGTTGCTGGACACCACTGGAAAGAGCCTTGCCCCATCCTCTTTGCATCCACTCTTTAGATATTTATAAGTGTTGATAAAATCCCCTCTCAGTCTTCTCCAGCCTAAACAACCCCTGGTCTCTCAGCCTGCCTTGAAAAAGGGAACTGAGACTCCTTCACTCTATTCCACCCTTCTACTTGGAAATGAAAGGTCTGATCATGTGTGAAATTACTTCTGCTCTTTCCTGTAATGCTGCTCAGGTCACATAAGGACATGGGTTCACATGGGGACATTGTCTGGAACAGGTCCATGACCCAATGAATTAACTAGCTGTATAGAAGATCTGTGTAAGTAGGGTAAAGGTAAGGAGAAGACAGACAATAGAGGAAGTGAGAAGTAAAATTGTGGTATAAGTAACCTCTTATACAGGTATTGGCAAGCCTGATGTCAAAAGAAATACAGCTAGTACCTTAAAGATGGAAATTAACTCTTATATTTTTCTTGTTTGCTTAGCTTGACAACTCACGTTCATTTAGAAAGGCCACTTCTTTCTTTTCTGAATCACTCCAATACAACTTTTTAATTGTCATAAGGCTGTCTGAACCTTGCTTACAAATTAGAATTGAATCTGTTTTCTTGTAACTTTTTCCAACTCTCTTCTGAACCAGAAGCAATGAAAGTCATCTTATGTGGTCTGTTTTCCTGACATTTTAAGGGAAGGCCAGAAATAGCAGAAATTTGAGAAGAATCTTTTCATAAGTACTTACTCTGTAAGTAACTCCATATATGAGCTTGTTCTGTTATAAAATACTAATCAGAAGTACCAGGACTAAATTCAGTCCTTAACTTTCTAGTAACTGCTCTCCATGCCAGGATTCAGATTTATAGATCTGAAAATGAAGACTAGCTCAAAGATTGCTAGCTTTATTCCAAATGATACTACTCCAGAGGTGTCAGAGAAAACTATTTCTGCTCTCCTCATTTGATGCTTAGAAGATTTTTAAAATTTGAATCATATTCCTATTCTCATTCAAATATTTTTGTGCTTACCTGAATTTAACATCTGTTTCTTCAAATTTCATCATTTGTAGTAGAGCTGGGATGTATTGTCTGTTTTTACTGGAAATTTCAACAATATTATCAACAACATAAGGTTATGATTGAGAAAATCAATTCAGCATTTAATCTGGATTTCTCGGCTTTAGTGGTTTAAGACAGAATTTCTGTTTGATTCAGAAAGAAAGTTTCCATTGATTAAATTAAATAACCCTGGGAATTAATTTTCAGAGAAAAGAACAGGATATTATTAGTGTGAGACCTTCCAGTGCTTTGAAAACGTGGGTGAAAATGTTATTTCAACTTGATATTGTACATGCAACTGGACTCCAAGCACTTTCTGCAGTACGTTCAAAGCCATAGAGTACAGATGAAAGAAACTGTGACTGATTTTTTAGGATAGGTATCGAAATAACAGCCCCTGTAGAGTAGAAACTGTTCAGATGCTCACTGGAAAGCTCTGTTAATCATGATTAATAACAGAGAAGCTGAAAGTGCTGAATTCAGACATCTTCCAAGACAGCACCAAATTCCAGTTGCTCTGATCCATCTTGTCCTGGCTTGGCCAAAACTAGGCTTCCGATGAGTGAAGGCTGCTGGGAGTGAGTAGAGCCAAAGTTTCCTTCTTTGGCCTGCTGTCCTTTAACAACCTATGAGAGCAGACACTGTCTAACTCAATTATTTGTGACCTGGGACTGATTTAATTCAATTCCACAATGGCAGAGAACCAAGAGTGGAGACCAACGAACCATTATTCCTACTGAAAAAATATCCTTGTGTGGTATTATTTGAGGAGGGCTAAGGCCTGATTTTGTGCTGTGTAGTAAAGAGTCTGGCATGAGTTTGGTCTGGATTCATTCAATCAATGGTGTTGGCAAACTACAGAAGTTGTTGTCAGCTGAGTCTCATAAAGTGAAATGTAAAGGGTAATTAGTTTCATATACAGGATTTAAAATCTGGTTTGCTCACTTTTAAGGACCCACGTGAGTTATTTCAAGGTAAAGAAGATCTCTTCATGAGACTAATGCATATATAACGTATTGATTGTGGAAAACACTAGTTGTAAATGTTGAATGGATTTTAGGCACCATATGATCTAGCTGTGGGAGAATTTTTCTACCAAATGTGAATGGAATTACATTAGGAAAAAATAACATTGAACATGTTAACAGTAATAAGCCTCCCATTGATTATTACCGCATGTTTCATTTCAAATAGGAAGTGGCATGGGAGAAGTGAAACAAACCAACAGGAACACATCTAGTCGTTTTTCAGCCTGTCAAATCCAAGTAAAATCAAAGTGAAATGATGATCAAAAAATGAGGTGGTTTTGCATTATTAAATTCAAAACTACAATTATAGCCATGCAAATTTTTTATGATCCCTTTAACAAATGAAAAGAGTGGAAGCTTTTTTGAGTTTTTAAGCGTCTGTGCTGTCCCTAGCTTTTGTGTGTATTCATGATAGAATTTCAACTACTTCTTGATGCTATTTGTTTGTTGTTGAAAACTGATGCAGACTAAATAGCAGAGGCTGTTAGTCTTGGAGGTTGTTTAAGCCTTGGAGCCTCTTTAAGTGAACAGTATGTAAGATATGGCTAACCTCCCTGGGGCACACTTTTATGCACAATGCTCCCAGTTCTACAATTTAACGATTTGATCATAATTCTAGACTTGTCTATTCAGAAAAGCATTATTAATATGTATTCAATTGTCATTAATTTTACGCAAGCAATTGGTTTATTTTTTGCCAAGTAGATGTAGACTGTTTGAAGTAGAACTGAAGGACTTGATTCATTGAAATCATCACCAGTTCTCCTGAATTCATTAATGCAGGAACTACTTCTGAAACATGTATTAACAAGGGCATGACTTCATTTATAGTCATTATTTAAAGAAAAAAAAAAAAAAAAAACAGCGGGAAAGCAGTTTTGTTTGTGTGTGTTTTTTTTTTTCCTTCACACTACTCCTGCAAAGTGTTTTTCCAGGCAGATGTTGGTATTTTTTATACATGAACTTAAAGCAGTGGTTAACCATCAACATACAAACACTGAAATGTGAGTATTAATGGCTGATAAATTTAAGTTTCATCTTCAGGTGCTTTACAGTTATTTTTGTCCAACGTTTTGAGAATGTTTTGAACTACCAAATAGCTTGTGGGTGGTCTTATTTACCCAAAGTACCTCTGAGAATGGTAGCTGAAATGAGAATTTAGGTAAGCTTGTTGCACACCAGTGAAAAGCAAATCGAATATTAGTGATATCCTCTTAAGAGGTAATAAATTTAATTTGTGAAACATAAATAATAACAATATAAATAAACTCTAGAAATCTTAGATTCTTAAGTAACCCAATTGCACTGAATTGGGCAGTGTGAGAGTTTGTGATTATGTGGTTTGACCCTCATATGGTACATCAATCATGGCAATGTTCTTTTCCTTTGCGTCCAAGTAAAACCACTACTTCCCACGCAACATGTCATTACCATCACAATAGGATCTGCTTGGTAATAGCATTTGGAAAGGATCCTTCACTTTAAAGTGCTGTTTGAAATCAAAGCTTCCTTCCTGTTGCAACTTAGCTTTAAAACAGACTTCTAGTGATCCTGGCAAATATAATTCTCTTCTTCTTGTAATTTCTCTTTTTCTTTCCCTTCTTATTTCTGATTCCATTCATTACCCTTTGGACTATTTTTCTAATGGAAAACCAGAAAAGAGATTTTCCAGATCTTGAAATAATATTAAATTCTAAATTTCAAGGAGGAACAAGAATTTTCCAATTGACATTTGCCTGTGATTTTGAAACCTCTATAGTATGTTCTTTAATCGGAACCATTCAACAAACTGCAACAATCTCCAAACTTTGTTCAAGTGACTAACTCAAATAAAAATTAAACAAAGAAATTATAAAGATTTTACAGAATTAAGCTGAAAAAATAGAAAATAATCAGACAACACAGTAATTCCACCTATTGCAGTAAACAGTAGCAAATGGTATTCACTTAGTCTTTGCTGTTTGCCAACAAATTGGGCAATGGTTCCTTTTCTTTCCTTTTAATTTTAAATTCTGAGTCATTAATTGCTAAGATTTGTTCTTTCTCGTTTTCAGAGGCTAATGTTGCAAAAGAAGATAGTTTACTCTTTATGTTTTGATCTTTTAGTATACATTACTGCTGGTTTTTGGCTATTATCTAACCAAGATTATTAAAAGTGCACCCATCACTGTGTTATGTGGGAGGTCCACATAAGATAATGGAAATAGTTATCTTTCTTAATTAAAGAGGATAAATATTTTCTTCCTTTCTCATGTGGCAGCTGTTTTCCTAAGAAGAATAAAATCCCCACTGGACTTCTGGGACAACCTAGCTAAAGAATCATTCATTTATTAGGAGCAAGAGGGCCTGCCCAAGCACCAGTAACTTCTGTCATGTTTTGAAGCTGTGTCTGCCTGATTCCCTGATGGAGTGGACTCTGCAGGTCAGGGCCTTCTTTTGAGAATATCCAACCCCTGAGCATTCACATAAAGCTTCCCCGCAGAATTATCTGCTACAGCAGAGCAGAGAGGAGATATGACTTGGGATAGTACAAGCCACTGGTAATTTTCACAGCTTTGTGTTAGAAATGCAAGATCAGCTTAAATGTAATGTGAATTGGTCTAGTCAGCTGTCACTGACATTGCCTTCTCCCCTTAGTGGTTACTCAATTTTAATGCTGGTCTTCATAGTGTGCTTTCCAACAATGCCCAGGTTAGTGGATGTTAGACTAATTAAGGTTGATGAAAGCAAATTGCTATATCTGGTCCATAACTGAAAAAGATGTGTGCCATGACAAGATGTTTTTGCACATGAAAAGGAATCACTTTATTGCAGATCTCCATCATGTAATTCCATGCAGAAAAGCTGTATCAGGTTGTGTTTATACATACAATCAGTGCTCTTTGCAACGTATTTCCCTCCACTAATATATACTCTTGGGCCTGTCTCCATGCCAGTGTATGCATTTTTTTGATGTGTCCAAGCAACATCGCTGTCTTTAGAACTGTCTTTTGTAATTCCCACCAACTATGCTGATTTCTTTTAGTTCTAGGCTGGTGCTTTCTATAGCCAAGCAAACCTAAATGAAACTGCTGCATTACAGCACCTTCATGTATCAAATAAAGATTTGGGGTCATTTATAATAAAGGTGAATGCTATACATTTAATGATTATTATCGAAAATGTCTTGGATCCTGTGAGATTATTTCTCTAATGAGGAAATGAAAAGGGATCTTTCTCAGGAATTCACTGTTAGATATGAATGTCTTTTCTATGTCAGAAAACCTTATAGCTACAAGCATGAAGCCTGAGAATAGGAGAGACATGCCTGATGTCCCCCTGACAGCATCATATGCTATGGGCTGGTGGGCTCCTATAGACCCTTGTAGTAGGAGTTTTCTGTCAGAATCTTCTGGAGAGTCAGTGAGAGTTGTCCAGCTCCAAAGAGACATAATTCACCTGTATGTTCTATTTTAAAGTGTTTCTACTGTGTCAGTCAAGTTTTTTTGGCTTTTTTTTTTTTTTCATATGTATAATTTTGCTTTTCTGGCACATTGTGTGGGCAGTCCACCTGTCCCTAATGGATTGGGGTCAGTCAAGCTATTCATTATGGCACACAGCCTGGGGCAGAGGATTCTTTGGCAAGGAAAGGTAGTTGGGAGAGATTTCTGGAAGAGAGAGAAAAGCTGTGTTTAGGAAATCTCTGCTGTTGCCAGATCAGTATACAGAAGGTGTATATCATTACAGCCTCTCAGAAAGGGCTGACAACACTGTGGGTGGGGAAGTGTAAACTTGCAGCCTGCAAACTTGTGGACAAAGAGGTCCAAGAAGCACAGTAAGTGGGAGAGGCAGGCAGCAATTAGGTGGAGCAATTAATGTGTAAAGATAGTAGGAATGACCAGGAGCTGGCACTGTTACTGGCAGCAAGCTAATGGTCAGCCTGGCTAGTGGGTGCTAATGGGGAGGCACTCTTGGGACTTTATGACAGAGAGCATGGCAAAAATCCACAGCTGTGGAGGGCTTCTCTGACAGATTACCCTGCAAGGGTATTAGGAGCAAAAGACTCTCTGTAAATGCATGATAGGGCATTGCACCTGGGAAAAGAGGATGTGCTGTTAGGAGCAGCAGATGAATCTGTCCATTCGTTGAAGTCTTGGATGTGAAACAGTTAGAGCTGCAGCTGGACAAGGAGCTATTTCAGCAATTTTAGGACAGAGGCTGTTGCTGGCAGGCTCTGGGGAAAAGATAGTATTGCCTATGGGATTGTTTCGGATTTCCTAATCCATTTCCAAAATGTTTTTCTTATCTTCCAGTACACTTTCCTTTATTTAAACTCATTTGTTTGACTTACGGCTTATAAGCGGGGAAGTATGGCTCACTGAGTACCATAGCAATATAGTTTGATTGCCAGACTGCTGAATAAAGGCTTTAGTGTTTTATTTTGAACTTTTTGATACTCTGTTGCTACTGCCACAGGTTAGGTTAGGTCTGTGCAATGACAGGTCAGCACTGTAGGGTGGGTTGGGTAGTTTGCTCCTCATGCTCTGGCAATTTTTGATGAGAGTTTCCTTGCATGGACAGATTGGCAAGGTAACATTAACTAATCTGAAAAAGGGGACAAGCAGGGAGGTGACAGTCTGCTAACAGTGCTACATATATCCAGTTCTCAGCGCAAGGCTGTTGGCAGAATTGCAGACAGATCAGACAAGACTAAGTGACCGGTCAGTAAAATGGCAGATTAACTTCAGTGTGGATGGAAATAGTGATGTACAGAGTGGAGAAAAAATAATCCTATATTCACACCAATGTAAAGATGCTTTGGAGGAAGGACACTGGGCTAGTGAGACTTTTGATTTAACCTGGCATACGTTCTGCTTGTTTTCTCCCATTCCTATCAATAGCAGTTCTACAAAACCTTTCCATTAATACTCTGTAAGCTGTGAGAATACAACAAATAAACAAATCTGCTCCTAGTCCTGTAAAGGATATTGCAAGCTTCAAAAGAATTTCACGGAAGATCTTGTACAATCAGATCTTACTGCACAGAGATTTTTTATTATTTGTCTCTTTTGTGAGAGCATAGGTGAGGGAGAATGGGGACAGGGTTGGGACTTTTCGATGTCATGCATCTTAGCACCTCTCTGCAAGAATGTATACAGCTCCTCCTCTTACATTCATAGGAGAGGAGAGGGAACAGTAACTGTTAAACCCACAGTGAAATGCTGTGTGACACAAGTTAACTGGCTCCCTTTCAAGTTGTTGTGATTTGAAAGTCAAACAACATGTGTGTACAACTGAAACAGGAATGGCATTAGGTCTACACAAACAGGCAGAGAAAAAAACAGAAATCAGTCCAAAGGCCACTCAGTTCTCTTGGTTTAGGAGGCTTGTAAGCCCTGCGGAGAGTCAGAGTATGTTAGTGAAGTCAGAGCATATCATTTACACTGACTTGAGTATGGCCTGCTCAAAGAGGGGTTTGTACAATTTTTGCTTGCCCGTGATTATATTTTAGGTCTCGCAGTTTACTCTGGGTTGGAAAATTTGGGCTAGGCTCCTTACTCTGAGAGTACTTCAAACATTTCAAATGTCCTGTCTTCAGTGCCATTTCCTTTCTCCAGGGGATGTTTCCTAGATAAAAGGTTTAGAATGAGCATCAACGTTGCAGACCACTAAAGCTGAAATCATGTATTTTATACTTAAAACATAGTTTATAGCATTTTTAACAGCAGCAACAAATTCTATGGGATAGAATATTTTATGATTTACTGCAGTCAGGAAGTGCTGCACAATGTTAATGTACGATAAAATTTCCTGTCCACATTGCTATAGTTCTCTCTAATGCCTTAAAACTATCAGTGGGATATGGTCATTTACCTCATGGTTCTCTTACATAGTTATGCCTTATTTAAAGTGAATCTGCTGTTGGTCTTTTATTGTTGTTTGTTAGTTTGCTTTGCAGGGGGGTAATGAGAATTTGAATATGTGGTAAACCAACATCAGTTTAACATTTAAGCTAAAGAAGTGCATGTTCCTTTCAAACATTAGCTTTCATTGATGCCTCTATAATAGATATGTGATACCAATTTGTATCTGATGTAGACAAACAAAGAAAAGTCATGACAAGTGGAAATATGTTTCTAATTGTAGTGAGAGTTTGAACTGGCTTCAAGTTCTAATGTTTATGCAATATAAATTCTTAGAAAGATTAAGACATTGCCAGTAGCTTAACTTCCTATTATTGATTGGAAACTTAGCTTAGCACACAGTGAGCTGAAACTCTTCTGTCACGTCATGCTACTGGAACAAAGTAGACCCTAAAACTAGAATGTTAAGCTAGACATGGTCATAGAGCTGATGGAGTAAGTGGTGCTTGGGAAGCCTGCCCTTCTCGAGATTCATTTCCACCACCTCCACAAAGTGCTCTGTCTGCTCAGATGCACAAATACATGTTTGTGGGACTAACCTAGAAATTAATCACTGAAAGTTTTGAAGTTAAAATCAATTTTCCCTCCTTTTCAATTGTCTTTGGATGTGGTGAGAAATAAGAAACAAAGAAAGTAAATTATTTGTGTGGTATTTCCCAATAAAACTCGGAACAAGTTTCTCCTGAACTGAGTACTGTGACAAGGAGAAATGTATGCAGTATGAAGTCACATGTGAATGTTTAACTAAATTCTAAACAATTTCGTAAGTTATAGAAATGTTTCAGGCAGTGGAAGGACAGTTTTGCAGATAGAGTATGTAAGGTCTATTCTCTGAATGTCAATGAACATTTGGTGTGACCATGAATACTATCTGATTACTGCCTGAAAACCAGAAACAGTAATATTTATTTCACAGAGATGCTGTGAGGTCTAATTATTATTTTCTGCAGAATCTTTTCAGGGCAGAGGACATGCTTAGTATGAAGCTAATTGTTTTGAAATGTGTAACCTTTGTCCCAGGTCATGAATCTAGCTTCTAGAGACTTTGACTTCTCAGACACGTAGGCCTGATCAAAGAGAAAGCAAAATTTTTTCAAAGGGTTTTTATTGATGAATTTAAAGAATAATTATTTTTATGTAGTAGTAATAAACATCTAATAAATCCTTTTTACTTACTGCACTTTTTCTTCATACATCTATCTGAATGACTTCTAGTTTCTACTTATGTGTACTTATTCCTATGTTTTCTTAAGACTTTTTGTTACTGCTTCTGAGCAGATGCTTTATTTTAGAAGTGTTTCTATTGCAAAACGGGCAAACACTGGCTGAATTTGACAAGGATCATTTGTTGTAAGGGCTTAAATTCCACAAGCAACTCTTTTGATGAAAAAAGTTATTTTGATTTAACAAGCTTAGCTGAAAATCCTATGCTGGGAGATTCCTTAAAGGTTACTAGTTTATTGCTGTTACATGATGAAGCAGCAGAAACATTTTTAAAATTATTATAAGATACTGATACTGGAACTTGACTGGTAAGTGGTTGAGTTATACTGTTAGTGGTAGCAAATCAAGTTGGGAGCAACAGTTGAAACAAAAAATTGAATTCTCAGAAAGAAATGTATCCAGTAAACTAAAAAAGCTTCTGTGTGTTCTGATTGAATACTTCCATTTTCGCCATTATGCGTGGACTCATTCTGAACATCTTTTTTGAAATAATTGGTGCTTGCTGACTTGTCAATCCCGCACAGCAGACAAGTGCACAGGAAGAGATAATTTTCAGCAAGATACTGCAGGATATATAACCACTTGCATGTAACTGCCCAGCTGTGCAGAGCTCATCGTGCACCACAGTTTAATGTGGCTAGCTCTTGTTATGGGTGGTGGCAATATGCCCTTTTTTTCTGCAAAGTCTGCCAAAACATTTGAATTTAAATAAAGTAGATTTATCAATTAATTGCTATGCTGTATATTTGATTGTAATTCTTATGCCTTATACAGATAATACCTTAACACCTCGTTTTTTATTCTTACATGTAAACACTAATAATAGAAAATTTTAACACTTAGTGGTAATTTACAACCTACAAGAATTATAGAGAAAAGAAACAGTGGTTTTTTTTTTTGTTTTTTTTTTTGTTGTTGTTGTTACTGTTCTGTTTTAAATAAAGACATGAAGGTAAGACTGAAAGTAAAGAAATACATGAACTGAAAAAAACGGTTGGAATGAATGCTTTACTCTTATGTGTGTTCATTGTTATCAATATCATTCAAAATATTTAAAGCATACCTTTATATGTATGAGATGATTTAAAGAGAGGGAAATACTGAAAAAGTTCTTCTAGAATTCACTACATTTGAATGCACTGTTCATTAAAATTTTGTTTTCTCTTATCTCTGTCACAGTATAAGTTTGTAACTTCATATAAATTAGTGCTTTATTCTGGGTCTGAAATATCCATTTTAACAATGCATTGTCTTATTTCCACTTTTCTTCTGTTTTCTTTGAATTCTTTTTTTGGATATGTTTTGTTTTTTCCAAACTCCTTCTGGCCTATAATCTTTTCTTGCAATGTGAATATGCAGAACCTGCACAAAGAGATTCTGACAAAGGCTGACATTCCTAGATGTTGATGCAATATGAAAAATAAACATTATTTGAATCTTTCTCAACCTCTTCAAAATATAGTTTGAGTTACACCTTTCTACATCAGCGGACCTTCTCTTCCATGGGCCTGTTTGCCCATTCAAAGGGCAAAATTTTGCCTACTGCAGTTTATTGTGTTTCTTAATCTACTGTGAGGTTTGTTTGTTTGTTTGTTTTACTACAATGTTAGGGGAGCTAGTCAAGAGAAAGTGTGATGTAGAAGCAGATATTTGAAATTAGATATAGGACTTTCAGGATGATATCCAGGTCCCTTTAAATTCAGTGGTCAAGCTGTCCTCATTTACAAAGATCTCAGATGTATCAAAAATGTATTTTTCCTTAATTTATGCCATTGAAAGGCCATGATAATTTTACATTTCAAATATTTTTTTCCTGTCCCAGAGGATATTCAGGATAAAGTGCAATTTTGGCTGAGAGATAATTCACTGAGATCAATTGTTCCTGTATTTTTTAGAGAGATCACCCCTCCTAGGCCAAATAATATTTATTGCCTAGTCAAAATCAAGCATCAAGCTATTACGTGTATTATGTTTTAAGGAGATGGAGAGACAACCTCCAGTTGTAGCAGTTCCAGAGTAATTTGCTTATCATGATAGAGCAGGCAGCAGAAAAACCCACAAGAGCTATCCAAAAGCAGTTACCAAAAAGCCATCAATTTCTTTCTATGTGTGTCCCTCACAACTGCTTCAGAAAACACTTACTAGACAGAGCCCCATAGAAACCGAACTGATCTCACATTCTCTTTTCAACTTGGAGAGTAACCCAAGGGATCTCCTCTCTCCATACTTGCCTTGCCACTAACTATTTATTTATTATTATATATCATATATCTTATATATCTTATATATTATATATATTATTTATTAATATATAATTATTTATAACTATTCTCACTAACATGTGAGAACATGAAAAGGGACCATTATAGGATGTAGAAAGTCAGTATATCTTTTTGGCTAAGATAAGGTGGATCGTTGTCAGAATATCTAATATGGCCTTGTTCTAGTGTTATATCATACAAATTTATATTCATGCATACATACGAAAACTAAATCCCCAAAAGTTCACATAATGAGATAGCAAAGTTGTCAGTGATTAGTGTGTATACCTTCAGATTTAATAAGGTAAGCAATCAACATCTAGTACTCAAAAGGAAAGTTTTCTATGGCAGAGTGAGAGAGGGGAAGAAAACTTTGTTTCCATCAGTAAGCAACAACTAAATTCAGCTTTGAATTCAGCTTCACACTTAGAAATAATGGAGAGAAGTAAGGCTGTTTTCATATTTGTCAGACTTTAAGCTAAAGTCTCCTACACTTGCTCTATGTTAGTACTAAATAAATCTTTATTTTATAAATTAAGTAGGTGGATGTGATGATAAGAAATTATTAACAGGCAGTTGTCAGTTGTGCCTTAAAGATGATGGAGAAGTACAGTTAATATAAGTCTTCTGCTGAATTTCACATCTCAGACACTTAGGTGTGCACATGGACAAAATTAGTCCTTAAGTAGAAAAGCAGTAATATAATATAATATTATAATATGTGTTGACTACTGTAATTTGCTTCCCATTCTGTTCTATTCTCTGGGTTACAACGCAAAACCCTTTGAGAAGTTTATGATCAGTGAATGATACAAAACAAGTGGGATAGTGGCAAAGGCATTTACAATTTTGAGTTCATGATCTCTCATGCTATCATAGGATAGGATAGGATAATTCATGATGACAAATACGAACAACACACTATCTTTCAGACAGCAAGAAAGCAATGTGATGGTACTCTGTGCTGAGCAACTACCATGGGTTAAAAGTTAGAGATGTGAGAAAATCATAAATGTGTATGCAGACAGTTCCTTATTTTCCTTGCCTTAAAGGAGAAAGAAGGGGGAAACGGCATGTGTTTTATGTGGAAATATTTGGCCATGGAAGCAACTGCTTCTAGAGACTTCTATACTGAGAAAGAATCGTGGTAGCTTTGCATTTAAGCTGTTGTGAAAATTCAGTTTGCATTGTTCCTTTCCCAAAGATCAGACAAAGCACATTAAGAAGAAATAAAGGCTTCTCTTCTCTAGTCTAGTAAGTCTAGTAGGTCCTTTAGTTTGATTTCTACCTTGTATTTGATGCAGTGCTGGTTTGTTTTCAGTTTTTTTAGTCAAACTTAAGAAGTGTTTTGATTCAAATTAACTTGTGTGGTTTTTTGCTGAGCAGGGGAGGAGAGGAGTGGAGTGGAAGAATGAAGCAAAATGTTTTGTTTTCTCAAGCCTTTAAAAACTTTTTAATTGAACGCTGGCAATTTTCTAAACAAAGATGTCATTTTGAATTGAAAACAGATGAGTTAATTTAAAAAAAAGTTTAAGCTTTTCTGAAATTAAAATTCCACAATAATATATTTACTACAATCATAATAAAACTAGTCTAATAATAAACTTCTTTTTTAGCAAAATATGTAAAAGTAATAAAGCCCTCAAAAAAAGCCCTCTGTTTCTGTTTGGTTTTAGTTTCAATTCCTGGCAGACACCACCTCATTTTATTTTATTTTTTAACTAGTATCATTGTTGTAAATTAGTTTCCTTGCCCTTTCATTTTCTCTCTTTCACCTTTCTTCCCTCTTTGAGTTCTCTTTGTTTTTCATGTTGATGTTTGTAAATGCAAGTTCTCAAAGAAAAATCAGTGAAGGTATAATAGCAAATACAGAAAGTCAGTCAGCATTCCACAGGACCACAACAGATAGGGCTCTATGTTAGGTTCCCTCTTCACCTTAAATTTCCATGACCTGTAGTGAGAAGAGCATGATGATTCTGAAAGAACTCCTAGAGGGTCACTCGCATTTCAAGATCTGTCTTGAAATTGCCTCAGTTGCATTGTTTCCATTTTCTTCAGCAGACCAGTTGTTTAGTTGTCTTTCATACTTATTGACTTTGTCCTTTTCCCACCATAGCAAAGCATGAGTTTTCTCCCTTCAAAAGCAGAAGAGAATGAAGGCATATATTTCTGGTTTCTGTTTGTCAAGATTACTGTGCTACACTAAGCATCTGTTACTTTGAGAAACCTTAAATCTAACTGTGGTCTCAAGAGATGAGCCTTCACGCTCATCTCTTTTCCTCAACTTTTCTGTTGGACTGCACTATTCTGTGCCTCAGGATTTCATTGCACGTGTTACACAAGTTGCGTGTGAGTCTAGTTAAGGGTTTCTGTGATATACTCTGCTCTGCAAAGCTTGATGTGTGCAAGAAGGTCACATGAAAAGAGCTGGTGTTCAGGTATGGTGTGAAGAAGAGCTGCAGTGCAGAGCTAAAACCAGAGATTTCAGTGGAAGGTTTTTCATCTGTAGTTGAGGGGGCTTGTTTTCTTACGTGTTCCTTGGTACAGTGGCTTAATTTATACCCTGGAAACATGGGCACAAAGAATTCATAAACTACAGGAATTACATTCCTCTCCCCCCAAATTTCCTGTCTCTTCTCCTAGTTTGTAGAAAGTTTCTCAATGTCAATTATGATAGTATCACATCCATGAAAAATAAAGGTGCTTTCAATAATAAAAGTAATATAATAATAATAAAAGAAAAATATTACTTAAAGGTTTTATTTTTTATGGTAAAGATGGTGTAAAATGGGGTTGCAATATTAAGCCTGTTTCCTTTTAATCCTCAGTATAACCCACACAGGAATTTCAATTGAATTTGAGACCTATTTATGTATTTTTCATTACTGAACCTCCTGGATCTCCAAATGGAGCTTTAGGAGACTACATTTAAGCTCCTGTTTATTAATAGCTTGGTCTTAATTTACAATACTATTGGACTGTTGTAGTCAAGAACTCCATTGTTTTAATTAGAATGGATGTGGGGATCAAAAAGCAGCCTTAGGAGAGAAACTAGAGAGCTTGATGTTCAGCCTCATAACTGAAGGCTGGAGGGAAATGTATAACGAATCTATACAAATGCGTAACAGAGATGAATGTGAGGGTCGGAGAGGGGGTTAGCTAAAGAGAGAGAGCTTAAGCTAAAGGACATTGTTGGCCCAGAAAGAAAAGGGCATCAACTAACTAAATTTAGACTCAAAAAAAATGATCTGATGGTATGAAATTTTTTCTCATGAGTTGGAACTGCCTTTCAATGGCTACAGAGAGACTCAGGCCAAACCTCGCTCAGAGGTAAATTCTGATGACTCTCGAAATGGGACTGTGGAATCAACTTGCATTTGCAGAGGTCTACTTTGATGCACTTTCTTTTCTAATGTTAAAAAAAAAAAAAAAGGAAATGTTTGAAAATGAGGAACTTAAACGATTTTTCTTCATACCATGATAATTTGGAGACTGATATAATAATTATATGAATGGAAAGTTTTACTAAAAGAAAACTTGGAGCTTATTTGTTCAGAACTTGTTTGTGACAATAGATAAAAATGAGTCTTGACTGTATGATACGTGCTGCATTGCTACATTCTTGTGTGATACCTCTAGATATATCTGGTAAACCACTAAAGGAGGTCTACTTACAAGATACAAAAGACCCTTATGTTTCTTTCAATGCCCCATGTACTTTATTCAAAAATAAACTCTTATTATGACACAATCTCTTAGATGTGTTGTAATCCTATGTGGTTTGTGGTCATAGTTTAGTAGGTTTGAATTACTGTCTTGGGTGCAATGAAACAGTTAGCTTAGGTGTCACAAATGCTACCCTGTTTCCAAACAAAGATTGGCTTCCTGCACTTGAAATATCTGAAGGTGTGACCTTTCTGTATCTATTTGTTTTAGGCAATGATTTTTTCTGGTCCACCATATCATTTAACACAGGATTTGCGTTTAACTTTTAAGAAGTGAAGAGCATACTCCATGCACTGACCAGAAATTCCTTATTCCTGACAGGAATTTGTATTTCTCAGAACTTGGCTGTACTCTTTTTACCAGCTTCTGCACATTTTTTACCAGCTTCTGGTGCATAACCATTCATGTTCTGAGGTCTTTGCTGTTCTCTAAGCTTGATTAGCTTGTACTGTATATATTTATATAAATACATGCTTTTTTTTTTCCTGCTCTATTTGCTCCACCAGTGTTGGATTACTTTATGTAAACTTTTACATCAGGCGTGTGAAGCCCCATAAATGTATGTTGAAAGCCAGGTCATCTAAACTTGGAAG
This sequence comes from Gallus gallus, assembly GCF_016699485.2. Classification (NCBI taxonomy): domain Eukaryota; kingdom Metazoa; phylum Chordata; class Aves; order Galliformes; family Phasianidae; genus Gallus; species Gallus gallus. The sequence goes on from NC_052533.1 coordinate 50,458,971, forward strand.
GTCTAATGAAAATTTGCCACTCCAGACAGGGCAAAGCTGTTGAAAAGAAGCTTTTTTAGGAATTTATGCCTGGGTCAGAGGAGAGTTAAAGCAATGTACAGATGGTAGCTATGGAAACAATATCTACAATTGTCTAGATGGTCATGAGGAAGGTAAGCAATGAACAAACCATACCAAATAAATGTACAGGATGTGCTGAGACTGTGGTAAAACAAATTCACTAAGAAAAAGAGAACTAGAGGCTTGCTGGCAGCTGCACAGTTGTTTCTGTGTAAGATTTGTGCAGTGAATATAATCCTAGCCAAGGGTTGTGTTGCACATCTGCCTTGACCCTAATGCTGAAGGTTCCAATATAAACATTAAAAATAAAAAATAAAACAACTCATGCCTTCCAGCCTTCCAGCATAGCACTCAAAGTCCACTGCTCTCTCTCAAGTAGTTTTAGTATGTCCAACTTCCCTTGGTTACAATATTTTTAACTTTCAGCTTTTCCTGCCTCTGCACTGACCTGGCACTTACTAGGGATGTTGTATATGTGGGTTCATGTGAATGGAACAGAATTAAGTAGAGGAAGATGGGCTATACTGATATGTTTTATCTGCTGTATGACACTTTCTTGCACAAAAAGATGTAAGCTGAGAATTTCCCTTGCAAACCTCGCTTAATTCCATAAGCAGAGCTTTATGTGATATGAGATGAATCTCAAGGGCTAAGGCAATACGCAGAGAGAAATGAGAGTGGAGGCTATTAACAGTCTTTATGTTTTGCTGTCTAGCTTTGTTCAATTGGTGAAATGAACCAGGTTTCAGTATTATGCTTTTGCTATTTACTTCTCAACCACTTTTTCCATCACTGTATTCCATCAATAAAGCATGAGAAAATTGAGCAGTAAGATTCTGCAAATAGTTTCATTGTTAAACCTTACTTGTTAAAGTGCTTAATCAAAATAGTTGAAAAAAGAAGCTGCAAGGGTTTGAGTTTGGGTGTGTGGGATGTATTTGTCTAAATGAGTCAGAAAACTAAGAAGATATTTAATTAGTGTAACAAACCCTGTACTGTTAGTAGAATGAAACATTTTCATTCTGCTGAGCCTTGATAAGACAGTTGAAAAGTGGGGCTGAAGCACCATAGCCTAGTTTTTATGCAACAGCTCACTTGTGGGGACATTTATTTATGATTATAGGAGTCCTGGACAAAGACAAACCCTTCACTGACGGGATTCAAACCTTCCCCTAAATCCTGGGAGTGGGGGCAGGCTGGGCCTTAAACAAGCTTCTATTCTATTATATATGCTTATTATTTTTGGTCTTGTTCTAACTGTTGTAAAATCTGTAAATTATTCAAATAATTTGAGGTTGTTTTTTTTTTTTTTTTTAAGTCAGTGTATATTGGCAATTGGGGCACTTTGTGCAGGGACTGACATCACTTGAGTTATCGTTCCTGGTTTGGTACTTATGCATACATATTTCTATTATGTGCAGAAGAATGCACAGCAGATCTTGAAATCCCCATTATGTAATCATTAGATTTTTCTTGATTGCTGCCCTGTGTGTTTCTATGTCCTTCAGCAAAGAAAATGTGCCTGTTTTATGTTTTGCAAGCAAATTTTGCTCAAATCTTTGTGCAGTATCATCTTTGTGCAGATCAAAGAGCACCCTAATGTTGTTTGTTCACTTGTCATCTGCACAGGCATAGATAATTGTCTTCTTATATAGGTGGCCAAATCAGACTACTAAAAATGTTCTCCTATTTGCAGTTATTCTCTGAAGGTAATTTCCTGGATAATCTGTGACACACTATAAATTTGTGAAGAGAAAATTTTATAGTTCACTGCTAATCATAATAGCAGAGCTCTTGTTCCAAGAATGAGGGCCTAATTACCTTCTGAAATTCCAAAAAATGAGACTGACTACAGTATATTTTACATCACGCGCTGAAGTTATTTTAAGATATGAGCAATTTAAATCTTTTTCAATAAAGGCTTTTTGCACAGCACTTTAGGAAATCTGTGTATAAGTGGGTTTACTGAATCACTTACTTTCTTGGCATTTATTCAGGGAGATGCAAATCCTGTTAACTGGCAACTATATATAGATGTCATGAATCCATAGCCATAATTTAATTAACTTTTTTTTCTTTTTTTCTTTTTTAAAAGTCTCTGTAGAAGAAAATAAAGTTGAATTCTGTGCATGTTCTTTGTGGTAAATTCATATGAGGTTAATTTACCTTCCCTAGGCAAAAGCTTGAGTATATCAGTCTTAAAAATTTTGATCTATTTGAATTATTGTCCTCAGTTTAACAATGAAACTTTTTTTTTTTTTAATTTCCTCTTTAATTTTAATTGTTTTCACTCATAAGAAGACTCAGAAATCATTAACAGAATCCACTAGTGGTGGTAGCAATAATAATAATTTTTAAACTCAAATTACTGAATATTGTGATACCTTTCACTGCTTGCAATGCTTCAGAAACAGTCAGTCTCTCAAGGGCCTGATGCTGGTCCATTCAAACTGATCTAAGTTCTTCTGTCACTTCATATTCTGTATCAGCAGAAATTAGACCTGTGGCTTTTTGAAGGAAGCTGTTTTAATTTACTTATTGAATTTTAATTGCAAAACGTGAAAAGTAAGATTTTAAGTTCTAGTGAGAAGCATCCCTGTCTTGCATATTTTTTTCATTGTTATATCTTCATTTGTCCATGTCACTATGCTCACAGGTTTCCTGTATGCACATCAATTTCCTACCTTCTTATCTTTTTACCTGTGTGGTGTTAGTGACTATTTAGTCTTGGATGATGAGGTTGTGGTTGCTTGCCCAGGCTCATTGCTCCAGACATGCTACCTGAGGTTCATGTTGTCTCAACATTTAGGCTCTAATTCTGAGCTCCACTCTGCCCAAGGCACCTGCATGTGTCTGTGGGGCCTAACTGTGCTCTGCAGTGGGGCCTCTGGAAGCGGCTGTGTGGCATCACTTCACTGCACGCAGCAGCAGGGCAGGCCCTGCCACCATCTGAGCACACGTCAAGCTGGTAGTTGAAAGTAATTTCACTGTAATTTTCTACTTGTGTTCCCGTCTTTTTGTCTCCTTGCTGTTCAGGGTCTGTCAAGATAACAGCATTGCTTTTCCATACAGCATTTGAAACTGCCTGACTAGTCCTATCTCACAAGATCTACCCTTCTCTTCCTTAGCTTTTAATATGGCTTCCAACAACAGAAGCATCTTGGTTTCTCTTGTGGATGCTCCATGATCTGGAAGTCCCTCAGGTCATCACTTCAGCATGCTTTCCTAAATTAACAGCCACATAACTCGTGTGTACATTTGTAGAAACTGTTGTAAAATGGAGGAATACAGCTGTCTCCAGTATTCTAAGCTCGTAGCATAAAATGCAAAGTATTATAATTGATTTTTGTCAAAACTGACATGGCTAAATGGAGATTTTATAGGTATTTGCACATTGTAAACGGACTGGGGATTTTTAATGATTGTGGCAATTACTGTGAGAAAAAGCTAAACACATTTTATCAGTTCGGAAAATGAACCTGTTGGTGCAGTTGGGTTTTGGAGTAGCCTTCAAGAAGGCGGCTTGTCTGTCCCTCACAGTAGCCTCTCACTTCCAGCACCTTGGTATGGGGCTTTGCAGTGTGTCAGCAGAGATCTGCCACTGCTTCCTGAGCTGTGACATGGAAGGAATATTTAGTGTGGGTGGCTACAGGAAATGTAAGGAGCCATATAAAATTAAGTATTAAAACTCTCCTCAGTACAGTCAGGCTAGTGGGTTATTATGTAAATTTTATGTTAATTTACATTTAGGGGGTGCTTGTTGTGGTAAAATAAAACTTGCATATTTCTTTATTAAATTTATCAAATGATTCTGTTTTTTGTTGTTTGTTTGTTTGTTTGTGGCAATGGTGGCAGATCTGTATGCATGGTTGTGTGAAGTACTGACTCCTGCACTCTAAGGTTTTCATAGACCCACAGAATTGCTGAGGTTGTCAGGGCCCTCTGGAGGTCATCTCCTCCAAACTCTGCTCAAGCAGGGGCACCCACATCTGGGTCCCTCCAGGCTGCTTTTGAAGATCTCCAAGGAGGAGACACCATAGCTTCTCTGGGCAGCCTATGCCAGGGATCTGCCACCCACACAGCACAGAAGTGCTGCTTGTTTTACAGAGGGAACCTCCTATATTCTAGTTTGTGCCCATTGGAAACATTCTGACTCCATTTTCTTTGCACTCACTGTTAAGGTATTTATAGACATTGATGAGATCCCCCTGAGTCTTCTCCAGACTGAACAGTTCCAGTTGTCTCCATCTCTCCTCATTGAAGAGGTGCTCCAATCCCTTTACCATCTTGGTGGCCCTTCACAAGACTTTCCATGATGCTCACATTTCTCATGTACTGGGCAGCCCAGAATTGGATCCAGAACTCCAAAAGTGTCCTCCCCAGCACTAAGCAGAGGGAAAGGATCACCTCCCTTGACCTGTTGACAATGTTCTGCCTAATGCAGCCTAGGATACTGTTAGTCCTCCTTCTGCCTGGCTCACAGTGCTGGAGTCTAGGAGACTTTACTAATGATCTTATCTAAGGCTTGGTGAATGACAAGCATTGATCTTAATAGCTTTCATCCAAGGAGTTAGCAGAATGATGTTTTGAAGTATTTTTGTCCTAAAAATACCTACAATGCTTCATATTTAAGAGCAGGAGATAAATAGATTAGGAGGAAGGCTGAGGAATAACAAAACCTCCTTGTTAACAGACTCAACTTGGACTTTAAAAAAGCTGCTTTTCCAGCTTCTATTTGTATACAATGTCAAAGGGGTTAAGCAGTGATTTTTAGGACAAAATCTGCAGATGCTATGAATCTATATGTTGTAGTAGCTGTTGTAGCTTGAAATCAGCACTGGAACACATTAGCAACTTATCAACTGCAGTGACTTTTTACTCATGTTCCTCTGTCTGAAACAGGGAAAGTGTCTGAGTAGGAACGTCTCACAGAGTATGTTCACCCATACTTTGCTGAAAAAAGTGAACTGCTTCTGGTGCCATAGCTTGATCCTTTGAATGCAGCTGGAATGTTTCTGTATTATAGTGAGAATTATATTAAAATGATCTGGGGGGATTTCTGGACACTGTGGCTTGGAATGAAAAGTATCTGAGCATCAGAAGGAACAAAATATTTTTTTTCACATTTTGTACAATTAAAAGATGAGGATCAAAAAACCACCAGACATTTATATGCTATGCAAGAGTAGTCAGAGTTACAATAAGAAGTGGGAAAAGAGCACTGAAAGTGGTTGCTGTATCACTAGAAGTAATTCTTATACTGAGAGGATAAACTAGCATTGAGAGTCTGTGATCAGGAGGAAACTTCTCCAGGCTGGCACTGCTCATCCTATGGCCATCTACCAAGAAGGTTTTGCTGCATCTGTTTCTCAATTAGTTAGGTCTACCCTCTGCTGAAAACAGGGTATCAGGGAACACGAACCATTAGTCTCATCTAGCATGGGACCTTTTTCTTCTGTAATGTGCAAAGCAGGGAAACTGAAAGAATTAGGTTCTGAGAAGTTTGGAGTGAGAGACGAGTGAGGACTGGTACTGCAGTAATTCATACCATTACATTCCAGACTAAACTAAGGTGCTACGGTTGGTTGTTTTTTTGTTTTTGTTTTTGTTTTTCTTTCCTGTAAGTTTTTTTGTCTCACTACTTTCTATATTCCCCACATTCCTCCCACTCTGAATCTTTTCATTATTAATTTGCTATGCTCACTGCAGAACTACAGAACTTTAATTCACATTCAAGATAAGGTCTTGACAAGGTCCCATGAAAATTAGATAGAGCTTTTTTCCTAAATCCAGTCATTCTTGTCTTCTTGTTTTCCAATAATTACCTTGTCTACAAGAAATACTGTATTTCTATATTGTGCCCAAATATACTAAGAAAGTGCTTCTACTAGCTTGCCTACTGGTGATACATCTTTCACGTTCACAATTGTAATTTTTTGATTGTCTTACCTTCATCTAAATGTATAATGAATGAGTTGCATTTACTTCACGTTATCAGTACTCTCACTAATTTAAGTTTTTGATGCATACATTCTTTGTGTCCCTTGACATCTACCGATGGAGACTTGGGATCAGGGTTCGCTCAGACACTCTGGAGTCTTGGTCACAAGCTGAGATGTCCAAACTTGGTGCTCTCCCCGACTGTAATTTTTCCATGTATTTCCATGTATTTTCCTTGGCAGATGTATATCTGTTTCTTTCATTTAATCTCATTTTTTTTGGAGCAATTAGTCAAACAATAAATGTAAGAGATTTTTTTTTTTCCAGTCCGCATATTACCCTAATCTCTATCAGAGGCCTTCTTGTCTCCAGCTGCAACAATGGTCCAGAGTTGGTTGTTTTTTAATGTCCTGCATCTCTAAAAAGGTGAGATTTAATTTATGTGTTCGTTCTGTGTCACTTAAGTCTGTTACATTCTATCACTTGCAAGATCATCTTGTCCCATTTCTGGCCCCAGTACAATAAAACACTTAAGTACATCTTTATCTCTAGTCAATTAAATACTCCTATTGTCTCTGATATTATTTTGTTGCCTTCCTATGAAAAAGTATCTATTTCCTGGATAAATAAAATTTGGTTTATTTGGCAGGGTCAGGGACATTCTACCTTCCCCTTGCAAACAGAATGTTTCTGAATCTTGAAGGGTCTCTGTCATGTTTTACAGAAAGTAGGAAGTTATATACCTCTGTAAGATGAATTAATTTCTACGTGGTCAAGTCTCTTCTCCAAGAATGCAAACAGGTGTGTCGAACCATAGAGAAACCAGATTCAAAATCTGATAAGGACTTTCTTTTCCTCTGCTTGCAGTAATGATCTCCATCTCATTATCCGCTGTATTCTTTCACACTGTCTGCTTGATGTTCTTCTACTTCTAATTTGGTGTAATTTTGTTCTTTTCTTTTAAACATTTCATCCAAATTACTACCTTGACATTATATTGAAAGTGAGGATTATTATGAGTTTTCAGGGGTGCAAGCTTCATCAGTGTTTTCCAAGTTTTGTGTGAGAGCTTTCCCCTGAACTTATTTAAATGCCATACTCAGGCCTCTGTAAGAACTTTTTAAAAATGAAAGAAAAATTTATATGTTTATTTTTCACTCTTTCTTATGTCAACAGTTGCTGCTAGCAGACTGTAGGATGTGGGAAAGCAGTACATACGACTGCTATACTGATTCTTCATTGCAAATATAAGGGTAAAATGTTAAATAAATAATTGTGAGATTAATTAATTTACAAAGCCTACAACCTATGTATCATCTAAAGGTTGTTTTTTCATGAAACATTTCATGGTTCAAATATGTTAATGCAATGTTTCCCTTTTTCTTATCTATCCTAAAATGGTAGAGCATGAAGCAATCCCATTCTGAATGAAGGCGGATATAAAAATAACTCTTGCATTTATGGCATTTGCTTTTAGGATATTCTATTAGCTTTTCGGCTTTAATTTAGCTTTACAAGCTGGTGAGAAAAACATTACTAACTACACTCTTTTCCACATAAGTAAAGGCATGGAAGGGCATATACTAACATTTACAAATACAAGTATGGGTTATGCACCACATAACTTACGTTAAGCTATCTAGCTGACTTGTATTTCCCAGTGTAGTTTTGCTATTCAGTTCTGGTAGTGTTGCAGGTATCTGTTCCAAGGCTGTAAAACTCCCTACAAAGTGCAAGGAAAGAAGAAACTGGACCCAGAAGGGGAAGAAAAGAATGTGTCAGATCTTTTTCCACATTATACTTGTCCAAATAATAGTTCTGGTTACACTGAAGTAATCTGAAATTAAAAGTTCATTGCAATAATTAATGTTTTGATACCACAGCATTGTATGTCCTGATGACATAATGATTAGTACCAGATCCTAATAAACAACAATTTGTTTATTGTATGTATTGGCCCATTGAAACATTTTAAATGGGTAAATTGGATACCGACTGTATTTGTGAACCTCTTGGACAAATTGTCACCAGGCTATGGTATACTTGGTTCCCACTGCAACACTTGAACTCCTGTAGGTGGTTCTGGTTATGGATCACAAATGAAAATACCCTATTCATTCAGGCATGTCTCCAGAATTCAGAGCTCTGAGAGAATGTTGTGTCACTTTGAATGATAAAGAATGCCAACTGCATTTAGTCTCTGCAAGATCTCCTTGCCAGGCTATGAGTAATACCATGTTGTACATTCTACATTTTGTGTTCCAAATTACATACTCTGTGTTCATTGTTCTAAGTCATCAATTCTGTACATGATGGAAGCAAAATCATTTTCACATAGTTTTATTACCTTTTTTCTCTCCAACGATTCTCAGTTAACAACACAAGTTATTTTATGAGGGATGCTCCAAAAGTAATGCCTCCTATTCGTTGCTGGCTCACAACATCAGAGGTAGATATTTATGGTATGGCAGTAGATGATGAACCTTCCCACAAATATTCCGTTACATTTTGTTACCATGTGACAGATGGTGGCAGAGGGGCAGCATGACAGAATGGTATCTGACACGGAAGTGCCTATGAAGCAAAGGTATGTCATTGAATTCCTCCATGAGGAAAAATAATTGCACCCATTGACAGTCACTGACTTTTGCTGAATGTTTATGGAGACCAAACAGTGGATGTGAGAACAGTGAGGTGGTGTGTGATTCATTTCAGCAGTGATGGTAGTAACAGTATATCACCTCTACTCATGCAAATTTTTATGAGTGCAGCCTGCAGGCTCTTACTCAATACTGGCAAAAATGCAGAGCTAGTGGTGGTAACTGCTGAAAAATTGTGTTTTGTAGTTGACAGTGTGCTCTATCTATTAGTGTTATTGGGCTCATTGTATCTGTTGCAGTTTCCATGGAAGCATTACTTTTGGAGCAATCTATGTAAATGAAACACAACCAGTTTAGTACAATTGAGAAGAGAAATGTTTTTTTTTTACCAATGTTGCAATTCAAGCGTTGTATTTGATTCAGGATAGAGGTGAGTATTTAACAGCTTTGAATCATCATTACTGCAATGCTTAGCATAAAACTTGTCCTAAGTGTATCTTTGAAAATATACCATCTGGGCTTCAGTAGACACAAAAGTGTAAGTAGCATGAATTATTGTCTGAAATTCCTGAAGTAATTTTGTGCATACTCAAATAACTTGGTCGTAGACATTCCATCAGTTTAAATGATAGGACAAAAAGTCCCAAAGCTATACAACAAACAATTTTGGCTTACTCCTTGGATGGATGCTTATTGTTTTAAAAGACAATGGGAATTGTCATAGTGTTTTGGATTGTATTAATAAATTTATTGTCAGGATTACTCCAGTTTTGTATGTTAAGACTTGATACTACTTGCATTTTGAAGAAATCCTGTGGTATTTTTCAAGTTTTCCATCACTTTTCCTAACCACTCTCTTTCAAAATCCTTTTAGTTTTCATAGTGAACAATCTAGAAGTCACTGATAGAAAATAAAAGTGGAACCCCACAATGCTATTTAAAGAAAAAAAAAAAGAAAAAAGAAAGAAAGAAAAAGGCAACAGGCACTATTACTTTGTCCACGTTTAACATATTTTCCTAAAATTTCCCACAGTTACTGGCTCAATTTCACCCCTACTTGTGGAAGAAAAGGTAGAAATGCTAGTACACAGGGCACTGATGTGAGCTGGTGTTTCAGATCATCCATTGTTATTTATTACTATTTATAACTTGTTTATTACAGTTTCTAGGAACCAGAGTCATGGATTAAACCCCATTGAGCTAGGCACTAAGCCAGTTCTGGAGAACGAGGCTATCCCTGGAACACTGGGTTAAAATGTGATAGTTAACGTTCTGTTGAGCAGTCAACACGAAAATGTCTCCTTAGTTAATAGAAACACATAGGCATATGATACAGCTCCTGGGAAATTAAAATAATAGCTTGTGTGTTTACAACAGCTTGGGAGATTGTTCTTCTTTTTCCATTGTAAGAACAACTCATTTCTTCATGTTTGATTCTGCACTCTACAATAGAAGTACCTAAGAAATACATTTTTTAAAATACTTTAGGGATATAAAGAGTGGACACTCATCGTGTAAGTCTTAATGTTGTATGTAGCTTTTGTTTCCCAACAGCAGATGTAGCAATAACTTGTCATTTGTGTACTTAATGTGATGCCCTTTTCCTTACTGTAGAACATGAAAAAATGAACTGTAAGAACATGTTGTCTTTTTTGTCAGAACTTCAGTAATATGAATATATTACTACATACATTGCTATACTCACCCTTAAGCAGATACGACCAAGTTAGTAGACACATAAATGGCAAAGAATGGAAGTACTTGGAACTGTAAATACCATTAAGTTCACAATAACATGGAATCTGCTATTTCTAGAGAATTCAAAATGTTTTTATTGACTAGAGATCAAGCTGTAGTTTTAAAACCACTTCAACTTATTCGCTGATTATTTCTACTAGAATACGTTACTCCAGCACATTACTCAAAATTGAACCTCTGTTTCAGAAGAAGTTGTGTCACTGCCCATTCAAAACAGACACTTGTACCAGAATAGATGTTTTTACCTCTGTAACTTATTCCTGTAAGAAAAAGACAAAATACTTTTCATGTTTTTAGGAAAAGATGAGATTTCAATAACTGTAATATAGAAATAATTGGTGCAGGCTTGTTGAAGTACTGATTTATCTATATTCTTACTAGTAACAAACTGAAATTGCATGCTAAATGAAGCTAGTACAGTGTAAGAAATGAACCTGGAGCATCTTTACTTGTGCTGAATTTTGTTAGTACTTGATAATGCTATGACTGTTCCTGCTTTGATACCAAATGCAGTACTGTTGGGAACTTACCATGTTGCGTAATCAGGTTAGCATTTATTTATGGATTTCTGAATCTCATTCATCACTACTGAAATCATTTCCTGAAGATATTGTTAGAATGCTTGCTCATTATTTTATCAACTTTCCATTGTATCATATTTTTGATTAGGGAGGCAAGGTAGCATTTTAAAAAAAAAGAGAGAGAGAGAGAGATGTGAACTTGAAGTCCAATGGATAGACTTTCATATTTCATTTTTGCACATTTCTGATTTTTTTTTAGATATTACTATTTCTTGGTGCTCGTTGTAATGAATAAATTACTTTTAATTCATAACAACTTCAGTCTTGAGAGTAGAACAATGCTTGGGAAGTTCAAATGACCTCTATGGTAGTGACATCTAGAAGTTCTGTACTTGAGAGGCTTACAAGGCTTGCACTGTCTCACAGCCCTTTGAGGGTCTCTCAGCCTTAGGTTCCTTCTCCATTGACTTTGGGAAGAACTGTTCTCTCCCTTTGTTTCCACCTGTGCCACCCAAAACTAGAATCCCACTGCTCTTTTTTTTTTTTTTTTTTTTTTTGATTAGCATTTTCCTGACATCTGTACTGAAACGCAACTATTTCTTCCTTTTCTTTAAAAGCATTTCAATTTTATATTTCCTTTGTGTAGGTAATTTTACCACGTTTCTAGCTACAGGCAACTATAGTCTTACACATCATAGTAAGTACTGATTTCAACAGTAATCTTGCTGAAATTAGATTTTTTTTTTCTGATAAGTCATCACTATATTACGTGAATACTATAATTATAAGTAGCGTAAGTGAAGACCTACTTTGCTCCCTCCCACATCCAGCTAGTTTGCTAGTGCTACCAGGCCCTCAACATCATTCCCACTTAAAACCTACAAGTATGACACATTACCTGACAGGAAAACAACTGTGCAGCTGCCTGTCTCATTGTGTCCACATGATGAATCAAAGGAGAGATGATGGAAACTCAAATTCAATCAAAGGACATTACACTAAGAATTGCAAGATCTAACAATTCAATAATCCATTAGTAGCGATATTTAATATTTCTTAACTAGAAATGGGGCCTTTTTTTTTTTACAGCTCCAAGCTGTAAAAGAGTGTTAACTCTGCTTTAAAAGAGGCACAGGCGAAGTCCTTTTATGAAGACTGTCTGGAAAAGATCCAGGAAGCCACGTATCATTATGCTTGCCTTTACTGATGAAACATTTTAGAAACAGGTCAAATTCCTCCTAGAATTGTCACAACATATCTGAAAAAATCATGTCTATGAATGTCTTTTTTTTTTTTTTTTTTTGAGAAGGCTGGTCTTCATGGCATGATTTGAATTTTTCCTACATATATGCACACACACCTGCACATTTTGGTTTGGTTTCATTTTTCAAAGCAGTCTGTGCACTAGGAGAGAAGGTATAAGAAGATATTTGACAGTATGGTCAATTTTTATATTGCAATAATGTGGTATCAGAATGTTTTGAATGGAAAAATGATGTCTTACGTGATTCTGTTTCATTTAAAATGGGAAAAGATTTCTAGTGTAGTTTCTAGTGTAGATAGGTCAAAGAAAAAGAATTTGGAAGATCTTCATTGTGGTTTTTCCCTTGAGTAATTTACAGTATGCAGACGGACTATAAATAGGTTGTAGGAAGGCTGTATTTTTTTTAATTTTTTTTTTTTAATCAAGGAAATTCTTGTTCACAATTCATGAATCAATAGTTTTTTTTCCGTTAGGGAGAATGTGACTGAAGTCTTTTAAAATGACAGTGGAATACTCCAGTTAGCTTGACTATAGAAATAAAATGTTATTTGGATCAGACAGAGAGGAACATGAACGCATTACATAATTTCTCATGCTTTATGCTGTTCTCATGTTAAGAGAAAAATATCTAAAGCCAACTTTGACAGATAGTCCCAATTTCTGCAAGGAATGATGTACTTGCACATAATGAGTGTGGGCTCACAATCTCCTCACTTGCTCAACAAATGTATAGACAGCGTAAGTTTCTGTTCATGTCTTTCCTATGATGGAGCTTCAAATCAAGGGTGGCAAATGCTCGGCATAGATTTTAGCTTTAACAACTCTTTTTAAGTCATTACGCTGGATCACATTCTTTTGTCTCTTTTGTATAGTCTACCTTTTCAGTGTCATACTGCCACTAGTATTATGCAATTTTGTCACTGACAGTTTGGGTCAGATAACTGAAATCTTTTAATTTTAATTTTTTTTAAGTGTGATGAGTGCTGAGGGTTCAGTAATGTCTGATTTTTGTTGCTTAGGAGTGTGAAGGAAATGTTGGGAGAGGAAGCTTTAATTTTGAATTTCCAGATATGTCTCTTTTGCAAACATGACTGGAACTATTGCTAGAACTGTCTGTCTTCTGTTATATTACTACATCTGAGAGTCCAAGAATGAAGAACAACTGTGACATGTAAAGGTGTACTTAGATGAGAAATTATTCTTCCTTAGAAATGATTCATGTGGATAGCCATGTCACATTTTATGGCAGTTTAGATACAAGGTCAGAGGCAAGTTGAGGAATGTGTTTCAGCTGAAGCAATTTATTTTCAAAGTATTTCCTCATATGTAATGTTTCTTGGTAAATATGAAAAGTTCTCGAAACACGACAACTCATCTGAATAGTCATGGACCACATGCTGTAATCAAAAGTTCCCTTTAGCCTGAGTGGACAATTTTTTTTGTTGTCAGTATCACTGAAATATCTTTGTGCTTTATTGCCTTGCCACTGTTAAATAATAGTTTCAGACATTTAAGTAATACCTGCTAATTTTGTGTTTAAGGCCCATTTTGTTGCATTCATTTTTCTGTATTATTTCTATTAGCAATAGGCATAGTTCAGGATGCACTCCATTGCTACTTAAGATGGAAACAGAAACCACAGCACCATCTTCACTGTAAGCAAAACTCTTCACATCTATCAAGTGTCTGAACAGACAAAAGAGCTTTGATCACTTTCAGTCTCTTTTAAGAAGGGACTTGTTTTAATTATAGAATGCTTTAGCTATTACTACACATTTGCCTGGCACAGCTGGCATATGACATCATTTTACAAAAGCTTGGGTTTCTTTAGAGCATTCCAGCCTTAGGCTGCTGTTCTTAAAACTAAAGAAGGAGCATTATTTTTCCACCAACTGAAGAAGGTATCTTTAAGTTAGAGCCAAAAAAAATAAGTTGATAATCCAGAACCATTCCCAAACAATGACCACAAAGCAGCAGTCACCTAATGAAGACTTACTCATATTCACCACTGTTCTATTTCCGGTGACCTCATGACAATACCAAAAATTTTCCCATTCCCTCATACAGAAAAAATAGGATAGAATTTCTGGTAATCCCCCCCACCAGTTTTCACTTATAAAAACATATTGTTCTCCCTAAAACATTGCAGAGGAATGCTTTTGTTTTCTTATGTATGCTGTGTAGAATGTATACTATAGATTAAATGCTGCATTTACAGTAGAGATTAAATGCTACACAAGGTCAGTATAATATAAGAAGAAATTGTCAGGTCTGACAATTAATAATGAAGACAGTAAGTAAGATGATGTCTGAGTTTGATTGATACGTATGTTTTATATGTAAATACAGTAGTAATATTTGATGTCACTGATACCTATCCACATTTTTTAAAAAATTTCTTGAATTATAGCAAGGTATAATGAAATAGGTCTGGTTAATTAAGTTTCAGTGTTATTTTAGGTGAGCAGAGTAGGAGGGATATTCTCAATACCATTTAAGCAATGAGCAGCTATACACATATCCCAGTATTTGGGCTTGTTTGCGCTTGTCTTCAATCAGTTTTACGAAAAAAAAAATCCTATGTATGGATACATAATGATGTAAATCATTCCTTTTTTTACTTTTTTTTTTTCTTCTCATGTAGCACAGTATATTTAAAACTTAGCATACTATAGCTACAATATTATGACAGGGGCTGTCTGAAGTTAAAATTTTATCAAAACCTCACAAGTTCATTGAATGAGTTTCTAGAAACAGACAGCTGAACTAAATTTTTACTGCCTGGTGTTTGTCCAGTTTCAATTTTTTCCTCAGTTTTTAGGGTGAATGAGTTTGATTTTGGATGTTTCAGTATCATCAGTGTAGAGTGCTTATTATAATAAAAGAAAAATATACACATCCCTTAGTGAATCTTGATGTGAAATGAAGGATCAGACATGGAGAATTAATCTAGGCACAGGTTTTTTTTTAACACTGTTGTAAATATTTTGGTAATATTTTTCTATAAATTTAAATCTCTTACTTCCCCAATTGTATAAGTGAAGGATTTTATTTAGGATTAACTTAATTTCAGCAGCAGAAATCCTATCCCAGACTGTTATGTATTGCATATGTTCATTCCTACCCCACACCATTTTGGTGATTTATAAGTTTATCTTTCTACTAACTTCAATGTAGGTAGAGCCACATTTGCAATGTATGGAAAAATCGATGAAGACTAGTAATCTTGGGATATGTTTATATTAATGTTCTTTAGAAAACTTGTCAGTTAACCACCATCTGGTGACTTTTCTCATGGTAAATCTCAGCAAGTATTTAGCTTATTCAGTCATTAGTTGGTATTACTAAGAATTTGCCATAAAAACCCTCATTTTCTCAGAATTACTAAGAAAATACTCCGATATTATTTGAAGGAAATTCTGAAATGTAAATTTATCATTAATACTTGTATTCTGATAGCTTTTGATCCAAATTTCACGTCATATGACGTTGCTTAATGGTGTAAAGATATTTCTGAGTTTTTCTGGTTTTATGTACATAATTCAAAAAGCTACAGTCTTTTACCTATACTTAAGTATATTACAAAAGTTATAGCTCATGATTTATTAAATCAGTGAATAACTTGTGTATTTCCAACTCAGGCACTATAGTTGGCATCAGGAGTTCAAAACTTTATTAAACTGGATGGGTGTGAATGCTATTCAATACCATTTTACATTTGGCAATTTTATCCTTCTGTTTACATAAGGTTGAATAACATTTTGTTTTCTTAAGCTTTGGATTTGCATGCCTTCAGAAAGAGAACCTCATTTTCTATTTTAGAAAAATCTCTCTGAGGTGTCTACAGAGAGCATCTGCATAACAAAATTAAACAGTGGAACTGTAGTCATCTTTATCACACTAATCCTTCCCCGGGGATTAGACTGTATTTATTGTAGTGTCTGAAGTCTTTCAGCAAATTTAACACGAGCAGATTCATATTATCTTTAACTACACTATTTAAACCCTGTTCAATTTAATGCTCAGATAAGTAACATTCTTCAGAAGCCACTTATATGTCCAGGCTGAGAAGTTGGATAACGTCATTGACAGTCATAGTAGCTCTGATTTAGGTCTATTAGCGTGACATATTGAAACCTCATTAAATTTCTATGTTACATTCAGGGATGGCAGCCTTGTCAGTTGGTGAAAGTTGCATGTTGTAACCAGCTATGTTTTCAATTCATGAGACCTCTCTCATGGATTTTGCTCAGAACTCTCTCAAGACATCCCTAACTGTGTTACCATTTAATGATGATCTGAAGCTGAAGATGTATAACAAGGTTGAGAAATATTTACCCTAAAATAGCAAATCTAATGTAAGTTCTTTTCCGTCACTATTTTTTCATACCTCTGAAGACCATAGACAGTAGGGAATCCTGAACCACTACTGATTAAGGCTGTTATGTACAGCCAATGCAGCATGATGTCACTCACAAACACCATCCTGATTCTCCCTCCCAGGTAGCTAATGTGGTGAAAATTCTGTAGTGAAAATACTTTCTTCTCAGCCCATGACAATGCAATTGTGCTGCCTGTAATTGTAGGTCTAGCATGACTCATGGCATCTTGCAGTTCTGTAAATGCTACATTATACAGTAAAGGTCTATGTTAAATGACCCGAGTCGCACCACATGCAGTGTGTCCGTTCATTACAGGACTTCCACACCTTGTGAGAATGCTTCTTTATCTTTTTTTAGTTTACAGCCTACACTCTCAAAAAATGGAAGCTTAGAAGATTATTCTCATTAACTTTTTCTCTCCAGAGAGCTTATGAATTTACTTCAGACCAAAGTAACCTGAAATCACAATAAAAGCAGTTCTCACTCTTCAAATTGAAAATGCACATTGAAACTTTTGCCCTTATTTTTTGGATTATTAGAAAATTTCTATCTTCATCCAGTGGAAGACCACTGCATTTTTAATCACTGACCTCAGTTTGCTTGTAGACCAAGATGTTCTCTGGTTCTTACTGTGAGATTGTATCTTTTTGGCTAATAATTACAGAGTTTGGGGGTTAAAGGGAGAAGAAGAGATCACCTAGTCCATCTCCCTGCCCCCAGGCAGCATCAGCTAATTCTGACAGATGTTTGTCTAACCTGCTCAAAACTTACAGTAATTCTTTAAGGACCCAAGACAGTCCATTACAGAGCTTCACTGCCTTTACTCTAGGGTGTTTCTTGTTAATGCTTAAATAATTTCTTTTCTTCCATTAAGTCCATCACCTATTGTAGCTATGGATATGAGAAGCAGATTGCTAGCCTGCCCTTTGCAGTAGTCTTTTTATTTTTCCAGCCTAAAAATTATATTATGTCTTTCCCGTTGCATTTTGTCTAGATACAGCTCCACTTCTTTCATTCTGGCCTTGCAGTTGCTAATGTTTTCTACAGTTAATGTTTTCATATTGCTATCTTGTAAACCTGTAAATTCTTCTTAGGCAATTTCTGTGGTTTTTTTTGTTTTGTTTTTTGTTTGTTTGTTTGTTTTTTGTTGTTGTTGTTTTTTTCTTCCCTCTCCCTTTGGTCAGAATATATTCTAATAAACAGTTCAAATGCAGTCTTCTCTCCTAGAAAACTGGTTCATCTAAAACTCACGTTCACATGTGGCCTTCAATTGTAAAATGGATAAAGCCAACAAGGTTAGCTTATATTGATAAAAAGCCTTTATTTTTGTTGAGACACTATTGGGGATTAGATGCTAATCTGGTTGATGTGGCCAAGAATGCTCTAATCAATAATGGTTTTTTTTGTGGAGTATATGAAGCTTCTAGGATATATTTTTCTAAGATTTAAAGATCATTACAAGAATTGGAAAAACCTATTGAATGTTCATTTTATACTGAGCTTATAAACAGAAATCTGCAGTGCTGGCTGCCTTGCTGATGGTCAGGTATAACTTTCTGTTTAGTAGCAGAGCTAGCTAATGCAGTGGGTCAGGAGAACAGCCTGGCAGACAGTCTATGTGGAAAGAATTGTACCACAGCTTAGAACAGAGGGACTTGTGGCCATTTCATATGCATATGTGGAAGCTAAGAATTTATAGATATCAGAGGGACTGTGAATGACTTGGTAAAAATCTTTAACAAGCATTCACTCTAGCAGTAGTCTTAAATTTCCATGACTGTCTCTCCAAAAATGAGTCTCATGGGGAAAATAGTGTTTTGTCTTTGATTATTAAATTCAGAGTGAAGAGTTCAGTTATTTGTGAAAGATTGTTATTAAGTCATCAAGTTGTAAGAGTTAAATGATTTAAAGCACTTTACTGTAGCAGAACTTCTCTCTTGTACCAACCCTGTCTTCCTGGAAACAAAACCAATAAAGGAAAGAATCCAGCTTCTGAGCAAATATTCCTCCATACAGAAGAATTCTTTTTTTTTTTTTTTTTTTTCTGTTACTTAAGAAATGCTGTGATTTTTTTTTTGTTTGTATATTTGTTTTGTTTTGTTTTGTTTTCATCAATGGGGGGGGGGGGGTTGGGTTTGGTTTTTTGTTGTTGCTGTTGTTGTTGGTTTGGGGTTGTTTTTTGCTTTTTGAGAATTTTTGAGAATATGTTACCATATTCTGGCCATATTGTCCCCAGTCAGGTCTTATAAGCTAAGTTTGAAGATGTGTGCACCTTGTGTAAAAAGCCAGCTGGGATGCCACAAATACTGTTTGTTCTATTTATGACTGCGAAGTAATTACAATGGAATTTAAAGACTCAGTTTATAGATCCAAGACGAGGATCTTCTGTGTATACTAAAAGGATGAATCCTTTCCAGACCACTTCTTATTTGGCTGAAGATGGACTTGAGGAAGCATTTTGGAGTGTCAGCCAAGGCTGCTTTTAGAAAGACCTGGGTGGGATTCATATTGTTGATATCCAAATAAAAAGAGGCCCTGATTTTAATCTCCGCATGGTTATTTTATTGTAGTTATGAAACCATGAATTAACTGTAAAGCTTTCAGGGATGAAAGGAGACATATGAGCAAGTGCCTGTTATCTCTTTTAGATTCAGATTCATGGGAAAATATTTTAACCAGTGTCCTAGTGGCTTTGTCTTGTGGACTTGTCTTTTGTTTATTCTGTTTCTGTGTGGTATGTGTTCTAGTTCCTTTCCTATGAGAGCAAGAATCTGTGTGAGAGAGAAATATGTACGGGAATGGGAAAGGAAATTAAGCACTGATCTGGGGAGAAGAGAGGGGTTAATCTGTTATGTTTAGATGAAAGTGCAGTGAATTATTCCCTCTTTAAGATGAAGATGAATATAACTGTTCCTGAAAAATGTCCTTGAAAATTAGTGGGTTTTACTCTTTCAGCTAAAGAGTTGTTTTCAGAATTCATTAAAGAGTAACATACCAGATGATAAAGAATAAAGATATGATTGTTACTAGTAGTAAGTTTTAAACTGTCTAGAAATCACTTAGAATTGAAATACTGTTCTCTCCCCAGCCCTCTTCAGGCATCTCAGCACCCACTCTCCCCCTCCAGTAATCAGATGGGCATAATCTATAGGAAAAAGATATTTGATTCTAACTACAGTACTAACATTTGAACATAAGTGAAGGTAACTTTGGGACACAAGGATAGTTTCAGAGTGTGTGGCAAAGAAAAAAGAGCATTCTCTAAGCACTGGCTTAGGGAATTATTAAAGATAAAATTTTTGAGATAAAGCGGCCTCTTTGCCTTCAAATGAGCACAGATTTTTTTGTCAAGATGAAAATTATTTGGCTTCTTGACTGCACTCCCAAGCAGAGGTTTATATTTCAATAACTGAAGAATAATATTCTCAAACTTGTAGTAACAGTCTCTTTCTGGTTTGTTTATATAGTGATAATGTCATTAGGTAATCACTTATGACCAATAGTTCACAGGTAGTACAGGAAAGGGAGAGATGGAGCAATGAAGACTGCTCTGAATTTAGCCTCTTTGTGAACACACTGAGAAAAACAGGCTTGCTTCTTCTCACTAGCATGGAAAATCAAATGCTTCAAAATCCATTCTGCATTCTTTTTATTATGAAGTTATAATTCTTGAGCAGACCTGCGTGGTAATGGCATTATTAAGAAATGCATTCCAAAAATGAAATTCTTTGCTTAATTTAGCTCTCTTCATGGGTGAAGCATGAGCTACACTTTCTTCTTCCTTCCCTCTGCTTTATTCAGTTCCATCTTTCCCCACCTTTTTTTTCTATATTGTCATTTTACAGCTGTAATTAATATAACAGGATTCCTATATTTAGTTTAATTTGTGCTCTTAGCGGTGAGAGTCAGACAGGGTCAAATACAAAATTAAAACAAGGCTGGTATGTCAAAGATCCTTAATAATGGGGGGTGGGGGGAGCAGCAGGACTTGGCTTGTTTGTGTTTTAATGGTTGCATATAGCTGTAGATCATGTTAGTGAATGGAAGCAACAGCATCTTCGTCAGGAAGCAAGTTTGCACAGTTTGTCTGATCAACTACTTGAGTTCATCCTGACAATCTCTGAATTCCCACCCTGCATCATTTTGCCTTTTTTCCCCTTCTCAAAGATGAAAAAAAAAACAAAACATCAAGTTCCATATATTTTAGCAGGCCTCTACAAATATAATTGCAACTGTGTTGGCAGTTGATAAGTCGGGTCAAGGGTGAAGGCTGCTAGTTAAACAAGTACAGTTATGCCATTCAAAGTACCTATCAGTTATTGGAGCACTGACTTTATTTTTTTTTATTATTATTATTATTTTTTTTTTGGAGGGGTGGAGCAGCAGGAGGAGGGAAGAGAAGAAAAAGAATAATAGATCTAAAAGCTGGAAATTGTTTATAACTTTGTAGGATGCAAAAATTTCTGGAATAAATCTCATCTGTGTATCCGTTCCATATGAAATTTGTTCTCATCCTCAGATCAGGGTGAATGTAAGAATTTTCAAACTCATTAGACCCTTTCCTCCTCCTAAATCTATACGGCAGGACCCAGCTCCAATATCCCGCTCTTTCAGCATGGGCAAAATGCCTAGTGAAATCAACAGAACTGGACTTTTAAAATGTAACAAGGTCTGAACATAGAAAGTACAACTATCATCTCTATTTGAGAGAAAAAAAGTTTGCCCCTAAAAGTTTAGCTGAGGCTAAATCATCATTTACTTAATTCAGCTGACATTATTTAATGTTGGCAGCAGCATGTGTGTATGTACCACTGCCCTCCTAGTCAATGGGAGATGTCATAACCATTCAAGTAATTTATCAGTTTATAATTGTTACACTCTGTAGTAGCTGGAGGCCAAGAGAAAGATAGTAGAGATTCTGCTTTAGCTCAAGTTTTCCCTGTGGAAATATCCCACAGAATGGTAGTAAGAATGGAATCAAATTCTTTACTATGGAAATGTAATGGGATTCTCATCCAAAAAGTCTATATAATTTACTGGCCATAATTGCAATGCTTACATTTTAAAAAGCTTTGTAGACTAACACAGAATTGCTTTTATGGGATGATTGAGAAAAACAAGAGAATTTTTTATGAGAGGGTATCATTCTCCATTAAATTCTATAGTATTTCTCCAAAACCATCCAAATATAGTGTCCAAAATTAGCACAGGCTGCAAGTTTGAGGTTTTACAAGGGTAATTGTGCTATCATAATCCATCTCTGCCAAATAAAAGATTAAGCAAAAAGAACAGGACTAATCTAAAGCAATCTCAGCTCAATCTACCAAGCCACATGCACAAAAACCCAGGATTAGATGGGTTTACTCCTTGGCAGAGTTGTCGCTGCATGCTACTCTAAAGCTTCTCTAATTGAAATCTCTTAAAACCACCTGGAGTTCTTTGGGCTGTAAAACACTACCTTCAAATGTGAATGAAGTATTAACTGACTGAGGTCTGAATGACATTTTGAAAAATGATAATGTGTATGGCATTTCTCCTGTTATTGTTTACTTAGTTGTCATTTTAGCCACAAGTTTGCATACTTCTCCAGGGATTCAAAGCATCTCATAACTCCAAGTGCAAAAAGCTCTCACCTTCTCCTACCTGATCAAACAGACCTCTTGTCCAGCACCTCCACCTCCACTTTTGCACCTTCTGAAAATAAAAATTTTATTGAGTATCTGTTTCTTTGGTACATTTGATTTTGTAGTAGTTGCTCTGAAAAGTTGTGGTGACATTTTTTCCCTTATAACATAAAATGTTAAAGTTTCACTCAGCACCATCTCTAGACATTATTATTTAAACAAATATTATAATCAAATCTTATAGAATTTCAAGGAGAAACCTAGCTCCAACAGAAAGTGTTTCCCAGCTTTTTTTTTTTTTTTTTTTTCCCTTCCTTTTTGATTGCTATTCTATACCAAAGATTGCTTTGGTGAGAGTTATGAAAGGAACAGTGGAGGCTGAGGAAATATTACTTGGCATGTAGCAAGTTGAATTGTATAGGAAATAAAGAAGGAAAAATAGTCTGAAATTTCTTAATGAATGTGAACATGCACATCATTCCAGTAGTCTGCAAAATAAAGGTAGGTTTCCATCTTTGGTTCAGTGCAGCTTCATTTTTCTGTTTGGACAAATGTACTGAACAATTCTGTCTTTTGGCACTGAGTTGTACTGGATATGGATGTGTCACACTTTTCAGGGTCCATCAGTTATGTTTTTTTCCCTGCATGACATACCTCATATGAGGTGTATGTGCAGCTGTTGCACTGTTAGACAGTCTGTGTTTGTAACAAAACTAGAAAACTAGCTTCTAGCACTCAGCCTCAGAATACAGGTAGTGTTATCATCATCGTGTCTCAGGTGTGAGCTCTGTGGCAGAGAGTTTGTAATGTGGTCCTTAGATAGCTTTGTTGCTCAGTGGGGCTGGTGCCCCGTTGTCACTGAGCAGAACCCACAGGGGAAGTAGCAGGGACACAGAGCAGCTCTGTGCTTTCTGGGGGTACCTGCAGAGGTACCTAGCTCTCACACAAAGGCAGAACAGCCCTGGTGATGCCGTGAGTAGAGTGCAATGCTGGTGAGGAAATCTGATCTATTCATGTGTAGGAAACTGTGCAGAAGTGATCTAGAGCTATGGTTATTAAGAAGATTTGAAGTAAATGAAATCATCTGGGTGCAGGAAGGTTGTATTTTAAGTTGTCCTTCTGGGCTGGATTAGGCCCAACACATACTAGGACTGTTGCACATGCTTTCATGCATGAGATAGGAACTCATTCTGACAGACTGTCTAAATTGGAAAGGAATAAATTTCCTTAGACCTATGCATAGACAATATTTAAATCATATACCTTTTTTTACTGTATGCATTTTACATCCTATGTTCCCTTACTTTCATTTGAATGCCAGTATGAAAATTGAAGTACAGGAGGTCACCAGATCCGTGTAAGCAGCAAAGAGTTAAGAAAATAAGACACTTGTACTGTGGGGAAAGACATAAAGACATGTTGTTGTAGTCTGATGAAGATTACCAGACCACCACAGAAAAGCCCCAAAGCATCCTTCAAACCTCAGGAAAAAATGCACTAAAAAGTTTCCATGGGAACGACCGATTTAATGAACCAATAAAAAAAGACAGCTATCTGCACCTCAACCAAATTATACAAACAAACAATAAAAACAAAACTGTAAATCAGCTAAACTGTACACAAGAAATAGAAAAATCAAAAATACTAAATGCAGTAATAACGGGGAAAAAACCAACAATCCAAAGCTAACTAAGGTAGAAAATATGGATGCTTTATAAACAACAAACTTGAACATTATCACAAGGCAAGATGCAAAACTGAATAAATACTTCTATTGAGATAAATGTTAACATTTTTTTGTGATTTATTTTTATTTATTTACAACATTATCAGTGAATTTTTTTATCATCATACACAGGTAGTCTGTTTCACCCACTGAGCTGAAGCTATGATGATTTCATGAGAAGAACTTCTGTCTAATAAACTGGTATTAAATGAAGAATATTAGATATTAGCATCCAATCTTATATCTGAAAACACAGAAAACACAGAATTTTGATTACAGCTTTGTCAGTCTATATCTCCTTAGACTTCCAAGTTCCTTTTGACTCAGACTGCTTTGACAATTGCGTATTTGTTAATAGAAATGTGTGAAACTACAAAGTGATGTTATGAAGTGACATTTACAAGACAAAGCATAAGTAACTTAAAAGGATTTTAGTATCTATTACTACTATGGAAGTCCAGTTTTGTTTAGAGAATAGAAAGAATGATGCATGAGTATGAAAGGCTATTAACCTGTAGCTAGAATAGTTTTTAAAGACCTCATATATGGTAAAAAAGACAAATGAGATTAGGCCCTCTAAAATTAATTTGAAGTTGAAAATATTTTGAATATTATATTATGAAAATAATTTGAAGTTTTCTGTCCAATTGGATTAATTTGGCTAAGATTTATAGATATAGTGTCGATAAAATTGTATATTGCAAATAAATAAAGAAATCTGAGCATAATTCAGTGTGTTGGAAGCACTCTTCTTTCTATTTTACTTGTGAGATAAAATGTAATTTCTTGAATTACTGGAGTCCATTAAGGAAAAGCAAGGGTGTGTGGTCCAAAATCTCAAAGGGATTCTGTTTTATGTTCGGGAAGCAGTTTGTTCATGTTCTCCCAGACAAATATTTGTTACTTCACCATTAAATCAAAGATGAATTCATGCTGCCAGATAGATTTGAATTCAAACCATTAGAGATTTTTAAATTGTTCCCTTTCAGAGCTTTGATTTGAGCCCATCTCTAACTTAATGTGGGGATTTTCAACATTCATTCCCTTTAGTATTATTAGTTAACAGATGGAACGGTGTGAAATCGAATGTAGGAGATGGTGCATTCTTGTTTGAAAACTTCTATTAATTTTCTTTGGCTAGCCTTTAAGTTTGTCTCCTTCCTCTTTTTGGCAAGGTCATGGTTCTCATAAATATTTGAACAAGTAGTTGAATTTACATATGACAGAAGTTATAATGGAAGTGGTTTCTTTTACATTCTTTTCACTCAGAGCTAAGGATGAGTAACTAATCCAACACACATTGTACATATAACTAGTGGAAAAGATCTTTCTGCACTTAACCTGTTCTCTAGAAGTTTCAAATCTCTCTCTTAAGTGAACTGGATAAACTGAACTTGTTCTTGATCATTGTACCTGCAGAAAGAGGGAATGTTCCCATCAGATATATCATTAATTAAAAATAGACTTTACTTCTCTGAATCTCTATTCTGAAATTGAGAAAACATGGTCCTCGCTGATGAAAAGTAAAAATCTTTTCCTTTCCTTAAAGGCATTCATTGATTTAAAATTTAGTCTGGAGAAGAGGAGGCTCAGAGGAGATCTTATCACTCTCTACAGCTACCTGAAAGGTGATTGTGGTGAGGTGGGGGTCAGCCTCTTCTCTCTTCTAACTAGTGATAGGACTAGAGGGAATGACCTCAAGTTGTACCATGGGAGATTCAGGTTGGATGTTAGGAAAAATTTATTCTCTGAAAGAGTGGTCAGGTGATGGAATGGGCTGCCCAGGGAGGTGGTGGAATCATCAATCCTGGAGATGTTCAAGGAACATTTAGACGTTGTGTTGAGGGACGTGGTTTAGTGAGAACTATTGGTGATAGGTGGTTGGTTGGACTGGATGATCTTGTCGGTCTTTTCCAACCTTGGTGATTCTATGATTCTATGATATATCCAGTCAGATCAAATAAGAGAAGTTGATGATTTGTCTTGGATACCAATTAGTGTCTGTGCCACAGCTCGGAATACATCTCAACATTTCTTGGGATCCCATCCTATGATAACAGTAAGATATACCAAGCTGATCAGGTCCTCCCAGAATCGTCACTGGATATGGGAATCAGTGGAAAAACTGAGATCTAGCTGCAAACAGTAAATTGGTAGGGAATGTTGAAGTTTGATGTTAGTAGTCTGATATAAGGGAGAAGTCTGATAAGTCTGATAAGGGAAATGCTGACATCGGATGGGTGTCAACTGACTAGAAGGGCCACAGATATTCTAGGGAGCAAGCTGGCTGGGCTAGTTAGCAGGGCTTTAAACTGGATATGACGGGGCAAGGGGGTGTACTGGGTGACAGAAAAGAGCATAGGAATGTTGTCACCTTGGGAGGTGGTAGGGGAAAATCCCAGACTTGTTCTAGAGGTATTAGGGATGGCTCCTCCAAGAAGGCAATGAGGCTGATAGCCAAGATGAAGTGCCTCTATACCAATGCACGCAGCATGGGAAATAAATAGGAGGCGTTAGAAACAGTGGTGCAATTGGGAAAGTATGACTTAAATACTATCACAGAAACATGGTGCGACAAATCCCACAGTTGGAATACTCTGATTGAGGGCTACAGGCTTTTCAGAAGGGATAGACAAGGCAGGAAGGACTGGGGAGTTGCCCTCTATGTTAGGAAGTGAATAGATTGCAAAGAGCTATGTCTGAGAAAGCCACAGTCAGGTTGAGAGCTTGTGGATTAAAATCAAGGATCGGTCCAATAGAGTGCATCTAGTGGTTGGGGTCTGCTACAGGCCACCTGATCAGGGGGAGCCTGTTGGCTCATGTGGTTGCCGAGCTGCTCTTTATCATCTTTGAAAAACCACGGCTGTCCGGGTGAAGTCCCCAGGGACTGGAAAAAGGGAAACATTACTCCCATTTTTAAGAAAGGGAGAAAGGAAGACCCAGGGAACTACAGGCCAGTGAGCCTCACCTCTGTGCCTGGGAAGATCATGGATCAGATCCTCCTAGAAGCTATGTTAAGGCACATATGAGACAAAGAGGTGATCCAAGACAGCCAGCTGGCTTCACCAAGGGCAGATCTTGCCTGACCAATCTCGTGGCCTTCTATGATGGAGTGATGGCATCGGTGGACAGGGGAAGGGTGACAGATGTCATCTTTCTGGAATTCTGAAAAGCCTTTGACATGGTCCCTCACTACATCCTTCTCTCTAAACTGGAGAGGTATGGATTTGAAGGATGGACTGTTCAGTGGATTAAGAATTGGTGGATGGACACAGACAAAGGGTTGTGATCAATGGCTCTGTGTCAGGGTGGAGGCCAGTCACAAGTGCTGTCCCTCAGGGGTCAGTCTTGGGACCAGTGCTCTTCCACATCCTTATCAATGACATACACAATGGCATCGAGTGCACCCTCAGGAATTTTGCAGATGACACCAAGCTGAGCGGTGCGGTTGATACACTGAAGGGAAGGGAAGCCATCCAGAGGGACCTGGACAGGCTGGAGAAGTGGGCCCATGTGAACCTAATGAGGTTCAATAAGGCCAAGTGTAGGGTGCTGCACTTGGGCTGGGGCAATCTCAGGTATTTATACAAATTGGGAGAAGAAGAACTTGGGAGCAGCCCTGCGGAGAAGGACTTGGGGATCCTGGTAAACAAGAAGCTGGACATGAGCCAGCAGTGTGCGCTTGCAGCCCAGAAAGCCAACTATGTTCTGGGCTGCATTAAAAGAGGAGTGGTCAGCAAGGAGAGGGAGGTGATTGTCCCCCTCTACTCAGCTCTTGGAAGGCCCCATCTGGAGTCCTGCGTCCAGGCCTGGGGCCCCCAGCACAAGAAAGATGTGGAACTCTTGGAATGGGTCCAGAGGAGGGCCACTAAGATGATCAGAGGGCTGGAGCACCTCTCCTGTGAAGAAAGGTTGAGGCAACTGGGATTGTTTAGCTTGGAGAAGAGAAGGCTCTGGGGAGACCTCATTGTGGCCTTCCAGTACTTGAAGGGAGCATATAAACAGGTAGGGGAATGACTGTTTATAAGGGTGGATAGTGACAGGACAAGGGGGAATGATTTTAAACTAAGACAGGGAGGTTTAGGTTAGATATTAAGAGGAAGTTTTTCACCCAGAGGGTGGTGACACACTAGAATACGTTGCTCAAAGAGGTTGTGGATGCCCCCTCCCTGGATGCATTCAAGGCCAGGCTGGATGTGGCTCTGGGCAGCCTGGTCTAGTGGTTGAAACCCTGCCCACAGCAGGGGGGTTGAAACTAGATGATCATTATGGGTCCTTTTCAACCCAAGCCATTCTATGATTCTATGATGATTCTACGATATCACACTGAAGCATAAGGAATAAGTTTTGGGGTTTTCTTGGGATGTCCCCAGTGCACTTCTTTTCAGTCTTAAAGTTACAGCTACATGTTGTATTTCCTATAACAAAGGACATTCATGAGAGTGCCAGTGGTTCTTTTAGGAGGAATCATCACACAGGTGGATGGAGGTCTTGAAAAGGGGTTAGAAAAGAAGAATGGAAAAAATAGCTCAGTGCACGAGAGTTTCCAAATGCTTAATGCAGACCATGATGAGCTTTTGAAGAAGCAGGAGTATGAGAGAGCACAGGTGATGAACAAAGGCAGAATTTGAGAGACCAAAGAGGTATTTGGAGAAAAAGAGATAAATGCTGTTAACCATTCTTTTGCACTCATATTTTTCAGTCTTGTATTATTGTTTTCCTCATCCTACTTTTCTCATTTGCCTTTTTTGTTTTTTAGGTACTCCTTAGTGTACATATTGGTTAGAAATCTTGTCTGCCTTCTCCCTAGAATGACAGAAGGAGGAAAAGCTCTGAAAATGTCCTGTACTTCTCATAAAGTTTTCTTGTCCTTACAGGTATTCTTCCCAGCTAGTCCTGAGTAATCTGGATGGTCTGGCAAAGAGTTGCAAGAGTTGTGTCGTAGCGCTTTTCTTCAGCAAATAGAAGTCCACAGCTATTTGCACCAAATAGTGCATACCTTTGCTATAACATCAGCAGTCTGAAGCAAATAAATCCTGCTTCTATTGTAGGGATCTCACTACTGAGATTAATCATAAGAGAGATACTTGAGAAAAAAAGTGTATCCTCCCATCCCTCCACCCTCTTTTTTTTTTTTTTCTGAGATTTTTCACAGACATATATTTTAAGTGTCTTGCTCAAAATTCCTCCTTGTTCTTTTCTGCTTTTCTTATATGGGAAACTACTCATTTGTGAAGAGCCCAGTTTTTGACATGCTGAGGTTGATTGCATGGCGAGATTGCATATGAACTAGGAAAGGTCACAGATGAGGTTTTCTTTGTTTCCAGTCATCTCTCGTGAAGTGCCTAAAACAGGTGATTTTACTACTGTGTTTACTATACCTCCTCATGTAGTCAAGAACCATTTTCCTGAGCAATGCCCAATGTACTTTTGAGATAGATGTATCTCCAACATCTGTAACCTACTGATACAGCTCTGTGGTGTTCATGGAAGAAGTTTTTTTCCACAGATTAAATACAGTCAGATTAAACAAGTAGTTTTTTCCACAGCTAAAGATGTATAATTGCTATTTTTGACACCATCTATTCACTGTGTTCTGCCTGCATACACGTTATGAAACAATCTCTATTTGCAAAGTAAGCTCTTTTTGTCAGGAGATTATCGACATCAGTCTTTCTCAATGTGCCATCAGAATTTTATTTGAAAAATGTGACATACTTAATAGAAAAAAATTAAACAGTTGATCAGTAAAGATCTGTTTGTTGTGTGACTTACTGTGTGGTTGCTAAGGAATACTTCTTGGAAGATGGGTCCAGGTTTGTGAAATTAAAGTTCTTTATCCATTACAGAGTTTGTTCCCTATGTTTCTGCGTCAGTAGCACATAGTGAAACTCCAAGTTATTCTAGTCGTCTTCATTACACATGTGCTGAGTGCTACTGAAAAACTTCCATGATTTTAAAACACATGCTACAGTACAAAATCTCAAAAGTTAATGTAATTGGAAAATCTTAATTTTTGAGGCAAAAACAAACAAAACAAAACAAGCCAAACACTCTGGTTTTGTTCCTTTTGACTTGTTTACAAGGATATGATTGTGAAACATTACTAATAAGCTTTTATTAACAATAATAGAGGACAGCTGTGGGTACCATGGATAAAATGTCTGTTCAAAGATTCATTCCTAGGTTGCATGTCATGTTTAAAGCTGTAAAGTGTACTGACATTTTCAGAGATCAAAGTCAGTTCTTCCCCCTTAAGGGATGCTTGTGGTTATATGTAAACTGAACACATTCAGTGAAGCTTCAGGTTCTACCAGAAGTTCATTAATAGAGAAGCTAAGAATGACAGTACCATAGGGGAATAATGGGTCAAGTGGGTGGGTAAGCAGGTGTCCACATGCACTTTTTATTACATACTACCCTGTGAATTAGGTGATTGGCAGTGCAACCTGCCCCTTCCACTACATAGCAAGGCTGCTGTAGGTAGACGTCATCATGTGCATTGTGCCTGATGCATGGTTGACACAGAACAAGACTCTGTTGTTGGTCACCTTGCCGTGCTTCTTCTCTCAAAACAGTGTCTGCACAGAGGCATGGCTAACATGACAGCCTTAACACACTTTGTCCTTTGGAAAATTTTCTTTTAGGCTGACTCCAGACAGGTGTAAGCTTGCTAAAAGGACAACTTCCTTGTCTAAATGCACAGTCCTGTATTTCCATCAGTGCTGCCATTGATAACACTCCCTACCTAAAAAGAATCTTTTCTGAAACATGCTCTTCCAAATGTACGCACTGCATACTTTGCTTTCCTTTAAGCTGGTGGTTGGCTAGAATCCATTTCCTTTAAGCTGGTGGTTGGTTGGAATTGAAGAGCTGACTGGCCTGTCATTGTCCTCAAACCTGTCTCGAAGTTCCTTAAGAATAAAGCAGCAAAATGATCTGCAGAGGAGAGGTGATCTTGTTAGGACCCAGGCAACTGCCACAAATACAGAAAAGTATACTCCATCTGACAACCTTTGGCCTAGCATCCTGTCTGGAAAGGATGGACAGTGTTTCTGCAACTCAGACATGTATCCAATTTTGTAGGATGTCCTGTCCTCTGCTGCAAAATTGAAAAAAAAAAAAAAAAAAAAAAAAAAAACAGAAAAAAAAAAAAAACCAGAGTAGTGGAGAACATGTAGTGCAATTTGCTTACCAGTACTTGCTGTTGCAGAAATCGGACACAATTATTTCAGGCGTCTTTCACGTGAACAACCATGGATTCATGGTTTCACTCTTTCATGTGAACAACCATAGATTCCACTAGGGATTGTTTTAACACCATTTTATATTGCCGAGTATTTTCATGAAATTTCAAATCCCAGGCTAACTGGTATTATCAAAATATTCTGATAAATAAGTAAAAACTTCATTGAAAGCAAAAGATTTTTCTCGTTTCCTGAATGTTTTGCTTAAATTATTATATGTTTTCTGGAGAGATCTGTGGTGTCTTTGCTGAAGTTTCCATGTTACATAATGCAAAATTGGCTGAGTGGCAGCCGTGATTACAGGAAGACCTTCTTGTCAAGTTTTATCTACTACATGAAGTAAGATTTGCCTCTCTGCTGTCTTTAATGAATGCTATAACTGATTTTGTCTGTAATTGGAAGGTCATCTTAAGTGAAGATAGGATTTTCAAGAAATGTGTTCAAACCCCATTCTGTTGACATCCATGCTGATGCTAAACAGATGTTGAAAAGGCTAGTTCCAGTGCTGGCTTGAACAGCCACAGTCTTTGGTCAACATTTTTATAATCTATGCTCTTAGAATGCATTGTCCTGTCATACATCAGTCTGTGAACAACCTTTAAGTGAAAAGAGAAAACAGCGCAGTTAGGGCTCAAAAGTACCTGATGCTTCACCACCTGTCTTTCATTCAGCATTATTTGGACTTCCTGGCAAACGTTTTTGTAAGCCAGCTTCATTTTCAGTTTAATCAGCACAGTGTACTGAAGATCAAATTTCTGTTTGTGGTAATATTGAGTAGCCCCTGATTGCCACCTTAACTGTCTTGTCTTTGTTGAGTCACTGGCTTGCTTACAAGTGCTGTAGAGCATCACAAAGATTTTTCCCTTCTCCACACAGGCTGGCATCATCAAGCATTTCAGTAATGACATCTTAGCAGCCAGGTTTGGAGGGCTGCAGCTTATAATGAAGCCTTATAATTAGCTATTTTGAATGGTATTACTCTATTGCAAACATAGGGACTGCATGGATAAGCAGACATATTAATAAGGTTCAAATTCAGGAAGACACCAGATACTGTGGTGATGAGTGCCATACAAGTATCTAGATAAACTGTTTTTTTGGGAGATATCCAATACAACACCAAATGAAGTATGAAGTTAACACCTTGTGTTGCATGGTGGCCATGAACATTTTACCCTGAAGAAACTAATAATAATATGCTATCAGCAACTTTAAGTTTTACTATAGCCTAATGGAAGACCACATCCCCATAATGACAGTACTGGTCTTTCAAAAAATTGATTAGAGTGCATTTGATAGAATGAGGTTAAGAAAGGAGTCAATAACAAGTGCAAGTTAATCAGTAGGTTAAGAGATCAGTATGCATTTGGATACAACCATGCACCGTTTGAACAGAAGTATCTTCCAGTCAGTAGCAGTCTTTGCGGTTAAATCTGGATCTGAGTGATTAAGCACTGCAGCATATATATAAGCAAATACATGGGCACATAAGTAAGTTTTCAGTATCAGAGAAGTAATTCAGTTAACTAGAATATCTTTAGTACAGAAATAAAATGACAATGTAACACTATGTGATAAATTCTTTTATCTCTGGTCTTGTTTGTATTGTGCATACGTATTTGTAGCTCTTTTCTGTACTTCACTCTCTTCCCCTCTCTTTGGTAACACTGTCCAGATCTTCTCTCCTGCCTGTGGGGCCTCACATTAGAGTATCATATTTTTTCCTATCTGGTGGCCTGTAGTTTGTCTGTTCCTCTATCACTTGAGTGTTTCTATTTTGGTGCCAACTTATAACATCCCAGCCTTCAGATCAAGGGTTTCTAGAGCAGATACTGTGCCATGGATCTGCTTCCTTCCCACTTGTGATCAAAAAATCTACCCGTCACCCGTCACAAGGTCCCCGTGGCAACTGTAAGAATTGCTAGATGGGAATTCATACAAGGAAGCTATTTTAGTGGGTTCCAACAGCTGTACTTAGTGTAGCAAATAATTAATTCCTCAATTTGTATTCTCCTTTCTCCCTGATTTTCATGCCTGAACTGTTTAACATAGCAGTCAGTGCTCTGAGGATTGCATAAAATCCTCCACAGACTAGCATGGGAAACATCTTTGAAGTTCTGCAAAAGTCAGGTACAGCAACTGATTCACAGAAATTAGGCCTATTTGAAATATGCACCGTATGAAAGGTTCTCTGCTCATGGTAATGTAAGATCCAGAAGGAAAAAAGTGATGAGGATATGGACAAATGCCTTCATGAGTAATAGAAAGTTACTGGTGACAGCAGATATGCCTTTAGCAAATCACACTTCTAATCAAATGGAAACACAAAGGTTGCATAACCCATGAAATGCAGTTTCTAACAAGAGCAAAAGAAACAGCATTCAGAATTCTTTCTTCATTTGCGTAGATCCTTTTACTAAATGGCTAGGTGGTGTAGGGAATGAGTGAGGGGTAGAAGAAAGAAGCACGATTAACAGACTGACATCATATAGTGCATTTTAGTGCTATTCCATGCACAAACCGTGCTTCTGTTACAAAAGAGGGAACCTCTGTATTGTAAAAAACACATTGGGAAATTTAACTGTCCTGTGGGACACTGTAATTATCTTTCACATGAATGTGATTGCCAAAGGACTAAGAAATGCTTGTGGGGTTTAAGCTTGGTGGTAGTACGAAGAAGGTGGAGGCCTACCAGTGAAGGAGAGATTGCAATGAAGCAGATGCACACCTGTCTGCACAACACCAGTGGAGACCTATTCTTTCAGTCTGCAGCATGATGTATGCTGGTCATTTGCATGAGCTCCTCCACATTTGCAAGAGTGAAATTTGCAAGAACGTGGTGAAATATTTTGTTCCATCCTTAGCCATTTAGTTCTAGACGGCCAATGGACTGAGAAAAAATCCACCTCAATTTTCTTGCCTCTTCGCCTTGAGGCTGTATTTGCCTTCTCCTTGGTAGCTGCGTTCACTCTCACATGCAATTTCTGCAGCTAAGTGGTGCATGGCAATTGCATTCACACTGCTGAAGCTTTAAAGTTCCTGTGGAGGAGAGCAATCATATCTCTAATGTACCTAGGAGAAGGATCTGGAAGTACACAGCGACCTTTGTGCTCGAGTTTCCTTATCAGGGAAGGATTTAATACAATTTACATGCAAGATTTAGCTGTTATTTAAAGAACACTAAAATTAAAAATCCAGTTTTTCTAGTCTCATCTGTCACTACCTCCACTTATTGGTCAGTAGCAAAGTAAGAGGGGAAAAAGGATTAGGGAAAGTAAAAAATATATTTCTATTAAAGAGAAGAAAGTTGAAAAGCAGCTAAAGGCAACAAAAACTGTAATAATATGAAAAAAAAAGAAGAAGTTCATTGTTCATTTTTTCCCAAAATATGAATAATAATTATATGACATTTTCACACACATATAAAAAACATGAACTTTTATGCTAGCTTCATGCAAGAATTTCAAGGCAGAACATTTTTTGTATTGGAATGCTGAAGTATATAGGTTGCTCTGAAAGTTATGTCTCTTATTTATTTCCAAGAAAACAACAGCAGATACAAAGAGCACAATAACACTTTTTGATAGAGCAAATTCTCAGTTACAAAATACTATTTTTAAACACAGTCACCACCATTTGCTATGCATTTTTACCAGCAATGAACAAGAGCCTGCATGCCACACTCAGAAAAAACTACACCAACAGAGGTGATCCAGTGTCACTCTTGCTGCTGCTTAAAACTGCCTCACTGTGCTTACATCCACTGTTTATCTCCATAAACATTCAGCAAGCACCTATGAATGTCGATGGATGCCATTTTTTTCAGCATGGAGGAATTCAGTTCCACACCTTTGCTTCATACACTTCCGTGCCAGATAACATTTTGTCAGACTGCCTCTCTGTTGCCATCTGTCACATAGTCACAAAACATAATGGAATATTAGCAATAAGATTCAGCCTGTACTGTAATACCACCAACATCTGTCTCTGATTTCATAGGCAACATAATAAAATAGGAGGCATTACTTTCGGAGCAGCCTATGTATGTTGCATTAATCACATGGCCAAATAACTTCATAGTTTTTTCTAACCTTAAGTTCCAGTGTTTCAGGCTCACTACTTCACCTTATAAAGCTTTCCTTGGAAACAATTCTGCTAAAGTGGATACATGACAGCAGAACTAAGAAAACAATGTATTAATAAAAAAGATAGGAACAAAACCCTAAACCATAAAAACTCTCTGACTGATAAATCCCATTTAGGAGTGTATTTTAATTCAATTAATTGAAATCTAGATAACAAAAATATTACCATCAGTTCCAAAACATTTCTTGAAAAGAATCTTTTTGTTTGACTGTAAACAAAGTTTTATAGTGCCTTAATTTTTAATTTCTGTGGTTTTATGTATTTGAATTTGTAAATAATGATGTAGTAGGTAGATATTCCTTATCAATTCTAACATATTTTTGAAACAAAAGCTTTTAGTTTTGTTATATACATGCAAATCATCATTATCTTTTGTTATCTGGGATAAGAACAGGTATGTATTCAGATCTGGGATGATCTGAATGCCTGTTGTGGTACTACAATTAAAAATGCAATCATGTACAGAAATGCAATTAAATGAATGACTTGCATGACTTAATCAATACATTCAGGCCTAATAGGGCGCAAAGAGTTGTAAGGTGTTTTGAAAGAAAACATTTACAAACTGCAATGTGTAGTTTAACTGACTTTAAAGTCTTTACCTCTAGCTTATCTGAATTGTTCGTGATTAAAATGTTCTCCTTGGCAACTGTACTCAGGCATCTACAGTCTCTATCATTCAGGAGACCTGGTCATCCCATATCTGTCTACATGGGTGAAGTGAGCAAGAAAGGCTTACAGATATTTGTGATTGCTGCTTTTGCCAGTGCTGTCATATTTCTCAGGGCCAGGGTGAGAATGCAAGGGCAGCAGCAAAAAATGTGCCTGGGGAACATGTGCTGCTCAGGGAACGAAGGCCTGCCCTAACAAGGCAGCCAGAAATTCTCCTGGTGGAAATGGAATAAATCCAACAGAGTCATCTATATGCTGCACACTTTCCTCACCCAGGCGTGTAGGAGTTGTGTCTGGGCAGACTGGGTACAGTTTCATGCTGTTCCAGAAATAGGAGAGCAGATGGGTGACTTAGAGTCATACTTCCCTCCCATCTCTGATCCTGTACTGAGTCCAGATCAACATCTCTGTTTTCCATCTCATCACCCTCATCCTTTTATTCTAGCCAGGCTCTTTTCTCTCCTTCCCAGCCTCCTTGGGGAGATGTTGCCTTTATTTCTACACAAGGCTGCTAGCAAAAGTTGTGATAGGCACTGTGATAAAGAATGAGCACTGGTCCAATGTTAGGAGGAGGAATGAAGTATTTTTCTTCTTTTTCACTCTCATATTCAAGAAGAATGGGAGTAGATTTGTGTTAAAAGCAGGATTGACTTGTTTGCATTCTATTTCAAAAAGTGGAGAGATGGGTAGTTAATCTTGTGCCTCAGGGATGACAATATTATCTTGACAGGGAAGAGATGCTCATTTGAGCAGGGAGTTCTGCCTGTAGTGTGGTTGCATTGTTTTCTTGTTAAGAATTTCCTCTCAAAGTTGTTGCTGTTATTCCCTTTCCAGACTCCTTTATATGTAGATAGGTTTCTGGCCCTAACTGCTTTGATTCCAGGTTATTCTTACAGATAACGAGGAACCCCAAAATACTTAAATATCCAAATGACCTTTTTCTCTATTTTCAGCTTTAAAAAATTATTTACCAGCTTTTATCATGATATTTTTAACTTTTGATGCTGAAGAGTGACAGGGAGAGCTGTTGTTTTCTCTCTGTGTTCATACTGAGTGCTTGTTTTAGTCTTTGTATAAATGGGTCATATTTTTTTTTAAATGTAAGTCACTTTTGTTACACCGCAGTCTAGTCTATAATCAAATCTATTTAAATCAGGTGCACTACAGGGCAACTCTATACCTGCAAGGGCTCTAGAAATCAAATCTGTTAAGATCTAGCTTAAATTTAATATTGAAGTTTCGACTAAACATTTTAAGCAATCAAATTTGGGCTCCTTGTTGGAATTCCAACGTTCACTATCTTCTTTTGTATGCAGAGTGTTTTGTGCTAACAAGAACTATATAACTGCAATGTAAGGACAATGAATTGCGTAAGAATGTGTACTTTTACAATCAAAACTGACTCTTAGAAACTAAAGCCAGGTCCTTAAAAGAAAGGTTAAGCAAGATTATGTTATCCATGATATCAAGGCCGTTGTTTTCCTGAATGCTAAGTATTATCTCTTACCCCATAGATTTCATTCATCATTCAACCTCAGTGTGTGATAGTTTATTGTTTCTGAGGCCTGTTGTGTCTAACACGCTTTGATGCATGCCCCCAATGCCCTGAACCTCCCTTTTAAGGAGACCCATGTCAAGAGTGTGCCCAACAAGCCTCATGTCACAGTGCTGTGCAGAAAGAGGCTGTCCCACTGACAGAGATCAGGGCTCCTTTCTCAGCCCCCAGCCCTGCTTATTTAGTCTAGCAGAATATAAGAGTATATGCACAGACAAACTGGCGTCCCATTACATTCCTCCAGGGTAAATAATTTATCAGGACTGATGCTGATTAAGTATAACTGTGGAGAGTGTCAGGAGCACAGGTGACACAGCGGTGTGTGCTGCCTTTCGCCTACAAGGAGTTCAGGCCACGTTTCACCCTTCACATCCTCTTTTGGGGAATGTTTGTAGAGCTTGTAACTTTTGTTGTTGTTGTTTTGAAACAGAGTTCTTTTAGAAGAAAACAAAATCTATTCCCTCTCCCAAGCTACAGTATCATAACACACAGTCCTCGAGCATGTATTCATTAGAAGACAATTACATTTGGTTGGATCTTTAAACCACTGATTTTATCCAAGCCTCTCTATAAACCCTGCCTTTCAGTCCTCCCTCCTGAACCCATTTTATTCCCAAATTTATGTGTCTGTTTTTAAAACATTCCAGTTTATTTCTGGCTTAAGTCCACACGCTTTAAGCAACTTGAATAAGAGATGAATTTTGCTCGTTACTTTTTAGTTAGCCACCGTGATCATAAGTCCCTGGGAAGTAGCTGGCCATAACCTGGTACAGACTCTGGCACCAGAGAGCCAGGTGACTTCAAAGACTATGTGCTGACAGCAGGTTTGTGCAGGTTGTAGGTTTTGGCTTCAAAAGGAAGGAGTGCTAAATGAGATGCTCTCAGTGGCTGCAGAAGTGGAAAAGGTGCTTGAAAGTCTGAAGGTCAAAATAGCCTGGCCTGCAGTAAGATAGAAGGTATTTTTTGTTTTTGTTCCCGCTCATAATATGCCAGTGTCTGAGATGAGATGCTTCTGATTTAGCTGGAGTAGCGTTTGTACTCATCAGTCCAATGGCCGAGTGTCTGTAGCACAGTGACTGAGATCAGATGTATTTTCAGATTCTTCTGTCTGGCTGGGATAGGGATTTTGGTAAGGGCTTTATCATCCCCTGGAAGATACTCAGCCATTGCAGGAGGATCAGGCTCAGCCAGAAAAGGTCTGCAATGTAGAAATATTTTACTCTTTCTTGGTTGAGAAAGAAAAAAAAAAAAAAAAAAGCAGTGTGAAATTAAATGTGCAAGCAGCAGGTGACAAGGATACTCAAATGATACATGAGAGAGGTTGGAGTGAAGTTCCTGAGCTGATCAATTTTTAATACTGGATAAGATGGCGGAGACTGAACATTGGTATATTAAGCCCTACAACATGTTCAGATCTCATTAGGCTGCTCCACACCTTGCAGTTTTGGAAAGAATTCTCCCCTCTCCAAGGTGAGCAACCAAAGGCCACTGCTAAGACAACAGAATGTACTGGATTTTTTTTTAGAAAATATTGGACAAGATTTGATATCTGAATCCAGAACAAGATTTACAGTGGAGATTGTTGTACACAAAGGAATTAGGCACCCGTAAGCCATGTTCCTGTTCCTCTTGTCCTTTGACGATCCTGAGTGTGCCACACAGGTGCAATACAGGCTCTGAGATAGCCCCCTGCACCCTGGTAACTCTCAGGACATCTATCTGTAACACCTGAGGTGTTGATGTGGATGCAGCCAAACTCTCCAAAGGCCCTTTCAAAAAGCAAGCTAACTAACTGGAGAAGACTCAGGAGAATGGAACAGCTGTAGAGTCATCAAAGAATCACAATAATTTTGGGTTCACGAAATAATGACTATGTGGGCTGTCAGCTATACATCACATCCCCAAATTACTAAAAAACAGCTCATGGTTTTCACAGAGGAAAACAAAGGCACCTCTCCTCTTCTACTCAGTTCCATGCTTGCCTGTACTACATGCCTCTTGGAGTTCGATACACTGATCCTTCAAGTTACTTTACTATATTCCCCATGTAGCTCCCCATTAGTGCGTCAGAGAAAAGTCCAGTGGAAGGTGCAGGAGTAACCTCCTCACTCATGGGAGAGAAGCTGATCAGTTGTTTGTTTTTGTGAAAAACATAGGGTAAAGTAAAGAGCCTTTAAACTAACTGAAAGCCTGGAAGTTGTTATTTAAAAAAAAACCAAATAAACAAACAAGGCAAAACAAACAAACAAAAAAACCCATAAATTATAGTAAATATAGAAGAAAAATATTTGATTCTTGCAGTATTCTGATTGGATTGAATGATATTTTTAATCTGTCTATCTGTACTGTTTTTTTGTTTTTTTTTTCTGCTATGTCAAACTGTGTTGACAGCTATGCTAGGCAAAGTATTCCAGTACGCTGAGTAGAGGGAAAAGACATAAAAGCTTCCCAAAGAATAACTGGGAAGAATTCCTTTAAATGAATGTAGAAATGAGCTTAAAACCACATAAATAAATAAATAAATAAATATTGAGTTTGTTTTGATTTTTCCCAAATATAAGACATATTTGAATCTAAAGACCTGATCCTTCTCTGGAAAAAAATGCCTCAAAATACGGGCATCTTTTGCAAGGTTTAAGAATTTTCAAAATATTTTGATGAAAAAGCTTTTTTTTTTTTTCCAAATTAATTTTTTAATTCAGGTGTAATTTCATCTACGTTTCTTTAAATTTGAATGCCAAATCATGTTTTATATAAGCAGCAGCATTTTTGTTTGAAATTCCTGCAGTAAGCATTGTTTTTTGCCTGAACATTTTTCCTCATGAAAAGTGTCTGTGCCATGCAAGCTGTTTTTTTTTTTTTTTTCCTTTTTGCTGGACAAGCTTATGAAGCTAATAACTTTATCCAGCCTCTGAATTACACAACTGCTGGGCTTTACTATCAGCCCCCCTCAGTCAGGCTTTCTTGCTTCATAGGAATTGATTAATCAACATCATTATTTAAGTTTATTGTGAAATGTCTGTTAAGTCTGGCAAGTGTTGTAGCTTAAGCAAAGGGTAATGCTATCTAAACGTTAGGATAGAGCACCATAAGACATAACTCGATGAAAGAAAAAATAGTCAGAGCTTGGTTCTGAAATATTTCTTCATTTTTGTGTTTATATATAACAGTCGTGTACACCACAGACAATTTAGAGTTTGAGGAGAATACTGGCTCCACTGCAAATGTCTCCTTGACAAGGTAAATAAGAGGGTGTCATGAAGGGAGTGCAAAGCCCTCTTGGAAGTGATACAAGCAACTCTGCATGCTGCACAGGAGTCAGTCTTCTTTGGAAAGCTTTTATTAGCACCAAGCAGTAAACCAACTAGCCTGTGTTCAACATCAGGAGCTACAGTTCTTGAGTGCTCCTGCCCCTGCTCAGAGGCTTGCCAGTCGTAGTAACAATTTCAAGTGGTATACAACAGTGAAGCAGCTAGGGCCTGATCTTTCAAGGTTGGTTGTTGAAGACAATGTGTTTCTCACCTCACATGCAGTGCAAGTCAGCTTGAGTTGATGCAGCCCCCTTACTTGACTTACCCTTTCTGTGGGCAGGAGAAGGGAATGAGGAGCCTTGCCATCCACCCTCCTGCATTTCTGGGCATTTCACTACAGCTAGTAAAAGTAGCCACTGTCCCTGCTTGCCCATCTGCTGGCAATCTTGCAGAGGGCAATGTGGAGGCCTGCACATTGTGAAGGACTTGTAATGCAAAAGCAGAGCTGTGTTAAATTCAGTATTTGAGTGAATTTGGAATGTTGTGGGGGAAAAAAATAGAGAAAACCATGACTCATTCTAAGACAGCCATGAAATACAGCAGTGCCAGAATCATAAACTGTTGTCCATGAATGTATCACCCATCTATTAGACACAGACTCTGCCAGTAGCTCTGCAAATAGGACACCGACTTTTGCCAATCATTTTTTAAGGTGGAATATGCTGGTATTTATCTCAAAAAAAAAAAAAAAAAAAAAAAAAAAAAGAAAAGTTTTTCACTAGAAGGACTTTATGGCATTGTTTCAGATGATTTTTTCCTCCTTTCTCAGCAGCTGTAGAGCTCCTGGTATGGAGCTGTAGCCTTCTTACGTATGCCTTGTGGACATTAGGAGCAATAAAGGAAACATGGGCAAGTGAGTTTCCAAAGCTTCTCTGAAGACTGTACTGAAGTGGGAGCACTGGCCAAAAAAAAAGCAGCATAAAAACAAAAGCCATGTTTCATGTTCATGTTCACCTTGATGTTCCTCACAGAGGATAATTATGATAAATCCAGAAAAATTCATAGCTGTCCCCTCTCCCACCTGAAAATCAATGGATTCATAGGGCTGGATAGCTAGCTAATGTGGGAACAAAATATTAGTGGTTCAGTCCTGAATGGGATAGATTGTTTCAAGGGATATTTTGTGTGATCACACAAAAGAAGGAAAAATCCCACCTCCTCTTCCATCCTGTGGTAGTTTGAACAAGCCATGAGATTAAGGAAGATCTTTTACAGCAGCTGAAACTCAATCATATTTTCATAGTGCTTGTGCTGGTTATCATAGTTTCTCTCTTAGAAAATACAGCAATACGGAGAATAACAAGTGATAACTGCAAGACAGACAGAAAAGCAAAGCTGAGAGCTGATGTAAGGATTCCCAGCTTCTTAACTTTATGGATGACATAATTGCTGTCACCACAATCCATCGATGCAAAGGGGCTGGAAGCAAGCTGGCAGGAATACAAATTTTTCAGTGACTTGACTGGTGGAGTCATTTATTTAACTGTCCTTCTGAGCAATGTTAGGACTCATATAGGCTCCCCATAGAGCACATACTGTATATCCTCTCTATAAAATATGATGAAGTGCAGATCTTTTTGAGCACATTAGCAACCAGATCCAAAACAAGAGGGCTATAATTTTACAGTTACAGCGCATGATTCACTCCCTCACCCCTTTTCTGGCTGTTACTTTTTAAAGCATGAAATATATCCTGTACTGTAACCCTTCCTGAAAGAATATGTTATCAGTGCTTCTGTGTAATGTATGGAATTTTCTAAAGATTTGTTATGTTTCTCATTTTTCCAGTCTTTTTTCAAATTGTTTTGAGAGCAGTACAAATCAAAATCACTTGAACTGGTAAATGGAAAAGGAAGAATAAGAATTAAGTGTACTATATAATATGATTTAAGCGACTATTAGGACCTACAGTGGTTTAAACAATTCTAACACAATGCTGTCAATTGTAATTTTGAGGAAAAGAAATAAAAGACTATAAATGCCTTTATTGAAAAAGCCAATAATTTCACTGCTGTTGACAGTGATTCAGGACCACCTAACAGATATGGAACTGGAAGGCAGATGACTAGAGTCTCCTCAATCGCATAATGAGAGGAAACACTGAATGAAGCGTGGTGCCATCACCTTGTTGTATCTCCACTGACTTTTCTTAGGGAACGTGCTGAGGTGAAATGGTGAAATACGTTCTAACAAATCTGTAGGACTGGCAGCACAGCAGAAGAGACTTTTTTTTTTTTTTAGTGTGTTCATAGGGGAAAAAATACATAAATTTGATCATTGAGCAAGAAAAAGGTCAGAGGTAAACAAAAGTTTCTTGTCTTGTACTATGCAGAAGTGCTTACGCTCCTGTAAGGAGCCCTAGAATGTGGGAAGCATTGCTTTGCTTTGTGGGATCTCCAGAAGCTACCAGTTCCATTTTCACTCCAAACAGTTTTCCAGAGCTCAAAAGCAAACCAGCATTTTTGTACTGAGAGGGTACTAAGAGAATTTTGTCCCAGAGGCTTGCTGCCTTAGGACCTGTCTCCTTTGTCTGGGGTTGCAATTCCATTTTCTTGGCAGCAAGTATGAAAACTGCCAACATACAACTGTATGAAACCTTGTAGAGCAGACGAAAATAACCATCTTATCCCAAAACAAGCTTTAAAGATTGTATGACAAAGCTGTAATTTTTCATGTCCCTTGGAGAAACTGACTGTTGAACAGACCTGACATTGATGCATTGGGAAAGGAGTCTGATGGGGGCCCAAGTAGCAAATATTCAGTATTTGATATCTGAAATGACAAGTGGCCATCTGACTGAAGCCCTTGCTTGTCACAGGCCATGGAGACAATGTCTTGTACACTTCAGTAGCTGGAATTTCAAAAGCAAGCCATTTGGTTCTAGTCAGGAGATATTTTGATTCGTTGAGTGAATTACAGAGGATGATCCAGTAGGAATTGGC
This sequence comes from Gallus gallus, assembly GCF_016699485.2. Lineage (NCBI taxonomy): Eukaryota > Metazoa > Chordata > Aves > Galliformes > Phasianidae > Gallus > Gallus gallus. Next base: position 50,502,719 of record NC_052533.1, read on the forward strand.
TTGAAATTTGTTCATTTATCATTTAATATGTAACATGTTTTTTGCATTATGATTCATGCTGTCATTGCAACTCCAGTAACTAAGAACTGATAGCTGGCAGCAGGAGCCAACCTAAATCTCAGGATGAACAGAGCTACCTTCATTACTTCCAGAGGAGCTGTGCCCACTCTTATTCATTGATTAATTTAATTAGCTATGTGAAATTCCATGTAGAGGTTTTTGTTGCATTTTTGAGAGAGAATGGGTATTTTAAAGGATATGTGAGTTTTTCCTCTATCTTCATAGCATAAATTATTAAGAATTTTATGCTAGAAGGGAAAAAAAAATTCTTCTAGAGTGAAAATCCTGGTCAGGACTAGGAGCTGTGCTTCAATGAGGGAAGTTTCACCAAAACAAAATATGAGCAATCTTCAAAGCTGACAATAAGGATCATCAGTGATGTGTAAAAGATGCTGATTCTCTGCTGAGTCTCTCTCTACATAGTTACTGTTAGAAAAAAAGGTGACCTGACAGTTCTCAATGGCCCGCTCTTTGAACATCATCTCTACACATTATGGCTTTCTGTGTTTTTAACGGTGCTCTTTTTGTACACAAAAGTCCTGTTGCTTGCAGGAATAATTTTTAAAACTCAAAGAATGCAGTATTGGGTAGAAGTTAGGCATTACCATGCTCTCTGTGTTTTTCAAATGTGATATATCATTCTCATGTTATTTTCTCATAATTCCTGGCTGAGAGACTACACTTTATTCAGAGAGTGCAGTATAGCTGGTGTACACTGTTGGGAACCAGCCCAGATCTGTTCTGGGAAATGAGGCGTGCAGTGCTCTATTTGCTCTATTTGCCAAATATGGTGAGAGCCACCCCCCTGAGCTCCATTGTTGAGTCCCAGGGTCTTTGTAATTCTGTAGAAGCTTACAGTGACAAAGGGCAAAGGTATATGAAATACCTTAGTCTATCGTGCATTTCTTTCCTTCTAGTTCCTAACTTGACATAGTCTTCTCAGAGTAGTATCTTAAAACTTTCCAATAATATTAACTGGGGATGAGGCTAACCTATATCAATTTTGCATGGCAAAAGATTTTCTTATATGAACTTTTAAGGATATGCAGCATCATTTTCTATCACTTTTCACTACAGTATATTTGTTGTAAGAGTGTGCCTTCATTCCTCCCACTGCTACCTTCATTCTTTTCTAATCTACATAATGAATTTTGGAGAATGAGTGAAGAAACTGTCTCTGAGCTCTTAATGAAAGCTCCTTTTTTTGTCCTGTCTTCTATCCTCAAATAATTTTCTTTGTTATAGAGAGTAAAGTGTTTGCTTCGGACCTGGTTTAATTATGATACTGAACTGTAAAAAAGTCTTGGTCAGTGTCATAATGGAAAGAATATTCCTGCATTTCTATAATTACTCACTTAAAATTTGCAATTGACTTCATACTTGGGGATTGCTTTGTATATAGTATCTAGGTAAATAGTTTACTGACAGAATATTTGCAAAGAGGAAAAAATGTGAAGTCTGGACCTGAAATTACTCACCTCAGTTCAAATTTTAAGTATATAAACTGATATGTGTTTTCAGCTGACTTTTTACTTGCCTGTTTGTGGAGCAGGACATAAGAAATTCCATACAGAAGTGAGCTCTTGTGCTTGGTACTATATGTACGTAAGACAGGGATGGTCCCTCCCACTACAAGTTTAAATTTAAGCCTGTCCTCTGGACACCTATGAATATGCATCTTTTTTCACCCAGAAGTCTTGTTCAAATAGAAAGACTTTGGACTTTTGTCCAGGATGTCTGAAAGTCCCAGAATCAGTGGTCTGACTAGTCCACAGGACACGTGGAAAATGCCCTCAGGCACAGACTACTGGTCTGCATTTGTCTAATAAACAGGGCACTTAGGGTCCAACATTTAGGAGGTGCCGTGCATGCACAGCTAAGTGTGAAAATAAACATAGCAGCCCCCATGGCTGAAGTCTTGGGGACACAGTCTGAGACACCAGAGCAACAGCAGAAGCACGGAGAGTGACTTGCAACAAGTAGTTCCGTAAGAATCTACTTCTAGTCAAATGTTGAAACTTATTCATGAGCAGAGAGACAATATAGAGCTTTGAGACTTACTTAAATCTGATTCAGAGAACTGAAGTGATGCATATGCCTTTTGCTGGTCCTCCACAGAGGAATGAAATGCATCCAGTGTGAATGGTTTTGAATAGAGAATGAATATTTAAACCACATGGAGACAACTGATGAATAGAAAAAGAGGATGAATTATCAAATTAATTAATATTAGTAGTGAGTGCTTACAAAACTGCTCATCAAGGACAAGACCTTTTATTGCTCTGACTGGGTGGGCCCTTGCTGGTTTGAATTATCTTTGCAAGAAAACAATCATCAAAGAAGGCAAAATGTATTTTAAGAAGCCCTTTTAATACAGCATAAATCAGAATAAAATATACTTTTGTTTAATACAGCTATCATAGGCACAATTTTGAATATATAGAATTTAGCTGGCTTGAAAACAGAGCAGAATGTTATCCTGCTATTTCAATATATATTATTTTTATTTGTTATTAGGATTTTCAGTCAAATATAATATATTGTTCATAACAGCCTGGAACATAGCTGCCCCATAAGGTGGAAGAGAGGACAGCCAAATACTAATGCTGGAATTTTGTGAAGTACTGACTCATCTTATTTCTTCTTCTTTTTTTCTTTCTTTCTTTTTTTTAATCAGCACTGTAAGTTATAAAATAAACTCTTAATTGTAAAATAAACAGAAAACAGTTTAAAAGTTCTACATTGTACTCCAGAAGATTTTGATGCTGCCCTGACTACTCTTTTTGAATGCTGCGTAGCCCTCACAATTTTAATCACTTTAAGTTTTTTTAGTATATATTACTTTCACTTTTAAGTGTTGAGGCTTTTTGTACTACTTCAGGTCAGTAAAGAAGTTTTAGTGTTTTTTTAAACAATTCTAAATTTTTTTAATGAAAAACTTCATGCACATATTTTATGAACAAAACATACATCATTTATTAATCATAACCAAAAACTTCTGCAGTGTAATATTCATGATTCACTACAATCATTTCAAGTACTATTTTGATCCATTGAAAACTCTTTTACACTTGCAATTGATAAATTCTTGCATCTGAAGACAGAGGGAAACTTCAAAAATTTTTAAGTGTTTAAGTTTTCACAGATTATCAGGTCAGCAAGCAGAAAGGAAGCTTTCAGTCTTTGGTTTTATGAACTGCTCTCCCGCCTCCCCTTCCCTCCCCCCCCCCCCCCCCCCCAAAAAAAAAAAACCAACAACCAACAAACAAACAAACAAACAAAAAATAGTTCCAGATGGAACTCTGAAGGTTATTTGACTTCATTTCAGTAAATAAGCTGTTCACCTCTTGTTCCTTTCTCCTCCCTACATGTCTCAGCTTTAACTGTGGTCTGTCTTCCATAGCTGACACCTTGTAGAGTGTAATTTTATTTCCCCCCACCACTTATTTCAAATTTAATGGTAATTCTTAGGCCATTCTCCAGTGAGCTCTGATGTCTCTCTTAACTGCCCACTGTCAGAACATCCTTCATACATCTTGAAGTAGTCATGTTAGTGTTTAGTATAAATGAGAACTGTGGGTTATGTTTCCACCCATGCTTTTTTCTCAGGCCAGTTGGCCAAGATCTTGCTCTTGCCTCTTAATAGCCACTCATTAGCTTTATTTTCCAAACCCACTTTCCTTCCAGCTAGATTGCGGGTTTTAATTACAAGCCTTCGGTTTCAATATACCACAGTATCATTGTGCTAGCTATTGGTATCTTTGGTACTAAGGATTTCTCTGTAATAGCACTTCAGTCCATGCAGCACACCTTCTCAGTCACAGAAGAAACTCTAACTTGTGAACTAGGAAAAAATCCACATGCTGTGGTCTAGATGATAGAGATTACAAATATGAAAATAAGTGGGTCAGAGATAAGAAATGCGCTCTGAAGCAGTTTCAGCCCCTCCATGAATCTGGAAGGTGAACTAGAATAGAAGGAACTGGAAATGTTTGCAAAATAGGAGGGAAAGTCATTTAATTTTCTCAGGGAAGGAAGCATGGGAGCCGGTGGGGAATTCACAGCTAGCATGTGCATCCAAAAATCCCTCTGGGGTTTTAGTATGTAAGCAGAAATGAGAGCCAGCAGTGGATGTGAGGGTCGGAGTCCTCTCTCACTGCCACAGGAGCCCTGTCCGTATCACCACAGCCACCCGCATGTGGTTTGGGCATTGTGCTCTCCCCGGGGGGACAAGCAACACCCTCCCTTTAATTTTATCTGCTCATTTTGTTCTTTTTTTCTCTTACTTACTAATTTATTTCTTCTTCTTCTTTTTTTAATTGTGCCATGCTACATGCAAGTTCTGCATTCAACTTCTGCATGACTTAAGTCACATGTTTTTTTGGCTCTTTTTCCTTTATTGGAAAGGGCAGCATTGCATATTAGGTCTCTGATAAGCTGATAAACTAGTGCCCTGAATCAGCCGTGCTGATATTAATCAACCTATGTTATGCAATTATTAAATCTGTCAGCAGAGCACAAGCCACTCTTCCACAAATTGTGCAGACTTTCACATGGCTCTTCCCTTAGAATTTTCTCCCCTCTTATTTTCTTGTTTGAGTTTTGGTTGGTTCTAGTACTGATATTATGAGACTCCATCAGATTTACTTTTTAAGTTTTTTCTTCATCATACTATTCCTTGTGAAAAACAAAAAATACAAGCTCATACAGCTGAAACTCCAAACGTCTATGATGCAACAGATAAAACTTTCTGAAATGGTTACAGAAGTTTTCTTTTCTTGTAAATTGCATCATGACTGCTTTGAAATCCAGTGCAAATAATTAAAAAGTGGCAGAACATTTGTTGCAAGCCCATCTTTAACATATTAAAATCACTCCTGAAACAATACTGGCGATGGACAAAAGGTAATGTTTCAAGAAGAAAACAGAAGAAAATAAAAGAGCTGGCCTGCCACTCCCAACACATGCATGCACAGGCTGCCGCAACATTTTTGTATATTGTCCCATCTTGAAATGAACAGAATGCAAAATGCACACTTGTTTTATTTTCTGCATTTGAAGTAGCCAGATGATGTCCAAGACTGCCTTGTTAAAAATGACTTTCTGTTACACAAAGTGGAATTAACAAACAGGTGAATGTAGTTTTGAGTATCACTAATTCACAGGCCAATTTACTGCTGGTAGGTAGGGTAGAGCTTGTACTCTGTCTTTTTCTCTGAAGTTTGCAACTGGTATACGAACAAATAATATGAACACTGAATGGCAACAAGGTACAACCTCCCAGTGCAATGTCCTGCAGGCTTTAGTCAGTGATGTAGGATTCCCATGGATAGATTTATGATTTGATGACAGTCACTAAATAGTGACATCTGAGCAGTATGACACCCCAAAAAAATCCCTTCCAGTGTAACAGCAAATCTATTCTCAATGTTTTTTCTATTAATATCAAAAGTGATGTCTTCATGGCTTGATTTCTCCAATTCCTAATGAGGTCTGGGAGGGTGGGAAAAAAATAGTTAGAGATCTGGAATACTAACTGGTGGGGAATAGTTTAATATTTAGTTCCCAACAACAAAAGTATAAAGGCCTGTAACTCACATGTGGTTAATTCAAAAATACTGTAATTACAAAAGTGTTACTCACATCTGAGTGTGAATCTGCCTTTTTAGCAGGTCCCATAATTCTCTGAATTCCATCTCTTATTGCTTTAAAAACATGAATTAATTCTTGAAGGCGATGTGAGGTTTAGCTTTCTGTATGTTTTACAGAAGAAAGACTACTTGTTTTCCCTAGTCCCTCATCCGATGCTTTTATTTGTTACTGTTGTTATTAATATATTTATTTATTTATTTCTCCTGTGGGGCCATGAGATCACAGATATCTAATCCATATTAACAAACTTAATTGGCCATTTTCTACTGACTGCAAAGGTGAACCAGCCAATCAAAAAAACCTTGAGTTACCTGAAGAAGAGGATAATTTTTTTTGTCTTAATATGACCTAGTTTTACATACCTTTGCCACTGTGTGGGTCATTCCCTGCTTAACACAAAAGTGCTGTAAACTACTGAAGATTCTTCAGCTATTTGGAGAATACTCTTCTTTGCCTATCCTCCAGACAGGTCTTCATTTCTTTAAGTGGTTCTGTTCTGAAAACATGAACACGATCTGCCATTGTGCACTTACAGGCCTGGACAGAGACCTCATCTGGTTCCAACCACATGATGTATTTCCAGAAGTATAATTTAAAGCTAATTCAGTTCCAGATCCAGGCTGAAGTTTACATTTCTTTTCTTAACATTCAACACCTATTTGCATCTGCACATGTACGTAAATTTTTGATTGTTTTAGTTTTAAAAACAAACTTCCAGGAGGTTCCTGCAGTGTGTGGAAGATAACTTTCTGATGCAGGTGGTGTAGGAGCCAACAAGTAGAGATGTGCTTCTGGACCCTGTTCTTACAAACAAATAAGAACTATTTGAGAATGTGAGGGTCTTGAGAGCAGTCTTGGATGCAGTGATTATGAGATAGTGAAGTTCATAATCTTAGGTATAAAAAGTCAATGAGTAGGATTAAAACCATGAACTTCAGGAGAGTCAATTTTGACCTCTTCAAGGACCTACTTGGAGGTATCCCATGGAGATTAAAGTAGACATGCCCAACCCATGGCTCACAGGCCACGTACAGCCCAGCCCAGCCCAGCCCAGCCCAGCCTTGCCTAGCCCAGCCCAGCCCAGTGGATCCTGCAGCTGCTTCCTCCCTTGCACCATCATGGTGGCGACTCTTCCCAGTCAAGCAGCCCAGCCCAGTGTCAAGCGCTGACCTGCTGGAGAGGAGCTCTGCAGAGATGGACATAGGTGCCCTAGCGAACAACAGGTTAACCATGAACAATAAGTGTGCCCTTATGGACAAGAAGGCCAATGGTATCCTGGGGTGCACTAAAAATAGCATGGCCAGCAGGTTGAGGGAGGTGATCCTTCCCCTCTGCTCTGGTGAGGCCACATCTTGTGTACCGTGTCTAGTTCTGGGTTCCTCAGTTCAAGAAAGGCAGAGAATTTCTAGAGAGTGTCCAGCGGAAGGCCACAAAGATGATTAGGGGCCTAGAGCATCTCCTTTATGAGGAAAGACTGAGAGAACTGGAACTCTGTTCAGCTTGGAGGAGATAAAACTGGGGTGGGAGGTGGATCTTATGCTTATAAATATCTAATGGACAGGATTTTTATAAGGGTATGTAGTTACAAGATGAGGGAAAACTGCTTTAAACTGGAAGCAGGTAGATTTAGACTAGATATTAGGAAGGAATTCTTTATTGTGAGGGTGAGACACTGGAACAGGTTGCCCAGAGAGTCTGTGGATGCTCCCTCCCTGGAGGCACTGAAGGCACTGGATGTGACTTTAAGCAAGCTGGTCTAGTGAGAGGTGTTCCTGTGTATAGCAGGAGGATTGGAAATAGATCATCTTAAAGGTCCCTTCCAAGCCAGACCATCCTATGATTCAAGTGGATGGGGCTAGGCTGCTTTTGGTGGTGCTTGGTGACAGAACAAGGGGCAATAGGCATAAAGTGGGACATAGGAAGTTCCATCTGAACATGAGAATTTTTTTTTTTTTTTTACTTCGAGGGTGACAGAGGATTGGAACAGGCTGCCCAAGGAGGTTGCAGAGTCCCTTTCTCTGGAGATATTCAAAACTTGTCTGGATGCTTTCCTGTGCAGCCTGCTCTAGGGAACCTGTTTTGTCAGGGAGGTTGAACTAGATGGTCTCCAGATGTCCTTTCCAAGCCCTACGATTCTGTAAACAAACAAAAAGAAATATGATGCTGAAATTTTAGTTTTTATTTAAATAACAAAAAAAAAAAAAAAAAAAACCCTCAGCTCTTCCCTCCTCTCCTTCTCCTCCACTGTCCCTCCATCAGTAGTTTTGGATCACACATAAGTGCAACAGACATGACTGATGTGGGCAGGAAAAAAATGTGCTTGCTATATAATTTACTTTGAAACAAAAATAAATGCCAAAAATAATAGTGTAATACCCAAGATGATTACCTTTTCAAAGGGATATACTTTTACAGTAATTACTGTATGTGTAAAAACAAAAGGGATTTTTTACAGAACAAACAGTTTAACATATCCCACACTTAATGACTCCTCTGAAATCTTAATGAATATAGTATAGGCCAAATTTTAATTCTGGGTGCATGCATGTGAATGGTATTGAAGTAGTTATGAAGAGTCCATTTCACATCATCTCACAGTTATGAGCTATGTTACTGCTTCTGACTATGCTCATATATCATCGTGAACTTAAATTTAACTTGACGTGTTAGTCACTGTAATCATACTCAGATGAAAACCAAGAAATTTACCTGTCAGGTACATAATGGAATATTTTACAGTTTCTATAATAGATTTCTGTAACTAATGTATCTTTTTATAAGCAGCTCATGACTACTTTATCTTTGATATACTGCTATGTTAATCCTCTAGTTATGGGATAAACACAGATAGGATCTCATAGTCTTGAAATATGGCTCTCCAATAACCATTTATGTGAAATGAATCACATTAGCAGACAGTATCATATTTCATTATCTTGTGCATGTATTTAGTTGGGTGGAATCCAGATGGATGCTTTAAGATGCTAAAAAGCAAACCAAACAAACCAATGTAAACAAACACATGTGCACACACGCACACACACACACAAAAACTGAACCAGAAAAAAGAAGTAGGTAGCTCCAAAAGTCATGCCTTCTATTTATTTCCATGGAAACTGGAAACTACAACATATATAAAGCACAATATAACTATTCAATAGAGCAAATACTCAGCTACAAAGCACTACTTCTGCCATCATTGAACAAGAGCCTGTGTGCCACGCTCAGAAAAATCTGCACCAACAGAGGTGATCCAATGTCATTCTTGCAGCTGCTGAAGATCACCACCCGTTGCCTCACTGTGATCATATTTACTGTTTGGTCTCCATAAATGTTCAGTAAGCACTGATGAATGCCAGTGGGTGTCATTTTTTCCAAATGGAGGAATTCAGTTCCACACCTTTGCTTCATACAGTTCCCTGTCAGACATCATTTTATTGGACTGCCCCTCTGCTGCCATCTGTCACATAGAAACAAAATGAAATGGAATATTTACAAGAAGGTTCAGTCTCTACTGCCATACTACCAACATCTGCTGCTGATTACTTTCAGAGTACCCCTTAAATGCAGGAAGTTACTGGCATGACAGGACTTCACAAGTCCACAGGATGAGGTAGCCTGCACGTATCAATAGCTGCATTATAGAAAATCAGGGCTTGTTTTCTCTTGGAGAATACAATTTGATTGGAGTTGAGATTATAACTGACAATCAAGGCCATAATTAGGCTGGAGTGAGACAGGCACCATTGCTTTTGCTGACATACAGAAAAAGAGATTCAGATCTGGGATAGAAAGAAAATGCAGGTAGTAGAGGTGAGAATATAAGAAGGGACAAATTGAATAAACAATAAGAATGGTCAACATGTGCTACCCTGAAGACACTTTTTAGTTGAAAGGAATTGTATTTCACTAGTAATGATGTACAAGGCTTGTTGCTGTAGTAGGTGGTATGAGACGCAATACTGTGCTCCATAAATCAGATGTGGTTCCAGACTTGAGTAGATCTGTATCCAGGTTTTCCTAAAACATAAAGAGAGGCATAAAGAGATTAAGTTTCAAAATACAGTATCTCAGGGCTCCATGTTTTTTTTTTCTTCCTCACCAGTGGAGAGTTTTGGGCCATTATCCATAAATAGAAATGTGCAAGAAAACTTAGCACTGGGTTTTTTTTTTTTTCAGTATTATCATTTAGAACTTTCTTTTTATATCATAAATGTGCAATAGCTCAGGTAACTATAAGTCTTTTAGATTTTGAGTACTATGATGCTGTAACTATTTTAAGACTTCTGCTCCTAGTTTGGCCATTTGTAGTTGGAAATTTGAGAATGAGAGAAAAACATCTTATTTTGAGTCAGATAATAAAAACTTACTGTTTTCTAATGTTTAATGTGAATTAACTGAAGGAAGCTTTTTCACTGATAGAGTCAAAGTAGGTAAATATTCTCAATACATTCTCAGATATGCATTCATTGTTTGCTGTCCTCATGTCAGAAATGAAATAAAATATCGAATGTAACTACTAGTGACTGTGATGTTAGTGGCAGGTCCCAGCTCTGGAAGACCTTTTGTGAGCCTTTTGCATTGCTGAATGCAGGTTCCTGATTAAATGTTTGAGTCAAAGATGATATTTCAGGTATTTTCTGCTGTTTGGTTATTTTGCCTTTTAGAATTGGTATGAATTGAGGAAAAGACAGAATTGTGATTCAATGCTGTCCCTAAACTAAAAAAGATGGTGAATTTGAGAAGTGCAAATAATTGTTTCTTTTTTCTTTAACTTTCATGTTTCTACAAAATGTATCTATTTTTCAAGAAGGCAAAAAAAAAAAAAAATTGCATTCTGTAGGTAAATAGAGGCTTGACGGAACCTCTTAAACTTCCTCTGAATTTGGCAATTTTTTTCTCATTTGGTTTCCACTCCTATCCGAGATTTTTTTACCATTGTACTAAATATGGGAACATATTTTTTTCAGTTAGGATTAAGCAACTGTCAAGAATGAATATATTCACATCTTAGATCAAGTTGGTGGTGGTCTATTTTCTGTAACTATTTTTACTGTGATATTTTCTTCTATAATAAGTTTGATGACAAGTTATTTTTCCCCATGGGAGTAGTAGACTCATGGAAATTAGAGATTGAAAAGACCAGTTAGGTCATCTCGTCAATTTTCCTGCCAACACAAGATTTCTTCTGCTGTCAGGTCTCTCCAGAACTTTCTCTTCTCCAGGCTGAACAGCCCCAGCCAGCGGCTCTCAGCCTGTCCTCGTAGGAGAGGTGTTCCATCCCTTGGGTCATTTCTGTGGCCCTCCTTTGGACATGCTCCAACAGGTCCATGTCTCTCCTGTACTGAGGGCTCCATAGTATTGTAAACCCACACCTGACTGTAAATGCATATGGCTGCATCCTGCTTAACACCTGCTGTAGAAATACTGTACTGATTTTGTTTCCTGAGTTTATTTGCTCCAGAAGACCAGAGCCATATGATATCATTCACATTATCTTTTTTTCGTTTTAAGAAAATACTTTTTTGTTACTGGCTACACTTGATAGTATTAGTGTCTATGGTTTGCAGTGGATTTTACATCATAATCTGTACTGTGTTATTAAAGTATGTGTGCCATAACTGCTTTTGTTTGTCAGAGGGTTGCTTTCTTTTGTTTTTGTTTTTGTTTTTCCTAAGTATATGAAAACAGGTATAGTAATAAAAAATTCAGAATTAAAATTTGTCTTATTTCCAAATGAATGAGTATCAAAAGACATAATGTGTAAAATATGTTGTATACTTCATCTTGTAATAGCGGATGGTTTGGTATGTAAAAAATTCAGGAAACAGTTCAAATATTTAGCATATTAGTTCTTGGGTATAGCATGCCTCAGAACCGATACCTTATAAAGAAAATTGCTGAAAAGCAAGAATTACTAAGTGATTCCTATGACCTTTATAATACGGATTTTTTTAGCTCTTTCTAGGGGCTTTTAACTACTTGATATTTCGAAGGAAGTTTTAAATCTTGCAATGTTGCTTTATCAGTACATGCACATTATCTGCTTCTGGCTGCATATATATTATTCTGTTTCTTTGCCACTGGGATCTCTTAAAAAGCTGTCTGAATAAATCTAGCTGTAAAAGCTTGTTCATTTTAATGGTTAGTTTTCAGCGCTGCTCACCTGCGGGGTCTTTTTGAATTCAGTGGAAACTCATCTTTTCATGGAGAAATGAGAGCTGGTTTCTTCTAAATAGCAATGCTTGAATGCATGCATATGCTGGGTGTAACTGCATTGCCTCCAGAGTACTGAGCAACTTAGTGTAAGTATGAATCCATAGTTCTGTACCACACATTTGTCAGATTACTAAGAAGGATTTTGACTAAGGGGAAAAAAGGTAAGATTTATTGAAGGAAAAATGGAGAAAAAGGCAGCCACTTGTCCAATGAATTAATCGTTCTAGTACTTGGTATATTAAAGTGACAGATTTTCCAGTTTGTTCCCATTGCCTCTTGTCCAGTCACTGGGCGCCACTGAAAAGAGGTGCTCCATCCTCTTTGCACTGTCCTTTCAAAGTGGGAATTTCAATAGGAACTGATAAAATATCCCCATAACCTCCTCTTCTCCAGGCTGCACAGTCCCAGCTCTTTCTCACTTTTCTCATACAAAAGATACTCCAACCCCTTATTTATCTCTCTCTCACACCTACATATCGCACCTGCACTGGGGAGCCCAGGACTGGACCCAGCACTCCAGATGTGGCCTCCCCACTGCTGCTCAGAGGGAAGGGATCATCTTTCTCAACTTTCTGGCAAATCTTTTTCTTGCATAGCCCAGGATACTCTTGTCCTTCTTTGCTGCAACCCTGCACGGACAGACCACCAGGTCCATCTCAGCAACTACTTTCCAGCTGGTTATCCCCCAGCATGTACAGGTACATGGGTTTATTCTCCGGATGCAGGACTTCACAGGTTCCCATGGTAAACATGATTCATATCAGTTCATTTGTCCATCTTGTTAAGGCTCCTCTGAAAGGCAGTACAACCTCCTCCTGGGTTCATACCATCTGTGGACTTGCTGAGGATGCACTCTGTCCCAGTCTCCAGGTCATTAATGCAGATTTTGAACAGTGTTGATCCCAGTATTGACCCATGGAGCACACCACTAGGGACTTGACTCCAAGTGGACTTTGTGCCCCTTGTCATAACCCTTGGCCTGGCAATTCAGTCAGATTTTATTCCACCTCAGTGTCTCCTTATCTAACCTGAACTTTGTCAGCTTTGTTATGGGTTACTGTCATATACTTTACTGAAGTCCACATGGACAACATCCACTGGTGTTCCCTCATTCACCAGACTTGTTGCCTCATTATGAAAGGCTATGTGTTTGATCAAAAATGATTTCCCCTTTATAAATCCATGCTGACTACTCCAAATCACTTTGTCTTCCATGTGCTGGGAAATACTTTCCAGGATTTTATCCACCACTTTTCCAGGGTCTGAAGTGAAGCTGATTGGCATGTAGTTCCCTGCATCTTTCTTCTTGGTGACATTTACTCTCTTGCAGTCTTCATGAACCTCAGCATTTGTAGATGCAGCCCTATTGACTTACGTATGTCCAGTTTAAGAGTTTCCTAATCTTGTAATCTTCCACAACAAGCCTGAACCAGGCCTTCCCTCCAGTCTTGGGGAATGAAAGAAAAATGCCAGTTCTTGAGTACTGTCTTCACCACCCTTGCTAGATTTTGCAGGAGTTCCCCGACATAGCATTATTAACATTTGTCCTCTGTCAGTGAGTGTTATAACACCTCGTTGGAATTAAAGCTGATTAGAATGTGTGATCTTTCTCATTTACTTATGATGTTCTTTAGAAAAACACTGATAAAAACAAAGTAGATGTAATCATATGAGGTAAGGAACATGCTCAGAAGGTAGAAAAGGTACTGAAATGTCTATATAAGCAGAATAGGCCAGGGAAAACTCCAAGGGACATTTTAAAGTTTATTGTGAAACAGGTATATTACTTCCAGGCTTTGAATAGATTAACTCCCACACTTTAAATTCTGATCTATGTATACATTTATGTATGATGAAAATATTTTTGGAGTTATTTTGTATTTCAGAACATTGTTTGGAGGACTGAATGTGGATGTTACTGTTTATGATCTTACATCATATAAGGCTTGGCTGTGCTTGTAGCAGTAGACTTAATTTTCTGGTGGTCATTTATCATATTCAAGATATGTATCACAAAGTTCTGTTAGTGAGACCTCAGTGCAATTTAAAACTTATAAAAACAATTCTAAAAGTTTTTAAAAGCACTTTTCCTCCTGAAAAGTTCTAAAGAATATAAAAAGCAGAAGTTGGCTACAAGTGACATTGCTGTGGTCCAGACATTTCTGCAATGTGCAACAGCCTCTGTTGAAACAACACAGTGTTAGTGCCCAGCTTGAATTACATGCAGAATTTAGGTCGACAGCTTGAAGTTTAGTTGAGTCCTTCAGGACCAAATCCTGCTTTTCTTACTGATGCAGGTGGTTCCTGTGACTTCAGTGTGACTATTCATTTGATTGCAGTAAATTTTTTAAAAGTAGTCTTTTGAAGATAATTCTTTCCTCAACAAATTTCCATGAGTCTTTGTTGTTGTAGCTGTTTACTGTATTGATAGATTTTAGTCCAGAACTTTTCTCATATTCGTGAAGCACTATTGATATACTACATTTTTGAGATTTACACAAACAAGAGCTGCATGAACTAGGTTGGATTGCCAAGGTTAGCCCCAAGAGCTGTTCCTTTCTTTTTGCAGGATTTGGAGGTTCAGTAATAAAAATAAAAAAATAATAAAAAAAAAAACCACCAAAAAACAGAGTGGTGAGCAAGAGTTACTTGAATGGTTAACTAAAATACAACCATGCACTGCAAAAATACAGAAAAATAGCACACTGTTTTCTCATGCAACGTGAATTTTCAAATTTTACTTGGTGGTTCTTTAAATTATTCTTTAAATCATATTCACATAGAATACAATTTATATGTAACAGCACATTCACCTCAAAGCTTAGACTCTGAAGTATGGTTCTGATGATACTGTATTTCCAAACTGAAAAGGCAAACCGAATGCTGTATGTGTATGTGAAGAATGTGATGTGCTGCGAAAGCTAAGTAAAGGTGAGTTCCTTCAAACTGCTTTCTTCAGGGTGAAGGCTCTGAATGAACCTTGTTGCTGCTTCCTGCCCAACACTTCAGAGCATGACCTCTTATAAGTCTCTGGCAACCTCACTCATTTCTTGCAGAGGTACAGAGAAAACCTTCTTAAAGTTGCCGCTACAGATCTGGGGCAGGTATCTGCTTTCCAAGAAACTTCAGCCTTCTGAGAGGAAGACCTGCTGATAATTTACCCAACCATGCTGGATAGTACTCCCTTACCACTGTCATAATAACTGTATTTACAAGGTCAGGTTTCTAACAGAGAAAAGGAAGTTTATCTGGTGTTGATAGCACAGTAGGTTTTTACTGAGATGTACTGGATTTCAATATTCTCCTTTTTGCCTGCATTATCTTGTACAGATACCAAATGGCAATTTTATTTATTTATTTACTTATTTATTTGCTGACATCTTACTGAAGACCAAGTTAAGGAGTAAACAGTTGAGGGAAAAAATCATTGCCTAGAGAAAGCAAGTGGAAAAAAAGCTCTCTCGGGCTGAGGTGCTATAAAAAAAAAAAAAAAAAAAAAAAACACAACCTTGAAAATAACTCTTTCAACTGAAGGTTTTTCCTGATATTTAAAAAATGTAAACTACTGAAGTTTTATGCCAGAGCTCATCTTCTGATCCCAGTCTTCTGTTCTTTCACTTGTTTAGTCTTTGATGTTGTTGTTTCTTTAAAACCTGAGATCTGCGGTCTTCTCATATCTCGGGGTCTTATGAGATCAAACTTCAGGGGGTATTTTCTTGAACTATATGGAGATCTCTCTAGCCTGACAAGGACAGCTTAAAAAAGCTCTGAAGTGCAACGGCAGTGTTGAGGATTCAGAAGGTTTCCAGCAGATAAACTTTAAAACTCTGGTTTTGTTTTGTTCTGCTACTTCACTTTACAATGGCAAGACGTCTAGGCTCTTCTTTCACTAAGTGTGCAAGTAAAGCTAACTTGGCGTTTGCAAGCTCTCTTAAATTTTAGACTGTTCATTGGCTGCTAGATTCTTTACTAGGGCAGTGAACTGAGAGACAGAGTGAAACTGCAAATGCTGGCCCAAGAGGGAAGCATTTATCCCATCACAGCAGCCCTTTGTTTTTGGTGCATTTGAATAGGCTGATGGTTAAATGTTTGGCTACAACTAGCCATGGACACCTGACTTTCTCAAGGACAAAACATGGTTATAAAATGTAAAGGTGTGTTTAAAGCACTGGCTTGATGAAATGGAAATATCTCAGCTGGCTGCTGCTAGTAAAATCTGTAAAATCCATAGACTCTCTAGTTAAAAAAAAAACTTCCTCTCATAAGGTAACTTCATCTCTCCTTCCAATTCTTTAGAAACTAACATACCTTACAAACTGTACTACATCTTGATATATGTGTACAGCAACATTGGTATGGCTGATTTCCAAGGACAGCTTCATGAAAAGATGCATTGTATTTTAAACGAAGTCCAAATTTCTACTGAAGATTTAGTTAAAGTAGTAAGGAAACAAAGATCATCCTCATCTTCCTGAAAAGAGAAGAGAAGAGAAGGGAAGGGAAGGGAAGGGAAGGGAAGGGAAGGGAAGGGAAGGGAAGGGAAGGGAAGGGAAGGGAAGGGAAGGGAACGGAAGGGAAGGGAAGGGAAGGGAAGGGAAGGGAAGGGAAGGGAAGGGAAGGGAAGGGAAGGGAAGGGAAGGGAAGGGAAGGAAAAGTGTCAAACTGGCATGGCTGAGGAAGTTGTGCACTGCCTGGTTTTTGTATCACTATCTGTTAGTGCCACATAGCGCTGTGCAGCTCACTGGAGGCTCAGCCCCATCACACTGCCAAGCTGGGCCTGACCCCTCAGCAAAGTCCAGCTCCATCAAAGCACCAGACTCAGCCTGGCTCCTTGGTGAAGCCCAGCTCTGTCACACCACGTGGCTCACCTCAGCCCCTTGGAGAGGCATGGCACTGTCACACCACCAGGTTCAGCCTGACCCCTCAAGACCCAGCTCTATCACACTGCCAGGCTCAGCCTAAAGCTGGTAGAGGGGACTTTGGTGCCTCACTGACAGCAGATGTGGCATTTCTATCTGTCTTTCCCAGGGAATAAGGAGGTTCACATGCAGGAGTTTATGGCAAGTTGTGGGGTTATGCTGCCAGACAAGGCTGTGGGGGTTGTGATCATTGATGTGAGACGCGGGAAGCAGTGCCTGATCAGCATTACCTCAGTGTACCGGGCACCTGCCTCCCTTCCACTTGGCCCTCTCCAGCCTACAGTGCCTCTGCTTCCCTTTGCACAACCTACAGCTTGCCCTGTGTCTCCCTCTTGCTTTCCCCATCTCTCCAGTATTCCCTTGTGCCTTCTAGTGGGGTGTGAAGTGTGAGGTGCAGTGGGGTGAGCTACAGGGAGCTTACTTGGGCGTCCTTGTAGTGCAGCCACTGCCTGACTCTCCTCCCACACTCTCAGTTTTCTGCACTTCTGTAGGGTCTTGATACCTCTGGGAGCGCTGCCTTCCTCCACTCCCATACAACAGTTTTCACCAGTATCTTCCAAAACTGAGAGAGAAGGCAGATGGGTGGAGAGCATAATCACTTAAGCTCATTCCTCCACAGGGACTGCTGCTAAATTTGTATTGCTTACCCACACGTTTGTGGGTAAGGGGTTAGGTTAAACATTAACCTGGAGCCAGGAGCATATTGCCTCTGGCTCTCACAGGCTGTTCCCTGGCGATGACGAATGGCAGAGCCTGGTCACCTTGGGCAGAGCAGGCGGTGCTGCATTAAGGTTCCCCTTGGCACTCCTCCAGTTCTGCCTCTGCAAAGTTGGACACCTCTAAAGTTTCCATTACATCAATATCGTAGTTGTTGCACAGATCATTCAGCGGTGTTATAGAGTTTGCTTGTACTGCTTCTTTTCTTTTCTTTCCTTTTTTTTTTTTTTTTTTTTTTTTTTTTTTGAAAAAATAAGCAAGCTGCATGGAAAGGGTGAACATATACCCAGGAAATAGTTTGCTGATAACATAGGAGCCTTCATGTCTGCTGGGTGGTGCCCTAAGTTTTCTTAACAAAGAAGTGAGTGTTAGTTCTTCAAATAAAAGTTACTTTTTGCACTCACATAACTGAGGCTGAGAATTTCCAAGATGAAAAACTTGGCTTTTTATTTATTTTTCATTTTTTTTTTAATGGGGCATAATTTGAGTGGGATCTCCTCTCCCTCCCACGAGCCCCTGCCCCCCACACTGCCCTCCCCACCTTAAGAGGATTACAGTATCCCAAAAACTCTTTAGCACTCTGAGCAAAGGAAACAAAAATGGCTTTGCATTCTGAACTGAACAGAGATTAAGTTATTGGCGGCCTTGAAATAGCTCTTTCTCAACTTCCATTCCCATGAGGTTATCCACATAAAGTTGCTGTTTAGGACAGGGTCAGCATGATGAAATTTATTTGTTGAGTCTGTTTGGTGCCAAAGCTTTTGCCAATAATCTGATCTACCTGATAGTGGTACTATTTCAGAAATGTCCAGTCAGTTAAAGAAATGCAGTGCCTGCGGATGTTCAAAGACAGCAGTAATAATCAAAGCAAAGAAATTAAAAACAGAAATGCCAATATTATGATAAATAAGTACACATAATAGTTACTTAAAACATACACAATTTATGGAAAAATAGAGAATAGTACTTTTTCATTTCATGTGAAACCCCTTTCTTGTAAGTATGTATAATTTCTCCATATGTCTCTCATCCATTCATTGGATGTGTTTGTGTCAACTGGTATTAAATAAACTTACAAATGTATGCTGGCCCTTTACAGGTAAAAATTGATTGGAGTGTTGGAATAAATTACAGGCAGATGGGTACAGGACCAAAGGGTTAAGATAGTGTGGACTGTGGGTTTGTCACATGGTATTCACTTTGTTGTTTTTTTTTTTTTTAATACTTTTTAAAAGTTTTCTGCCCCAACATTAGTTATACCAAACAACCCACAGTACAGTATATCTACATAAATTATACATGAAATAAAAGCTTAGGATCTGAAATCTTCCCGTTTTAAGTATATATGTTTTAAAACTATATATGCTTTTACTTAGTCTCGAAACTGTAAGAAAGGGTTGTCTTTCATTTATTTTTCAAAACCTTTAATTACCAACATAAAATGAAATGATGATAATCTTCCCTTTGTGTAGTCATCTATGAAACGAGTTTAGGGCAGTGGTTTCCTCTAAGTCAGTACCACATCAAAACCCAAGCATGTATGGGAGTAGTGAGACTCTCTTAAACTATGGGCAATTCAGTTTCCCATTTTGAATTTTGTAAGGAATCTTTATACCAGGATAAGCTTTCCAGGTATCAGCCTGCCTGTGTTTTGTTGCAGCTGCATGCTCAGCTCTACTGGTTGGTGTGGATCACCTCAAGGTGGTGAAAACCCCTTTGCAGCAGCTCCCCTGCTCTGACCTCTGCTGTCTTATGGCTATTCTAAGGTAACATGATTTAACCATAGTGCTTTTTGCTTTCATTCAAGTATTAGCCAAAACCAGCTTATTTAAAAAAAAAAAATAATAATAATTTTTAAAAAGTCAACAAATTGTTTTTGAGTTCTCAGATTCATGAAACAGGGCATTTGCAATGCAAAGTCTTGTCTTCACTGACTGTATTGCAAAATAAATGTCTGGCAGGAAGTGAAATGAACTGCCTATGGTTTCCAATCTGTACATGCCCAGTATGGTACACCAACTGATAACATTTGGACGCTTCTTGGCCACTGCAGCTGGTCGCTATGCTCTAACCTATATGGAAAGTGTTTTACCTTTGGGCCCACTCTATGCTAAGGGCTGCTTCTTCAAGACTGGCGCAGCCAGGCTGCTGCAGCCCCACAGAGAAGTGCCACTTACTCCCTGTCCTGGCAGAGCCTCGTGGAGGTGGTGAGGAGCATAATTACATTTACTGTAGCTTACACATCTGTCTTGCTTGGTGACTGTGATACCTGCCTGCAAGACATGCTGCTCCCTTTCTCCTCCTACCCCTCTAGCTGTGGCTGCAAGGGATTTTCTTGTATTTAAAGGGCTCATACAGGCCTCGGAGGCTTTTTGCTCTGAGATGGTGTTACAGTAAAGTTGATATAAAGCACATTTAACTGTCAGGACTCTGTGCTTCACTTCTTTAAAAGGACAACTATATGGTGGGATTTCTTTAGGCTCAAGTAACATTGTTTAAGACAAGCAGACTCATGGAGGCAGTAATTTCACAGTGGTGACGAGTTACTCTCTGCCCTTGCTAAACAACATAGGTCCATACAAGAGAGCAAGTTGCTTGGCCTGGTTATGGGTAGCCATGCATTCCAGGTGTTTGTGTGTCCCAGCCAGTGCCTCAAGGTATCTCTGCCCTGATTCTTACTTAACCCATGGGGTGGCAAAGTTCAGTGTTGCCTACACAACTGAGAAGCTTGCAGCTGCCTTCTTGTACAGATGCACATGTTCAGGCAGCAGATTTTGGAAATAAGGTGGAGAATAAGTGTTTCAAGTGCCTGCAAGGTGTACCGTAGCTTTGCTTAAGCCAGGTCAGGTTGAGGGTGGACTTCACAGTCATGGCTCATGCCAAGACTGTTTGTCATAACGATGGTGGAGGGAACAAGTACAGCGCTGTCAGTGTTATTTTAGGAATTTAATCAGTGGCCATATACTGACTCAGTCATATGTGGATAACATGAATGTCTTCAGTTTTAATCTCACAGAAATTGCTCTCATTCCCTCTATCCTCTTATTTTACTCTATATTCCTTTTATATGCATTTCACTGTGCACTGATTGCATTCTAAAGGTTTTTTTTTTTCCTCCCTCCATGTTGTCTTGATTCTCTCATTTTTATGTGCTCTCTTGATCATTATTAGAAATCAATAACACTTTATTCAAAATAGTGGTGTCAAGGGGTTTGCAAAAATGTCTATGGTGAATTCACACATCCCTTACTCAAAGAAAGAGATGTTAAATGCCAAAATTAAATAATTTCTGGATTTCAGGAAACTTTATCATTTCAGATTTCTGTATTTTACTGGTCACCATCAGAGTAAGACAGCAATAAATGACTATAGAGCTTCTGTGAGTTGGTCTCAGAATCAACACTAGCAGCTGAAGTACATTTTATCCAGCTCCTCACTCCTTTGTCTTAATGGTGGACTACTTGGTATTTTCTTACAAAGCTTTATTTAACCTGTTGTGCATTGAGTTTCCTGTGTCAAATCCTCTGTTTTCAAAATGTACGTGGTAAGATAAACAGTATTTGTCTACTGAGAAAGGTTAAATTGCTTGTTACTTGCTTTATGTTTATCCATAGCTTAAAATGAGATAGAGGCAGATTAACAGATTAATAATTTCACAAGCTTATTTTTGTGAAAGGCATATTGTTGGAATTTTAAAACAGTAAATATTCTAGGGTGAAGGCTATTGATTTTTAACTGTCTATTTCTCTGGCTTCCTCTGTGCTTTCTGTAAAAGTCTCTGAAAACAGACCTAATGCCCAGTACCCTGGGCTTCTGTCATATTAAACCCATTCTCCCATGCAACAGAAGTGTGCCCAACAGGTAAGAGACTTCTGCCAAAGTGCAGGACCCAGCATTTGGTCCTGTTGAGCCTCATCCCATTGGCTTCAGCCCAGCAATCCAGCCTATTCAGATCCCTCTGTAGGGCCTCGCTACCCCCAGGCGGATTGACGCTTCCTGCCAACTTGGTGTCATCTGCAGAGTTACTGAGGGTGCTCTCAATGCCCTCATCCAGGTCAGCAATAAATACATTGAGGAGGGCAGGCCTCAATACTGACTCCTGGGGAACACCACCCATAACCGGTCTCCAGCTGGATTTAACTCTATTCACCACCACTCTCTGGGCCCGGCCCTTCAGCCACTTCTCAAGCGCCTCTCCAGAATGGTATTATATTAAAAAAAAGGTTTGTGTTCTATATTGCAAATCCAGGAATTACACTGTAGTTAACTTTCTCTTTGGAATGGAGGGCTGGAATTTTTTATCCAGTGCAAAAGAAACACTAAAATTTATGTTCACAAGACCGTAAGTACATACATACATAAGTATGTACCATTGTTTGGATTTTTCCATCTTTGTAAAACTGAGAAACAAATTAGTTCAGGATACTGTGTACTTTCCCTCTTGAAAGGTACGACATGAGTACTACTGGGAAAACTGGGCAATGGGACAGGGTGAGAAATTGAAAATTGGAAAGCAACATGTTGGGTTATTCAAGTCAGAAGCAAAGAAACGATAGTTATCAAGTGCAACTGTGAATGGTTAAATTTTGTTTAGAAAAAATAACAAAAAAAAGCAATAAAAAAGCAGACAACATCACAACAAACACACCAAAAAAAAAAAGAAAAAAGAAAAGAAAAGAAAAGAAAAGAAAAGAAAAGAAAAGAAAAGAAAAGAAAAGAAAAGAAAAGAAAAGAAAAGAAAAGAAAAGAAAAGAAAAGAAAAGAAAAGAAAAGAAAAGAAAAGAAAAGAAAAGAAAAGAAAACCAAAACAGAACCATGCATCTCTCTGTTGATAATTGATCATTTCAAGTCTGCAGTTTCAAAATAGTTAATAGAGCTTTGTCTTTACTCTGGCAAAAATCAGGTTTTTACTTTGTCAGTGTATATCTCACATTGAGTTATTGCACTGCAACTATTGTAGCTTGGCATGTATGTAGCTGAAGGCCATGTTTAGAACTACAGTGTTTAAATGTTTTTGTTTTAGTTAATTTTTTGCTGAAATCATTTAGTATTATCTGGTCTGAATGCCTTTGTGAAAGAAAACTCATTTGTCCCTGATATTTCCTGGTAAAGAATGGTTAGATAAATAAGAAAACAATAACAAGGAAAAAAAAATCCAAGCACCAGCTAAGTTTTCATACTGGCATTCCTTTCAAAGTTCTCATCACCTTCAGACATCCCCTCAAGCCCTACCATGGTATTGTTGATTTTGTATTACGAGAACAAGACAGGTGCCGGGAGGTGCTGCAGATACCACAGCTGGATTAAGGAAGCCTTCAAATTGTGGCAGCAATTTCCACTAAAGGGTTTTTAATTACCCTCTGGATCATGCCAAGAAACGATTGCAAAATATGGGTAGTTGGATTTCTGTTTCATGTCTCCAGGGTCTATTATAAAATTAGATTCTAGACTTTACCTTTGAAAAAGAGTAACTGTGATAGACTAACCATGGACATTTGCAGTGCCAGTGGAATTTTATTTGGCCAAGAAATGGCTGTTGGACATTAAAAGAGCCTTATTCTCCTGCAGAAACCACATTTTGAAGTCTTTGCTGTAGCAAGATGCAACCTTTTTTTGAGGTGTCCGCTGTATCACTGCTTCACTTTACAAGAAAACTGTAATATATGACACTTTCAATGGGAGTTGGTCTCCACCCTAGACTGAAGAAGAGACATATTAGCAGGAACACGGCTGAGATTTCTCAGAAACCAATCCACTTATATCATGTCCTTCTCCAGTATATTGTGGGCAAATATGGCTGGGAAATTGAGGCATTTTTTACATTGCATCTTTGAAATTTTTATTGTTCAAAACGAGTTCATAGAGACATTTGCCTCACTGACCATTAGATGAGTCATAGCTCTGTGTTTTTTTTTTTCAGTGAGAGAAGTTTGATTTATCAAGATTTTTTTATCCTGTTAGAGATCTTTTGAAATGTTAGGGATGTAAATTTAAGGATTATGTTGTTAGGGTTTTGTCATTTAGCCTTAGGTTGGGTCCTGTTAAGAGATTTTAAATGCTTTACATCTGCTTTGCCACAGCAGAAGAAAACAGAACCATGCCTGGAGTATAAAGTGTGGTTACAGACAGAAATGTGACTGTGTGAAAATGGCATGTTCTTAGTCAACAGATCTGTTCCCTATGTGTATTACTAATTTCATATGTATGTTTCACTTGCAAAAGTAAGTCTGTCATTACTTTCCAGTCCTCTTGCTAGCGAAGTGCCATCAGGGCTATGGGAGAGCAGAATGCACACTGTCCTGTCTCTCATGTTTCAAATGGGGTTGTTAGTGAAATCCCCATTGTAAAATCTTTCTTGTGGGTGATAGAGTGAAGGCAGGAGTCAGCCTGACTTTCAGAGGCATGGCCGACCGCGTAATACTGGTTAGTCTTCCGTCCATGTTCCATTGCACACACCCATAACAAAACAAAACAAACCCTAGCCCAAAACCAAGCACACGTACCAACTTTTTGGTTTGAAACCAAATAAAATTGATCTGGAAGTCATTGAAAACAGTAAACACGAAACCCTACTGTGACATATTTACGGAGTGATATATTCAGAAGATGACCGCACTTAAATAAAATAAGTTCAAAGACTAGTAATCAAAAACAAATTTGGTCAATCCATCTTCCGGGGAAAAAAGTAAAGATAGTTGAAACTTGCATTTCTTTAGAGTTAGATGGATACTGGTATATAAGTGGTAAGGTGCTATGAATGAGTATGAAATGGGAAAATTAGTATTAGAAGAACAAAAACCTTACATGAGCAAAAAGCCCAAAGCAAAGCTTTTCTTTCAACATTCATTGTTCAAATTACTCCTGTCTTGGGAAAGTGAAGCAGAGTGGCTCTCCTCTCCTCTTTTCTTGTCCTTAGGCTGCTTTAAGAGTTCATAGCACAATACTGAACAGATCATAATGCCAGAATTCAACACTAGTGTTTTCCACTGCTGCAAATGGCCAGCCAAGCTGATGTTGCAAACTACTTTTTCATAAGGCGTTTTGCAGACTACATATTTCTGATCTGCTCTGTCTCACTGGGCAGGGTGTGTGGGCACATGTTCCTGCAGTCCCAAAGGCAAGTAGATGTGCTCCATTAGGGGCTGTCTACAGTTACTGATGTCAGGTAAGGATTTGGTCCCTCACATTCCTGTAAACTCTAGCAAAGGTGACGTAGGAGGGTGAAAATTCTGTCTATGGAACTTTCCAAGTGAATTTTCACATGCAGAAAGGCTGGAAGAAGCTGTAAACGGGAGAAACTTGCATTCACCTAAACCCTTTTAAACTTTCTTCTAAATCAATTTCTTTATCCTATTAGATGATAAAATTTGAAAGCTTCTTCACTATGATGATATGCTACTAGCTTATCAACAAGTGTATTTTGGAGTGGGTGAGGAAGGAGACTAACTACTAACTTTGATTAATAACTTTCATCTTTCTTGCTTTTGAAATTATTACTCTTCAGCTGCCATGTGTTCATTTCTACAGTATTTCACTTGCACTTGTTCTGTTTTCTTCCTGGGATAGGAGACTCAGTGGGAACTACTATGTCATGTAAATAATATGCACATGACAGTCTATTATTCTGTATGGTTATTAATCTCCATGGAGTTGAGAGCTTTCTGGTTTGCCTTAATATAAAATCTGTAACCATGTTCACTTACAAAAAGAAGTCCATATTTTCAAACTTATATTTCATAAGGCTTAGAAAATATCTCTCCTGAGATTGCCTAGGAAATTCTAAGATTCTATAATGCCTTCTGATAAACTTTGAGATGCAGATTAAGATTCAGATGTGCAGGCTTAACTTTTTAACAGTACTGAACAGTACTCAGAGATACTAAATCACACATAAAACCCTGCTGTTTCTAAGTTGGTATGTGCTAATGAGAGCTTGAAGAAATCAGCTTCAATTGGAGATGACCCCAAAACAATTGTTCTTCTCAACAACAGGGAAATATCAAGGTGGGGAATTGGACTCATGCCATCTTGTGAGTTTCCAGGGCCTCAGATCTACTCATAGGTAATTCTTATTTCCTGCCTCCTTTACCATATAGCCATACTAAATTCCTCACAAAGCTGCCAAATTAGAAATACACATGTGTAAGTGTGTGTGTGTACAGTCAAGGTTTATCTGGACTTGGAGTTTTCCTAAGAGGCCTAAGCTACACTTATTTTACTGTATATGCACAAAATAGGATTTTCAAATCATTGTAATTAGGCCAAATCAAACCAAAATGGCATTGATCAAAGGACTTCAATGGGAACACCTTTCAGCTTAGGCTTCTATTTTCTAGCTGCTTCCAGAAAGCTTGTAAGACATAATCAAGTTTAGGGTTTAGGTGAATTTATTTTTTTATCTTTCTTTTTTGGGTGAAATTTTCTTCTTTCTCCCTGTGCTTCCTCTCCCTCTGTGTTTACAATGGCTGAATCATTCAGGCTAAACATTTTTTCAGAACCTCAGAAAATATAATCCAAGTGATAGCTGTCTGAGAAATCTATCACTGACTGAAACAAGAAGCTATGCCACTGACTTCAGTTATCAATCTCGAAACATTTTCCTTTTCTGCAGGAAAGAATCATAAAGTTTTCAACAAGCATTATTATATAAGCTTGATAGTATCTCCCTGAAAGAGGTAACTTGGAAGAAGTACAATGAGGAGACTGGAAAACAGAAAACTACACAGCCCACTTATGGTCACTGAAAAAACAGAGAATGACTACCATAAAGTTGAACAGGGAAAGCCACTGAATATGCAGGGTGTGCAACTTTTCTACTTCTATCCTTAATTCTTATTTTGCAAACACAAAAGTGGTTTCTGGAAGGCTTGAGATCTCCTCTGTCTCTACAGTCCCATGCAGCCCTACTCCTATGTTCCCTGTAGCTAGGGAGGAGCGGAACAGATATGAGGTGCACAGCCCACTGTTGAGCAGCCTTTTTGCTTTGACTCCAGTTAATTTGGATGAAATGGGCATCAGAGACCAACAACAACTCTTCTGTTCCCCCACAGATTATTCCTGGGGCAGTCACAGTCTCTCTTGTGGGTACCTGCCCAGTTCTCCTGAGTCCAACAGGCAGGTAAATTGGCTCGGGGCTATTGTATCATCAGGACTTGACAAGCTCTCCTGAACAGAGTTGGCAATCTATTCAGTACACCACTTCTACACCATGCTGAATACAACCCAAGAAAATAAGCTGGGAAGTTGAGCACCAAACACATTCTCAGGACTGCAGGACCAGGGGCCAAACACCTGAGTTCAAGAAGTGTCTCATTTCCCAGAAATAAGAGTGGGAAAGCCATGTCCAGGCTGCTGGCCATGGTCTATGTAAACACTGCATTTTGCATCCTTGAGTTTCACAAAGATCACACAGTAACCAACACCACAGTAAATCTTAAAGACCAAATAAATGTGTGGTTTACCTCCCAAGGTCTCTCTCCTAGTCTTATTATCACCAACAATGGGGCCAGTGTTAGAAAAACAGTTGATGTTGGCTAAGTCACTTGAGTGCCATTAAGAAAAGTGTCTCCCTCCCTCGATTATAACTGAAAGAGTTTGGGAGATTTGAGTGTTTAGTTACTTCTATTAAAATTCTGATAAAATTATAAATGGCTTTTACAGTAGCAGTAGCCCCTATGTGAAAACAAATAAGACACTAGCTGTGAACAAACAAAACAA
The DNA here is from genome assembly GCF_016699485.2 of Gallus gallus. Lineage (NCBI taxonomy): Eukaryota > Metazoa > Chordata > Aves > Galliformes > Phasianidae > Gallus > Gallus gallus. The sequence goes on from NC_052533.1 coordinate 50,530,003, forward strand.
GACCAAAAAACATTTTTAGAACATTTTGTGTTCTTATCATCAGGCTTTTAAATGTTTGTTTGCTTTTCATTTACACTGTTTAACTTATCTTATGAGGGGGTAGATAGTTTGAAAATACCACTGTAGCACTTGCTCTGAGATAAGTGTATGTCCCCTGCCCATGGACAAGTATTCACTTTTCTATTGGCAAGAACAATATGAATTCTGCACTGATCCTCTGGAATTTTGCAATTTTCTTGTTAGCAGCAGCATGAGATCTTCAGGAAAACCCTGTTGGGGAATATTTTTCCCTTTTCTCCTTCCCTTCTTTTTCTACTTCTGACACCATCTGGTAAATTGGATTTTGGAATTTTTGCATAGCCACTCCTCTCATACTCTTGCTTCGTGCTCTCAGTTTTTTCATTCCAACATCCCCATGCTCAGTGCTCTCCAGTGCTCATGCAAACGGGCTGGAATTATTCTTTTTTTTTTTTTTTATTGGGTTACTAAGCACACCACTGAGGATGTTTACCAAGGAAGGAAAGCCTGATGTGAACCTAACAGACAAAGAGAGAACTGGTCCCAGATTATTTAAGAGAGTCTGGAGGAGTTTATATGCCAGAATTTCATCTCTGGTGAACAGTGCATTGAACTTTAATTGGTTCCTGCACAGTATGTTAGGATTATGAAAAGGACACTTCCCAAAGAAAAGCTGCCATCAAGGGTTTCACATACGTATGCACAAAAAGCCTTGGAATTATTGCAGCGAGATTTCAGATCATGCCCCAATTCCATGTTGAACCCCAATTAACTCTTTTTACCAAATCCCATCTCCCATGATACTCATTACATCAGTCAGCTACAACCTGATTAATATTCCTTACCACAAGCTGTATCTGAAACAGGTTCAAGTCTTAAGGTATTTCAAAGTAATATTGAAATCCTTTATTAGTTACTTAAAACAAAATCATAGAACGTTAACTTTTAGGGCTACAGTGGATGCCTTCTTATTGAACCAGATAGCAAGGAATTACCTTATATTCACACTTACTTTTTATTTTGTTAGATGAGGGGCGAGGGCTTATTAAATGTGTTTCATTTCTGCTGTGTTATAGCTATGTACCCTTAGGACTATGGTCTGAGTAAAATGTATTACAGCATCTTCTGATTCACTCCCTCACTGTTCTAGATTTCTGATTTTTATTTTAATTTGTTTATCCTTGTGAGAAGACAAGAATTAAGTACCTGGTCTGTCTGTATCTGTCAGTCTTCAAATTTCTCCATTTCTTGCTCCCCTATCCTTTATCTTTCCTGTACATCTGGCCAGGCTGGGCAGGGAAATCGAGCTCTCAGAGATGGAACTGTCTGTGCAGATTTGGGAGCATGGTCAGCTGAGTTGGGCAGCCAGCCTTGAAGACAGGCACACTGAGGATGAAGCAAGAGGAGCAGGCACTGCAGGCCCTGTCTGCAGGGCTCTCAGGCCCTGGCACCATGCTGGACAGGCAGTAGGACATGACATCTCTGTCGGATGAGCTGCACCATCTGGGTTGGAAGAGAGAAAATGGGATGGAAGTGGGTTCATGCAGTGAAGGAACTTATAGGGGACAAAAGGGGGACATCTGTAGTAAGCAGGATTCATTAGTTTAGATACATGAAAACAACTCAAATGTATCTCTCAAACTGACTTCAGTCCTACGTACTTCAAAGAAATCTTTTTCACAAGGCATTTAATTGCTGTCTATCTCTTGTGCACAGATTTTAATTAATTTTCATTTACCCATACGGAAATTATTGGTGTAATCAAGGACTTTTGTTCAGCATCATCTCCATCTCAGTCCTACATTTTGCTATTAACAAGAAAATCAGTAGAATTCAAAACAGATCAGGTTTTTCAGGATTACATAAAATAATAAAAATAATAATAATAATGCTTTTGAATTTTAAGAGTGAAACACAAAAATGCCATTTTAAAAGCAGCAAGTGTTTGGGAAACAGGTCAGGTTGACCTGATGATGCCTCAGTATCCATACTCATGGAAATCCAAGAGGTAGTCTGTCCTGTGTCATTCGTTCAGGCCCTTCCTTTCTTCCTTTTCTAGTAATATCGCCAAGAAAACAAAACTATGTAATACAGTTAGCCTTGTGATGTCAAGAGCACTGACATATTCTCATTTCAGGAACAATGTGATTATCTATTTCCATAGCAGTCAGTCATCAGTTACCATTGGCCATTAGTTTTGTCAGTAAAACTGATTTAAACATATTCCTACAGATAGAAGTCTTCGCAACTGATTCTGTTAGTAATGTTTTAATTTACATCTATTTCTATGTCCTTATTCTTCAGAACTACAATAAAAGGAAGAGATTTTCAACCAGGGCAATTTTTCATGTTTACATTATACTTAAGTTAATGATTTTACACTCTGGACATGAGAAAGGTATTGCCTGTTGTGAACCTGTCTCCCTCCCTCATAACCAGTTATTCACCCAGTGCTAGTTTACAAGAATGACTAGACCTGATGGAGTAGAGTGTGGTATGTCAAGTATCTGGTGTTCGCTTTAATGCAGAAATTCATTTCTCTACCTGAAACTTTCAGAACTTCCTGACATTTCTAGCAATGATAAAATGGCATATATTTTCTTCTTTCTTTTCTGGCAAAAATCTTAATGAATTTACTTCCTTGTACATTAGGAAGCACATTATGCAGTGAAAATACTTTTCAAAAAATACCTCACACTTCATATTTGCTGTTTTCCTAATGTAGTCATAAGCTTTACTTTATTATAAATAAATAAATAAATAAATTATAAAAAGAAATTCCTTAGCTGCAAGGGATCTTTTTATTCTTTGTTTGTTTTTACTGACTCATTGTACTAATTTTAAGATTCACTGATGAAGGTACAAAAATCTTTCTGTTTCCAAATGATTATCAGAAAGCAACTGAAGTTTTAAAAGCAGACTAGTTATGTGAAGACGGATTATATCATATCTGGAGTACCCAGTTCAAAGCATTCTCAAACAAAAAGGGTTTTTTTTTTTGGAAGGTACTGTAGTGTAGTACTGTTTTATTCTTTGCATTGTGATTGTGTGGTGTTTTTTCAATTCCTGTGTGTCCACACGAGTTTGACGCTGATCAGGTGTAATTACATAACTTTCCAATGGGTACTAAGAAATCCTCTACTGATCTAGTGAAGCCCTTCTGCATTGCTGGGGTCTGCAGTTTCAGGCCATCACTCTTGCAGTCCTTAGCCTTTCACAATTCCATCAGTTTGGCAAATGCCCAAAAGGTATTTAGTCATGAACTCATTACTGATACAACAGACAACACAGTGCATGAAACACCATACTGCCCACAGAATTCCTAAATAATATGTTCTGGAATGCTTATCTTAAATTCCATCTTGTTATTACTTTGGCACATTAAATTAAGTGGACTTATCAACAAATAACAATCAGAAGCAACGGGCAATGTTTTGCTCAAGTTATGTCATGGCCCTCCAGATTTCATCGTCCATTGGTGAAAAGCATTCCATTCTGGGGGAAATATGAAAGATGGAGGGGGAAAGGCATTTTTATTAGTATTTGACAGCAATTCATGTTTTTGATGACTAGGCAGTGATACCAATCTAACACAACAGGATTATTGTAGTCAAGACCAGTAGTTTCTACCCTACACATCACCCGTGAATCACTGCCTGATCTTACCCAAGATGCCGCTTGCCACCACTTCCTTGACCCCAACTTGTCAAAATCACTTGCAAAATCAGCAAGAAGTGACCTGGCCCTCCAGGATTTCAGAGGCAGACATTTAAGAAGCAGTCATGAAAAATATGTTTATGACATCTCTGTGCTTTTTTGTATCCTTTTGTGAGATACAGAAAGAAATCTTCTGTCACCGTTCTGAAACTTGTGTTGTTAATTGTAAATTACTAGAAGTGCATGACTGCAATTAGAACCAATGTTCTCCACAAATACATTGCTAAAAAAGTTGAGTATTGAAGGAGGGCTTATTTTCTTTGTATGTGAAAAGCAGCAGAAGTATACATAGGTTGCTCCAAAATTAATGCCTCTTATTTAATTCTATGGAAACTACACCAGATACAAAGAGCACATTAGCACCATTTAACAGGTCAAATTCTCAGCTACAAAACATTATTTTTCAACACAGTCACTGCTATAAGCAATGCATTTTCACCAGCGATGAACAAGAGCCTACCTGCTTTGCTCCCAGAAATCTGTACCAACAGAGGTGACCCACTGTCAATGTCGCCACTGCTGAAAAGCACCACCCACCACCTTACTGTGCTTACATCCACTGCCTGGTCTCCATTAACGTTCAGCAACCATCAGTGAATATGAATGGATGCCACTATTTCTGCATGGAGGAATTCAGTGACAGCGCTTCATACACACTCCCATGTCAGACACCATTTTGTCAGACTGCCCCTCTGCTGCCATCTGTCACACAGCAACAAAATGTAAAGAAATATTTGTGGAAAGGTTCACCCCCTACTGCCGTATCACCAACATTCACCTCTGATATTGTGGGAACATGATAAAATAGGAGGCATTACTTTCGGAGCACACCTCATGTATTACGAATGTGATCATGACATTTTAATATGATTTAGAGATTTAAAGATTTAAGTGAGATTAACAATCTAAGATTTAAAAAAAGCCTTCATAATATTTCATGCTTTAGGAAGCAGCTATTCCTGTCATACGATCTGTGTGTGTGGGAAGAGTGTAGGAGGGAAGTGTGCATAGCTGAGGGTCTTCTAAAAAGAGCAAGAGCTCTTCCCTGATTTACGGAGTTTTAAAGAATACAGTGTGGTTTTAAGGTTTTGGTTTTGAATTCGTGCAGGATCATCTATTCTGGACACTAGGAAAGGCACTAGAAGAGTTAATTAAATATGACATTGAGAATGGTGTGGTGAAAGAGAAAGCATGAGTGGGTAGTAGATAAGTCAGAGGCAATATTACTGATTGTATGATGTAGAGTGTCATCAGTTATAAAATAAATAAATAAAGTGGGCAATCTGTGAGCTCTCCCTCTTGTTCTGTGTTTAGGAGTTATCTCCTAGTTCACAAATATTAGAAGCAGGGACCATTCTGGTACATTCAAATAGATGCTATATTCTGATATCTCCAAACACACTCTTCAGAAATAAAAAGACAGTGTAATTAAATATTGTATTGCTAACATGGTGCTATTGCTACTCACAGAGGCAATCACATGCTTTGTCTTGGACTGTAAGTATTCCTTTGTTGATGTACTTGAAGCTCTGCTTCCAAGTGATACCAGTTTTGCTCCACTGAATCTCTATTTATGGCCAGTTCACTGCTGAAAGGAAGATTGACATTTTCAGTTATGCTGGGTATTTCCCATTGTAACAGCCTACTGTTTCCATAGAAATCCTTCAAAGTGTTTTAATAGAATGTGGGTAAAAAAGGAGTTTTGTTGACACATTTATTCTGCCAGGTTTTTAACAATCTGATTAATGCCCCTTCAATATTCTCTTCTTTAAAAAAAAAAAAATGGAGCAAACATACATGCTGTTTCCAGGGCACTTTCACTGTCCATTTCCAGGACCCTTGAATTTATTTCTCCCTTCTCATTTTTCTCCTCTCTACCTCCCATCCCACCATAATTCTGTCCCTGAAAGCCCTTTTCTACAGAAAATTATCACTACAGTGGTAACAGAAAGCCCTTAAATGAGATACTGAGCATTTTATGATTCATCACAAAGTCTCCATGTCTCTGAATCAAGTTACTTAGTAAATGGTGGCTGCATTATGGGAAGAGTGAGATGTGAGTAACCTGTGCCACGCATTGTCAGAACTTTTGGAGCCCGCTGGAGATACCCACGTTGAGCTGAATACATTTTGTTTTAAGGGGGTGTTGATTTAAATGTTGGATGATTCACTGCCTCCTGCTGTCTCCTGCAGTGTGGGCATAATGCTTGTACATTTGAATGCAGTGCTTTTTAATCTGTTTCGTTTAATGTCCATCCTCCTCCTCTTTGCCACCGCACGCTATCAGTTACCCTGTGAAATGATCAAACTATTCCATCATCTTGTACTTGATCCTAATCAGGCTCCCAAGTTGTACTCCATCCTTACTGAGAGTCATAATTCTAGCCTTAACTATCTTTGTAATTCCTGTAGGTTATCATTACATATAGCTGCGTGAATCCTTCTCTTGCCTTGCCTGGGTTTGCTCATTCCACCAAAAAAAAAAAAGAAATAGTGCTGGCAATGTGACTTATTAACTTATTCTATACTGATAACTTCTGACATTTGAAAAGAAGTTTTCAGTGCGTCTGATGAGACTTCCTTAAGAGCAAACAACAGGCCTGATTTTTAACCAAAACTACAGAATTACTGAGTGACTTGGTAGTGTTTGTTCATAAACCTGGAAGGTAATTTGAGTTCTCCTAGCTCAGAGTGAGAGGGTTCTCATTTTTGTACCATTATGTAACTTGAGAGAGTTCAAGCCGCTAAGCAGAAATTGCTTGGTCTGCCAGGCCCTACAACAGTGAGCCCTACAGCCAGTGAAACAGGAGGAGATTCCTTAACTAAGCATGTCTTTGTTTGCCCTAAAACACCTTTCTTAACAAAACTTTTTCCTGATTTCTGACTGCCTTCAATCACTTTTACTGTGTGTTTAGATATCTCCTGTAGGTTCTGTGTTACATCCCCCAGCTCACTGCAAATGTCTCAGGCAGCACAGTGTATCTAAAATGGTACTGAATGCCTTACAAATCCGAATCCCATCCCTTAATACTCTTCAGTAAAATAAAGTTTTCCTCACTGAACACTTTCTAAATTAGATAAATGCAGGACTCCACTGCAACTTCAAATGATTCATGGTATGAAGCTGCCTCTGGTACTCAGATTCCATTTCCCCCACAGTGAATAAGACCCTTTTTATAGCATGAGTGTCACTGGATCACAAATGCTTTGGATCCTGAACACTTCTTTGACTATCCTGTATTATTTTCAATGTTATCAGAATGAATTGGTGCAATTAGAACATAAACCCTTCTGGCTAGGGAGATTGGCTTCTGCCTATCAGTTGCTAAATTCTGTACAGTGTATGTCAGAGACCAAAACTGCTGCTGACACACAGTGATGAGGAATACTCTTTGCTTGCCCCTAGAAAGAGAGGATTTTCATGTCTATCTGTCACTTGGCTAAGGGGCAGCTATTGCCAGGGGAATTCCACAGCAGTAACAAGCAGTAAGATATGATGTGGTCATTGTACAAATAGCACCTTCGTAGCACTCCTCTAGGGTTTTTTTCCATATGGCTTACTTCAAGTGCTCAACAGCAGCAAGTAAATGTATGGACTGCTGTTTAATTGCAGGTAAACTAAACAGATAGATTTATGGGGTGGAAAAATAAGAGAAAGCGCAAAGTAGCAAAGCCTAAAAAAACCTGAAGGAAAGCAGACTGGAAAGTCAATGGAGGAGACTGATGCAGTTCTGGAGAAAGAACAATTTGTTGTGATTTCTTACCAAGTCAATCCAGCAAAACCATACTACCTTTACATTAAGAAGGAGCAAATTAGTAGATAAATGATAGGCAACTAGAATATAACATCTCTGTTCTTGTTAAAGTGATTGTTACCCATTTAAATAACAACCAGCACACTCTTGTCTGCTACAGGAACCCTGGCATGCAACCTTTTAAAGTTCTTACATCACATAAAATGGTCAATGAATAGTAGCAAATGAATGGTACAGTATGTATGGGTGTTTATGAGAGCTTTCAAAAACCCTTCTAGGGTCTTCTGAGTTCCCTTACAGTTTATCTGCTGCCAAAATTCTTTGCTTAGGTGATAGAAACAGCTTGTTAAATCAAATGCAGCTTTGTCAAGATGTGACAGAGCATAATGAAGTTAATAGTGATTTGGATTAAGGAAATTTTGATACTGATATTTTTGCTCTGACTGTTGGCATATATTGAATGACTGGATAATTCCTTTGCAATGAATAATGGATCATTTTGTCTAGCATACTGTAACATTATGCAAATAGATCAAGTGCAGCAGCAGTACAAACTTTGCTATTCCTTCTTGTTACATTGGGCCTGTGCTGAAATGGGAAATGTTAAATTCAGAGAAGAGAGAATAAGATAGATCTGGGACACAAATTTTTTAACAGCTTTGCCTCTAAGAGCATATACAGAAGTTGTATGACTTGTTAGATTTTCTACATTTAGTCAGAACATCATGGTGTGCAAGTTTTCCTTGCCCTTTGTTGTTTAAGTAGAACTAAGCTCATGCTCGGCATCAAAGTGCAAAGTTGCTTCAGCTGACCTACAAGCACAATGAGAGCTACACGAGTCTAATGGCTCCTAACACACTCTGTAAATCTGAACATACCATTAATTTTGCTATGCCTCAGTTAATATCTCTGCAGAACTTACTCTGTAATGCTGACCAGCATGATTACTGAAAAGTGTTTTCATATTCTCAAGTGAAATTCGGAAACATTCAGAGAAGGGAACGTATTGATTTATTTGTGTTGCCTGGGGAAATGTGATTTTGCACAATTTCAGAAGATCCATCCAGAAATGAATAGAAGAAAATAAAGACTGTCCTCAAAAAGCCTGCGGATGAAAGCTGTAATTCAGAAGCTCTGAAGAATGTCAGTAGTGAGTATACTGTGAAAGTGCAAAACTTTCAGGCCTCTTCCCTCCTATTCACAGTGTGGGAACTCAAACTCAGTGGAAGCTGTTCCCCACAGAAAGGGAGAAGAATGGATCCAACCACTAACTTGGATAATTAGATCCTTCCCTAGACTGTTTTTATTGACTTACACATTTGACTGACCACATAAGTAAATTTTGCCAAATATGAAAAAGTGGCTTTGCCTGTGAATTTGGTGGTAAGCTAAACTATGCTGACTTCGAGCTAAAAGCAGCATATACATTTTCCTACATTGACCATTGCAAAATTCTGACGGCCTTGCACAGAAGTACTTCAGTGTGGGGCACACAGCACCCTACTACCCCAATCAAGGTGCTAGGTGTGTGTCACAATGAGCACAGGCATGATAAGTATGTATGTGACCTTCAGTCTGTGCTAAGAATGGCAGTGGTAGCTGAGCTGAAGACTCAGCAGCTGGAAGAAATATAGCTATGGGAAAGGAGGAATGAGAGAAAGGAAAAGAAGATGGGAGCCAGGAAACTGTACCACTTTCTGATGCAAAGGATATGCGTGTTTGCATAGAACATGTAGATAGAATTCATCATTCTCTGGTTTATCCTCAAACAGCTCAATAAGAACTCAATTTTATATTCACAAATGTAAGAGATGTGAATCCTGTACTGTTGTTACTTGTTCTTGTTACTTGACTTGCTAAGAGTCAAGTTTTTGAGGAAGGCTTTGGGAACTAGTTAGTAAACTTTGTTTCTGAAATAGTACTTAAATGGGTGCTGCCCATTGCATTGGAGGTACTCCCACTGCCCTGGGAATTATGAACATCTCTTCCACTGGTAAGGGTGCCAGGGGCCAGGCAAGGGCTATCCATACAAAGGGTCATTAGTTCTGCTCAAAGGCACCATCTTTTCGGAGGCGCTCCCTGAGAGATCCTTCAAGGGATTTATTCCTTTCAGACACTATTGCCCACAGGATCATAGAATCATTAAAGTTGGAAAGACCACTAAGATCGTCTAGTCCAACCATCAAACCATGCCTATGACAACTCTGGACTATGTCATTCAGTGTGACATCCACCGTTTTCTTAAAAACCTCCAGGGATGGTGACTACACCATCTCCCGGGGCAGCCTATTCCAATGCCTCACCACTCCTGAGAATAAATTTTTCTTCTGAGAAGAAAATACCTTTCAGGTAGTTGTAGAGAATGATAAGGTCTCCCCTGAGCCTCCTCTTTTCCAGACTGAACAATCCCACTTCCCTCAGCTGCTTTGTTGCCCTACTGTGGACACGCTCTGAGGCTTCTATGTCTTTCCTGTAGTAAGAGGCCCAAAACTGAACAAAGTACTCAAGGTGTGGGTGCCCCTAATCTCACTCTTTAGCACACCTCTGCCCCTTACAGACATGACTAGTCCTCACCAGGTTTGTGTACTACAAGTTAATAGTACTTCTAGTAGCTTTGAATCCCAGCTTCAGTCTGGCTGCAGGAACTCTGTGGCTGCTTCTGAGTGCACACCAGCTTTGAATCCCAACTCCTGTAATCATCTCTTCTCTTCTGAGACCAATACAGCCTACTACTAAACACTGCTGCATGCAGTTATTTAAAATAGGTCTGACATAGAGAGCAGCACAAGTTACAGTAGATTATATTTTCCACATTGATTGTGGGTTACTGTAGATGCACTAGCTTTCCACTCTTAGTATGAAATACATACATGTGTTGTATTTGCAACTCCTTTTTTCTTTTGCTTGCCTTAAAGTGGCTGATTTTTGTGTTTTAAAATAGTGTAAACAAGCGCAGTGCCTGAGACCTTTTGCAGTACTTGTGAAAGCCCTCCCAAGTCCATCTGACTTTTGCAGTAGTTCCAAGCCATGAAAACGTGTGTGTATAAAAAAGGGGTGCAAGCTTGTGTGCAGATAAAACTACATAAGTAGTTTAATAACATTCAAGCTTGTATTCTACCCGTGAAATTTTACTGGAAAATCTTCATTCAAAACATTCTTAAACTTCTCCCTAAAAAAAGAAAAATGAAGCTTCATGTGCAGTTGCATGGTTTTGTGGAGAACATCTGAAGTGGATATCTTGAGCGAATGCAGTGCTTCTTGAAATGAATTAATTTATGGGAAGGAAAGGAAAATAAACAGGAACTGAAAATTGGGCAACACCTCCTTTTTGTTTTGCAGTAACTCATGATGTCAGAAAATCAGAATAAAAAAGATTCCTTCTTACCCCCTCAACCTTCCCCTCTTCCCCCTCCAAATGTGCCCCCTAAATATGCCACCTACAAAGGTTTTTAGGCATGTATAATTCAACAAATGAGCAAATTTATCTTTACAGTGTGACAGACTTGTTTGGAAAACAGGGAAAACATCACTTTGATACTTCCTGGCTCCATTCTAAAATCCATAATTTCAGTAGCAAAGTCTCCTCAGAATTCCAAATATTTGAATCAGAGAGTTGCAACTGTGATTAAATGTTTATGGAAAAAATGGTCCTTTTCCCTGCTGGACTTTTAATGCTGGTGAAAAGATCTACCACTTTTTTTCAGCAGACCTAATGCCATTTTATTTAAAACGAAATGAAACAGAAAATTCATGAATACCTGATGGATGGTTAAAAATTACATAATGGGCTATCTCAGCTAATTGGATTTTGAAGTTCGGATTTTTTTCTTCTGTATGCATATGTGTGTATGTGTTTTTTCAGTATCATCATACCAGATCCCTATTAAGGCCTTGTGTTTCTACAGCTAGTGGTATTATGGGGATGAGACAGCATTCCTAAATACATTCATCCACAACTAAGTTGAATAGAGTACTTGTATGATGCTATGAGTACTGCTTCAAAAGTAAAGCCTCCTATTTTATTATGTTGGCCGGTAACATCAGAAGTAGATGTTGGTAATATGGCAATAGAGGTTGAATATTCCCACTAATATTCCATTACATTTTGGTTCTGTGTGACAGATGGCAGCAGAGGGGTAGTTTGACAAAATGGCATCAGACACTGAAGTGCGTATGAAGCAAAGAGGTGTCACTGAATTCCTCCATGCTGAAAAAAGGCACCCACTGACATTCATCAACACTTGCTGAATATTTATGGAGACCAAAGAGTGGATGTGAGCACAGTGAGGTGGTGGGTGGTTTGTTTCAGCATTGGGGACAGTGACATGAAAGACAAGCCATGTTCCAGACAGCCATGAATATTTTTACAGGCACGGCATGAAGGCTCTTGTTCATCACTGGCAAAAGACCATAGCTAATGGTGGTGACTATGTTGAAAGAATAGTGTTTTGTAGCTGAGAATGTACTGTATCAAATGATGTTAATGTGTTCTTTGTATCTGTTGTAGTTAACATAGAATTAAATAGGAGGCATTACTTTTGGAGGCACCTGCATATAGTACTGGTTCTTTACCTACCACCTATAAAGTGACGTTTCAGTACTTATATATGAATTAACTAGCAGTTTGTTCCTCCTGTATGTTCAAAGATGTGATTTGTAAGGTTGTCTGAGACTTAAGTATTGATAAGAATTTAGAACAACTTAATTGAAATACTGTAATAAGTTTATGGGGACAGCTTCTTGACATTTCTTTATGTCTAAATAGCAGTGTAGGAACTGTAGTCTTGTTTCCCTCAAGACAAATGACAGAAATGCAAATAAAAACATTATGAATTTTTTTAAAACAAACCTTTACAGTACTTTCTCTGTTCTGCAAATTTCTTGTTAAGGTGATTTAAGTGACACTTGTAGTTTCACTTTCTATCACACAGTGCTATAGTTGAATGAAGTTTGGAAATGTAGAGGGAGCATAACAAAAATTATATAAATAAGTAAAGAGATGAAGAGCAGAAAAATGTTAAGAACACTTTAAAGTCTCCAAAGTGAAAAAAAATTCACATTCAGTTTGATTTCTAAGGTGAGATATTCATCTGTTCTTAATTTATCCTCATCATATCCTGATGAATAATACATGAATAAATATTGCTACATATATACATTGTGAATACACAAGTAGTTTATAATTCCCCAGAAAGGTTATATTAATAGTACGGTGTTAACCTCCTTGGTTTGAGTCATAATTAATTGTTACTGTATAATTGTGAAACTCAAGAGAATGAAGATGAGAGGAGGCAGAAAATGGGGAAAGAAAAAAAAAAGAGGCAGTTGTATTAGAAGAATAAATTCCTCTTAGTCTGAGCAGGAGGCTGGTAATACTTGCTAATGTAGTCATTCTTTAAAATAGTCTTTCAAATGATTCAGTTAGATTCTTCATTGTGCTCTAGCTATTACAGCACCTGAATTTCTGGATGAAAGTCCACAGTATAGAGAGATATAATGTCCAGAAGCCTCTGTAATGGGATCCTAACTTTACCATTGATAGGTTTCAACCCTCATATTTCTTTTTCATTTTTAAAATATATTTACTGCTAGGGAGGGGTTAAGGAGTAGGTGGGTTTGACATATTACCCATTTGTTGCTTTACAACCTATGAGACAGAAACATGTCACTTAGTTTAAAAAAACCCATAATCTCATCTGTAACATTAAGTTGTGTGATGCACACCCCATTAACCTTCACACTGTCTCCAAAGAGCCTGCATAGAAACATGGGCACAGGAGGTCAGTAACAGGACCAGGATTGAAACCTGAATCTGCGAAATACCACTCAGAGTCCCTGTATTCCTCTATCACAGTGTAAACTCTGTGGGCAATAAAACCGAGGGGGAGCTCTGGCAGCAAGCAAAGGGAATTCTCTTCTGAGTATATAGCTGCATGGACTGGGCAGGGGAAAAATATGGTGAACAGTGGAAAGCACCAGTGAATAAATACTAATGTAATGCTTGCTCTGAACTCTTCTGAACCCTGACAGTGGCAATTAATTCCCAAAGAATACCTATTTGTTATTCCACCCACTGCTGTGCTATAGCCAACACTGAAAACATATTAGGAAAGTGTATGTAATGTTCAAGGCATCTTCAGAAGTAGGAAAATCCAGACTGGGTTGCTCAACCACCTTTTCTACCAAAACACCAGCTGGAGAGGAGCTTCTATTTATTTGGAACTCAGTGTGCTAGTATGAGCTTGAACAGATGAAGACTATAGAGAGCCAAATTGCCCTTTCACACCACCTTTACACTTGTATAACATCACCAGCTTCCACATCTTGACATGACAGATGAGTGGGTCTGCATTTCTGCACATAGGGAAATAAAAACTTTTCCACTGATATGTGGAAACTGCTGTGGGCAGGGGAAAAAAAGAGGAAACACAATGTACAAAGAGTCGGGAAGCAAGCAAGCATCAGGAGAAGAGGCTTACAAGGGGAAGAGCTCCTATGTCAAGAGACCTCGGTGCTTGGTGTGCATTTCTTACACATTGTTGTGCCTCTAGTATGCAACAAACATGCATTTGTAGTTGGTGATTTACCATTCCTGTGCTATGTTATGTCCAGTTTAGGATGCATGAGCACAAAAGCACATACTGGTAAGTAATTTGCTCACAACGCTGCAAAGGTTTGGCAGTCACTTCAAAATTAACATAGATACTTGAAACTTGTTTGGGGTTTTTTTTTTTTTTTTTTTCTTAATGTGTGTGTGTGAATGGCACTCACGGTTATCTTTCAATGCTGTGAAGTAATTTTTGCAAGAATTTTCATGGAGTCTACACAGATTCATCCAAAAGTAATGCCTCCTACTTATTTCCACAAAATTTTCCACTAAACAGCAAGCTCTCTAAAGAGCACAATAGAACTATTTGATAGAGGAAATTCTCAACTACTAAGCACTATTTTTCAATACAGTCAGAGGGTGCAGTCTTTTCTACAAGGAGGGATTCAATTACACCCCTTAGCTGCATATGAGCTCCCAAGTCAGTCACCATTTGGTCAGACTGCCCCTTTGCTGCCATCTTTCACGTGGCAACAAAATTCAGTGTCATACTGGCAGGAAGGCTCAACCCTTACTGCCACACCACCAAGATCCACCTCTGATGTCACAGGGTGACATTGCTTTCAGCAGCCCTTGTACTTATGGAAATAGGAAATAAGGAATGTATCTTTCACGAACAGTGATACCACCACTTTCACTTTTCCTTTATCCACCTGTAGCACAGGACCGTCTGGATTGTACCACTTCACAAGACTCATTTTGCTCTCTAGGAAAATGTCAGTTAGAGGATATGTATATTACACCTTAAGCACCTGATAATAAAATTAACACAGCCTATCGGCCTTCATATTTTCAGCCAGGAAAGCACACAGCATCAGACCACTTCATTAGTGGAACACAGTTGTGAATTTCTGAAGCATAAATTAAATCTCTCCTTGCTGCCTTTATCTGGATCTTCAAGCTACAGGGGAAACATTACTGAACTATTCCTTTACTCTGCAGAGCAGCACTGCTCTTTGGAAGATCTCCAGCAGATGCAGAATCAGGCTCCTGGGGGTGGCTCTTCAGCTCTTGCTGCTCTCCTCCAAGTGATGCAGAGGCAGAGCAGTGTACCACATGTAGGCATGGCTGAGTTTACCTCTGTGCAAAGCCTTAAAGCTCCCCTGGGAAGAAGTCCTCTCTCCTCTAAGATCCCTAAGAATGAAAGCCTCAGTTCAGTCAAGATTGTTAAATCCCTGCCCCACCAATGGAAAGCTAAAAGAATAGGCAGAATAAATAAATATTAATCAGTCTGTAATGTAGAATATAATCCCAGTGATATAGCCTTGACAGCATTATTCAGTGCACTAGTTGACTTACATAGAAACAGTATAGACAACTCACTGAATACCCCATTCAGAGCTTAGATTTTCATCTGTTGTGAACTTATGGCCCCATATTTGCCAATAAAAAAGTAATATTATACATAGGTCTACAAGGAAGCTTGTATTATCAAACAGACAATAGCATGTCATGTATTTCAGTTTGTAAAACTGGCATTCTTAGTACAAGAAGTCACTTTAATTTAGAGCTTAAGCAGAGGACATAGGCAAATATTTTCCAATTCATTAGGCCACAGGCCCAAAGCATGGAAATAAATTCTTCTGATGAGTCCTGTCACCACGTGCAAATCCAACACTGACATTTTTTGAAATGAAGCAGATCTATGTCACCCTTTGCTCTACCAATGCAACTCCAAATGCTTCCTGAGAATTTCCCGGGGCTGTCTGCAAGGCTGCACCATGGTGGGAACCATGGCACGTGGGAGAATGTAAGGGGTGCTGTGCCCTGAGTATCCAGTGAGAGTTATGAGCTGATGAATCAGGAAAACAGTTCATGCTCTCTCCTTGGCTCTCTTCTTGATACCCGCTCAGATAAGTAGAATAATTGTGCTTTTATATCTCTGGAAGAAGAACAAGGTTTGAAAATCTGAGTATGAAATGTAAATATCAAAAAAGAAGAACATCACAAAATAAGTACTGCAGTTTCTGTTTTTAGGAGGGAGGAGTTCTATCATGTGCTGCCTGTTGGAGGGGTTTCCCTTCCTCACAGTGCCAACTGGCAAACCTCTTACTGAAACTTCAGTGTCAGTTTTCAATATTACTACCAAAAATCAGTTGGCTGAGGTAATCCTTTTGTTTAGATGATTACAATCCACTGTAGAACAAAAGATTTACATCATCTGCAAAAGTCTGCCAGTTTGTAATAAGTGCAAGGAGTTTGATTTTTTGCTGCTGTTGTTGACATTTTGCTTTCAGCCATTCATAGCTATAAAGGAGCAAAATCTCGTCACCAAATATTGCTAAGCTCTAGCACAGTTGCTAATGGTAGCTGTGGGTTATCTCATGTGTATCGTGAACTGGTCACAGGGGTGGCTGCATGCTTTCTGCATTTTTCCTGTTTTCATGAAACAATGCATTATGAATTTGAGAACACTTTGTTTAGCATAAATTGTGCAATAAATGGCTCGCCTAGGAGAATGGAGCACACAGCTCAAACCACAAAGATTAGGATTATTTTTGCTGTTTTTTAGGTCTGACTAATAATTACACAATGAATAGTGTCTTTGTTTCATTCTCTCATAGATACAGTGTCTGCAGGCAGGTGTTTGGTAAAGTCAGAATTCTTGTTCTTTTATTTCTGCCCAGATATTAGATCAAAAGGGAAACCCATGTGATACAAAACTGTACACAGTAATTTTCCCTTCTGCCGCCCAGGTGCCTTGGCCTCAGTGTCTGTTCAGTGATTTTCTAGTAAGGGTCTAGAAATGGTCTTCATTTCATTTTAAGAAAGCACTTAAATAAAGTGGAAATAAGAATTTTTGGTGCAACAAAGAAAGTGTCCTGGAGAATGAATTTGGAATTCATCTCCTTCCAGTAAACATGTACTGTGTCCATAAAAAATAAAGCCATATATGCACTTTTTTTTTTTTTAATTTAGCATATTTTAGAGTTAATATTATAAAAAGATTTTGCAAAAATCTGAAAACTCGGGTGCCTGTTGCATGTAATTTCTCTCCTATCTTTAGGAAATGAACATAAGCTTATGTGTAGAAGTATTGTTCCCCACTATCTTTTAACAAAGAAACCTGGGTGCTGATCAAAATTTTCAGATCAACAGTACTGTGATAAGTTCTGTCTCTATTTCCCTTAAGGGAGGCTTCTTCTAAGGGCATGTCCCAAGATCCCAAGATTTTTTTAATTCTCTCCTTGATTTCAGTTCTAGGATAATATAGACATAAGCAGCAAGGCTGTGTTGCAGTAGATACCTAGGCTGTATGAAATAATACAGTTATTATTCTCATAAGTACTTTAATTTCTCTTCTGACAATACAGATCTAAGTATAAGCACTACCCCACTGGATCCTTCAGTATGTATTGAAAATACAATAAATCAGAATGCTTTGGCTACACCCCAGTAGAATAGTTACTGAACTTTACATTAGTCAGTCTAGTGTTCCTACTAGTTGTTTATTGATATAGAAACAATTCCCTATGACAACTCCCCTGGTTAGCAGGATTCTTGTTTGCATACGTAACACTTGTCATCTATATTCTCATTGTGCTTTGAATGCTGTGTCAGATCTGTACACTTTAAACCAATGAAGTATTTTCACTGATGCTAGTAAGAAGTGGATGAGAATTCTAAGTATGGTAATAAGTATATTTTTCCAGGCACTGATATTCCAGGCAGCTGGGGATCCAAATTTGTCTTAAATGTGTGTGACCTGAATATGCCTATATTTTTGATTTTGTTCAACTCTTTTGCAAAATATATGGGTTAGCTGTGCTAATATATTTTTTGTGGAAACATTTTCAAGGAAGGAGATCTACTTTAATTGTTCCCTTTTAGAGCAGCAAATAGGTACTTGCATCTTGGAGCAAGGAATGTCTGGTTTGGGTTGGTTATATTTTTCTGTCCTTTGGTCAACACACAACCTCAAATATGCATATGTATTATGTAGAGTCATTAGGGTTTACTCGGTAGAAAGCATGGTTATTTATTCAGTTTTGCCACAAAATACAACTCCTGTCTTTCAAAGGAATGTCCACATGTCTTCTGTGCTGATCTGGTTAAAAAGGCACATGATTTCCTGTAAATTATGCATTTTGTTGGTTTTTTTCTTTCATCTTTCTTTGATAATTTGTTGGAGAACCTTTCCATTTTCTAATTTTAAATACTTCTTGGGATAAACTAATGGGATGCAAAAAGGAAGTTTGTCTTATTCAGTAGCCACAAACAAACATAATTGGAAGTTTGTGGAAGGACATCTTTTTGGTCTGAGTCTGGATCCAGAACTGTAGTTGTTAATGTGTTGGTGTCTCCTACAGTATAAAGAATGGAGCAGGTGATGTAGCTAATTGCCTCAGTGTTTATCACATCTTGCATGAGGTTTTTTTTTTTATATCAAGACAGGATCGTTATGAGTTTGGCAAGAGGGATTTGTGGGAAGAGTAGCCTATAAGGAATACCACTGTAATAAGCACAACACAAAATCTAAAGATAAGCAGGAGAGCTTACAATGGCAAAACACACTATTTGTTTCAGATTAAACTCCTGAACTCGTAGCTTGCAGAGCTGAGAGCAGTCATTCCTATCTGTCTGGGATCTGCTTGGGTCACTGAAATCCTGTACCTACAGTTAGTCTGTGTGCAGACAAAACTGTCATTGCCTTTCATCAAGCAGACACCAGAACAGAAATTTTAGGCCACCACAGTTTAGTTGGTTTGGTTGTATTCACTGAGGTCATTTCCCATCACATGATGTTAAATGGTTGATAATTTCATATACTTTTTACTCTCTTCTCATTATCACTAGTAAATGAAGAGATGGTTCCCTCCTTTTTAGGACTTAATCTTCAAAGATTTTTGCATATTTTGAAGTTGTTTCTCAGCTCTGTTTATCTCTTTGGACGAGCAGTATAGTACATCCAACAAAAACTGCTTCCAGAAATCATCTTCAGGATGTTACAGATGCATCTGGGAATCACCAGGGTCACAAAATTCTGGCAGTATCTAACTGTGGAGCCTTCCTCCATACCCAGATACCCATTCAAGCACTTCCCATCAGCCTCCACCAAGTACCTGTTTGTTCCAGAGGCAACACATACTCATTCTACAGTTTCTGCTTGGAATGTACTGCTTAAACATTTTCTCGGATGGGTGACCTACAGTTTCCCATTTTTAGGGAAGCGATTTTTATACTGTGATTCTAAAGAAGAAAATTGCTTTGTTTGGACCTTTTCTTTTTTAAAAAAAACAAAACAAAACAAACAACATTCCTAATAAATTCTGTTTGAGACCTACACAAGCAACTCCTTCCTTACCCAGAAGTTCTTAAACTGTGCTGAAATTATTTTTTTTTAGCTTTTTAGTTATCTGTTTCTTATAGTTAGCATTTTTACTCAAACAGTACAATTTAGAGCAGTGAACACTCTCAGTTCCAATTATCATAAATCCTGCTTCTCAAGTACTTGCTCAATCAGTTTTAAGGTTACATGACCAGTATATGAATTATCGTACAGTTGCTCTGAACACCTTATCCATTATGCTGCTAGCTACCCAGAAATACTTAGGAAGTACATGTTTAGGTCTCTCTGCTCATCCACCTCTTCTCCCTCTCTATGGTCACCAACTCACCTCTTCTAGTTTTTTCATTAATCATTTCCCTTGAAGACCTAAGTTAGAACTCTGCTGTTGACACATGTTCTATTTGTAGCCATCTACTTAACTTCATATTATTTTAATGAAACTCATCTTGCACAGCTACACAAGGAGTCTCCAGCATTTATGAAATTCTGACTTATTGAGGTAATAAACAGTAACAGAGGTGGTAGAAGAATCACAACCCAGAAGAAAACAACTGAAAATAGGAGTGAAAACATGTAGTGAGCTGAAGAGCTGACCATCTCCTCCACTCCCTGCCCCGACCTGAGCACTTACACAAGGAGAAGCAAAGCTAATTCAAAACTGCAGTTGAACAAATAATCTGTGGAAGATAAAAAGCAGCCCTTTGAAGTTATAGAATATAACTTATGTTCTCTTGTTTTCCTTTTCTGGCTCTCTTGGAGACAGTTCTCTCTGTTTATTGGAAATGGCCAGTCTTCATTTTTGGTATATGAATTACTGGCATGTATGTCTTACATAGTTATTTAATGGGAGGTAAAGGTTAACTGAGTAATAGAATGTAATAAAGCTCTCCAGTGACAGTAAATACAGTGGTCCACTGTTAAGAGGAAGAATCAACCTTAAAAAACTGTTTTACAGAATTGGCATGAAAGCATAGTCTAGCAGATGCTAGGCTTTGCTTCTTGTGGTCAGATGAGGAGAAACAGTGAAGTATCTTGTTATCTGGTGTGAAGATTGTCTAATTCCATTTAACTCAGAAAAGCATGATTCTAGT
Source organism: Gallus gallus (assembly GCF_016699485.2). Taxonomy (NCBI): domain Eukaryota; kingdom Metazoa; phylum Chordata; class Aves; order Galliformes; family Phasianidae; genus Gallus; species Gallus gallus. Next base: position 50,550,481 of record NC_052533.1, read on the forward strand.
GAACAGAAGTCAGGTCAGATCAACTTGAGATCAAAAACTGTTTCACAGGCCCACCTAAAAATGTTAAAGCTGCGTCTGCCCTCACAAGGGTATTTTGAGAATTAATGTCCTGTCAGCACTTTGAAAATGTAAAGTGCTAAGTATATATTATTATAACCTTTTCCATTTATTACTTTTATTGATGGTCTCTTGGTTTCCATGACGCTGTGTTGATTTGCACGGGATTTCCCTGCAGTGTGCATTTCATGCATTTCATCTCATGAAGAGTGAAAAAACAAATAGTTCTTTTTAGTCCTTGTGCCTTGTTGGATATCCTCCAGTTACTGGGGGACTTGTTTATGACCCACTATCTCTTTGCCGTGAAAGCCTTACTGCAATACATTATGCAGCTGTTTGTTTTCAACTTTGTTTTCTCAACTGTAGAAGCCTCTGCTGCTACTGAGAGCGGCATGCTGCTCCTGACTGACTCCTCGGAGGTGCCTTTGTAAGAAGCAGGCTTGTACCAGTCACCAAACTCCCCACAGATTTGCAGTAGGTGTCTTTTTCTGATAACTGCTTCAGTCTGTTCAAGGAGAGGGGCTGAAGCCAGGCTTGTCAATATCTGGCAATCAGGGAATTTCTTGCTTGTTGAAGTTCAGTCCAGTTTTTTCTGCCTCTTCTGGCACTGACCTTACAGTCAGACCTCCTGGTGGCCAAGCTTTTCTGAGGAAAATTCCAAACTTTATTTCAAAATTTTAGATTTACAGTTTGGCTCAGTAACATGTCTGTCTAATTCTCAGCCAAGTCTCCAGGCGGCATTTACTTTTGGAGAAGTTTGTCTCCCCAGCTCTTCTTTCCTGCAAGCTTTGGGGATCAAGTTAGTCCAAGAAAAGCCAAAGGCATATGAAACCACGTATGCCTTTCGCTTCCTTCTCTATTGAGAGTCTCAGCAGGGAGGTTAGCCCTGGTCTGTCAACAGTGTTCTGTGCCAACAACCTCAGCCAGGTGGGTTTTCCTTGGCCCCTGTCCCCTCCTAAGAAAAGAACAAAGAGAGCTGGAAGCCATAGCTGCAGGACAATCAGCCCCTCTCACACGGATGGTCACAGCAGGTTGTGACCATATGCTTGGATGGATCACAGCACAATGCACAGACACCAGAATACCTTGTCATGTTTTCACACCTCAGGCCACATCATTTGGGTCTTCATTAGCTGCTCTACCTGGGCTTGCTCTTGCAGGTCCAGTGTGCATGCAGATGGACACAGGCAAAATATGTTGCAAGAGTCTTGGAGCTGCCATCTTTTGCAAGCATTCACATCCCTGGCTGAGTCATATCCCAAAGTGACACCTCCAGGGGAAACAGAGACTCACCTTTCTTTCATGAAATGCAGAGGTTTTCATGTCACGAAGAACAGAGAACTAATATAGGTTGGAAGGATCTCTGGAACATCATCTAGTCTGACCTTCTGCTCGAAACTGGGCTAACAAGGGAGCTGGGTGTGATTGCTGAAGGCTGTCTCCAGGTAGCTTTTGAATATCTTCCAAGACAGAGATTCCCTAGACTCTCTGGGCACCTGTTCATCCTGCACCACCTCACAATGAGGAATTATTTTCTTACTTCCAAGCCAAATTTCCCTGGCCAGATTTTGCAGCTGCTGTCACTTATCCTTTTGCTTTGCATCTCTGAGAAGCATCTAACTTCATCTTCTCTATAATCATTCATTAATTAGTATCCAACCCTATCTCTTACATCCCCTTAGAATTGTTCTTTCCACAGTTATCCAAAAGAGTGCCCTGCAGAACATGCAACGTAGGCTCTTTGCCATAAACCAATCCTCAGTGTTTTTCTAGAGCCTTTTCTCAGTTTAGTTTTGGTTTCATGTTCAACTCAAAGTGGCAGAGAGGAGAAAAAAAAATCCTATTAATGATGCAGTTAACAATGTTTTGTTTACCACCTTCATGGAATAACGCAGAAGAGATCAATATTGAAACAGCAAGCCCACAAGTATGCTGATTCCAGTAGACACTCAGGTCTCCAGTTCTCCTAAAGCAGTTCCTTCTTTTAATGGGAGAAAAAAAAGTTGTCCAAACTGGAGATAAGAGAAAAATATTCTAGCTTCTTAAAATGTTGGTAAAAATAATCAAGTGGCAAAAGGCTTGAACGTTAAGCAACTAACTGTAGAAGTCTGTAGTTCCTTCAGCTCTACAAGAAATAACAGTAGGGTTTCTCTGACACACCTGAAAGATTAAAAATGTCTCTGTTACGTGCTTATGTGCCTAGTAGCTGTTGTTTGCCCTTCTGGAACTGTTATTTCATGTTCCTAGGAACTTGTGCTCACACTATTGGTCCCAGCTTGCTGCCAGAACTAGTTGCCATAGCATGTCCCCCTCCTGTGCTCATGCCATACGCTGGTGATGCTGGGAGGGACAGAAACCCAAACACTGGGATGAAATGCAGGCAAAAAGAAACCTCTTTGGCAGAGTTTTTTTGGTATCAGAAGGAGATGGCAGTCAGTGGCAGTGGCTGTTCAAAGTACTATTCATTGTGATCCTCGAGCAGCATCCCATCCACAGAAATCTGGTATCTTGTCAGGATATTCAGAGTGCCTGGCACAGGTCTCATCCCCAGCCAGACAACCACAATCAGTTTATCTTCAAGAGGAACTGCCCCGTTTTTGATGGAGAAAATGTCCTATCTCTGCGTGTGTTGTCCGTCACAAGTGAAGATAAACACCAAGACTTATACAAAAGAATTGCATGCTTGCACAGCTTTATGGGCTGGTGATTGACCTGTTTGGTTAATAAGGTGGCTAACAAGAAGAATCATGCAACCTGTCTGCACCTTGTGACCTCAATTATGAGTTACTGAATGATGCAAAGTTCAGGAAGTTTCTTGGTCTATGTTCATAGACAATGTTTTCCATCATTCCTCAGCATAGTGCTGAAACTGGAAAGAAACACAGAGACATAGATGTTGTGTATGCCACGCTGCCTCTGGTGCTGTGACTGAGGTCTGAGAGACCAGATGAAAGAAATAGAACTTAGAGGGCCAAATAAAAAAAGAAAACCCATATTCCCTTCAGGACCAGATAGACTTAACATTAACTTCTAAATGGAGTAACTGTTTCTCTATTGATCCCTAAAGAAAAGATCAAGGAGTAGAAGGAGTTTTTGTTTCTGTTTTTGTTTTTGTTTCTGTTTTTGTTTTTGCGGGTTTTCTTATTTGTCTGGTTCTTAGGTTTTGCTTAGCTAACATATTGATGAAACCAAACTACTGGGATGAATTCTACATAAATAAATACAGATTTTCAAACAGGAGTCTCAAATCTCTGTAACAATTCTGTTACCATGTTCAAGAAGAGCAAAATATCTACTGCTTACAACATTAAGGGTGATATCTTTATGACATTGTTTGCATTTATTAAGTCCTGCTCTGTCAGAAAACAGTATTTTAAGTTTCTGTACTACGTAGAGTTCAACCTCACAACAATTATACTATATTTCTTGTGCTCTAAGAGCACCTTATCTAGCAGGAGTGTCAAATACTTTTAATTCTGATGCCTTCACAACTTTCATAGCATTCATACATTAACTACAGTTAAATATTTCTTGAATTTATTATAATATCCAAATCCAGTGGATTACTGGACTGTAAATTTTACATCAGCTACATCTGACAACTTAAGATGTGATAGGTAGTCAGCTGTTCATCAGCATATTTAGTACTTTCAATACCACACAGTGTCAAGACCACTTTATATTTTTAACATTATTACTTCTTCATATATTTTTCTCCTCTATAGATTTTCATATAATCAATATGCTTCAATATCTACATATAAAAACACTTCTCATTTCCATCCTAGTGATGTGTGAAAATACAATTGCTAAGATTTGTGTATCCTATCACAAAAGAGAATAGGATTATGTATCCATGCACATTTTAGCAAGTTTCTTTTAAGAAAAAAGTTTTTCGAATCTTACCTTTCACTGGAAACAAATATAATCCTAAATGGAAGTAGACATCGATGTTCAAGGGTTGAATTTTGTTCTGGAGCAGAACAAAAAAAAAGCACTTTGTGTTTTTTCCTTGTGTTGCTGAAGTATGGTTGACATGATTCATGATCTGAGAAAATATATCTGTTATCCCGACTGTGCGGATGACATCAACTAGGGGAAGCTTTGGGAGGAAGGGAATATTCTGTGTCAATGTCTGAAAGGTCAAATTTTGTGCCTATGCCTCTAGTAGGTTGAAAAAAAACATTGGAAGGAACCTGTATGCCACGTTATTTAACTGAAATACATTTAAATTCAATGACCAAAGATTAGTTTTCCCGTTTTCTTCTGTAAAAGGGCTAAGAACTTACTTACGTTGCCTCAGTTTATTCAGAAATTGTCATTCTAAACATCTAAACCCACTGAATTTATTTCTGTAAAATATATCTCTGCTAAACGTTAATAAAATATTGAGTCTCAGAAAGTTCATTCACACTCTGGACTTTAAATACAATATAAAGCTTTTTGAGTCTATTCTCAGGTTCTTACAAAACTGGAGGTGCAAATTTAGGTTTTTGTCCTGCCCTTTCAACATAGGAAAAAATAAATTTGTAAATGAAAATCAGACCTTCTGCTTGGTAGACTATATAAAAACATTGGAAATGGAGAATAAGAGTGGTATATGACAAATGGGAGTAAGATCACAAAACTATCATATGCAGTGTTACTTAGTTTGCTACTTCTTTCTCAAGTGAATCCAGGCAGTGCAGCAGTACACACTGTCAGATCCAGATTATAAAATAAAAGAAAGAAGGGTAACATTGACCATTATTTCTGCTTTCACTATATTTGTCCAGTCAATGAAGAATGATCAAATCTCCTTCCAAATGTAAAATGTTTCAAACAAAATAGCTTCACTGTTTGTGCCTCTGTATGCCTAGACAGATCAAATGCTTTATAAAACTGATGCAGAAGTTCAATATATCTTTCTATGTACTCTCAGTGTATAGTATTTTCCATCTCAGGCTATTAAGCATCCATCCCTTCATTTGAGAACTCTTTCATGGCAGAATAAAATCAGTGTTAGGAGTTTTCCCTATTACACAGCCTAAAAACAAATTAGTTCATTTGTATTGCCTTATTCACAACTGTGAGCCACCAATTTCTGTTCCTCCTCCTTCAAATTCTTGTTAATTGTCACCACATATACTCAAAGCTCTGCAAAGTCAACCAAGTGCAAAAGGAAAGTGAGACATCTGTTTCTAAGCAGAAATTATGAACAGCCTGTTATATTTACTAGAGGTGAATTTCTCGTTGTGTCTGAACTTTTCTTCTACGCGGAATGAATTCTTTTTGCAAAATTACTCAATTATATCAGTTCACAGCTGTTTGGCCCAGTTGTTATCTTTCTCATTGTCTTCCCCAACCTTTAGGTGACTCAGATGAGAAGAGCAATTTCACCAGTACAGTTGTTCTACACCTGAGTTTATTTCAATAATATTGCATGTTTGGCTTTAGAGATTACTCAAGAGGTGTGTTTCTTTCATGGAAGTACGCTACCTCATTTAACATGGGCTCCATTTCCTCTGCTCATGGAAGTGTAATTGACTTAGCAAGCAGGAGCACTAGTGATCGAGTTAAGCTGCAAGAAGTGCCCCTACGACTCCATCTGGTATATGCAGTTTGATGGGCTTTATAATTTGTCTTTCAAATAGTTCCTTCAGTCACTGTCTTGTTCTTTCTTTTCATACTTGAATCTAATCTATAATTTTTTCTTACTTAATCTATACTTTTAGTTTTCCCTTAAGCTCTTCATGGTAAGTAAAATGTACTGTAAGCAAATAGTAAAAAAAGACATTTGAAAGGTGCAAAGAAGAGAGATGCAAGCCCCTCGATCCCCTTGCTGGAGAAGTGCTCTGCAGTTGCTTTAAAAACAACAATAACAACAAAACAGAGAGGAAGCCACCACTCTTGCATGAGAACTTGTGGGAAAACTGCCCATTGTTAAATTAACTTCATCTATTCATTTCCAAGTATTTTCACCACGCTACTTGCTCTACTTTTTGCAGTGGATACCAGCCAGGTTAAGGATTTACAGCCTCCTATAGCTGCTCTTGCCAACAATAGGTCTTGAGGAGGTGTTCAGCACATATAAAGACACTTTAAAATAAAATTTGTTTGCTGTAGGCATTCACTGCTCTCTCTGGCTTTCTTTTCTCTCTCCCTGCTCCCTCCTCTGCTCCCCCCCACCTTCAGTTGTCTACAGACTTGGCTTCTTTGTGCTTTCATGACTAATATTACCATCTGTGACATTACATATCAAGATAGCAATGCAACATATTAAGCACAGGAAAACCCGGAATGTTTGAGCTCCTCTAGGCATTTGTTGCTTAAAGCTCCAGTGTTATTTGTAGCCACCTGAAGCATCCCAAACTTTCTAAAAACACAGTGCAATTAATCAGGTTTCTGTGTTGTTACTGAAGTGGAGATATAAGACCGTACTGGAGCTATCTCCTTGAGAGCAGTCTTGGCAATTTGCTTGTAGTTTTATTTCTCACAAAGGGCTCATAAAACAAGCTTTCACATTTAGGGAGTTAGTCTCACTGCCACTGAGGGTAGATCACTTCGGGAACTCCCCATCTCACTTTTCTGACAAGATCTCATATGCTACAGAGAAAACTCCAGACCCGTGACCAGTGCCTTTGCAAACCATGCTCTCATGCAAAGGGAGCTCAGCCACCAGGCAGGATCATAAGCAAGTTCATTTCTTCCAGATTCTGCTCTTCTGAGAATGCGGATGCAGGTGGGGAAAGAAATGTAACAAGTGAAAAACATCTTGAAATGGGCACATCCCAAGACACAGATCAAAATCAGAGCGGAGGTCTCCTTCTTTTGCTTCCCGTATAGCTCTAGACAGATACAAATCTTATTTGCCTGGAAATGATTGCAGAACTACCAGGATCAGATATTCTGAGAGACAGTTCTTTCCCCTCCCTCTGCTGATTCTTCAGACAATTAGTTGCTTCACTGCTTATCTCAAAACTTACACTCATCTACAGACATCAACCTGTCCAGCTTTTCTGCATATTCATAATTTTCCACTTCAGTTTTTGCCATGGGCCTGCAATCAACCTTGTAGGGGTAAAGCATTTGCCAGTTGTGAAAGCACTGGCTTGTGTTTCACATGAGTACTGGGTCATTCATGACCACTGTGTTGACACGTTGTATTGCATATGGTTCATCACTATTGTAGACCTCTAAAGAGGAATTTAAGGATAAAAGATGTGTACAGTAGACATGCATGCATGCACACTTGAAGGCATACTCAGCATTCACACATGATATTATATAAGAAAATCTGTCCATACAGGAGCCAGTAGAGATTAAGCTGCTGACCTAAGTATGGTTCTCTTTTGAGTCTGTAGTGCACATATAGTTGTAAATTGCATGTACATGTATTGAAATATGTGTGTAGTTTACTGTACTCCCTTTCACTGCTGTGAGAGAGTTAGGTGATATAGGGAAGGGCTTCAATATTCAGTTTATTTATATTTTTCAGATCTTATTCGTTCCTTGTAGCTAATGGTTTTAAAACTCAGGTGTAAGGGAATTGCTGACGGATGGCTGATGATGCATGATTAACTTCTGGTACCCACCTGTGAGATCCCAAAACAGCTTTGGGCACAGGCCCAAGGTTAAGGATGATGACTCCTGTTTCTGTGCTGTCTTAAGGGTCAAGGTGCTGGGAGCCCAGCAGCTGGGATCTCCCCAAGTAGAAGGGACTAGATGCTTTTCCTTGACAGGGCTATCAGAGAACCCCTAGCAACCAACACCTTTGTGCCACCTTCCCTAGGCCCTTTTCCCCCTGTCCCATAGACACGGGCACCGTGGGGCCCCTGGCAGGAGATGGCAGCAGAGTCCCGAGGGGCTGTGCTGCGCTGCACAGCTCCCGGGGTGAGGAGTCAGGCTGGGGAAGGCAGGTGCTGTTCCCACGGCCAGACCTAGATCCCGTGGGGGAAAAGTGGGGGTCAGGAAGTTAACAAAGGTCGGCCAAGTCCCTCTGGCTCTTCCTAATCCTCTTTTCCAGTCACAGCCCCTTGAAACTCCCCCGATTCCTCCCAGAGCGGTGGCTGGGGGAGTTGTTTTACTGCTGCAGAATTGAAGTTATTTTGCTTGCTTCCAAAGTCTGCTTCTGCAGAATCTCCAGTCAGCTTTGTTTCAGCTGGTTTTGAACAACACGCAGGAGAGATGTGGCTGTGTTACACTGGTTTGTTTTTCTTTCCTTTTCTCTTCCCTTTTTATTTTCCTTTTTCTTTTCTTTTTCTTTCCCTTCCTTTTCCTTTTCCTTTTAAGCTTTTTTTTTTTTCATTTTCACTATTTTGACAGGAAATCTTGCTCCCTTTTCTCTTGCATAAGTATGAAGTTAATCTGTGAAAACAAATAGGGTTACTTCTTGTTTACATGTGTAAAACTGAAAGGACAGTTTTGCTGATCAAGTTAGTTTTTTCTCATCTGAAGACTAGAGTTGTGTAAAGAATTTATTTATTTGTGCTTGTATGTAGGCCAAACCCAAAAATCGGCAACAATAAAAACATTTCTTTTAGTCCACCCAAAATGAAAATTTATCAGTTTTCTTGCCAAACAGCAACAAACATACAAATTTGAAAGACATGTCATTTCAGGCCAGAAGACTTTTCATTTGGGCTTTTTAACCTTCACTGAAACAGAATATAGGTAAATTTCAAAAGAAATCCTGATTGCAAAATGAGGAGTGGAAAGTTTGTTTTGGAAACATCAATATGATCCTTCTGGACACTCCATAATGTTTGTTTTGACCCCGGAATTTCATTCTGCTCTCACAAAGACTGTTCCACATAAGGGAATGAGAATAGTCTTTTTGTCACTGATGATACTTCTCTGCAGAGGACAGGAAAGGTTAAAAAGCGGTTAACAAGCAATCCTCTCAGATATAGCTGGAGAATGTACTTTTTGTTTTTGGCTCTACGCAAAGCATCTAGGCATTAAACCAAATTAAAATACGTAGACTACAGTGTCAAGGGAAAATTTTATCCAAACAAAATTTAAATATATACATGCATCTCACTAGGTTAAAAAATCAAATAAACAAATAATTTTGCACATATGTAATTGTCTCAACATTTTGTCATTTCTCTTCCACTTTTAAAACAATAAAACCCAAATGTGGATAAAATCATCTTACTCTTCCCACTCAAAGTGAACAAGTTTTTCCAAGTTCTTATGCTGAAAAAATGTGTTTCTTAGGAATAAATGATTAAAACTATATAGAATAAGTGTTTTAGTGCTCTAGCTAAGGAAAAATAAACAACTGCATTAGCTAATCTGAGTTCAAATAAACAGATACATAAGCTGGGCTATTTCAAAGCAATGCAGGACTGAACAGAGACCATTAACACTCAAAACACTTCATAAGGTTGAGGCATGATTAACCTCTTCAAAACAAAATGTGCCCAGGTCTTGTATGGCTGCACAAAAGGAGTGAGGAGTAACACCCCGACACATTACAACTGCAGGCTCTCTGAGCACGTACACTGGGACAGAAAGCAGCTCATATGAACTTCATTTTAAAGAGATGAAAAGAAAGAAAAATACGGTCTCATTTATTGCTCACTGACCATTTATTGCAATGCTGACTAGACATGGCATTGGCTAATGCTCTTTGAGTCTTAACAAATAATCTAAGTGTCCAGGAGCTTTAGCTCCTATTTGCCAGAGAAAGCCCCTCAGAGAAATCCCACAAGTTTCATAACAGTTGCTTATTTACGGTTGTGGTTAAGTGGTATGAAAAGATTCATGGTTTGCAGGAAAATCTTGACTACATACACAACTTGTTATCAGAAGTAAAAAGCACAAAATCTGCGCTTCGATGCATCGTGGATTTTAAAGATCTCTTCAGGTTGTCCCAGATTAGTGGACTGTTTCCACAAGAAAACCACGAAATCTGAGGCTGGTATTCCAGTGGTTTTTGTTTTTTTGTCTTTTGTTTTTGATTTTGGAGGAATTAAATTCAGTGCCATTTGAATTAGCAAAGGACTAAAAGTGTTGCACATAGGTCTGAGAACATGCAACGAATAGAAGGGCCTCACTGGATGCAGTAGAGTTGATATCCAGATAGGAAAACAAAGATTTGCCAAAATCTTCATTCAAACAGTGTTTTGCAAATGTTTCAAATTCAAAACAGCATGGATTACTTTGTAAGTATTTTTTAATGGAATCAGATTTCTTCATAGCTCTATATAATAATTCAGACTCAAATCGTCCAGCTTCTAAAATCTTAGTGTCCTAAAGGGTAGAGGGGAGACATTTAATACTGTCTGAAAAGCAACCAAAGGAGAATTTGCTCCTTGAGAGTCCACCCTAGATTTTACTCTTTTAGATTTTTTTCAGGACAAGCCAAGGTAGGATTTTGTTGCTTTAGATAGAACTATGGGATTACGTAGAGGAGTGTAGACACAGTCAGTAATAGTTACGTAGGTCACTATTTAAACCTTTACAATTTTCATTTACAAATAATTAACATTACCCTATGGTTTACAGTGTTCCCCACGCTATGAATGCTACTGTGAAGATAATTAGGCAGAAGTTAAAATTGTAAATATTTTAATGTGTGTATTCCTTAATATGGAGTCTCAGTGCTGTGATTTAAAGAATTCCCCATAACTGCAGAAGCAGCTGGGGGTTTTGCATGGGAAAGGAAGAGGAAGAATATTTCTTTTAAGAAGTCCATAAAGCTTTGTTAAGCTGCAGAAGTCCTCTGTAGTCTGATCTATTATAGACTAAATAATATATTCTTATACTAGGTTTAACTTATGTTTTCTCTGTATAAAAATGGTTGTTCTTTGTTTAGAAGGAATCCACTTGGAAATTTCAATTTCATAACATATCAAGATAGCTGTAAAAATCCTGGCATTTCTGGAGCCAGAGGTGTTGAACAGAGTTTTGCATTTGCCATTTCTTACTGCTAGTTTTAAAACTATCGTTCTTGTGTCAGAGAAATCCAGCTGTGTTGAAATTATAAATGTGAATTGGGAAGTTTCTGGCTGTGAACAACCTCTGCAGAAAAGAGCAGCAAGGTTTGGCTTTTCTACTGCTCCCTGAGCCACTCCTGGCAGGTACACACTTGCTCCCAAAGCACAGGACACGGATGCATCTCACAGTGAAGCTGTGATGCTGTATTTGCACATCACCCCCCAGTCTGTGGCGTAGAGAAGTCCTTAGTGTATTTGAGCCGTATAAACATAACCACAAGCTAGACAGTCCCATTGTTCAGTACAGATTTCCACTGTGCTTGGAAACTGAATTATAAAAGCCTTTCCATAAAAACTTCCTGAGGGTAACGGATGCCTAAAATACATCAGCTCCATTATCAAGGAGCAGATTATCCCAGCTGAATACACAGTATCAGAGTTCCCTGATTTGTATATAATCTACATTCTTAACATTCTCCTGGAGTGCTCTTAGTTTGGGCTAGTAGGACTTATTGTACTCTCAGTGTTGAAAGACGAATAGGCCTATCAGCTGAACAGCGTAATAAATTTGTTAGGCTGCGTATGTTATGCTCCACCTCTCCCTCATTCTTCATCATGTATAATATAGCCTAATGCAGTATGACAGCTGCTAGCAGAAAAATGGTGCAGCAGCCATAAAAAAGTGATTTATGCCTTATTACTGAAACAGCTAAAATTAAGAAGCTGGTGTTTGGGAGAGCAGCAAATAAGTGAAATGTGAAACACAGCATATATATATATCCATGAAATATAGGAAGCTGTGAAATGCTTAGACTGACAGTGAAATTCTCCCTGGGCATCCACCGCAATGTCGAACTAATAAAAGGGGTAATTGGTGGTGATGTTTGTGGATGTTCAAAATTGCCTTCATGTCACAGCCGCTTATGCTGGAATATCAGAAACGTGTTAAATGCATCTCCTGACTTGAACCCAAAGATCCTTCCTACCAAAGGACATAAGAGAGCCTAATTTAAGGTGGCAGCTGGCAGAAAGAACAACATATCAAACAGGAAAGTTATTGTTAGCAGCCTCAATGCAGAGAGGAAACAGTGAGGTCAGAGAAATAATGTGGGCCTGACTCCCTGCTTCGCTCTTCTGCCCGTGAAAATTCACCTATTTAAGTCTACAGTTACAGATTAGGGACTTCTCCCTGGATGCCAAAACTGTGAGCATCAGGGAAAATTCTGTATTTGTCTTACAACATACCCTGTAAGTAAATGTGATTGTGTAACATCTTCTGCCACTGAACGATGTAGCACGTTACTATGAGACACAAATTATAGCCATGTCAGATCCCTCATTGGTTTCTGTTCACCATACAGTGTGTATATACACTATAAACACACATATGTCTCTGTATGTACATACTCAGGCTGCTGCTAAGTGGGATGGTTTTGATTCAGTGGGTGGCAATCTTTTTCTGAGTCAGTGCTAAGCGAGTTCTTCCCCCATGGGGTTTGATGAATAGTGGAATATGGTCAGGTCAGGGAGGTTAATAGCCTGACTTTTGTGGAAAGTGCAGGGAATCTTAGCAAGGGTGAGAGTCTCCAGCTAAATACCATCTGAAAGGGAGATTGTGCCCTGCTCAGAGTCAGGCTGGGGTGTTGCAGTAATGCAGAAATGGGGGGGAACTGTTAACTGACTGAGTTATCCTGCCCCTATATATATTTACTGGATGCAGTGAAACTGCTTATGCAGAATAACAAAGCAATGACCAAAGATAGTGTGGTTGGAAGGATAATAGAGCCTGTTCTTGGCATTTTGTTTTGAAGTAACGTTAGAGAAGGTTTTACCTGGAAGTATGTTCATGTTGTCAGATGATCCAGGTTGGGGATCTCTTAGCCCTTTTGTTATCTTACTTTGGGTTAAATAAGACAAAGCAAGTGGCCACGTTTTGTACTGTTGCCAGAGCCCTTGCCTTGGGCAGCAATTATGCATTCCTTTTGGATATGGGCTATGGAGTTCTGGCTCTTATGCATTAGATGCCTTGAGTGGCTTACCAGCCACTGGGTAATCAGGACAGAGGCTGTATTAACAAGATGATGTATGTCTGCATCTTTTCCATGGCAAAAGGAAACAAATAGGAGGCATTTTGTGAAGCTGTTGAGCTCTTGCCTATTGCGACCATGTGTAACTAGAACCTTAGAGGCTACATACTGGCAGATATATAAGCTGCCTCCTGTGAGATGACAACCACTAAAATTTAGCCATCCAAGAAGTTTGGATGACTACAGGATTAACTTTTGCAAATGCCAGCAACGCCTCCAGATTACACTAGAGAGGTATTTGTAACCACTGAATATTTCTGTACCTAAGAGACCCAGTAGGTCACTGCTACCCATTGGTAGCACACTCAGGTCCTCCAGTGACCGGTTTCAAAGAGCATTCAGGACACACCATGCTCTCATGTGCTGCTGACTAGTTTTGTCAGGGTACAGTTTTGTGTGTCGCTCCTCTCCTCTCCCTGTCATTTCTCTCCCTGCAGAGGAGCCCAATCCCAGTTACCCCACTGCTGGTGGCTTCTGCCTCTGAAATCACTTGGGGATTAAAGTGCCATTCAACCCTTTTTACTGCAACTATTTTCATGAGCTACACGATTTGTGTAATTAGGGTACTTTACTATCAAACTTAAACTTTTTCATAGTTTCTCTGCTATTTCTCTATTAGAAAATACAAAATACTCTATTTAGACTTCTAGTTAAAAAAAAAAAAATCATAAATCCTTCTGTTAGACAATACCGAAATAATATTATTACATTTGTCCTAAACAGTGTTCACTCATTAGTTATCTCCAGAAAATTGATTGTTTTAAATGTCCAAACAAAATGTTCAGATTATTTCCAGGCTTACAGTAGTTTGTCAGATAATAAGATCTCACATTTGCAAACCACGTTAGGAATCACATCAGCTGTCATTGCTTAGTGGTATTTAAGGTGAAATGAGGCAACTTTTAAATAGCACAAAGAAAGATTGCATAATAATTTAGGTCAAAAAGTGAATAACATCACGTAACCAAGATGTTAGATGAAAAAATCTAGAACAGCAAATTCCATGCATTACTGTCATCATTCAAGATACTTTTAGTTTTGTTGCAGTCCAAGTAAAGTAAAATGTTAGAACTACTACCAGCAAGGGTTTCTGCAAGGAGGGATTCTAATGGCAAAGGATACTTCATATTTTGATGGGCACTGTTTAGCAGGCTTAGAGATAAAAAGTGCAATGACTGTAGATATGCTGGAATATTAAAGAACTATTTCATGAAGTGCAACAGCTTTAATAACTTCAATAGAAAGAAGCGATTCTTGCCCACTGCAGGAAAATTTTTAGCCCTGTTAGAATAGGACATGATATTAGAAATTGAAGCAGGGCAGATAACTGGAAGCAGGCTGTACTTCTTTGTCTTTTCAGAATGGCTTTGAAGAATGCATGGATCAAATCAAAGGCTCCTGTATGTGGCTGCAATCTCCGTCATTTCTTTTTCTTATACCAGATCACACGAAAGTGTTCCAAAGCCCAACAAATTCTGCCAAATACTCCTAACCATAAGGAATTATGGTGAACTTATTCTATATAATGATTTTACCAAGTCATCTTTATATATATATATACATATACATATTTAAATTAAGTAGGTGCTACATACTAGCTTGGTCATGTGTGCTGCTGAAAGAGCACAGGCCTACCTATCTCTTACTTTTAGTGAGAATCTGTGCTTGGATTCTGTGTCCTTTCAGCCTCGCACAAGAATCCTTTACTTTTCAACAACTGCTTTTGAGGATGCAAAGTGCCCTTTGAGGGAAGCACTGAAGCTGCCTTGTTTACAAATACAGCTCACAGAACAACACATAATTTTGCATCTAGGCAGGTAATTTTATATGCAGCTTCAGTTCCAGTTCAGAATTGTTACCACGGTCTTCAAAATCTTTATCTTTCTTCTTGCTGTATCTTACTTTGCCTCTCCAGCCTCTCTCATGATGACTTTACATAAAAGTATTACCAGGATCAGTCTGAGAAATAGCTTTAAGTGTTCCTTGACCCCAAAGTTTTCCTCAACATCCCCCTAACAGCCTCGCAGCATCCCAAAATTAGGGAATTTTATCAACAGACAGATCTGAGATGTAGTTCTCTACTGACTGAAAGTACTCAGACTTTGGTTTGGACTCCAGAAAGTGTTTCGGAGTATGCCCCGCCTGCACTCAGTTTGTGACAGACTTCAGGTCCTCCACAGCATAGCATATTTCTGCTTCTGGTTGTTCTGGGATTGGTAGGTCCTTATTTCAGTTGTACTTGCCTACATCAGAAGTGATCCTCATGCAGTAATTCCAAATTTGCTTTGGTGTCCCTGAGATCAGGTCTGACTCAGTTCTATACCTAGTCTTTAAAATCAGATCTGTTCTTCTTCTCTTAGAACTGTCATTATGCTTCACTGTACTTTAAAGTGTAGTATTACTTTGAAAAGAGAGTGTAAAAATGTCATTTCAGAGTTCTATATTTGTCTGACAGTTGTTTCTGTTGCAGAAGTACTCATTTTCTAAGTTAAAAAGCTGTCTTTCCTAACACCCAGCACAAGGTGCTTCAGCTGTTGGCACACACTGTTGGATTCTACAGCTGGTGCAGGCTGCAGGGTGCTGTGGGGCCTCTGCCTGCCTTTGCCAAACTGTCTTCTGTCACTCACGCCCTCAGTGACACCACCAGGCTCTCTGTGTTGCGTGGGCTGGTGACAGGTTTGAATTCATTCTGTGCAGGAGAAACACGCTGAACAGTTACAGGTCTCTCAGCCTTTTCTCATAAGGGAGATGCTCCAGGCCCTAAATTACCTTTGTAGCTCTCCTCTGCACTCTCTTAGCAGGCACAGAGACATGCTGTGGGTTATTCTTTAGAGGCCAAGCACTTCTAACACAGAGATCTGGTCTCCATTCTGTGAAATGCACCAGGAAAGCCTTAATTTGATCTCAAAGGAGCACCTAAGGAACTTAGAGCAGTTAGTACCTCTCAGCACTGGTGCTCTCTCAGCTCCTGTGACAGGAAACTGTGGCTGAGGGTGCACAGACAGCAGCTGGCCCAGGAAAGGGGTGAACTGAAATGGCGGATGTAGCACATTATGGCACCGAGCAAACTTCCACATCTTGCTGTCAAAGGTCTGTCTTTCATTTTCTTTTTTAAAATGTATCAAACAATTTGGCATAAAAAGTACAACTTTTGTCATATTGAGAATAACAACGTGTTACAAGACAAGGGAACAAAGGCTGGAATTTGAGGGAAATTAAAAAAAGGGAAGAAACAAAGAAAAAATGAAGATGTGAAACAGTTGTGTTTAGTTTGAGAAAAAAAGGGAAAAAAAAAAAAAGACTGTATAATTCCTCTCCATCCTTGTCTTTTTTTTAATACTTCAAAATGCAGTATTTGGAAAAATCTGCATGAGTCTAAATTTAGGCTCTGTGTTACTTTATTCTGCATTTCTTTATCACACTTTAGTCATCTATATATCATTTTGTAGAAAGTGTATGTGACAGGCTGATGTATGTCTTATTTTATAAGTATTTACTACCCACTAGTGTGTTCCTATCTTTGAAGTTACGTCCTTTTCAGTCTATGGTCCCTCCTTTCCCATATTAAGAAAATTCTCATCAAACAGTTGTGTTTGTATGGAAATAGTATGAAGACTATTTTAATGTTGCTCTTAGCTTCATTTTTATTTTAGTTTCTCTTTCTGTCCCTCCACCTTACTTTCCTTTTTAGATACGAATGATAACATGAACAACAAAATTTATATTGCTTTTGCACTGCATGCACGGGAGGAAAA
This sequence comes from Gallus gallus, assembly GCF_016699485.2. Classification (NCBI taxonomy): domain Eukaryota; kingdom Metazoa; phylum Chordata; class Aves; order Galliformes; family Phasianidae; genus Gallus; species Gallus gallus. Next base: position 50,567,305 of record NC_052533.1, read on the forward strand.
ACGTGGCGGTTCACAGCCCATCAGGCTGTCTCACCGGGTGCAGGAAGCTTGTGCAACTGGAGCAGAGTGGTACTTGGGCTTGAAGGAAATAGTGACTGGTCCTTGAAGAAGGCTCAGAAGTAATCATCACAGGCTGTAGCAGCTCATCCACGAGGATTATAACGCTTTGTGTTTTAACAGGAAAGGATCTTAAAAAAGATGGATTAAAGGAATCAAAACAACTGGCTGCATCAGAAGGATATCCGAGCTGTCTGATTTGCTGCAGCATGGTTGTATTTTTGTCTTGTATTGGGTAACCTTTCTCTGTATACCCAGGATCAATTGCCTGCTGTGACCTGATCCTCCAGAAGGAGCGTGGGATTATACTGAGGCAAAAGTGACAGAACTAATGGGGAGTCAACAACAAGCTTTTCCAGTCAGCAACACAATGACATTCAAATAATGTCTTATTCTTCTTGCCTCACATGTCCCTGTAAGGGACATGCATGTGGAGACTTTGAGTGAGCTGGACTTTCTCAGCCTGGAGGAGAGAAGCCAAAAAGGAGGCCCAAACTGCTGCCTTCAACAATCTAATGGAAGTTTCTGTTTCACCCCAAAGCCTGACATTCTCTTTCAATACCCAAAACTATGCCTGTATTTTCCAGGTATACCAAGGGTCTAATAAGCAACAAACCTTGTCTTGCCTAGTAATCCCTAGTGTTCACTTTACTTTTCTTATTGACGTTAAAACTGTGTTATAACGCTCAAGTCCCCTTCCTGAGGGGCAGCTCACTTCTGTTCATGTAAAATCAGGACTGTTTCCTCCTGCATGTGTCATATGTTACCTGTGTTACTTTATATTCACCAATGTTGAATTCCAGCTGCTATTTCATTATTTTGTGAAGGTCTTCTGCAGTTCCTTTCAGTCAGCCATATTCTTTGCTATTTTGATTAATTTCATATTGTCAGAAAACTTTGCCATTTGGCTTTTCATACTGATTTTCAGATTTTTAAGCTCATAGCACAGACCCAAATTCAGAGCCAGATACTTATGACATCTCTCCATTTCTTTTGTTTCTTTTCATAAAAACTATTAGTGGTATCTGTGTGGCCTTTTTATCTCATTATGGGTTGGTTTACTCAGGGAAATATTAATGGGAGTCTTTGTAAATTCTTCTTGTAAACTCCAAGCTGATATATCAGTGTCATTTCCTTTCCATGAACTTGTTGATTCCTTCAAGGAAATAAAAACAGGTTTCCCATCTATAAAGCACACACTGCTTTTAACTCCGTTAATATGGATTTTGCAGAGTACTAGATTCTTTTCTAACTTTCTGTATTGTGTTTTTAGAATTAACTTACCAGTCTTTTCATTCTTTTCTATTTTTCTCCCTTGAATGACTTTATCCTGCTTATTCATCTTACTGGATCTTTTTCCAGTACCATGTCTCTAACATACAGTATCCTAAAACAGCCTGCAAGCAGCTTTTTCAGCCACTCTTTTTAGATCCCTGCAGTCCCTCTAATCTTCCCCAGGTGCTTCAGACCTTCTTGGTAATGGGCTGGGTGCTTGGCAGGGAAGGTCTTGTGTTGAGCTTCTCCTGTTTGGGCCTGGACTTTCTTTCCAAAGGGAATGTCTCTTACTTGTTGATGTAATTAATTTACTTATCTGATTCCTGTCCTTCCTGCCCAGACATGTGGGGGTGGTATAGAACTCCTGCGCCTGAGAGTATTTTCTTAGGCTATGGAAATATGAATGGAGAAGGGAAGCTTGCAGCCTAAGCCAGGAGTGAATTTCACCACAACAGCTGTGTACAAATGACCAGGCTGTCCACTGCAAGCGTGAGAAAGGAGTAGGATTTGCATAAAAAGGTATGCATTTGAAAACATGACAAATTTAAACCTGATTCATACCAAGGTAACTTGCCAGTGCTGAGACAGGCCAAATTTGCTTCTGAGAGTTGTGTCATGTGGTAGAAAATGAAAAAAAAAAATTGAAATAGTTTGATTTATCACTTCTTAACCAATCTGTCTGCTTAGACTTGAGATAGACTTGTGACTGCTGTACAGTCTTAGAGTAGAAAAAGGAGTGAGTGTCTGATGCCTGGCCCTGGTGCTGCAGCTTCTTGCTTCAGTGCCCCATTTCTGAAGCTGGCATGTCTCAGAAAAGGTGGTGTCAGTGAAGTAGAAGACACGCAACTCATCTTAGAAGAGCTAAAATGATTTAGACCTTAAAATGGGCTCCTTATGTATAAGGACGCTATAAAACTAAATTCTGTAACTGGAAAATTTTCTATCAATGTAGGTTATCTTAACATTTTTCAAAGGCACACAATTCTGATCACTCTCAAACACAATCTGTTAAAGTGTCAGCGTCATCTACCTTATCACTCTTTGCACTTCTATACTCAGTGATTTTTTCTCAAACAATAGGACTTCATTTTACTTTCAGCTAAGCCATCCAGGTCTGTAATACCCTGCTGACTTCATTAAAATCATGCCGATGTCTATAAACTGCATCCTAATGCAGCTATGAGAGACATTCTTGTGAGTGCATAGCTTGTGGAGGAGCAGTCATCTCAAAAGCCCGTCTAGGGACCTCTGCTCTGCCAACTTTCCACTGAATGTTTTTCTTCTTTGAATAAACCTGGTATGTTGTTTTTGACTTCTGTTATATGAAATTCTAGAGGTCATAACTCTGGTGATACACATTTCTATCTTCTGAGATAGAATGACTTTCTAATGCAGTAGAGACTGGATGATTCGGACATATAAAATAATTGCTACGATCCTTCCTGATGTGGTGTTGTAATGTGTGCATTAAATTTGCTACTGCATCTATATACTACAATGTCCCTGTTCAAAGATAAAATAAACCCATGCTCTCACAACCCACACACAGAATCACAGAGTGGTTGAAGTTAGAAGGGACCATCTTCTAGTTCAATCACCTTGCATCAAGAAAGGTCACCTAGCACACATTGCCCAGGATTGCATCCAGGTGGATTTTTAATATCTCCTGAGAAGGAGATTCAGCAATGCCTATGGGCAAACTGTTCCAGTGCTCAGGCACCCCCACACTGAAGAATTTTTTTCTCATCTGCAGAAGCCATAAGAAAATGGTCATAATAAAGTGATACACAGACAGCATCTATTCATGTGGAGCTTTCTTCTAACCCTTCCACTTCAGGTGTTTGGAGTTTCTGGTTGTCAGAAAGGAAAGGGAAACCTTGCCATTCACTTAACTGTCTTGCAGAAGTGATTTAAGATGTTCTAGCTGCTGGTGGGTTTCTGCACTGTTTTTCCAGCCAATGCAATTCCAACAAAGATGATGAGAATGATAGTCAGGAGAACAGTGATCAAGTGGTGACAGTGTGTGAGATAACTAGATAACTCTTTTGAAACCATGTTACACCCAGAGACAGAAGCTGGGCAGCAAATATCTACCAGCCAATGGATTTGATGGCTGTGCAATGTTACAGTCAGCAGCATGAGAAAGGACAGAAACCAACTGGTGGTTTAAGCCAGTCTGTGGTTGTATTTCAGGGAGGCAGACAAACTTTAGTAAGAAAGGGAGCACAGAGGGCAGCCTCCGATACTACCTGAAACACAGGTTCTGTTAGCCATGTGACAAGTATGGAAAAAAATTCTGATATGCAGTGAAACTGGCACAGTGAATCAACAGTCCAAGTTGCAGCATGACAATCTTCCTCTGAGGTAGGAAATCCATGCTGAGTAGACACTGTCTGTTTTGAAATTTTTTTGTGTGTTATCTGCCTTTGACTGTATATTACTAGCATGGTCTAATTTCTTTGGGATAATTATTTTGGATTTAACAGATTGTTTGGCTTATGCAAAAGGCAGCTCTTAGCTCTCCGCTGTTCTTTTAAGCAGGGGCATTTCAACAAGCCCAAGCAATAGCAACAATTCTCAATAGTATTCTTAAAATAAAATGAATATCAAACAGCTGGAGAAAATGAAAAAAAAAAAATCTGAATTACACCATCCAGTGCTGTACTTTATATTGTGCCAGAGAAAGGCTAACTCCCTGTTTTACACCTGAAGTGTAAGCCTCATTTATACCAGGTTAATATGATAGCAGTTTGAATCAAGTAGCCCACATGTTTTTATTTTGCTTGTGCAACTTCCAAAGCTAGTTAAATTTATCCTTAATGGCAGTAGTAATAGCAATCATAACAAAGGAAAGAAAGCAAATATTCAATCATATCTTAATTTTCTCTGAAACAAAGATGTTCTGTAACCATGATTGCACTGATCTGTTGAAAACTTGTTCTCAGTAAGAGAAAAGAATCTCACTTCTCCAGCCTTTGCAAAACAACTTGCAGTGCGTGACTATTAAAAGGCCTGCTAATGGCTGTGGTGGCTTGTGTTTGAGCACCGTGCAAATAATCCATTTAAAGATCAACCTCAGAATTCTTGTTCCCTGATTCTCAGCCCACTGGAATGTAGCAGGAGTCCATTTATCACCCTAGGAATGCAATGACTGGTAAAAATCCCTCATAAGTACACTTTACTTTCAAATACAGGGGTATTCAGATGATTTCTCACTCAGGCCAGGGATCCCTGCCTGTGAGCAGGTTTCTTTGATCACTTCATCTGCCTACTAATCAATTTATAAACTAGTGCATGTGAACTGACATCCTTGCAATTTTGCCTGGGAAATACAAATTCTCCTTTTATGTGGGTAAGCATCTAGTTCTAGGTTATTCAAGGGAATTAGGGTGATAGCTGAAGACCTAAGGGCCCATGGGCAGAGGGCCTGACACTGCCTGTAGTTTTCCTACTGGCTGCATTTCACAAGAAGTGAACAGCCTAAAATTTTATTAAACGTAGGACTAGGAGTCTGACTGAACAGTTAGCATAGTCACATCAGAGACAGAGGCATTACATAGCTGCATCTGAAGAGGCATCCATATGTCTCCCCTCTAAGGTTAAACTTTTCTGGTATTTTTCGAACTCCCATGTATTTCCCAACCAGGAATGTGTATTAAGGGACGATTACGCAATGGTTGGTGAAACTCCCTTTATTTATTTCACTTGTGTTGTTGCTGTCATTGTATAAGAAAGAGCAAAATAACAAAAAGAACCAAGTAAAATAGTAGCTGTCCCAAATATTTTTAATACATTGAAATCCCATTCCAAATGCAAAGACTCTTTCTTTCCTTCTTTCTTTCTCACTTTCTCTCTGTCCTTTCTTTGCACTGATTTGCACAAGCGTTTTCTCGGTGAGCCAAAGACATCTCTGTTGTAACTTCACTGAAGTCACCGGACTTACACCAGAGGTGGTTTTGGTCCTCTGTCCTGGGTAAATACAGCAGGAATAAATTGGTCACGCAGGCAGGGTGTCTGGCAGTAAGTGCACTGAGTGCTCCTGGCAAACCAATAAGAAAGATCTAAAATAAAAATCCCAAACAGGTCTTTTATTTAACATAGGGCCTAAAGATCTACCGGGAGCTGCTGAATACTGCCCACTAACTGTACAAAGTATAGGTAGCATGCCTTCCAAATATCAAAATACCAGACGGAATGCCGTGAAAATAAATAACTTCTAATATAAACAAATGAGAACATATCAAACTGTTACCTCTTTAAACATAATGTAAATAAAAAAAAATACCAGTCCTTCTACACAATAAATATTAAGAAACCATTGACATAGTTGAAATGTACTCATATAAATTAACAACTTTAATTACATTAGCCAAACAGACATTGGTTAAAGCACTGCATGTAGTATGCAAAATAATAATAATAACAATAATAATAATAATAATATCAACAACAAAACACAAAATGATAAAAACAAAATAGGCTTCATAATATCTTGGCTTTCATAATTTATATATATATGTATATACATATATATGGTTGTGTGTGTATATATATATAGTAGATATATATATATAATATGTATATATACATACATACATATATATATCTTCAACCCATCGTCAATGTATTGTTTTTGAAAGTATTTAAATACAAAGAAACCCACTGATAATTAACACGGATTCACTGTATCTCAAAAAATAAATAGTTATATAACCCAGAAGTGTTGCTTGTTTCTGCCCATGAAAACGTTGTTCATAATTGTTCATGAAAGGTCAAATTATGATTTTCATTACTCAAACTGAAAACCTTTTTACTCCATGTGTAAGGCAATGAGAGTAGGTTGGGAGTAAAGTTCATTCAGTGTCGGGAACTTGATTAGCATCTGATTCTTATACTGATGCATGGTATTGACATGAGGCTTAACTTAAGGAAATTATTAATTTCGGTCACATCTCTTCTACCTACACTCCAGAAATAGATTCCTTTCATGTTATTCATGCTGCCGGTAACTTTCTAGGGCAGGAGACACTCTGAAATCAACAGCATTGCTTACAGAGTAAGGCACTATTCCACATGAGTAACATTAGTCCATAAAAATTCTTCTTTTGCACATAGACATTACGCGTGCCTGAATTTCTCTAACTCAGAGATATTGCTGCTAGCCTCTGTGTGGCATTGTGGTGTCACAGTTAAATGAACCTGATGGCTTGAATCTTAACTAAAGACAAAGAGTCCGAGTTTGAAGTGGTGGGCTAAGGGACTGTTTCTATTGAAATCAATGACAAAACTCCCATTTCAATCAGTTCTGCAGTTTTGGGCCCTAGATCTGTATTCTGCTGTGACATGTAAGCGCAGAATAATCATAAGCTTCTGTAAACATTTCCTTTTGCTAAACCCCAAGAATACGAATACATTCATCCCTCCCAAAGAAATACCCTAATGTGTAATTCTGCCAGTTTTGTAGGCCTGTGTATTCAGTGAGTATCTGACATGGACAGGGGAAAAGACCACCAAATGTCAGCCCTGGAGCAGGAAGATTGTGGAGGTACTAAATAAGTACATTCTGTGATCAAATATATACTGAAAATACATTTTAAGTATAAACAGGAAATGGGCTATACAGAAAGGAATGTGTTAGTAGTTAAAAGCTTTTTTTTTTTTTTTTTTTTTTTTTTCCCTATAGTAGTACCTGAAAGGAGAAGTAATTTTTGAGACTGCATCCCCTTGGAAAACTATTTAAATATGCTAACAATTTCTAATGCTGTTATAAGTACATGCAGATTTAATTAAACCAAATTAATGGGAGTAGGATGTTTTGCTGGAATCAGTCAGTCTTGACTAACATCACAATTTCTTATTTTATCATATAGTTTTTCATTCTCCTCTGCTTTAAATAACTTTGCTCACAAACCAAAACTCCACAACTGAGATTAGAGGGAGAAACCTTTTCAATTTGTGAAGAGTATACATACACAGATGAAAGCTAAAAAGCAGGATTTAGGAATAGTTACTTTTTGCTTTGAAAAAGCTTCTCCTGGTTTTGGTGTACCTATTATGAAACACACTCACCACATGTAAAATCCTTCTTTCTTTTCCCGCATGGAAATTGTCTCAAGCTAGTTTTGTGCTTTCCAGGGCCAGCCCTAGTGCACCATACAGAAGAAGGTATCAAACTCAGACTTCATTTTAAAGGCTCTGTCAGCTTTGGACAAGAAGACAATGAGCCTCAACTTACTTTATTTGCAGCCAATGGGAGTTTTGTCATAGTTCTTTTGGGGAAGGTGCTGGGATTTCAGAACTCTGATGCTCTCTAACTAATCACATCACACTTGAGAATAATTTTTGCCAACATGAGCCATCTCACCTGCTTCCCTTGCCACTACATTCAGAGAACAACCCATGATGCAAGCAGCATAGTTTTAACAGTTAGTTGAATTAAATGGTGTTGGATATGGTACCACTCATTCAAAATCCATTCTCTCTCTTCACACTGCTTACAGCACAAGGAATCTGTGGTGCAGCCTGGCTAACCTTTACTCATATAAGCACTGTTACTGCTCTCTTAAGGAGCTGTCAATGAGCCTGTTGATATTAGTGAGTGTGGAGGGATAATCTGCACCTAATTTTAAGTCCTGGTCCAAAGCTCAGTAAAATAAAAGGTGCTCTCCTCAGATGTCACAGGTTATGTTCCTGCTCCTGCCATTCCAGAGCCTGGTTCTCCTTCTACAAAACAAAACAAAATAGCCATTCTGCTACTTATTTAAAATTAAACAGAGTCAGGAACTTGGTTTAAGTTATAAAGATAAATTAGTTGTGCATCTTTTTTTTTTTTTTTACCTACTCCCTCCAGGAATAAAACTCCTCAAAACAAACAACTAAGCAAACCAAACCAAACCAAACAAAAAAACACCTTCTGTAAATAATTTAAATCAGAAAACTTTGATATTTTACAGAATAATTTAGTGACAAATTTAGTGTTTACCCAATTGTTACAATTTTTTGAAGTTTTTTTTTTTTTTTGCAAACTGCAAATAGGTCTGTAAAAATGCATTGTATAAAAAGTACATATATGTATAATTGATTAGCTGTACTATGCAATCTAAATACTGTGGAATAAATTAGATAGAAAACTTAGCTATAAGCATGTATGTTGATATCTATTCAACTGAGGAAAGGGCTTCTTTTTTTTTCCTTTTCTTTCTTTTTTTTCTTTTTTTTCTCTTTTTTTAAAGTTTCTATCAATACATACAAATAGGGACACACACCCACACACCTACACACACAGACATGGAGTGCACCCACACCACACACACACAAGCAGTTTTGGCTGACAACAAATGAAGGCCCTGATTACACTGCTTAGACATGGGTCCCTCCATGAAGGTGCTAACACACTATCCCTAGCCAATGTGACTGGGTTAAATTGTGCTATCTTTTTCTTTTTCCTTTTTATTTTTTTTATATTTTTACAAACTGTGCTCTCAACAATGAGGGGAGCCGTGTTAGAGCTACTTTCGCTGGGAGGCCTTTGAAAGCCCATCCTATCAGAAGGCAGTGAATAGGGGCTTGGTCCTGCAAACCTGTGAGAGTCCAAAGGTTCAGGCTCAGGGTTATCAAATTCAGTGTAAACAGGGCCAAAAGGTTTCTCCCATTCCCTCTTCTATTTCCCCTACTCAAAGACACAAGTTATAACTCTAACATTCTTTTAAATATGACAGCAATAGAATTTTTTTAAACCTATCTACCTATGCCCTAAGGGTTGGACCCTTCAGGTTAGGTGTTGATACTGAAAATTAAATTACATTTTACAGGTAATGCGCAAACCCATTAAGAGTTGTCGTGCTAGAGGGTGGTGGTTGAGACAGCCAGCCTTTTGCTGAAGACTGCATTTCAAGCAGAAATCCGACCACAACTGCCATTCTCTTTGTATTTGCAGGGGTGAAGGTGGGCGGGGCCCAAAGCTGCTTGCAGTTTTACATCAGTACTTTCCAAGTGTACACCACAACTTTAGGTTCCTCTCACACAAATACCATTCTAAATGCGCTCCCTCCTGCTTGTTAGTAACAAACAAACAAGTTTGTAATATACCGTGCTTTGCACACAAACATTCACTGTTTTAAGAACACTAAAGTGAAGCCAGAAGTGCTTATACCTTGTGTATACACACATATATACATATAGAAATATATACATATATATATGTATATCCCTTGTATAAAGTTGTTTCCCAGTGATGCAGTTTCTGTGCATCAGGGATAAGTCTAAGTGTTGTACATGCAAAACAAGTATAATTAGGCTTAGATGGACTGTGGATCCAAGCGCCTTGCATGCAGAGCGCTTTTCTGAGCTTATTCCAAACAGCAATTTCCTGTTTAGGGTAGAATTTTAATTTAACTGGTTAGCATATATACTACCCTGAATGTAACCAACCAACTGACCCTTAATTCAAACTGTAACTTATTACAGGTGGAATGGTACCAACCACAAATAGACTTTTTAGAGGCTCACACAAATGTCTTTGGTGTATATGTCTATTCACTTTAAGGTACAAAATAATAATTATTATTATAATAATAAAAATAGCTATTTTGTGTGCTGTAGCAGTTCTTGTATAGCTCACAATAAGTGCAGCTCTCAACCCCTCCCACACCCAACCACCCTCCCTTGCAAATGTTTGTTAAATAAGGATTAGACAGGTCAGACACCACTGTAGTGCAAATAGTAAACGATTAAAAATTTTTTTTACAAAATATAGAAATGTTTGGCTCCAGTAACTGGACAAACATATTCCTTTCAAGTATCTCTCACTGAAGAATGTTTTTTTTTTTTTTTTAAACAAGTTACTTCCATTTATAAAAAAGTCTTTCTGTTGTTTTTTTTTTTCTTTCTCTTGCAGGTAAACAGTTTCAAACCAACTAGGTTGCATAGTTCTAACATTGTAAGCACCTTTACAAAATGTAACTTTTATTCTTTCATTCGCTCTTTTTAAATCTTTTTTCTTCATTTTTCTTTTTCTTTTTTCTTTTTTCTCTTTTCTTTTTGTAATTGTAGTGCAGAAGATGAAGGTGTATACACCTGCACAATTTTGTCCCTTTATTAAAGTAAATATATGTAAGTGTGTAGTGTCTGTATGTATAAAGATATGTATATAAATACGTAGATACATATATACCCACACAAACACTACACACCTACTCAGTTCCTCGGTAAATTTGGGAGGAAAGTGCCAGTGAATGTAGTGTTCATACACATGGCTTTTCAAGGAATTTCAGTGACGTTTTGGACTCAGTCCAAACTGCTGCAGGTTACATGAGCTGCTACCAAGGCTTGAACTGATGGGTAACCAGAAGAGAGAACACAACTCCTCTAGTAATAACTAATGCTTAATATACTGTCTAATAAGATAAGGAGCGTACTGAAAGGAAGGAGGAACTCCCCAACCCATACCACCTTTCAAATGAATCTCATTCAAGCCTGGGTTCATGAAGCTTTCTTCCTCTTGATAGCTGTACTCCTTTTCTCCTCCATAAGTCTTTTTTATTATTTTTTTTTCTTTTCCTTTTCTTTTTTTCTTTTTTTTCTTTTTTTCTTTTTTTTCTTTTTTTCCTTTTAATTTATTTATTTTTTTAAAATTTCAGATGATTGTTTCATTCAGAAAGGTTATATACCATGCCAGGTCTTTCCTCTTCTTGGGCTTTTAAAACATTTTCTTCTCAACATAAAGAGAAGGGTCTTGTGCACACACATGTCTATGAACAGCCACACTCCTCCACAATCATGTTCTGTATATCTTTCTTGATGATGTTCTGGCCATCATCGTAGTACAGCATGGACATGGGCCGCAGTTTGGTGGGCACACAACATGACTTGAGGTTGGCAAAGGGGCTATGGCCCCGCATACGGTAATGGTTGATTACAGTGGAGTGAAAAGATAATGATGAACCAGATGTGCCTGCTATATGGCTGGGGCACTCTCCTTCACAGTAGTTAGCATGATAACCTGTAGGTGCAATGATCCAGTCACTCCATCCTATGTCCTTGAAGCTGACAAAGAACTGCTTCTTGCAGCAGATGTTAACTTTGCCATCACACTCCAGGCCTCGCCTCCGCCGTCTGTGCTGGCGGTCCTCTGAGTGCCGGGCAAGCATCATCAGGAAGGGCCTATGCGATTGTTCCTTCTCCTCTTCTCCTGTGAGTTCTCCACCATCTTTTTCTTTCCCTTCCCCATCATCTTCCTTTTTCTTTTTCTTGCCTAGTAACACCAGGCTGGCCCCAGTCTCCTGGCACAAGTCACAGGCAATCCGCACATCCAAGGAGCTCTTGCCTTGGTCCAGGAGTCGCTGGACACTACTGGAGATGGGAAAGATGTGCCAAGTGCTCTTTCGAGTGTCTACTGCTTTTTCTGAAATCAGAGTTTCACTCCTTTCACCTTTCAGCCCCATATCCTCCATATCTTCTGCTCCTTCAGAGTTGCCTTTCGGCTGCCGCTGCTGTTGAAACAGGCGGATGGTGACTTTTGTCCTGCTCCGGTTGGCCTTGGAGACCTTCAAGAAGAGCCATACTTCAGCATGTTCAACCACTGATAATTCGCTGCCTTCCTTGGAAATCTCAAAGTGCAACGTTTTCTTGGGTGTTCCTGATTTGGTAAATGAAAATAGACAGGAAGAGCTAGTTAGTATGTCGATTTACATGCTGTTAGACTTCACTGTTACTGCAGGCACGGAGATCACTAGATTTCCTATTTGACTCCAAATTTTTATGATTCTTCTGTTCTAATCTTCCCTCACCTAATTCCCTCCTCAGTTTCTTTTGTGCAGATTCTCTCTTTAGAAAGCTATTTGTTTGTCTGTTGTTTCTCAGTGTCATATTTTAACATTTCCAGTAGCATATTTTAAACATTTTGTTATAGAAGTGAGATCTTTATGTTCATTCACACAAAGCATTTCATGGCAAATAAACTCCAGTAGCTGCTAAGAATTGCCTTTGTGATCACTGTTAGCTGAAAGGCAGAAACGTATTTGTGATGACAGTCTGTGACTACAAGTACCATACACAAAATCTGAGCCTAATTGCTAAAGCTGGGGAGTGGGTTCCAGTCCTGCCAATTCTTTGACAATTCTTTTGAAAATGAGATGGGAGCGAGGACTGTCCTTTCTCCCTCTGTAAAACACCATCTTCATGTGAGTCTTAAAATGAGTAGTAAATGTCAATTTTCTCAAAAACAAAGAAATACCAAAATATGAGCTTTGAGAGGTTAGCAGCTAAATCATAAAGAATTACAGAATTGCAGCAGGCAGACTCTTCATCCTGTGAGATGTTAGCTGTAGTTTCTGTTCTTAATTTAACACACTGTTCTTGCAATGATTATAGTAATGGTGAATACACTGAAAAAAAAATGAGCTAAAGAACTGTATAATTATGAGGATGGTTCTCTGGCATAATTGTATCAACTTGCTGAGATGTCATGATGATGATTATGATGGTGAGGGGGTGTTTCTCTGATACAGAGCTCATATCCCTGGCAGAAGTTGGAATGAATAATGAGGGCTGTTTAATGATTTGATCACTAGAGCATAAAAAAGTTAAGAAAGAATGAATTTGCTGGGGGGAAGGGATATTATTTTTTAAGAGAGGAACTTCTCTATTTTCATTACAAAAGGAAAGGCCCTGATAGCATCTTCTGTTCTTTCTCATTATGGAGGACAGAGGTCACAGATTTGAAATACACAGATATCTCACCTTAGCTAGACAGAAGCAATATTCATAATTATCAGTTTTTCGCTGATACTATTCTTGAACAACTCATGACTGTTGATCTGTTTCACTGTGCAATGGTTTTGCTTGTCAGGGAAACAGAACTTTGTACCTTGGAAAGGGCAAGTGGTGAACAAAGAAGTGATTGGAACATAAAGTAAAAACTGCTCTTGTGGCAGCAAGGCTCTGTTCCTCATTTCCCATTGCCTCTGAACGCCTCTAGTATGAGCTTCCTGACTATTCTGGTTTCTAAAGTTTGTAAGTTGGCTGTACTGCCCCTTGAGCTACCTGTTGCTTTCCTCCTCTGCAAAGTCCTGGCACTGACATATTCAGCTTTCCCTGGTGACATTCCCAGGTCAAAGAGACAAGCATGTCTGAATTAGAGTGGCCAAAGGGCGGGTACAGTGTTTTGTTTGTGTTTTCCCTCTAGATGAGAGTGTGAAATTGTAGACTCAGTTCTGTCAACGAGATAGGAAAACACATGGTTTGTGTTAACTGCTTCTCACAGACTTTGCTGATGTACATCTCCAAAGTTAGCTCCATTAACTTCCAAGGCAGATAGGTGAACCCATGAGACTGTGACTGAGAAAAGGAAATAAATTGTAGAAAAGACAGAGTAAGCTCTGGAGAGCATTAGAGTTACTATTTTTGTAGTATTTTTTAATATGAGATTTGTTCAGTAATGACTGAAATTTCATTAGTTAGCTATCGTAGGGTATCATTAGTTTTTCCATTCTGGGTATGAAACTGGCAAAGCTGCCCTGGATTAAAGGTTAGCTGATAAGACACTAATCCCCACCCACCTGGGTTCAAGAGCATGTGGAGGTGTATAGTGACGTTCCGCCAGTCCAAAGCAAACCTGCTTCTAAAGATTGGCTACACTCTACATAGGGATGTTATACAGAATGTGCTCTATTAATGTGCTCTATCAGAATGGACGCTTCTAAGGCCTGGGTGGGCCGCTCATCCAGCCTGAGTCTTCAGCTCCCAGACCTCATCTTACAGAGCAAGCTGCTGCTTTCAAACTCATCTCTTTCCTTAACACAGTGCTGATGAACCCTTTCTGAGGGGAGTGGGTGACTCCAGGAGCTCCTCTTTCCCTACAGCAAATCAGACCAGGGTGGTAAATAGCTATATACAGAAATATGGCCACAATGAGAAATACAAAACTTATTTTTATGTTCCTGAGGTGCCACGATGAGCACAGACCACAGTTCTGGTGCTAGGAGGTATCCTGGACACAAGTAGACCATCTGTACTGGACATGGACACCAATAATGGGCCCTTTCATGTGCTCTGACAAGGGCAGCTGGGCTGTGCTTGCTAGCCTGACTGGGGAAGAATCTGCATCGCCCAGCAGACCAGAAAAGCTCAAAGACCCTGTGTTACTGAATAATTTAATGTTGATAAGTGTTCATGCACGGTATTTCATATTTTGTAATTTCCATTCTAGTGGGAACTGAAAGTAGTTACAAAGTGACATATCTTCAACAGTAAATATTCGTATTAACTTATGCAGTGGTCCACAAGTGTACTAATGCAATTGTTCTTTCTGACAGATGTTACATTAAGAAAAACAAGATTCATATGCTCCTGTAAGTGTGAAAGTTGTTTTTTTCTCATAACTAAAGATGTTAGAAAGTGAAGGCATGGGAGCCTACTTGCAATACTTTTTTCACTGCAGGGAAGTAACCTAGAGCAAGGGAGCATATGACCTGTCCTTATTCAGGGATAATAGCCTCCCTGTAGGTTGTTACCTACAGTAACGGACTCCCTGGATGTGGTTAGCTGCATTTTCACACACAAGTGGTTGATTCAACTCCTGAAGAGAGAAGATGCAGGAAGCTTGTATGAACCTAATATTATGGCATGGTATGAAGTACTGAGTCCTCACACCTGCATAGCTAATGAAAGGTTTAATAACAATTTAAAAAATCATTCCCTTTCTCAGATCTTTTTACAAGGAGACTGGGAATGGTCTGGAGCTGGGGACAAGAAGCATGCTTTCACATCAGGAAAAAAACTGAGCTTTTCTGAATTCTCTCCACATTCAGTATTAATGTATTGCAATCACACAGCACAAATGGCATGAATCCTGCAGTCTTTGCGAGGTTACTTAAGCTCAGACCAGTTCATTTTGAAATCCAAGTTTGATCTGTATCAGAATTGAATGGAGATCTCTGAATCTGGCTTATGATGATTACATATTCGCTTTATAACAGGATCTTTATATTTCCAAAAGGTTCTATACTACAATAAAGTATATTCTTCAGGTGTTCCAAGACCAAAATTCTGCTGAATTTCATTTTATCCTCATTTTGCATAGGGATGTAGCAGTCTTTTCATTCTGGTCTGAGTTAACAACCCCGTTCAAACTGTTACAGATATATGCTGTTCATCTACCTGAAAGGAAAAAGGAGACCTTCCTGAAAGTTGGGTTCAGTATCACTTTCATAATTATACTTGGTTTATCCTTTTGTCCTGACTTTTCATCTGCCACAGCTTATTTACAGGGATATTTTTCCATTTGTAATCATCCTGCTACTCCTGCCCTACTCCTGCAGAAATACCCCTAGATCAACAGTGGTAACGCCTTCAACACTTCAGCACTCCTATAAAGGGCAGAGTCAAGAGGCTGGATTGTTACTGTTGAAGAAAGCAGCTGAAAAAGGAGATGAGGGATTACACTGGGCCCCCCATGATTGCTTTTCTTGATCTCCGCTTCCCAGTGTCCTGGAGAGGCCACCTCTCTGCTATTGGGCTAAAGTCTCTTCCAGGAAGAAGGCCAAGGATACTGATGGAACCACCCAGCAGCACCAGGAATGCAGCAAAAGCCAAGAGAAATGGTTAAAAACACAAGCCCTATGACATAGTGCATTCATGGTAAAAGGTTTAATGGAAGGAGTTACTAAATGGAAAGAGTGCTGCATCACTATATAAGCTTGTATGTTTGCTCGTATATGTATTTCTCTTCAGTGCTCACACACCATTTTTAGGACTTTTAGAAAACCAAAAGTGGGTGAGGTGCCCACACAGGTACCTCACTCGCAAGAGCCTTCACAAGGGCTCTCAGGGCCCAAGCCAGAGGCTTGGCCTGCTCCCAGCCAAATGTGGGTATGGCACAGGGCAGCGTAGAGGGCCTGAGGCCAGGCCCAGCAAGCAGGGGGCTAAGGATCCCTCCTGCAGGACCACTGGATGTAATTGTGTAGTCAAAACTACTGATTTGCAGTGTACAACCTGCCTCAAGGTCATGCCTGCTTAGCTGGAGCTATGCGTTCAAGGGAGGACCGAAACTATACAAATAAGAGGTTTTTGTTTATTTGTTTTGTTTATTTTTGAGTAAAATGCTAATACTTTAAATTACGTTTTCCCCCATAACCACATGCTGTTAAATGATTAAGACTGATTTTTTTTTTTTACAATGAAAGTGATTATGCTTCCTAACGCTGTCATGTGACATTCTTAATTTCTCTTAATATGCAGCATTTAAATTTCCCATTCAAAAATGCTGTGTGGAAGAAGGTGCTGTTACTTTAAATTTCTATTCTTCACCACTGCTTAATTTTGAACCATTTTTATATTTATACTGTATGTGAACTGTTTTTCCATACAAAGCAAGCTTTTTTTTCCTTTTTTAGTTGCTAACTTTACTACTGCCTATGTTTAGATTTGGGGGAATTTGTGCTGCGTACCAATGTGTAATTACATTCAAAAGCATCCTTCTCTTCACTTCTCATTTCCGTTCCCCAGGAGACAGAAAAAAAAAAAAATAGGCTACTAGAAAGGTTCCTCTAAAGAAAGTGAAGAGAGGAGCATGGTTATTGAGAGATAATTGCTCAAAATGTTTACTAATGAGTGACCACTGGAATTGGATGAATTGTTCATGGCACAGAATTTATTCAGTGAATTTAACACTGTTATCGTCTGACAATTATCTCCTGAGCAGGCTGATTATTACAAATGTGTTATTACTGTGATTAAGCTGTGGCTGTTTCTATGAATGCATTTCAGCCTATGGATCACGGACAAATGATTTATTCTAACTATTCAACACCTCGTATATGTGACTGGTCATCTGGGTTGCACAGTTTTGTTTCTGTTCTCTGTCCGGGTGACTGTTGCCTCTAGAAAAGGGAGGGGGAATTATGACACAAATAAACACTTTATCGTTATGTTCACGTGCTCTTTTCTCCAAGCAAAAAGGGATTTTTGTTGTGAGAAAGAAAATAAACAAAAAACAAGAAAACGAACTATTCCCCAAGCATTTGTGGAAGAAAAAGCAGCAGCAACCTTATTTAAATAACTTTTCTTGAAAAATCAACCCAAAGGGGCATTGACAAGGTCATTCAGAATGTGAAATAATTCAGTCCTGGTGAACCTTGACTCTCCTTTGCTATTTTGTCAAGAGGGACACACTTTACATCCACAGTCTAAAGCACCTACCAAATTGAAAGCCCTTCCCCCAAATGGTCCTCAATATTTAGAAATAAAAAAGGTGTTTGATTGGTCGAGATTTTTTGTTATTTGATTTTTACATTTACATCTAAAATAGCCAGAGGAAAGTTTAGGATCACTTGCACCAATAACATATTTCAAGATACAAATAATACCAAGCCTCTGTCTCTCAGAAAAGAGAGACTTTTCTTTTCTTTTCTTTCTTTTCTTTTCTTTTTTTTTTTTTTTACACAATGGTGGCATTTTGTTTTAAATTCTAAGATGAAATGTATCAGAAGCTGCCTCTCTGTTCATTAAAATGCTTAATTTCTGTGTGTTAAGGTCTGAGTCACAAGTCCACTGAAGTGAACAGCAAAACTTTCAGCTACTTTCAGTAGACTAAGGCTCATTTCTGAGTTACATCTTGAAAACTCTGTTGCATGACATGAGATTGTTTTTGCATATTCATATAGACATAACTGGGTAGAAGAACTGCTCAGCATAAATTTATATGTGCGCAGTGTGTGTATATCCTTCATTCAAGAGGTCACATGAATGCACGTACTTCTATGTAGGAATCTATTTCCATTACAGTGTTGCAGGTTCAGCTACATAGGTATGTAAGTGTGCCTTCTCTGGCATATTCATGCCTCTGGACATGCTTCTACACAAATACAAGCAAATACATACTCATATATTTCCAGCTACATTTGCGTACCAAACACTATGCATAGCTTACCACAAACAGGGACCCATGCAGTACTTTCTCTGTCTCTCTCCCTCTCTCTCTCTCTCTCCCTGTCAGATATCTTTTTATAAGCTGGTTCCCACCTTCTCAGATTCATCCATGATTTCTCAAATTGTTCTCAAACTAATCAGCCTTCCTGAATTCTCACATTTTGTTACAATGAAACAGATCAATACAGAATGACATTCTTCTTCTGGAAGCAACTTGTTTTCATTTGTTAAACTTGAAATCTTTTATAAAGTATGCCAAAGGAAAAAAACGAAACGAAACAAACAAACAAAAAAACCTGGAGAGAAAGAGACATGTTTTCTAAAAGCTGCTTTAAAAAAAGATATGAGAAAATCAGCTCAGATGATGATTCACGGTCACATTTCACAGAATCTGGTAAAAAATAATAATGAACATTTCTGATCTTTTCAGATTTCCAGAACTTACTAGCTTCCATCATTTAATCAGTTTTATCTTTTTCCTCCAGTGCATTATTTTACTTGCAGTCTTCCACTGCAGTGAATCTCTGCCTTTTAAATAACCAAGAAGCGAGAAACAAGAGCTCCACTCAGAGAAGCTACACATGAGCATAAAGATCTCTAGGATTCAGGATTCAGTTAGGTACAATAGGAGTTTGCAGGAAGGTTGCCTACATGGAGCAAAAAGCCTTTGGATTGTGCCCTCTCGTGGCCGTTCCTTATTCAGCACAGATAGCCATACCGTTAAATATACTGCCTTCCAAAAGCAAACTGACGAAATGATTTAAAGAGTCATGAGTGGCCCATCCTTTTCCTCCTCCTGATCTGCCAGCCTGGCTTTATAGAAGTAGGCATCTTCCTAGGAAAAGCTGTGAGTGTGCACCTACGCATATCTGAAAATAAAAGTAGGTATTACAAGATTGAGGCAGTTCACCTGCAACTGTGTGGAGGGGTACAAAAAAGCAGAAGCGATGTAAATATCTGTCACACTTTTCTTTCTCTTTTTTTCCCCCCTGACAGTTCACCTAATGATAAGACTTTGGATTTCCATGTTTCTACACAGTAATTCCCATCAACTTTTCAGGGGCTGACATTAGCAACCCGTTTCATTGGCAGTTCAATTGCCAGGATCAAATTTACTTGGAAAAATCCCAGGTCTGCTTAATCAGCTATCTATTTAAAATAATGAAGGACTTACTAGACAACCATATTTTCTGAGTGTAGGCTATCTCAGTTATAGAACCTGTTGGATTTGTTTGTTGCAAATGTATATGACCCCTCTCCTCAAAATAATTTTTAAGTCCTTGAAGGAACCCACAGAGCTCTGGCACAGCTACCCTCATAGCAGAACTAATCAAGGTTAGTAATTGTAGTTTGATATGCAAGTAGAAAATCATTTTCATGTTTTACTTGTAAGAGTGCCAAAGGACAGTAGGGTGCATTTGTAAACTTTTGCTCAATACAGTCATTAGTTTTGCAAAGATCTGCCTGGATTTGTTAGCTGTGAAAATTACCTGCCAACTATTTTGCTGATTTCCTGGATGTAACTACACCTGTGCTTCAGACAAGTTCACTGCATGTAGTTTCTCCCCTAACTGTCTGTATCCTATGCTCACTTGAATTTTAGTCTCTTTCATAAAAAAAGGAGTCTCAAGCCAAAGCCACATGCACAGGGTACTATCTGTTCATTCACTCAATTTCACTGTATGTCTGAGGATACAGTTAATGAAGGATGGAAATACTACTTTTTTATGAAGGCAAGCAGTAAACATAGCTTCTGAAAGGTAAAGGGAATGGCTGATTTATGTCAAGTTATACCTAAAGGAGCAAAAAGCCTTAAGTCTTACTTCTCTTTCCGTAGACATTTATTTGATATAAGGTGATATGCTTCCATTCATTTTCATTGATTTCCTATCCCCTATTTGGAGGCAGAGCAAGTTTCATGTTAAAAGCAGGAAGAACTTTAATCTGACTGTGAGAGTAACACACTCAGTTTTCTTCCTTTGTACTTTAAACTGATTCCAGTTTCTACAGAGTGAACACTGGTAACTGTTCATGTGGCTATATTATGTTCCCGTCTTTTTTTCCTAATAATTCCTATCTGACACACCACTTGCCTTCTTTTTGCCTCAGTTTCCTCAAAAGAATAAATAATATTGCTTTAATATTTGAGACACAATACTGCTGGTAGAGAAGTGAAAGAGAGTCCAGGAAGAGTTTGCTCAAGCTATGGCAGCACTGGAACCAGCAAGGCATGGTGGGTCCACCAGTTTTACTGAGACTCCAACTACGAACAGCTACAGATGAAAAATAATGTTTCAACAATTTGAAGTCTCTCTACAGACTGGAGTTAACATTTCCATGATAAGCCAAAACCTAGAACTCAGTTTCTAGGTTGTTTCTTGCAGATAAAAATCTAGCAGGTATGGGATGCGGGGCTGTATTAGCCTTTCAGGGCAGGCTTGGTGGGGAGCTGGAGAGGACAGGAGGGAAGGAAAGGCATAGGAACACAGCATTTGTCCCAGACATGCTCCATAACTATGACTCTCTGATTCTATGATAACGTAAGTGTTCTTAAATGAATTTGGCTAGGAGACAATACTATGTAAATCAAATTCAGTGATGCACTGGTGTGGGGTTGTTGCAGCAGGGGAAATCAGTGGCTGAACTATTGGCCAGCCTGTGGGCTTGGGCATGATTTTCACTGCTCACGTGGCCCTGAGAGCCAATGGCTTCAAGAGCCGCTGTTGGAGGGTGTCGTACTGAGTGGGCATATATCAAATTCCAAATTCCTTTGTGTGAGAGCTCAGGAGAGACAATAATGTGTTTACAAATGATTGCAACTCACACAGGGAAGAGAAACCACTGCTCATGCCATATGTGTTTCAGAACGAGCTGCTGAATACCAGGTGGGGAATCTGACTCGTAGGGATTTCATTGCTTTTAAAAGCCCATTTCTAAACTAAGGTTGAGCTACCCCTGCTTCTAGGGACCACTGACACTGATGTCTGCCTGCTTTCTGAAGTAGAGGGGATGAAAAAAGAATAAAGAAAAAAAAAAAAAAAAGCCTGTGCTTGCATGCTGAAGGGACTGATAATGTGTATATTGACAAGGACGCCAAAGGCGAGGGCTCTCTGTACAGTTGGAAATTGGACAGGCAGCAGGAATGTCTGCTCTTAAAAGCATGCACACTTCTTATGCATGGCTTCCCTGCAAACAGAACATCTGAGTCAACAGGTTTTCAGGACTGGAAACTCTGAGTGTTGTCTTAATTGTTTATACTGCTGCAGCAAACTTTTAAACAAAAATGCTTGGTGTTCCTTTGCATACTTTGCCTACCATATGCTGTACCAAACAAAACAATGACATTCTTTTAAAACTGTCTTGGCAACAGGAAAAATGCTTTGGCTAGACAGCATCATAAAAAGTTGCTGTTAGTTAGATGATAGAGTTATTGCAGGATATTGACATTGTTGCATGTATAAACAAGCATATGCAAACAGATACATATGCACATACACATACACTGATTTAAAATGAGTTTTTGTCCTATTCATGTAGGAACAAGACAGTAAACTACAACTTTAAAGCTGTTTCTGATAGGCATTAGTAAATATCTACATTGTTAGCCCTTACTATATAAGAGTTAGGGAAAAACAGAACTGTGAAAAAGTTCAAAATATAACCTATCAAGGTTGCTTTTTTTTTTTTTTTTTTTTTTTTTTGGCAGAAGCAGTTTAGGAGCAGAATTTTTCTTTTCCAGCATGCAGAAGTCTGCATTACAAATTGGATCAGCTACAGCAACTTGTCCAATTCTATTGAACTCATCTGACAGTCCCTGCAACTCTTTATTGCCGAAGATGCTGTGTTAAATTAGAAAACAAAAATGCCCTCTCAATTCTAAAAGTTAAAGCTGTTTCATCTGATTTTATAACTTCCACTATAATTTTTAAAAGAAAGGGCAGTTTCTCAAGTAGTTTGCAGCTCACTTTTCTGTCCTTATAAAATCCCCAAATGCCTTTAGCCCTTTTTCTTTCACCATCAGCACTGCAATCCTGTACTTTAGTGCAAGGACTTTGGTTTCAGAAGCAGTTTGGAGCACCCCTTTGCAGCCTGACTTTCTGCTTGAGATTGGTTAAAGAGCGTCTTCCCTGTGTGGCTGCCTGTGCCTAGCAAGTGTAATCTGTAGGCAAGACTAAGTCAGAAAAATCAAATTCCTTCAGAGTCCCCCTCACCCCCCCACCCCATCCCATTCGTCCTCCCTTCCCCCAGGTCTCATCTCACAACCTCACAGAAAGCAGTACTGCTGCAGAGAAGAAAAGAAGTTAATTGCAGTTCTGGCAAATAGGCTATTTTACAGCTTTGTTTTTAAGCACTCACCTGATTCTGCAAAAGTGATGATTTCTGAGGTTTGCTCCACAACTTCATTCATTTCTGCTCTTCTTCCAACATCATCCTCTATTTCCACATAGCCATCATCTCCCACCTTTCCCACATGGAGTTTCTTGATGGCATTTAAAAGTGCTGCCTTGGGCACCGGCTGGGTGATGTTAGGTCTGTCCCTCAAGTGCAACATGTTCAGTATGTGCTTCTTTACTGCTTCCACCATCTCAGGCTGTGAGCTGGGCACATCCTTCGAGAGCGTGGTGAGGGCACATGATGGACAGTCAGTGACTGAACTGTGCCCCTCGGATCCTGGGGTTGGGGAACTCCTCACTATAATCCAGCAAATCACCAACAAAAATCCTCTCTTCCAAAGCAAAGGCATCCTGGCAGCAAAAGTTGTTGTGATTCCCTTTTTAAAAGGCCCTGCTTTTCCTCCCCCTTCACGCACAGTTTTTTGGGGGGCTGGTTTGTGTTGTTTGTTTGTTTGTTTGTTTTTCTTTCTCTTCAGCAAATTCTCTGGAACAAGAACCAAAAGTTTTCTGTGAAGTTTTGTTTGCAGGTTCCCTCTCTGAATGCAATAAGTGCTGTAGATGTTAGTGGCTGTCAGGGAGAAGAGTTCTGACTCTGTCTCAGAGTAGGAGAGAGACACAGAGAGAGGGAGAGAGAGGGAGAGGACGGATTGGCCTAAAGTGAGTGAGTGAATGGGAGAGGGAGGGAGTTTTGTCTGTGAGTAAAGGCTATGATTAGGAAGGGGGAGGAACAGGCAGGCTGGCTTCCTTATGCTCATTGCTCCCCTAACACACACCTCTCTTCAAATATCACTACTCAGGCTTTCTGCCCTCCTCTCTAAAACCTCTCTTAATTCCTGTAAATTTACTCTTCCTTTTTCCCAGTATGACCCTTCTGGCTCCCTCCTGGCTGTCATCGCCCCCTCCTTTTTTTTCTTCTTTTTTTCTTTTTTCTTTTCTTTCTTTCTTTTTTTTTTTTTTTTTTGTTGTTGTTCTTGTTTGTTTGTTTTATTCCTTCAACAGTATCACTGGCTTAACTAAACAGAGGAAACATGAATGAATGAAGAGTGGAACCTTTTATTAATGAGCACCTTGCTCTTGTCCTGTCTGGTATTGTTTGGGTTAGCAGGAGATCTTAAATAGCTTGTGAACAAGATGGGGATGATGGCGGGGGCTGAGAGTATTTTGGGCAGAACGCTATTCTGCCTTGAGTAGAAGAGAAAAGATCTTTTCTGCTCACTTGTAAATGCTGGAGGTTATCAACACTGGCAGGAGATCTGACAGAAGCAAAATAATCCTGTTGTTTGGAGGGCTCTATTATACTTGATACGCTCTCCAGATGCAGAATGCAAGCCAGGCACTGAGCGCATGAGCAGGAGGAGCTGGTAGGGCACAGATCTGTGATGTGCAAAGGTACTATTTGGGAACCAGAAACATCCCTGCTACTATGCTAGTCTGTGCCTAGAAGTTCCTATTTAGGTTTGGGATTAATCAAGTAATGTCTGAAAAATGCTTTGAAGACGGAACATATTACATGTCATCTGGCCAAATCATACTTGCTCCTGACTGAAGCAAATCCCTCATCAGTGCCAATAATAATTCTGTTTGAGTGAAGACTGAGTAAGATCTTCTACATTTGGCCCACTGTTATTCGAAGGAACTTTTTGTTTCATTCATTTAAACCACACATTCATAATATTAGAATAAGACATAATGAGTGAAATGCAATCTTAAAGCACTGCTAGGAGCCAGAGTTCCAGTCCATGTCAGCAGAACCTTAGCAGTTTATTCCAGTGAGGCTTCTGCCCTGCAGTGGGAAGTCTCTGTTAGGGTTTCATACTGCCTTTACCTCAGCAGCATCTCCGTTCTGCACCTTACTTAGCAAGGGTGAAGCTAACGAACTCCCTAACATTCGGACTTCGTAACAGAAGCTGAGAAAACTACAGCTGATGGAGTTTAACTTCTGAGGTTCTTTCACACTGAACTTTAACTTTTACTGATTTTCTCAAAGCTTCTGCTTCTTTGGTATTTACCTTCTTTCGTTCTCTCTCTCTCACACACACATCTCTGTCTTCTCAGGTGTGCTTACCTCCTTCCAAGCAAACATTTCACTGTCAGTATATTACTACTAACCATTGTATTTCAGTGGGAAATAATAATTTATAAAGATAAGCATTGTAAGGTCTGTCGTTTCTGTGAGATAGCTACAGGCACGCGGGCAGAGAGACAGGCAAGGAATTATAGTTAGTGTAAGTTAAACATACAGAAGTCATTGAAAAATCAACCAAGTTTTACAAATGTTATATATTGCAAGTCCTTTTCAATTAAGGTATTTTATAAGTCTTTCACTGTTAGAAGGCATTCACAGTACACCCTCATCTGCGTTTTACTGACCTCAGTTGCTATACTGTTATATACTGTTACACTTACAGGTCTGTCAGCATTATAAACCCTGCAGCCATTCTTATAAACACATCTTTGTAACACAAACCTCGCTATAATACATCTAAATTTCTTGGATCTTGTGAACAGCCCAAAGTCTGTTGTAATTACATGAAGTCTGAAAGTCAGCTTGAAATAGAACTAAAAGTTTAATTGGACCAAAAAAAAAAAAAAAAATCAGATGAAAATACGCATTCATGATTAGATGTACTAACAGATGACAAAATTAAAGGAGTTATTTACAGTTCTAATATAGCATCTATCCCAGAAGTGTCTGATGAAAAGTAAGGGATAGGCATATTTCAATTTAAAAGACAGACAGTACATTTGAGTTCTTGCTGTGCAGTGTAGGTTGCTTGCCTATCTAACAGGTACGCTTATCACAGTCTATTACATATAGGTATAGCGTAACATACCTGCATGCCATGGTGATGACAGATTTAATGTTCAAGCATAACTTTCTAAAAGCATTGTTTTCTAAAAGAGAGTTTGCTGGTACCACTGATAGAGAGTTCATTCATACTTACAAATATGCATGCCTACATACATACATGTTCATGTCTAAAAATACAGTTTGAATAAATACACAAATGACAGTTCAGATTCTTTCCATAAAATTACCTGAGCTGCAAAGCTCTGCATATACATTCATTCAGCATTGCCCTAGCAATATGCAACAGCATGCACATGAATTAAAAGTTTTAGTTTTAAAAGAAAAAAGCTGGTTTAAAGTTTTACCTCTCTAGTCCTCACTCTGAGAAGCAGACTGCTGTATTGTGCATTAAGAACTGCTGAAGTTCCTCTTTGTGGTACTTATAATGCGAAGCTTTATACTGTACTTCTCGTGTGTACACTCACATATAGTGTCTGTCAAAAGTAAGTGGGCCGGATCAGAGTGCTGGATTGGTTAATCCTGTTACATCAGCAATTGACTGTTTTTCCTGTATGAGACATACTTCTGGTAATTATCTAATGGAAACTCCTAATTGTCTAGCATGACAAAATATCGTGGATTCAACTTGTAGTGGTGATCTCTGTATCCATTTAAAGAATAGAACTTAAAATCAGACTGAATGCAAACACTATGAGTCAGGAAGACACTCTCCAACTTGTTTTATTGCATAGCTAGATATAGATATTATTAGATGTAGATAATACTGATTTAGTTCAAATGCAGTATTTGCCAGATATTTAATTACTAGTTAGCAAATTGTTTTAGTCTGCTATCATGCTAAGGATATACCAGATAATCTATCTGCAAATTTGGATTATTTTCAAATTCAGGAAAATGCATCTGCTGAAGAATCCTTTTGCAGAGGATATAATTTTTAGTTCACTCCTTGTATAAATATGTCCTTCTGTTAACTTAGGCATACTTTTAAAGTTCTTCAAAAATGAATCATATTGCTCATGTCCAAGTCTCATGGCTTCTTGACGTGCAGATTACATCACTATTAAAAACTATTTAGACATCTAAAAATAAGCTACAATGAATTACAGGTGAAATAAAATCAACTTAATTTTTCATTTCAGTTTACATTAGTGAAACTAAAAATTACTGTATGCCAATTAAGCAGCACAAAATTAATATATATACATAAGGTCAAATGTAAATTCAAAATCAATCTCCTTTCTTAAACACACATAATAACTAGTTTTATGTGGTACCGTTTATGACAAATGGCATGATCATGCAGTCTTTACTCATTCAAAACACCCACTGATTACCAGAAAATCCCCATCCTTCAGATTTTTTTTTTTTTTTTGGCCTGAATCGTACTTACAATTGTATTTTTATGTCCTGTTGGTAATGTAAATTTAATGTCTCAGAATATGACTGCTGTGGATCAGGCAAGAAAGATTTAAAATTTTCAACTCCCTGATACCGGGGAGTACTCAGAGCAGCACTGATTCCAACCGAAGTATGTGCTCTATTCACACAACAGCTTTAGTAGAATGAGCAAAAAATCGGGAGTTAATGGGAAACATATGACCAGATAGGTTGTTTTGTTTCCCATTTTTAACATGCATATAATAAGTTTTCAGGCTGTAACGTGCTGTGGATTGAAGTCTCTTGAAACAGGTTTCATTAGTTTTTCTGCAATCTGACACTGAGGGTTCCAGTTGTTGCAAAGAACATTTTATTTTTATTTTTCCTCCTTGAAGGACAGCGAGAGAGAAATGCTTGAAGAAACAAATTGTGAGCATGCACGTACCTACTTCTTTGCAGGGCAGTCACTTCTATGGGGATCCTAAACCCAAGCTTTGACAGAGGACTCAGAACTGCGTTTTTCTCAGGACCAAACTGAATTTGGTCTTAACCAGCGTCCTCAACCCCTCTGAAATTCGTTACATACTGGTGGCACAGTGACTGCTGTCATTTGGCAGCAGACAGGCGCTCAGCAAGAGATCTTGTACTGCCTTGGTATTATAGAGAGTGGAAAATCTGCCCCACAAGTACCAGAGCTCTCTGCACTGGTACCCAAACATCAGACCTGGGGGCTGCTGTGGGCTGGGGTCCTGGGGAGGGTGTGTGGTCTGTGGCAGAACCGGAGGGCTACCACGCAGAACACAGCAACCGTGTGCATGATTTATAGCCAGGATAATTTCTGAAAGGAGATTAGGAGAAGTGAAAAGCATTATTCATTTCAGAGCATGCTCCTTGTTGCCTCAGGGAATTCGTGTATAGCTTTACCAAAGGCCTAATGAAAGCTTTACTCAGTGACTAATTTTTTTTTTTCACACCTATTTCTCTCTTTATAAATATTTTTCTCCCCACCCCTCCACTTCTTCCCATTTTGTTGAACACAGCAACACCTGCTGGCAGCGGTCCGGGAGTACTGCTGGAAAGGCCCACTGATCTGGCTCTTCAGACCAGCTGCCATTAAGCACTGCCAAGCCATATTAATGAGCTGCCTCTATTTTTACCCCTTCCTGCCAGAAAGGGCAATTGCTATTGGGAAAGACTTTAGCTGTTTTGTTGTTGGTTTTTTTTTTTTTCTTCCTTCCTTTCATTTCATTTCTTTTCTTTCTTTCTTTCTTTCTTTTTTTCTTTTTTTCTTTTTTTTTTTCCTAGCAGGTTCAGAATCCAGATAATCCCTGTTCATTCAGTGAAGTTGGGATCTCTAATGTAAATTCTGATGACACCAGTTGAGACCACATAAAACATCAGAGTGATACCAAGCCTATCTAGCTGGCTTGTAGGCATGCTTCTGTTCCTTTTTGAATCAGAAATAACTAAAGGAGTGGGACAGAGAGAAAGGTTAGTGTAGCAGCAACCTGCTTCTTTTTTCCTAATTGTGGATTTTATCCTACAAACCATGAAAAAGGATGGCCCAATGCCACTTCATTATTCACCTAGTGGAGGTTGTGTGATTTACGTGCTATTTTGGAATTCCAAATTGCACACGATAGCATTCGTGTGCCTCCATTCCTGCTTTGAAGAGCAGTCACTAGAAAACACTTTGGCACAGATTTCTGTGCAAATCAGCTGGAATTTCACTCTGGTGTACCTTATTTTACTGTAATAGCAACAAAAGATGTGCCAGAAACTTATATTTAGAAGTTTTATGTGTCCACTTTTATGTATAAGGACCAGTTAAGCCTTGTCTTCTTGCTGTAAACTCTAATACTTATGTGCTGTTTGGAGGGGCCAGTGTTTTCAATCATAATTAGTGAGCTGGTCAAAAAATAAAGTTCATTTGAGGATAAGAACTCAATCTAGAGGGTGGGGTAAATAATAGCTTTCAACTTCTTGCTTTTTTTTTTTATACTAATGGATGACACTTTTCTCAGGGGGGGCAGAATAAGTAAAAATGTTCTCATTGAAGTGATTCTTGTATAAAGAATCAGACTGGCAAACAAAAGCAAGTATGTTTTCTTTCTGTCTGAACTATACCTACATCTTCTGCTATGCACCTCACTGATCTTTCTTTCCAGCCCCTGAATGGTGAGTTATTTCTTTGAAAGGGATATTTTATGTCTATGTTATTTTAGCATGTGTGTTGCCATTTCACACTAAAAAAAAAAAGCAGGAGATGTAAGTGAGATGATGATATGATACAAATTGTGTGTTCTGTGTTCAGTGCTTGTTTAAAGCATTTCATGTGGGTAAAATCTATTTACAAATAGAATTTTCTTGAATCTATGGAGAGTATGGAGTTAAACTACAACTAAATGAAGTGAAGTGGTTAAAAAAACCTAGTGTCCTGCCTTGTTGGCTTGATAGGCTGATTTTCATCACATTACTGGAATAGTCTTTTTTTTTCCTTGAGAAGCAGCTCTATAATGTGTCTTGAGTGATACTGTCTTCAAAGATATTTCCAGAGGATGTGATTAGAGTCACGTCAATGATTTAAATCATACAGGGAGGAAGCCCCAGATGACCAATCCTGTTGGTATCAAGGTGGGTGAAAAATCTATGGCTAAAGTTGGAGCAGCATTTAACATTTACAGGTAAGTTAAAGCTAATAATGAAAAGTAGATTGCACAGAAATAAGTTGCACAATGAATACATCACAATCATTCCTAATAACAATTGTTCTTAGACCAGTGGAGTTTTGTCAAGAATAATGGATGTCTCTTTCTCTTACAAGTCCTGAATTCTCTGTTCTGTATTCCTTTTACTGCAGTTAGTCACAGCATATTGAATGCAAACTCTATTATCTTTAAACTCTTAGAGCCAATTCTCAATGTCACTGAAGTTAACACTGTATGGGACCAGAAGTCAGTTGAATTGAACTTTGACTGTGAAGATTAATATTAACCATTGAGAGATGGAAAAGAGACTAGAAATCAAGGCTTAGACAAAACCTGTTCAGCTGATGTGCTTCTTAAAGTAATACTGCCTGTGGATTTCAGAAAGACTTGCAACTCTTTATATGAGAGGAGGGCTGAATGCTTAGTTAATGTAAATTGGAGTAGTCCTCCTCAGAGGGCTCTGTCTCTTCAGAGACAGAAAATCTGAAGTCTTTTTTTTATTTAACTTCCACGTATTAATGTGTATTTTTTGGCTCATTCTTTAAAACATAGATCCCAATGGTTGTATTGTAAGAAAGGTACGATTTCATCTTGCTTTAGCTCCCTATATGACAGGGATGCATTTTTTTTACTGTTTTGTGTGCTTCTAAATCCACAGATGGGTGGAAGAGAATTAAATGAAGCTCATGAGCTGGCCATTTGCTTTGAGTTGAACTCAACAAGAGATCATCATGCACAGGCCATTGGGAAAAGTCGTAGTGTCCCACATGGATGGGTATTCCCTCTTTGTAAGAGTGGCAGGTGGAGGACTGACATAAGTGAAACACTGAGGACACCAATCCATGCCTTAAAGAGGACGTGCTGATCTTGTGCATCACTGCAGCTTTTCCCATTGTGAATCCCCAATAGTTAACATATCCAGAAGTGAAAATGGCAAGGGGAAGCCTGACTGCTTACAACTTTTCTAAGCAGAGTATTAGATGGATTCCTAGGAAGTCTGGATTCTCTAGCTTTGCTCTTGATTGCTGGGCCCTTAGGACGAGACCATAACTTCCCCATCTGCAAAATGGAAACAAAATGATGGGGAGTACTGAGATCTGTGGATCAGAAATAGCAAACAGATCATTGCAGTTGTTTGGTTTTTCAAAGCGTTTTGAGATCTGAAGGAAGGGAACAGGAGGGTGTGAGTAAGCACACAAGCTCAGCTGATATCAAGTGAAGTGCAGTCAGTGCTCCCAGTGTGTTTTGCACTTCCTTGGTACCTCTGGAATTATCCGCTACTGCTGCTTTCTCAGGCAGCAGTGACCTTCTAAGGGAGGCAGTTTCAAGCCCTTTGAGTCTGCTATGGGTCTCACAGAGCAAGAACCCACATATACCTGTGTCTTTACTGAGAATCTCAATTTGCCATTAACCACCAAGTTCAGAAGCTCCCTAACTTGAAATGATGTCCAGCTAAAGCACATAATGTGCAGTGAGCAGTGCTGTGCTGTTCTTACTACAAGCACCAGATTCAATTTTGGTAATTTAAGATCACTTTCAGACTGGGGTCCAGCACAGGCATGTAACCTCTGAGGGATGGGGTTCAGTGATTATTTTCATTAGAAATTAGGAAATTTCTGAGAGTGTTTCACATATGTGGAGTGAGAGGAGTAAAATAAACACGCATCACTTGCTAATGTAATTAAGTTGCCCCCCTTCCCTCTAAATACCTTTTACAAGTCAGCATTTCCACATTCAGATGAAAATCTAAGTTCTGAGAACTTATCTCAGAATTTTCCCCATATCTAGGAGTAGCAATACTTGAGATTTGCCTTGGTAGCACTGAGGCTAATCCTTTGGAATGGATGCAGTGTCCCCAAATCTGGATTTAATTCAGTAATCCACTTCCACTAACATTTCTCATGTGATTTCTTGTTTTGTAGTTGAAACACTATGCTTGTATCTCAGTGCAGGTGGGAGGGATAGCATCTAATTCAGGGCCTGCTTGCCCAGTGTCCTTGTCTACAGTCTACAGTGTGCACACACAACATGGGGCAAGCATGTTTACCAGAGCACACAAAATTTTACCTGCCAAGCTCAGAGATCTCTTAGAAGTGCTTTTAAAATGAGCTTTAAAATCATCCTGTAATCACTGGGAGAACAGCAGGCTGATATGCAGCAGTGATGGCCAGTTGCCTAGAATATCAGTTCCTCTTCAATAACTTTCGTATGCCAACTATGAACTTATAAACAGTTATTTTCTTTATTCATTGTCTGCTTATTGGTGTCATGCCCTTGTGATGACTCCTGCTAAAAGGGGTGACATAAGGTAGCTCAGAATAAAGTTTTTGTGTGCAAACAGGGCTCATCTGTGTGTCCATGCACACATTTTTTAATTGCTCCTTTGAAGCTGTCCATTCAGAGGCAGTAACCAAGCATCTAGGAAGTATAAAAACAACAAAGAAGTGTTCAGATATTTCTCATGAAGCAGATTTTTGAGTTAGTTCTCATTCTTTTTTCTTCCCGCTTAAACTGAATTTAGCTCCTCTGATCAGAGCCAAATTGACAGCTTTGAATACTAATGTAATCTGCTTGCTCACGGGAGAATTACAGCAGAGAGAGCCACGGGACAGCTTTCCTCACCCACAGGAGCTCGCAGAGGCTAGTTCATCCCCACGGTCCAGCAAGCTTATGCGACACTCAGCAGAGCTGCCTGATGCTGTGACTTGCTCTGAGTGGGAACTGATCTGATAGAAAGGAATCCTTTCATACCAGTCAGCACATAGCCAGTCTAGAAGTGACGCTCAGGGTAGTATTGCTGAGAGGTATCTGCACCCTTGGGAGAGACAGTTCTCCAAAATTATTGATGTGATGATCAGTGGAAGTCCAAAAAACCAACAGAATGTGTGCTTTTTTCAGAAAAGGTGTGGAGAGTAAGACAGAAAGCATTGTTTTGCATTGGTACATAAAGCCTTGGTGCACCAATGACATGGATGTTATGTGCAGTTTTGCTTTTCCCATCTCAAGAACATAGTGGAGTTAGAGAAGAGACATTAAAATGATGATAGTTGTGGAACAGCTGCCTAATTAAAAAGAGTAAAAGGCAGAAACCCTTCAGTTTGGAGAGAAGGCAAAGGAAGGCATGCTTGGGGTTTAGAAAGTCATGAAGATGGCAGATAAGGTGAATGTAGAACTGTTATCCACCAAACCCTGCAGTGCTAGAACCAGGGGGAACTCGTTGAAACTAGTAGGAAAAGATTTAAAACAGATACAGTGCTTACACAATGGAGACTGAACTTCTGGGATTTGTTGCCACAGGAGGCTGTGGGGCAGACAGTATCAGCAGACTCAAAAAGGTCCATAAATAACTACCAGAGGGAATAGGCAGGGACATATCCTTTAACATCCTTAATACAACAATTGCAGATGCTGGGGAGTTTGAACGGAAAGACCCACAGAAAGTGGCCAGGCTCACATTCTCTCTTCACAGAGCATTTGTTGTTGGCGTGAGAAAAAGAGGGTTAGATGGACTACTGGCAGGACCACGCAAGGAGCTTCCTCATGTGGGACTGAGGCTCCTGTCTCCTTGCCACGGAGAAGAAAAGAACGCTCCTGAAGGTGATTCAGAGCAAAACCTACCTTTTCCTGCCCTGAATCATCTGTCAGAAAAGCCTATCTCTCACCATCAATTTCACAGGAAATCTACCCTAGACAAAAGTTAGTCCTGTGAATAACCATCTTAGTCACAACTGACACAGGTTGGATTTGAACTGCTGATCTGGAACTGAAAAAAGTGTCATGCACCAAACACCAGTTCTTCCACACACCCCCACCTTTGGTCTGCTCGAGGGTTTTTAAAGAGGAAAAATAGTATTAGAGTTCAGTACTATTAGAAAGATTATTGGCTAACTATGATCACATGCAATTGGAAGCATTTCCTCAGCCAGTGATGCTGAAACAGTACGTCAAACTCTGGTTAAGACGAAAAGTTAAAAAAACAACTTTTGTATATGTTAGACTGCTTTCTCATAGTCTCAAAGCTGAATCACCGGGAAAGACTGCTTCTGCTGTCTAGCTGTAAAGCTGTTCTGAATTGCCCAGGTACAGCTGGATGTCTCAATGTTTGTGGGAAGCCTGCTGCATGTCACCATCTGGAAACAGAAACAGGAGGTGAGGCTGGAATTGCAGTAGGACATCTGAATCAGAAAAGGGAGGTGAAAGTCAGGAGGTGAGTGTTCCACATAAAGCTACCTCAGTAGCTTCCTTTCACCACTCCATCTCATAGAAATGAAATACCTGCTTGTACGACAGTTTGGTATTTCATTACAGAACATCCACGTAGAATAAGCTGTATTTCGCTAAAAAATATCCACATAGAATAAGCTTCTCTAACAAGCAAATACAGACATTTTTGTATTACTGGAGCTGGAGATGCTGGGAGACATTTTTAGTCATCAGCTGAAAATCTGATACCTCCATGAAAAGAAAAGTTCCCAAGCATATTCTGGGATTCAAAAATAGACTAAAATACGGTAATAAGTGTACAAAATTTAAACTTGTCTTTTAAAATGTGTTTGAACTTCAGAGTATCAGGCATCTCTGGTAGCATGAATTCCTGGTATTTAGATAGTATGTGATAGGTAAAAATCTTTTCAGAAATCTATTGATTAATCTCCCGTGTAGGTAAGTGTTGAAATTGTTATTTGTTGTCTTTCTTTTTTGACTTGGAAGATACAGAGTGGAAGTTTGCTCATTGTGCTTGATTGGCTGCCCAGGGCTTCCAAAGAAGTCCATGTTTGGAAGGATGGAAATGGGAACCTGCCATGGTTTCCAAGCTTTTCTTCCTGCTGGCTAAAATATGTTGCTACCTTAGGAACTGAAAAACCACTTCATGCTGTGCAAAACCTCCAACAGAAAATGTTTAGAATATGGTTAACTGTTTTATGATAGAACGTTTCTGGAGCCTAGAGAAGAGAAGCCTCCATGGTAACCTGACAGCAGCTTTCAGTATCTAAAGAGGGTCTATAAGAAAGAAGGGGACAGACTCTATAGCAGGGTCTGTGGTGACAGGACAAGGGGTAACGGTTTCAAACTAAAAGAGAGGAGATTTAGGTTGGATATAAGGAAGAAGCTTTTATAATAAGAGTGGTGAGGCACTGGCACTGGTTGCCCAGAGAGGTGGTGGATGCTCTTTCTCTGGAGATGCTCGAGGTCAGGCCAGAGGTGGCTGAGAGCACCTGTCTGAGCTGCAGGTGTCCTTGTCCACTGCAGGATAGTTGGACTAGATGGTCTTTAGGGGTCCCTTCCAACTCAAACAGTTCTATGATTCTATGATTTCAATATCTATATACTTCGCAACCCAGTTTCTGGCTGAGCCTGCGCATATTACAATTGGGACCATTATGCACTGATTAAGTTTAGAAAATTCCTTTTGTTTCTCTCACAAGACATCTGTGTGAAAATGAGAAGCACGGTGTTATTAGTGTTTGGACAAATAAATTGTTGGCTTACACACTCCATCTTTTGTTTATTTTTTTGTTGTTCAGAAAGGGCATTTGAATAGTATCAGCTCAGGGAGGTTTGAGCAATATGTTGTCAAACCTCTAGCTCCTGTTTGGAACTGTTTTCTTAGTGCATGCAACACAGAAGTTGAAAGCAGTGTCATATGCCTTTTTTATTGTCAGTGCAAATGCTGTTCACCTCATGTGAAAAAGTTAACATGATAGAAAGAGTCCAAAGTATCTGACCTTCTCTCAGAGTACCTCACATTCAGTTACATTCAGGGCTGCACAATGCAAGTGCTGTTATTTTACAGGGGTAAGAATTCAATTTACACTGGCAGTGCTTTCACAAGAGTATTTCAGTTCAGTTAGTAAATATTTCCAGGTGGCCAGGTCTAATTTTAGGGAGGGCAAATTTACAAAGGTTAAGTGGCAGGCAGGGTTTCTATAAGTCTATCAGTTTGGAAAAAGAAAATGTAATTAAACACAGCATTCTTCACAAGATTAACTTGATGCTCAGCATTCATGTCTAAACTTTTTATGCTGTTGCTGTTAAAATCCATGCTCCAAGGACAC
This sequence comes from Gallus gallus, assembly GCF_016699485.2. Taxonomy (NCBI): domain Eukaryota; kingdom Metazoa; phylum Chordata; class Aves; order Galliformes; family Phasianidae; genus Gallus; species Gallus gallus. Next base: position 50,602,910 of record NC_052533.1, read on the forward strand.
ATAAGTTCCTCTTATAATGATATTCTGGAATTAGTAATGAAGGAAAAAGTTATTATTATGTCAGCAGACAAGGCAGAAAATGGAGACCATGCATACAGATTTATGTTGGAAAGGCAGAGGGGTAGTTTTTGACTGGTTTTGAGTTTGCTTGTGAGTACAGTTAATGAGCAGAGAAAGTTAAGAGCTTGCTGCAGGCCAGCCAAAATGTCTTTCACCTGTAAAATGAAGCAGAAAAGTAAAATGGTGGTTGCTATTGCAAAGCTCCACCAGAAGCCTCCTTTCAGTTCCAAGGGCTCTTTGTGCCCTGGGATGCTGTTAGCCCCTTGTTAGTCATTGCTAGCAAAAAAAAACTCAACGACACACAACTAAGTTTGGTCAGTTTGCTCAGCTGCTGTTGATGTCACTCCTTGCCCACTAAGAGTAAGTTACTGTAATAATCCTCCCTGTTTATTAATCATAGCTCTGGAGAAAGCAAAAGTTAGCTGACATCACTTCTCAAGTGGACTGGCTAACTCATGCTCAGCTTTAGTCAGCTTTGCTATAGCATCTCTTGCGTGTCATATGAAAATAATTACCACCTCACACTTTCCATGTCTGACCAATCATCCTCTTTTTTTCCTCTTTATGAGGTTACAGACCTTTGCCTATTTCAAACACCTGCTGAAGGTGTAATCTATTTAGAGATGAAGGAGAACTTTTTTAACTGGAAGCTGGGACATTCCAGGAGATCCTCATAGTATGATGCCACTTGCCATATAAACATTAGTGATATATATTACAGTGAAAACATCATCTTCCAAAACATATTAAAATACTTCAGACATAGGCTATCATTCTCTGAATTCAGTATCGGTACATTACATTCGTCAATTTCTGCTCTACTTTTGCTTTGAATAGCATTTTATGTTATGTTTGCCTGCCTGTCTATGTATCTTTATAAGAAGGCTGATAAGCCAAATTTCAAGGGTAATTTCTTCATTGTTGATTTTCTGAAGGATATTTAATTAGTGATTTGCTAGGAAGCCAATGTCTTTCTGGTCTTGCTGACCTTGCTGTATACCACCCAAGATGGAGGAAGAGATAGAGTCTATCCTTGGCTTTTACCTCCATATTTCAGCGATTTAGAGGCCAAAATATACCTTCCTACTTCAAAAGAAGTTCAGTAGGGAAGAAGGTCTTAGCCAGAAAGGGAGAGTTATTTCACTACAGCAAGTAACTCTTTCTCACAGGGGAAGGAAATACAGATAAGACGTTGAGTTAAACAACTGTCATCTGTTATGGGTCAGGGAAAAATGCAAAAAGGGACAGTCATTTTTATCTCAACAAGTCACTTTTCTCTCTTGAACTATTCAGTGTTTCAGCTTATGTAAAATAACTGTGGTGATAGTCTGATTTGCTTTTCAAGCACTGGAAATTTCTTTAAGGAAACATCACAACATGATATAATTGCAGAAGAATAGATTTAATGTTATATGATACAGTTTCATCTCTTACATGATAAAAGATGCAGAATTTCAGTCACTGATACCTGTGTTCCCATCTTTCCAGTGAGACTTTTACAAATATGTCCACTCATTTACGAGGATCCTAAAAACCAGGTTCAATAGCATAAAAGAGTTCCTAAATTTTCATTGGAATTATTTGTTGAATCTGATTAAAAGAAATGGAAAATCAGGCAGTTTTCTTGGTAAATTACTTGGCCTTTATTTGTAGGTGAATGCACCTTGGGTCCAGATTAGATTTACCTAATACCAGCTTCCAGGCACTGTATATTTTCATGGATTTGTCTTCTTATTAGAGATGTCATTACTGTCTGATATCTATTCTTCCTGTAAGGATTGGGAAACCATCATTAAAATAACATCTTAATATTCTCTTTGGAAGGTTAATAAGTTTGAGCTTCTTAAAATTATTACTGATTAAAAAATGTCATTCTTGTATTTTTCTTGAAACTTTTCTGATTTCATGCTTCTGCTTCAAAATGCTTCTTTTCTTTTCTTTTCTTTTCTTTTCTTTTCTTTTCTTTTCTTTTCTTTTCTTTTCTTTTCTTTTCTTTTCTTTTCTTTTCTTTTCTTTTCTTTTCTTTTCTTTTCTTTTCTTTTCTTTTCTTTTCTTTTCTTTTCTTTTCTTTTCTTTTCTTTTCTTAATATGTTTGCCATAGACTGAGGAAACACTGGTTTCTTACTGCTTTGCAGCACAATAGAAAAAGCTTTCCTCATTTCCTCTATTTACTGTAACCCCTTAATTTGTTCCACTGCAGTAAAACTGCCACATCCTGTGAGTATGGCATGTATTCTTTGTTGAAAGGTGTACAGCATTGCTCTCCATAGTACTAAAAAGACATTTGTTATGTGCTTTAACAGAACACAAGAAGCTGTGCCAGCCTGTAGGATGGGTCACTTGTATAGATCATTATCATCTGAGCACTCAACCTAAGTGATTTGCTGATATTATTATTTACTGTGGCACCAAACTTTCATTACTTCTAGCTGCGGTGATTTCATTTTTATATTCCGTATTATGTATCCAAATCACTATACTGAATAACACGGAGTCTCCTGGAGATCCAGTGGAATTGAAATGAAATGCCCTACTCTGTTCAATTCCTCATGAATAGTTCTGTTTATCAACCATTAGTTAGATATAAACCCACTTAATGTCTCCTCTTTTGATTTTACCGCACTGATTTTTGCATTCCAAATGCTAATCAGTATTCCATGAAATCATGCAGATTGATATTTCATAATGTTTTTGTGTGTGTGTGTGTGTGTGTGTGTGTGTGCGTTTGTGCTTTTTGTTGTTGTTTTTGCTTTTAAACTTAAGAAATCTGGAATTGGTTATTTTTCCTTGTGCAGTGTCAAAGTGTCCAATGTGCAGTGACAATTTTCATCCCATGTACCTGTTTGAAACTGTGAAAAATCTAGCATGAATTAGGCAGATCTTTAAGAAGCACACAGACTGCAATGAATCTAAGTTTTTTTTTTTTCCTAAAAAAAATGAATTTTCTCTTTATTTTACAAATATAAAAAGCCAACACTAAGTGATAAATGAGCGCTGATCTAACTCCTTTAGAATTGCTGGGAAGAAAATGCATTTGATTGGAAATGGTTAACACAAATAGATTATGGAGAACTTCTGTAGTTATCACTGAAATAGAAAGTTGTCCATTATGAAATATGCATGCAGTCTCCCGTTCTCTTTTTACAGAAAAATAAAGGACAAAAATATTTATCATGCACACTTACCCTTTCATTATTTCTGACAGAAAAAATTCTTAACAGAATTTGAACTGATGTATTGCAGGTGTTCCATTTATGCCTGATTTATATACTACATGGGGTAATATTTTTGCAATTAACACTTATTGATCATGATGTTTCATTAATAATTTTATCTTTCTTTATCAATTATTTGCATTTATTTTTTTATAATTTATTTTCATGGAAATAGCATGCTGCTTCATATTTCAACAGCATATATCGGGTTTTAATAGATAATAAGGGCTCTGGGGGGGGGGGGATTGAAACATATGACTAAAGACCACCTACAAAATACAGCAATTTAGAGGAATGCACATTACTATAGAAAAGGGCCATTTAACATCATGTCAAGCAGACATACCTAATCTACAGGCTGCTTAGGTTAACCATAGGCTGCCATAATGTTTAAATGTCAATCCTGTTCAAGGCTATGTGAATGATATTTAACATCATGTTATTTGTCATATATATAGGAATTTGCCTAATATTCTAGTCCAGTTTGTCTTAAAATACACTTTAACCTTTAAAAAGAAATTGTCCATTTCATGTTTGGACTGTGTTACTGGAAGAATGCAGATTGCTTGCACAGCTCTTGCTGTTAATATATATTGTTCTGCACATAAAGGGAATTTCATTCTCCAGGCCAATCATCTGGCATTTTCATGAATGTCAAATTCACAGCCACAAAAAAAAAAAATTCTTAGGAAATAAAGAATTCTGTGTCCATTTCAAATCTCAGCAAAAATATATGTGGTCAGAAATTAATTGCACAGTTTAGAATTTGGCTTGAACTTCTCAACATGCTTGTTCATAAAATTCAGTGTGCCTCGATTTCATCACTTGCCTCTGAATGAACCCACTCCTGTATTTACATTGTTTCACATGATTATATATTGGAACATGAATTGGCATCATACTGCAAAATAGAACGGACCTCCAAAGAACATTATCTAGCTTAAGTTCTAAATATATATATACTTTCTAGAATTTGCTTAAGTGAGTTTATGAACGTTCATATATGATTACATCCACATACATTCATATACATGAAGAGATGAGTATGATCTTTTTGTGAAGTCAAATGCTGTAAACTTAGACGAAAATGTGAGCATGTACTTACATGGGTCATCCTGTGACTTTTGGTGCAGTAGGTCAATTTATGCTCATTAAACATGGTTTCTTTGCCCTGTATATACAGAGCAGGTGCTGTATCTTGTTCTCCCACACCAGTGAACAACGGTGAGTTGGTAAGCCTGCCCCAGTATTACCTTGCATCTTTCTCATGGTGGTAATAAAAGAACAGAGCAATAAGCAAACATCATGTTGTAGTGTCTTGGTAGATGAGGTAGTATTGATTTCTTTGTTTCATTTAGCCACTTTGTATAATTATATATGATCAAGACCACCTTTTTAATTAAGGTGCACCAGGCTAGTATAGCAGCCATCAGTTTGTACGGTGTCTTGTTGAACATTCTATGGTCACAAGTTTGTTGTGAGAGTCCCCTTGCCCAGGGCCTTGTGTCTCCTTTTAGTTTCATCCTGTGACATCCATTTTTAGATCACTTGTGAGGGAACAGCCCTTCTGGAGCATCTTCGCCTGAGACCCTTCTTTGAAATCAGGTTGCTGCTCTCCTTGACACAGGTCAAGGGAGGGCTCCTCTGTGTCTATCAGAAGTACTGGTGCTAAAGTGCAGACTGCCACTTTGAGTCTCTGGGATGAACCAGCTGTGGTCAGATACCCCACATTTCCATTCCATTGGCTGTGAGCTCATTGCCTTTCAATGTGGCGTGCCTCATACTTAGCAATAGATGAATGGCTCCTCTATCTACTAAAGTGTCTGTTTCAGTCCTTTCTCTTTCATGGCAGAGTTCTCTAACTTTGTGCGTTGGCAATGCTTGCTAAACATGTTATCACTCCTGCTCAGCATCTTTGTTCTTGGATATTTCTTCTTAGTAAGATCTAAAGTTATTATTAAAGTTATTATTAAAAATACAATAAAAATACTGTAGATGTCATTTCTGGCCTTTGTAGATGCCTTCCAAAGGATTTTTTTCCTAGTTTTAGTGTCCTTTTTCAGTCCTACTCATAGGTCCAATTTTCACCCATCTTTGTATCATATTCTCTTGGAGTTCCTGAACACTTTCAGTAAGATGTCTTATTATCCAGCTTTTGTTGAGAAAGAAGCTTTCGTTGGAGAGCAAAGTTCCACTCATTAGAGAGGATAACATTTGGAAATAACAGAAGCTCCCCGTACTTTGTTCTGGGACATCACTGATCCTTAGAGTTCCTAGCAATTTCTTTTGTAGCATCATAACAAATGTTTTACTAAAATACAAACTGTCTTATCCTTCTTAGGAAAATGGTGTTAATACAAAACAAAGATATGTAGGTATTCTGGCACAAAGTACCTCCAATGAAACCATGTGTGCTTTTTACCCATTTTCTACCCAAACGCATGTAGCTGTGTAATCTCAATTGTTCCTTTTTCAGAGTATTCTTGAGACCAGCCAGAAGCCCTTTTTTTGCCTGAATCACACTTGCTTCCATTATTTATGGCTGCCATATTCAAAAACTGCCAGTAATTCAATGCTCTCACAGCCTGACAGATTTACTAACAGATTGGTACCAGGCTTATGGTTTAATGGGACAATTCTATAAAATCTTTGGCATGGCTGCTACCATATGATTTGAGCATGTTTAGCAATTTTAGTTTTGTTTTTATTTCATATGTGTCCATTCCATTTCCAAATTTTCCTTTGCATTCACTCTATAACCTTTGTTTCTATACTTAACTGCTGCATCTTTACTGAAAACTAAGGCAACATATTCACTTCATTTCGGGGGTTATTTCTCAAGTCCTATCCCACCCTTCTGCACAACAATAATTCTTGTTGTTTTGTTATTTCTGTTGTACAAAGGATCTTTTGTTGTTTGTTTTAAGAAAAGTCAGGAAATTCAGTCTGTGTGGCTCAATCTAACTTCTAACAATTTTCACTCTTCTTCAGCTCTGAAATGCAGTTCTACTCATGTATACTTAGTTCCTTCTCCATAAATCAATCTCTGCAAAAGCCTAGTTTTCTCCTGACATCCGGTCTCCACCCAGTTAGATCTGGTGACTTTTTCAGATGTCTTTTCATATTTTATGGAATACAAGTCTGCAGTTAAAGAAGAGTAAGTTCTGTGTCCATTGGTGTCCTCAGGTTTGACAGAAGATGTATGGCATGAAAGCCTTTTTTTTTTTTTTAAATCCCAAGCTGCAAGAGAATAAAAAAATAAAATTGAAAGTTTAAAACAAACAAACAAACAAAAAATGGATAAAATATACAGATTTTGGCATTCTCTATTTCAGCCATTTTTATTTTTTCTAAATGTTTATACCAGTATTATTTGTGAATGTCATTTGAAATGTGTCTTAAACCTCATTTCCAAATGACTGCCACTTTTACCAAGGCAGAAACTGCCAGGATTTTTCCTGGTTTTGTTTTCCAATACAGAAATTCAGCAAAACTGCCCTACTAATCTTCACTTTAGACAAATAAACACTTTTTCTTGGGGAAAAACAAAAACAAACAAACAAACAAAAAACCCCAAGGAAAAAAAAACACGAACTTGCCTATGATCAATCTTTTTTCATCCAAATAATTTCTCCTAAATTTTATTCCCCAGAGCTACATTATAATGCAGCATCATATTAAGCCAGTACCTTCTGTCACTTGGCTGTCCCTTTCACTTGACATAATGCAAGTTCATTATACACTGCAGTGTTCTGATTCTAAAAGACTTCATCATATAAGCTAAGGTATGAAAAGTGTAGCAGTTTGGCTTCTGGCAGCCCCACCATTCTGCATTGTATCCTGCTAAAGTGATGTGGATGGGTCAGCATTAGATGAAAGGTAATGTAACACAAATGGAGGAGGCCAGAGAAAAATAGGTTCTTTCTCTTGCAAGACAGTATGTACTTGAATGTCAGCTGCTGAAAGGATTAATACTGATATAGAGGTAATGTATTTGGATGAGAAGCAAGACAAAATTTCTAGCCAGTTTTAGTCATTAAGGTTTCCAGCTCAAAGGTAATTTCTACAAATGATTATCTTCAGTCTTTCTACTTTGGCCAGTTCTAACTTAGCAGTTGTAATCCACTGAACTAACTTTCCATCATAGTTCTACTTGCATGGCCCTCTTCCCAAAGCCCTTCTGCACAGCAAAGGTGCAACGGTTAGAATTTGCCATCCTTCATTTCTGAGCTAAAAGAACCCAACCAGTGTGAAAAAGATGGTGCAGTCAGTGATATGCATGAGTCTGTTTCACTTGTGGCTGTAGAAGCCCCAAAACATTCTCAATAACTTTGAGTATGAGTTCTTAATGCCTAATTTTAGTGCATGGATTTTAACAGTTGCTTAGTTTTTTTAGGGTTTTTTTTTTACACTATAGGCAAAAAAAAAAAAAAAGTGCAATTCAAAGTGAAATTTAAAATGCGTCCATTTTCCACGGAACATGCAATCAACACAGTACAGAAGTTCTTACATATACAGTCAACATGCCTTACTGGTTGTGAGCCTAGCGCACTGTGGAATGTAAAGTCCTGCCAGACCTTCTCAATGGAATCTATAAGTGGCCTGAGAAGAGTAGCTTAGCAAATGGAGTACTTATCTTTTTACTAATGTAAAGAAAGTTTACCCCTAAATAAAATCAGTTTTTAGATTTTGCTTCCTGCCAGACAGTAATTTATATCTTGAGACCTAAGACTGATAACTCATAATTTACACCACTTGGCCATTTCTGATCAGGAAAGTCTTAAGCATGAAGTCACACAGAGGCTGAATTATCTCTAGCCTCACGAGAAGTAGTTCCTCCAGGTCATGGCTGTGACCATTACTAAACTGTTTTCTAAAAGCATGTCAGTATTCAGAGCATATTGTTTGCTTGTTCTTGGGGGATTTAACCCTGCAAAGTGCTGAGCACTTCTGATAGATACTAAGCACCACCAACTTTTATTTGGTTTAAGATAAAATTGAGGACACTCAATCTGTCTTGAAAATGTTTAGTATCTCATTGAACCTTGACCAACTTTCTTTTTTCCCTTTACAGTTCCTAAAGAATCTTAAATTAAATTACAAAAATTTTGTTGAAGTTCAGGCAGAATAAACGCTAGTACATGACAGTGGTATTTAAAACTGTCTATCAATGAGTACTGAATTGTCCAATTTGGATTTTAATAGCTGTTTCTAAATTAGTAAAAATAAATTATTTAAATCTCATTTAATGTAGATGTAATTAAAATGTATTTTGTATGAATGAGTGCATGCAGAAATTGTTGGCTCTCTCCTATACTTTAGGGAAAAAAGCTCTTAGGAGCTCTTATAAAAAGTCTAGTGAGGGTTTAACATTTCTGTGCACTCCTTGAAATCAGAGATTTCAATTTATATACCTTCCATTTATAGAGGCCACATATTTCTTGATCAGCCCATGAAAATCAAGGAAAACTAAAAGATGTGGTAAGCTCTTTTTTTTTTTTCTTTCACTTCTTCACAGTTGTTTTATATTCTGTTTTATGATTGTGGCTAACTGAAACCCCTCAGATTCAGCCTGGCCTTAGTGCTAGAAGATAACAGAACCTCAAACCCTGAAGCCATCCAATAAAAAGGTCCATTAGCCACTACTTTTCCTTTTTACATTAAGCAGTCACACTGTACAAGGAAGACTTACTTGGAATGAATAGAAAGAAAGGCTGTCTTTCAGACCAGTTCAAAAAACTACAGTATTTTTGATGCACTTTTTCATCTATAGCTTTAATATAACCTCAAATTATGCTTGTTTTCCTTACAAGGCCATTGGCAGCAGACCAGTGCACTGCAAAGATGCCCCTAAATCTTTGTAACACAGAATCAAACCATGAGAATTAGCCAGAAGCTGCAGTTCCGCATAGACATCTGTAGTTTTTTCAAACCTACCCAACGGCTGAAGAGCAGTGGATGTACGTAGGTGAAAAGTCAGTGGATGTATGTAGGTGAAAGTTACCTACAGCTGGTGAGTAGGGGGTGTAGGCTGGACATGCTAAACTGAAGACACCTTCTCTTGCCCTGCCTTCATATTCTCCACTGACCACACCATTGCCCTGGGTGGATGCTTATCACCAGAGGTCAAATGACCTATGGGATTAGATGCTGTAGATCTTCAGAGACTTTATGCCCACAGAAAGATATCTCTCTGGAAAGCATCACAAGATCAAACTACATAGCATTTGCTATTTGTAAAGTTAGAGGAGAAGGGAAAAAAAATGGTCTATTCTTCACCTAGTAGGTATTCAGTAAACCATAGTAACACTGAAAATCAAGATACATTTCCTGTAAAAATGTTCTCAGCAACTGTCATAACACTGAATTGTCCTGCACAGGAGATACATGGTGTCTGTCAAAATGTATTCACAAGGAACGATTCCTTGAATGTTTTATGTGGCTTCAGAGCAATTTGTTAACGGTTTGTTTCAGATGATATAATTAAATACTAGCATGCCATTTTACAGGAGACCTATTCACAGAGGTCTGTATACATTGTTATAGAGCTAGCTAATCAATTGCATGTAAGTCAGCAGTACTCACAACTGAGTGTTAGAATCTCAGAGTATGTTGCTCAGATTAGAATGTGGTATTATCAATGGGGGAAAATGAAAATGAGATGAACATACACTTCCATCATGAACTCCTCTCCAGCAAGTGAGTGGGAGGCGAATCTGCATCACATAGTCCAAGCTAAGTGGATTGCAAGGTTTGAGGTAATGAAGAAATCTCACGGGTCACAGTAACAGAAGCTGTTTTGTTGTTGTTGTTGTTTTTGCCTTCTTACTGCAAAATCCACACTTTATCTCTTAAAATCATTATATCCCAAAATTATATTCTCCTGTTCTCAGAAGCTGGTGGTGCTTGATGCTGTGTTCTTTTTATGGCACATTAGAGTTCTAGATGTTCATTATTAATCATCATCTTTCTTAATTGTGTTACATGCAAACTGTTTTATGGCCTATGGCATGCGGAGAAGATTTTCTATGCACTGTTTGTGATTAAATATCTAATTTATAGTAGCCCACAGTGCTAGGAACAGCTTACAGATGGTTCCAGATGGTCCTTTCCAGTTCTGGGTTCTTACATTTCTATTAGAGGTGATGGGTATCAGCAGCAAAAGGTAACTGACAATCTCTGTAACACCTCTTCTGTCAATTAACAATGCTCTTTGATCTCCATTTCCTTTGAAAGAAAGGAGGAAAAATATGTTATTTGAAATCAAATGCAGAAATGAAGAGTAAAATACAAAGTCAAAAAGAAGTAGTAAGGAGAAAGAAGGAAATTATTTTGTCAGTTGGTTACAAGGTTCTCATTATTGTATTTTTGTCATTTTGCTTTGAATAGCAGTACTTTGTTCTGGATACCAGAGCAAGAGCTCACCAAATGTTTTCAAACACAATCTAAGAATATCTTAACTGGTATTAGTAAATCTAAATTTCATTACCCCATGCACAGGAAAGTGCTAACATTTTCCAAGATTATACACATGTGCATCAATATCTGTCTTTATCAATATCTACATCTAATTAATGACTTGCAAATGAAACATTCCATATCTTTCAAAGCAGACACAACATTTTTGTTCCTGCATAAATACTCCACACTGATGCTCTTACATGCTTTACGTACCACATGCACGTGCTCTGACGCAGAGAAATGAAGCAACCTGGTAGGAGGAAGCTTCAGACCAAAGGGGCTCACTGAAATGCAGAAGTGAGAGAACATCAGATCTGCTCCAGGAAAGATTCCAGACCTTCTATGCAAAAAGGAACTCATGAATAGTTACAACACTAATTGATTATGCTTGAATGTACAGTTTGTCCACATTGCACAGACACACAAAAAATATCCTGGTTAAAAAGGCTAAGGTAATACTGAAGAGTTCATTTTCCACATAGTGCAGCACTGAGTTTCATTTAGTTGTTAGTTATGGGGATAAGGACACAGTTAAGCCCATATATGTTTAACGCTCTCACTTGGGAGAGGTAGTATGTCTATGTTTCTGTGAATATGATTCTGTAGTCACTACTCTTCATATTAGAACTGAGGCTCAACAAAACTCTAACTCCGGGATCTGGGAGCTGCAGGGTGGACTTTGGACTCAGGCCCATCTCTGCTCTACGAGTTTGCATGGCTGTTGGTGAATTGTGTTACTTATTCATGTCAGTGCATGTGATTGTAAGAGTTTGAAAGAAGAGCCAAGGAGGCAACAGGACCCACTGTGTGCAATTGCCAGATCAGAATTTCCTTTTGTTCAAAAACTCTGCTAGTGTCATTCCAGCATATTTAAAGCAAATAATTTCCTGTGTGCCAGTATTTACAAAGAAAATCTCTATCCAGAAGGTTAAGAGCTAGAGCAATCCTTGTAATTTCTCAGTTTCAACTAGGCCACTGTCTCAGAGCTGGAAAAGAGAGGGCAAATCATGAGATATTTATCTTCTGACACTCCAGCAATATGTGGCAAGGGTGCAGTCAAGTTTAACTGAGTTTTATCTGAAGAGTGAACATTCTGGACCAAATTAATGATTCAGATCTGTCCCTCAAAGTATCTTAGAAAAGGTAGATTTGAAGTTGCTATACATAAACTTATTTTCACAGTTTCAGTGTGCAAGAGTATTTGGCTGGAGGTAAAGCACTGGATTTTTTTCCCCATTTGAATAAGTAGTGGGGAAAGAAACTTGCATCTTTTTCTGTCATGGTTTTCACGCACTGGATTTTTTATTTTCTTCTCCGTCTGTCAAGGTCTCAAAAGTGACCTTGACAAGTGAAATCTCCCACTTCTTCTGAGTGTGAATAAGCCCAGTTATTTCTATGTTGATGGTTTGTTTTTATTATGGATTTCCTTGAGCCTAAGAAGCTTGAAATAGCAGCTTTTATCTTAAGATGTTTAAACTTGATTGAGTCACAATAAGTCTGCAGCTGTCTGGATATGTAGATACATATCTGTTCTTGGCACTTATGTGGCCATCACTGATGCTGTTTTCAAGCATCTTGCAATCCTTACAGGGCCCTGCTCTTACTCACAGTGCCTCTGCCCAGCAGGGAAGCTTTAGCTGCATTTTGCAGACAGGAGACTGAAGTACAGCATAGGGTGAGTGACCCGTTCAAGGACTCCCAGGAAGTCCAAAGTGCAAGTTCACAGCAATGTCCACTAGGTCAAGCGTATGTCTCCTCTCATCATATAATCAGAGTGGTTGCAGGAACAAAGAAAAATGACCTTGCTTATAATATGTTAACCCACTTTTAAGTTAAGTTTGGCCCCTTGGTGATGACTTAAAAAAAAAAAAAAAAAAGATTAAGTAAGGAGAATGATCTTGAAAAAGGACACCTCTATAATCAATTTGTTAGCTAAGGGCAATTTCTCTTACCAAGCTGTTTTAAAAGCAGGCTGATTAAGCTTCAGGGAGCTGAATAAAGCAGTTCCGTATTTACAGTGGTGGAGTGACTGGCACAGTTGATCCACATCAGTGAGTGGCTGCAGTGCAAAACAATGGCAATCTTTTACCTGCAAGAATTGAAAGAAAATTTCATGGTTCAGATGAGACATATTTCTAGTTGGCTCATCAAACAATGCCATGTTATCCTATAAAATGGATATACACCATCCATTAAGTTGTTGATGTTCATATGTGCAGTGAATCCAGGAGAGTGACCCATATATAGTCTGATATACCCCATCTGTTTACAGAGTTATTAAAAGAAGGAATAGGACTGATGAGACAGCACAGAGAGGAAGGCAGTGACCTGCTGGAGCCATCAGTCTACATGTCCTGTTACGGCTGGCTCTACCTCAAACCAAATGATTTGGTGAACATGGAATTACCTGTCTGTATATTTTCCTTCTGTGTTGTGTAATGAAGATAAGTATGTTTTATGCGTACTTACATAGCATTTCAATCAAGGAACCCTTTGGTTTAGAAGCAGCTCTGGAGGCCACTGCCTGATGTTGTGTGCAGAGCAGGGCCCACTTTGAAGTCAGACCCAGCTTAAGGGGTCAATTGTGTACCCCAGGGTTTCTGCAGCCACTGGAAGGGAAGGATGTTTTGACCACCAGAGCCCTGCTGTGCCTAAAGGCCTAAGGATATCCCTGCTGCTGCCTGGTAAGCAAGACCTCATGCTTCGGCGTTGGGATAGGGGAGGAGGATAGGGATGTCTGTGAGGCTGGGTCTTCTGACATTAGTCCTGCTGTAAGCGTTAGGAGGAAGACAGACATCTCCCTTTGGCAAAGAACTAGGCCTGCACGGTCAAAAAAGAACGGAAAAGGGGAAGCTCGTACTACCAGAGTGCAAACTCCCAGCTCTCTGCAAGGCCGCCGCCCACCCGCCGACCGCAGCAGGCCGCCCCGCACAGCCCCAGCGAGCGGGAAGGGCCGAGCACCGGCTCCCCGCCGTTAGCCGGTGCTGGAGCGCCCTCTGCTGGGCTGGGGGCCCCCGCTGCTGAGGGACGGGGTCGAGCGTCCAGCTCGTGGGTCCGAAGGCACAGACCTTGCCCCACGTACCGCTCCCAGACTCCCCAAAAATCCTTTTCGCCGCGTTGTGCACTACCTGGGGAAGAGATGCAGTTATCTTGCACCTCCTCCACCCCTGGCTGCTCTGATGGCGCATGTTAGTCTGTATTTGCCTCCTCAGTCTTGTTAAACCTCTGTGCCTGGAAGGAATGCATAGTTTGGAACCGTCGCTTCTTATCTCTTCCAAACACCTGATTCTAACAGTCTGCAGTGTTTCAGACAGGCCTCACACCAGTTAATAAAAGGAATTTAATTCTGGTTATATACATGGAGATTCTTCAAGAGTAGTGTTATAGCTGATTTCTTGGCCGAGAATAAACAATATATGTCTCTCAGTTTTGACATCGTGTTTGTTATAAGAGGATGCATAATGCAGAAGGACACAGTAGCTAGAATAAAGATCTTGCAAAATAGTCAGGGCATAAGTACAATTTTCATTTATTTGAATACCTTTCATGAGATTCAATGAGCTGCAGATCTCACTGAAAGACAGTGATCAGGTGGAGACTTTTTTCCTTAAAAGCATTCTACAAGAGATTCAGCCTCTTATGGGATGAATTCCAGCAAGATAGCAAGTGTGTAAAGAACCACAGTCATTTGCTACAGGAACCAGTGAAGACTGAGTGCATTAGCAAAAAGAGAAATTGCTCTCTTCCTGGGCACACTTCGCTGTCACATGTGCAGGAGGTTTGGGAAAGCTGGATCATCAGGGCAGGAAAGTTCTTCAGAGTCAGAGCGGCCTGCACACTTTCATTCAAATGTCTCAGATCAAATGTCTCACATACTGTCTGTTACTACCTCAAGTCTGGCTCCCAACATTGTTTTCTTCTCCCAGAGATCCAGGGAGAAGTCAGTGATTGTGTAAGGCTGGAGATGCCATGTGGTATGCAAGAGAGTGGGAAAAAAAGCAAACCTTTGGCTTACAGGCCACAGAGTTGACATAGACTGAGGTTGTGGGCCAGCCACAATTATCTTGGGACTGTTGTTCTCTTCTGCTGGCACGTCATCTGCCTGCAACTATGTGCTGACTGAGCTTGCTTGTCTATTGTAGTGCTTACCCTACCACTCCTTTGCCCTGTGGAGCATTTTTGCATTTTGGTTGCGGATCAGAGCTGCTAGTCTTTCTGTCCCTCTTCACTCAAGTCAGGAACAGAAGAAAAGAGATTTTGTTGCAAGTGCGAATACCACCCTAGGGTGTGGCTATGTGCTCTTTGGATCCCTTGCTGCTTTTACCAACCTGTGTCTCCTTTTTGTTTCTAGGAAGTTCCTGTCAGTAGAGTATTTAAGATTTGGTTGTGGTATTTAATAGCACAGGGGAGAGTCACCCAGACAACGCTCCTCTCCCAACCACCAGACCGCAACACATGTACTGCAGTGCTATGGGTAGTACCCAACATGCCCTAGAAACAGACAGTGGGAGTAGTGTGTCTTCTCAGCAGAAATGGTAAGGAGATATTAGAGATATGCATGCTTTATTCAGAGAGCTGTCTGCAGGCAGAGACTTGGAAATGACAAAGAAGAAGCTTCCTTTGAGAAGGGCTCCAAAGTGCTTGTGGGACTGGCAATTAGATCTAGTAACCAAGATGCCTATGGGTAAAAATGTGTAATACAAGAAAAATAAAAAGAATAGCTTAGAAGAATTAAAACTTTGGCTTCTCTTTCTGTGCTTACTTAGGAAAGGATATAAACTACCAGCAAAATATTCTCAGCATCAGCAGAATCTCCAGTGCTCTCAGAAAGATCTCAGATGTGTTAAAATTCTGCAGATGCAAACTGAAATGGTATCAGATCTGATCACTCAAGGATGCGTGTGCCCTGAAATTTCACATGTAACAATACCCAGCAGCTTGCAGAATCGTCGTCAGGATGCAAGTTTCTACTTATGGCCCCAAATGTGTGGGGACTGTAAGTATTCTTCTTTCAAAAGTAATTTTTTTGTCATTGTAGTGAGTGTGATCAGTCTTATGCTGACAGAATGGGGTAGTAAAGTGTAACAGTGTATGCAACTCCTTGAAGGACCGTTATACAGCTGTTCCCACTGTATAACATAACAGTACCCAAATACTGTAAATTAGCCAAGCTACGATTCACAGGTGACAGCCAAGAGGAAACAGAGAGGACTAGAGGCACCTCTTCTGGAGAGATAGTCATTCAAAAAGACCGAGAGACTAAGAGACTGTTTCTAAGTGAAAAAGTTTCTCCACCCTAGATTAATTTATAGGGCATTTCTGTCCAGCTTGCTCAAAATAGGTTTATCACACAGCTATGGCTTTTGTTGTCTTTGGCTTAGAGAAAGCAAAACCAAGTTCAGCTGTGTACTCAAAGAGCAAATTTTGTTCTCCAAGAGTAAGTTGTGCTTAATGTACATTTTCCCTCATCAACCCTCTGTTGCTTCTCCAACCTGCCTTAGTAGAGGATTATGTGGAGGTGACCTTCGATCATTTCAGTGTCTGTTAAATACTTGGCCTCCCCACTAAGTACAGAAAATATGATATTATTTGCAGTGGTCTGTTTTTGTGGAGATTTCTGTGCTGCAGGAACAGCGCTGCAATCAATAAACTCATTCTACTCCTATCAGGATACAGAAAACAGATAACGACTTCAAGTCATTAGTGTAATGTTTGACACCATATACTTTATTTCACTGTCATAACTATTATTTCTTGAAACACCTGAGACAGATTTTTCATCAAAGGGACAATTCGGAGGAGTGAGCAGATTTTACTAGGAAAATCCCCCAAAAAGAACCACATCGCAATGAACAAGCTCATTCCTCCTGGCATTTTGCTGCTTCCACACACAAGAGGGGAGAATATAAATCAAAACTTAAAGAAGTAAATTAAAGGAATTTTTCAGATCTCAATATTTCTGTTTGCGAGTTTGATAAAGATGTGAAACAATCTTATTTATTTGATCTGTTTCCTCCATTGCTAGTAAACATAGCCTCTTGATAGTTGCCACCATCCTATCTTCTCCTAGGAGACTCAGTTGGGTGTGTGAGACAGTGTGAGCATTAGAGTACAAACGTGTCTATGGTGCCAGATCTCTCATCCTCTTACCTGTTAAAGCTGTTATCTCCTGTTCTATAACAGCAAATCTTCTCAGCAAAGCTCAGCTTTACATTAATGCTTCTGTTAAAATAGGAATGAACTCTATCCTATCTGCTGAACTGTGTGCTTTAGTGCCCTCCTATGTTGTGGTGAGAGACCAGTTCCCACACCTCACTTTACTCTGGTTGCTGTCTTGGGTGTGACTGGTATCCCACACAGGTGACTGGCTATGTCTGCCATCTAACGCTGTGAGCATAATTCCACTGTGTTATTTCATCCTGGCTTGAGACACTTTTAGTCTACTTCCAGGTGGATGGTCCAAGCTGGCATCCTGGCTGGGTCTATCAGGCTGGAGTATCACAGAATAGTTTGGGATGGAAGGGACCCTTAAGATCATCTAGTTCCATGGACAGGGACACCTCTTACTAGACCAGGTTGCTCATTTCATCCAGCCTGGCCTTGAATGCTTTCAGTGAGGGGGCATCCATAGTCTCTCTGGTCAACCTGTTCCAGTGT
The DNA here is from genome assembly GCF_016699485.2 of Gallus gallus. Lineage (NCBI taxonomy): Eukaryota > Metazoa > Chordata > Aves > Galliformes > Phasianidae > Gallus > Gallus gallus. Next base: position 50,620,303 of record NC_052533.1, read on the forward strand.
CTCACCAACCTCACAGTAAAGAATTTCTTCCTAATACCTAGTCTAAATCTACCCTAAATCTTCCAGTTTAAAGCCATTCCCCCTTGTCCTGTCAATACATGCCCTTATAAAACAGTCCAGCTTTTCTGTAGGCCCCCTTCAGGTACTGGAAAGCTGCTATAAGATCCCCCCTAGAGCCTTCTCTACTCCAGGCTGAAAAGCCCCAACTCTCTCAGCCTGTCTCCACAGGGAAGGTGCTCCTCCTCTGGATCTGCTCCAACAACGTGATGTCCTTCTTGTGTTACGGGACCCAGAACTGGACACAGTACTCCAGGTGGAATCTCATGAGAGCAGAGTAAAAAGACAGAATCATCTCACTTGACCTGCTGGTCTTGCTTCTCTTAATGCAGCCCAGGGTATGGTTGGCCTCCTGGGCTGCAAGTGCACATTGCCATCTCATGTTGAGTCTTTCATCAACCAACACCCCCAAATCCTTCTCCCAAGGGCTGCTCTCATTCTCCACCCAACCTGTATTTGTCCTTGGGATTGGCCCAACCCAGGTGCAAGATCTTGTAGTTGGCCTTTTTGAACTTCATGAGGTTGGCATGCGCCCACATCTTAAAGCCTGTCCAAGTCCCTCTGGATGGTATCCCTTCCCTCTAGGGTGTCAACTGCACCACTCAGCTTTGTGTCATCTGCAAACTTACTGGGCTGGGCTTACGCTCGATCCCATGGTCTGTGTCACCTATGAAGATTTTAAATAGCACCAGTCCCATCACCAATCCCTAAGGAATGCCACTTATCCCTGGTCTCCACTCAGACACTGAGCTGTTGACTGCAAAACTCTGAGTGTAACCATCAAGCCAATTCCTTACTCAGTGAGTGGTCCATACATCAAATCCATTTTTCTTCAATTTGGCGACCAAGATATTGTACAGAACAGTGTCAAATGCTTTGCACAAATCCAAGGTAGTTGACATCATTTGCTCTTCCTTTATCCACTGATGATGAAAAAAAATCAAGTTTATCGGGCATGATTTGCCCTTGGTGAAGGCATGTTAGTTACCACAATCACCTAATTTTTATTTTCATTTTCTGTGTGTTATTCCTCACAGATTTTTTTCCTTTGCTTCTTAACACAACTGTAAATGTGCCATTTACATCAGTTTGCAGAACTGTGACCTGAACAGCAACACCAGCCCCTACTCTTTTGCGGTGCACTGTGGAGATCCAGTCATACAGCTTTGCTGGCCTTTTGTGCTGTGCTTAAGGAATTAAACTTGCTGAGGGCTTTCTCAGCCGTCTCATTGTCCTGTGAATGTTCTGAGCAATTGATATACCTCACTGGGTGTTCAGCCATTAACTTGAACTGCTGATATTCCTTGCCTTGCACATAAAGATCTGATATGAATAAACATCGACACTGTAACAATTGTTTATTAGTTTTGGCTTTTCTTTGAATTTTAGAGTAGGAATTATATTCTAAGAAATAGGTTTTTAGGTCAAATTCTCTCCTGCTTTTCCCATAGTTTGTCATTTCATAAACTGAATCAGTTTTTTTCATTTGTGTTCTTTGGAACTATCACGTCTTTTATCTAGGCATGTATCCCAGGCCAAAACAAAACTTGTCTTGACATTTGCTATTTTTTTTTTTCAATACCTATATGATATACTGTTTTTCTTAAACTGCTGAAATCATCATATTTCTCCTTCTGAGGCTATAAGTTTATATTCATTTCTGTCTTTTTAAAAGCCTGAGATTGTGGTGATTTAAATCCTCTTTGCTTACAACATCCTTATAAAACAGTGGATGTCAGTTAATGCAAAACTAAAGGGGAGCACTGTGTCTGTGGTAGCTTTCTGACTGCAGAACGAAAGGAAATGTGCTTTATTTTTAGCTGGTGTAGGTCTGATCCATCCTAAAGCCAGTTTATCTTCTATTTCTAACTTCTAGTTGCAGATAGAGACAAAAATAAAAATAAAGTAGTGTAAAATTTCAGTTAGAAAGCCATAGGTAAAGTGTTATGTTACATAATACCTTATGCTGCATCAGAAACAGTGTGGCCAACAGGACAAAAGAAATGATTGTCCCCTTGTGTGTGGCACTGGTGAGACCACACCACAAATCTTTTGTTCAGTTTTGTGCCCCTCACTACAAGAACGTTGCTTGAGCAACAATGAGAAGAGCAACAATGCTGGTGAAGGAGATAGAAAGCAAAGGTTATGAAGAGTGGTTGAGGGAACCAGTGCTGTTTAGTCTGGAGAAGAGGAGGCCGAGGGAAGGTCTCATTGCTTCATACAACTACCTGATCCACAAACATCATCGAATTCAACATCTCGCTCCACACAGAACCACCTAAAAATCATAGAATCATAGAATAGTCTGGGTTGGAAGGGATCTTTAAGATATCTAGTTCCAATCTCCCTGCTATAGGCAGGGACACCTCCATCTAGACCAGGTTACTCAAAGTCCCATCCAGCCTGGCCTTGAGTACCTCCAGGGAAGGGGCGTCCACAATGGTTTGGTGCCATGCCCACTGCCCTGGAAGCCTGTTCCATGCCCACCACCCTCTGGTGAAGAACCTTTCCCTAACCCCCAGCCTGACCTTCCTCTGACGCAGCTCCGTGCTGTTCCCTCAGCTCCTGTCGCTGTCACAGAGAGCGGAGCTCAGCACAGCGCCTCCACTCCCTGTGTGGAGCTGCAGACACCATGAGGCCTCCCCTCTGCTCCTCTGCTCTGGGCTGAACAAACCAAGGGATTTCAGCTGCCCTGTAGACCCTTCCCCATCTTCATGTCCCTCTTTTGGACACACTCTAATAGTTTTATGTCTTTTTATTGTGGCATTCAAACCTGCACACAGTGCTTAAGGTGCAGCCATACAGTGCAAAGCGCCAGGGGACAGCCTCTTCCCTTGCCTGGCTGGCAGTGTGGGCCTGATGCACCTTAGGGTACAGTTGGCCCTCTGGGCTGCCAGGACACGCTACTGACTCAGATTCAGCTTGCCATCAACCAGAACCTCCAGATCCCTTCACATAGGGATCTCCAGCTGCTCATCCCCGTCTACAGACGGGGATAAATCCATGGTTGCTTTAATCCAAATACAGAATCCAGCACTTGCTCTTGCTGAACTTCATGCAATTGGTAAATGCCCAGCCCTCTGATTTATCAAGATCTCTCTGCAGTACTTCTCTACCCTCGAGGGAGTCAACAGTTCCTCTCAGTTCAATGTCCTGTGCAAACTTACTCGGTATACTTTCAAGAGCTGTATCCAGGTTGTTGATGAAAACATTAAAGAGAACTGGAATGCAAAGAAGTTTGTAATGAGATGATTGTCAGTTTCTTTTCTCAGGTAACAAGTGATGAGACACAAGGAAACAGACTCAAGTTGTGTCGGGAAAAGCTTAGGTTAATATTAGGAAGGTGATAAAAAGTTGGAGTGGACTTCCCAGGGAAGTGATGGATTCCCATCCTTGGAGGTATTTAAGAGATGTTGGACTTAGTGATTTTGAAGATGTTTTCCAACCTAGATGATTCTACACTTCTACACTGGTGAAGTCTGAAACATTCCAGCAGAGTTCTCTCTATCAGTACAAGCACAGCATTTGTGTCCCAGTTAGGAACAAACAGTGGCTGCTGTGTTGTTGAGAGATGTCTCCACCCTCCTGCACTAAATACCTTTTCCTTTTTAGAGGTGCTTAAACAAGAAAGTAACTTCATAAAAAATACTTGAAAATAAATTGACAGAATTCTTATATCTGAAATGCTTGTTTGTATGCATCTCTTAATGCTACACAAATACTGCTTTACAGGAATATAATTCAGTGAGAATTCCTGTCATTCTCAAAGTGCTGTATTAGCTTCAGTACTTCTCCTGCCATACCAGAGTGTGCTACGTGTCGCAGGGCAGAGAGTGCTAGTCAGTGGCTTGTGGGCATTTCAGGGATGGCTTCCAAAAGTGGCCTCATTCTCTTGCCAGAATGTCAGCACAGGATGAGCAACAGAGGATAGGGCAAAATGACTGAAGGAGAAAATGCCTCAGCAAGGGCTGCTGGGGCCAGAGTCATTGTATCACCATACAGAGAGAGCTGAACCAAGGGCTATCTGAGCTAGTAAAAGGAACTCCTGCAATGAATCACGTCTTTCTGCTTGGTGTCTGTTGTATAGACCGTCTTTCCAGTTCCTTGGGCAGACAGTCTATACAACTCAATTTAAGTTCAGTATAATTTCTCCATTGTACAGAAAGAAATTGTCACTGTGTCTCAAGTAATCAAACTCCTTTTGCAAATTAAATCATCAGCAATTATAAATCCATCACTTCCATCATTCCTCTGCTACTGATTTTTAGTGTCTTAGGGGAAGATTAGTATGGACTTAACCAGCAAACTTTATTTCCGGTATTTTATGATTTCCAAGAATGTAGATAATTGTTCTAGAAGAGATTTAATCAATGACTTTTCAAAAGATACTGATAGCAGGTCACTTAGAGCACATAAATGCTCTGTTTGATTTTGGTGGGATGGAACGTGTATGCCATTCCTTTTCTTCAATAACTTGTGCAACATGTATTGCTCTTTTATCACTTGGACTGCAAGAAGAGGTTTATGAATCTGTGGCTACTTTTGGTGTTAGGCATCATCCCTATTGTCAAAATGAAGTGTCACGTTCACTGTTTAGCTGGTGGCATTTCTTTTTGGCAGATAGATCACCAGAGTTATTGCACCTCTTTTTGTGGCATTTTTCTCCAGATAATGTAGATCTGAGAGTTGCAGTGATTAATCTCTCCATATGTGATCTATGACATCTATAGCAAGTGTCTCTTTAACTAATTTCAAAGCTGAGCAAGTATTAATACCAACATCAGAGATACAGCTGCATTTCTGACCTTGAGGGCTATTGCTTCATTAGGCCTGATTAACTACAGTGTTATTTCAATTTTGCTCTGGTGTGGATTTATATCAGTATACAGCTTTGGTAATGTAATAAATTAAATCCAGTACACCAAAACCTGATTCAGCTGAAGTTAATAGCAGCAGTACTGTTGACCTCACATAGCAGCATGACCTGTCTGAAAGCAGTTGAGGTGTCCTCATATCTCAACTTCCTCATGACTTTTTGAAACTGAAGGTGGAAAAAAAGCCAAAAACATTTGGTTTTAGCTTTGTGCATGCTTTCAGCAGCATGCCATCATGCTGCTTTTGCAAAGCACAGTGTATATATGTTACAGGGTTTGGTTCAAATGACACAGCTCTGCTATTGTTTCATTTTAGTTATTGTTTGTTCTGCATTTGCTCAGCCTATGAAAAGATCTGATTTACTATCATACTGCCACCCAACCGTGGAACATTCTTTTGGCATTAATTGTTTGACTTATTCTTAAGTATGGTTTCCATTTGATTTTTAAAGCATAATTGATCAAATGAAGGGAAATTTACTTGCCCATAAACTTGACCCTTAGTTAATCAATTGGAGCTTTTCTTACTCTGTAAACTATTTGTTCTTGTTGAGCTTGCTCACCGGTGTTTTGTACTTTAAATTATTTTTTGGATGATGCAACGTGGACTGTCCCATATGGGGATTTCACACCATTTACCTCAGTGCAACTCTGACAGTTTTACCAGCTGAGGATTTGGCCCTGATTTCTGTTTCTTTGATTTCACACAGGCTCTCTTCCAGCATCTCTGGTCAAGGTTAAATCAGCTTTTCACAGCAGTCAGAAAGAACATAGTTGATGCATCCTATATTCTACATATGAGGCTTTATTTTGTTTCTGTCTTTTCAGAGACGTCTGTGTCAAGTGCCAAGCAGCTATCTAAACAGTAAATACCTCATTGTAATAGAGTTACATGATTCCCTTAAAATCATATTCAAACTTTAAGTTTTTAGGCAGTAACGTGAATCAGCTATATCACAGCACCCATGGTGGCAAATGAAAGGAGAGGGGTGACAAATGTGTAGCATATTTCCTGAGATTATGCTGTCAATGACATGTTTCATAACTTTGGTCATGTGATCTCTATCCTTTCTTTGTGTCAAAGTGCTATAGCAGAGATATCACAGGAAGAAATGTCAGAATGCAGGGGTGAGGAGCCTTCCATATGAGGAAAGGTATATCAGCTGTCACAGTAAATCATTCCCATTTCCCTGCTCTGGTTGTTTCCAACTGTGGTGGACCTTGACTAACTATCTCTAGCCTTGTATGTATCTGTACTCTCATAAAAGTAAAGAGTGTTGTGCGTCTGAAACCACATCTTACTTGCTTAGGGGATAAGCATTAGACCAAACTGCTAGGCACCTGCCATTTGTGCTGGGCATCCTTAGGAATTCATCCTGAAACTTTTGTCATCAATTTAATAGCATAACAATTTCCATTCTGGTATCATGACTTTTTTTTACAGTGTTCACACCAAGTAACATACATGATCTTCAGAGACATCTTCTGAATATGGGAAACGCAGTTAACTCCAGCTGTTGTTATTGCTTTTTTAATTGCTTTTAACCCAGTGAGCTTGGGTGAATTATTCCCACTGTTTCCTGTGTTGTGGTAGTGCAGCACATAGTTTTGTGTGACATCTCGATTTTACTATAACTAATATGGAATCCATAATATAGCAAAAGGTTTGGATCTGACATAGGAAATAATACGAGGATAAAGAAGAGTGGAGAGTGAATGTTAAACATTTTAGAGATTCTGAGATTCTTTGGCAGTAGTACTTGTAGACTTCTACTCAGATCAACGCCACATGAAAATGAAATTGGCCTCATGCTTACCCTAGCTTGCCTTGACTGAAATGAATCTCCAGCTAACTCCCACTGCTAAACCCACACCAGGGAAATATTTGGGTATTTTTCTAAACCAATTCTGTAGTACCTTTATGCCAACAGAGTGATTAAAAAAAAACAACAACCACAGCTTTGGCCAAGATCTGGATTTACTTTCCAGTTTCCCATATGGGAAACTTTGTAGTATGAGAAAAGTAGAAAGGACACCTGCTTCTATACAAGTCATGTTAAAGTTTTGCTGGACTTATGTGAAAAACAAAATATTCATTATTCTATCCGGGACCAGTTGAGAGGTTGTACTTTTATGTCCTAGTGCACAGTAGAAATAATAATCCAAACATGTTGCTTTGGATTATTGTTGCTTCATTCCCCACCTGCCTTAAAATAGCTTTGTTGCATGCCAGCATCTCAGCAAGTGTCAAATCCCAGCAGCTCTATCTGTCAGTTTCCTGCCATACCCCATTAAACCACACATGAAGAGTGTTCCTCCTGGTACGTGATCAACTCATCTGTCCTGGGAAAACAGCAACAACAACAACAACAAACCTGTTTGTTTGTGCTGGATCATCTTTAGGTGAAGACGCTTATGTTGCTAAGAATCAAAGAGGGATTTGTAAAGAGGAAGAGTATATGTGTCACTCTGCTTAAATCTCATGAGTACATCAAGGGCATATTGTCTCTCTGCAGAGGGGCAAGGCAAATTTTCCTGCTCTGATAGGACAGGAGAAAGAATTAAGGCTCTTTTAACTATGGTCTTGTTTTTTTCTTCCTTTGCCAACCTGTTATTTTCTCGTTTGCCTCAGCACTACTAAATTCCAGCTCAAACTGATCACAGCAGTTTCAAAATTCTATGTTCATACTTCTGTGTGACACTTGTCCCTCAGAGATGAGGCTGTGCTGCATGGCCTCCAGCTTTCCCTGATGACAGCTCTCAGACCAGAGGACGGGTCTGTCAGTGGGGCTGGGGAGCTGCAGCTGGTTCTGAAAGAGCAGTCAGCAGCAGTAAGGACTTTTTCTGCTCGCAGTAGAGGTGGGCAGTCTGTCTCCCAGGCCTGTCATTCTGCAGAGTCTTAGGGGTAGCCTGCTGGATTAACTGTTCTGCACCGTCTCTAATTTCTCTCTTTTTGTCCCAGTAGCAGAGTTCAGCTGCAACTGTTTCCATTGCAGAATGACTACCTTAAACCCTCTTAATCTGAAGCAAGCAGTGGAAATCTGAATAATATAGGTCGTTGGGGCCTCTGAAAGGAAAAGTAAATTTAGGATAACTTCACAAATGCTTGATGTATTTGCTGTTCTGTGTTGTTTATCCATATCAAGTTTCAATTTTCATAAAATTGTACTCTGCAGCAAACCATGGGACAAATTTGCTCTGTGAATTTGAATACTCTCAGTTCCAAAGTTCCTGAACTTCAGTTGCTAGGAGCATCAAAGTCTGAGCCAATCTGAAGGGCAGCCCATTTCTCTAGCAGTCAGCAAAACCCTTGATCTCGAATGTCTTGACTAATCCAAAATCCAAACCCTGGATCACACTTCACAGCTTTAGCCCATCTCTCATAGTGACACTTATATTCTGCTTTTATCCAGAGTGTGCTGTGAAGAAGCCACTTGCAGCGTCGCTGATGCCATGGCGAATCTTTAATTGGAACAGAAAGTCGGTGTTGCCAGGCATAAGCAGAAGATATCAGCAAGAATACTGTGGTAGAGTTCATTGTGTTTTTGGCTAGACTCAACTTTGAGGCTCAGCGCCTCATCTCTGCTACTGCCAGAAGCTGCTCACTCTTGGCATAGAAGAGATACGCTGCACTACCTTGCTGCTGAGTATAGAAAGAGGTTAACTTTGCGTCTGTCTGCACTTCTGTATCCGTGCGCTTGCTGTTGAACTGGATGGCTGTTGTGGTAAGACCACTGATTTTCTTCCCATGTTCTTTTACTGTAGTCACATGTGGCCAAGCTAACCCCCACAGTGCGACTGTTTTTTCCTATTTACACATGTTACTAAGAAACATCAGCTAAGGATATGTTATTACAAGTTTGGGAATGACCCTATTCTTGGCACAGGGCCAAGCCAAACACTTTATTTCATTTAAAAAAGCAAAATGTGATAGAGTCAGTAGTTATAATGATGATTGGCAAGCAGAGGTGGAGTGCTACTACAAAAAAAGAAAGATGGGAAATTCCAATAATCCTAGTTAATAAGCATGGTCATTAATTCCATCAGTGAGATTATAAAAGAAATGTCATTCTGCCTTAAGAGCACTATGGGCAGGAAAAAGCACAGGCGGCAGAATGTGATTAAGGCATCTTGATGTGATAAATATGTTAACATTTATATATATACATATATATATACATATATAAAGATTGATTTTATGAGATTCATTAAGCTTTATTTTATGATAAAATAGGGAGGAAATTAAAGAAATAGAAATATGATTTAAGTATCAATGAAACAGACCTAGCGGGGGAAAAAATGACTAAGTACTCTTATGAAATAGACAAAGAAGACTCTAAAAAACATTTATTTGTCTCTAACTACAACACAAAATGCTTTCTCTTTGTCAGAGCAGTATTGTTGTAACCAATTTCTTAGTCCATCCCTTCTCCTCTTTACGTACACAAGAGGGAATATGCTGCTTTCTCTTTGACAGTCTCTTGTTAGAACATATGAACCACAACATTCTAGTAACAAAATAATCCGTCTTTGCGGTTATTTTCTGAAAAGGGACAGTAATTCAGAAATGACTATTTTCCTCTCTTTGTAATGATTAGTTCATTGTGGACTCTAAATGCTGGCATGAGACACACTGACTGAGCTGGAGTTGAATTTGGAGGAGAAGTTACTGGTGCACCCACTAGCACTGTTCTGCTTGAGAGTTTGTCAGTGTTTCAGTTGCAAACCACTCCTTGTGGAAATTTATAACTAGGTTATAGAAGCTCCCCCCAGGTAAAATTTGCACTTCTTTTAACTTTTATGACACAAACACAAAATAGAAATCAGATTTTTTCATTGGATGTATTTCATCATGGCACATAAATAATTACGCATTTAAATCTCATCCTTGTTTGGGAGAGTTATGCATCAGATTCTATCGGCATATGCAAACATAAGGACGTAGGGAGAAATCATCACCTGGTGGCTTGTCCCTAACCTCAGGGAAACCCAAAGACCAGTGCTGAATTACACTAGCCAATCTAGCTCACAGCCAGTGTCCTTTGTTTGCTGGCTGTGACCAAACTGGATTTTTTTTTAAGTCTTTTGATCAATATAATTTCAGTACACCTCCTAAACCAATGATGGAGGAGAGGAAGAATCCATTTCAATGGATTTCTGAAATCGGAGTCAAAGCAATACATAACAGAGATTAGAGTCTGAAATATGTGTGTATTTTTTTCCTTTATCAGAGCTAGAGAACTAGCAGCCTGAATCCAAACTGATCAAGACTAATGATGTCCATCAGCTATCTCCATCTCTGTGAAGGACTGTATAAAACAACAGCTGGGAAAGTGCTGAGCCCACAGCATCCATAACTGACTTTCACAAAATGATCTTCACTGTTCTGCCATGTACAAGGTGTATTATGCATTATGACGAATTGACATTTCACTTGTTCATGAGTTCTATTTCCTGTTGGATACAAGGATTTAAGTGCTTTTTTTCCTGTTGCTGTTTGTGAACAAAAGCTGTATTTCAGTTCAGGAGCACCGTTTACAAGCACACTGCATAGAGCTAGCTGAGAAGTGTATAAGCTGTTATGTTAAAAATTCACTTCCTTCCTGAAGCTTTAGCAGATCTATCAGAGATTTATATTTTTTCCCCAATGAACTGTGTTACCCTAATCTCTAGGAAGATCTTCCTAAGCAGCCAGAAGCCAGACCCTAAGGTGGTTGTGGAGCAAGCTGTGGGCTACACAATTTAAAGATAGTGCAGTTGAAATGGCGTCAGATCTGTCCAAAACACAGGCTTTTTGCAAAAACACCACAGAAATACTTAGGGTGCCCTTGCACGCTACACTTTTTCTAATAACACTGTTGCTGTTTTACCAATGCAGTTTTCAGGGATTTAGTTCTCTTTTTAGACAGAGCCATGCTGTATTTCCTTAGCCAATAACTAGGGCCATGTGAAATACTCTCTGTCAAATCCCAAACCACCGAACACTGGCCAGGTTTCAGTTTTCATTATGAACTCAAAATTCAGACCAGGATGGCCTGCTGAGGAAATGGTCTGCTAAGGTTCACAAAACTTGCAAATAAACTTTGGCCCAGTTTTGATTAACCCCACCTTTAACTGGAGGAAATATGTTTTCCCAGGCCTTTGGCTAAGCCAACCAGGCAGACCAAGCCACCACTTAGCCACTGCTTCTTAGCAAAATTTGTAGCATAGTCTGGCATTTTACATCTGAGATGGTTATCCTGCCTTAGAGCACAGCACCAAAAGAGCCATTTCAAACTATTTTGAAACATGCCTCATTCTGAGCATAGAAATGTAACTAGCTAATCAGAGCTGTGTGGATAGAGTGTTCAGGCTTCTTGGTCTCCATCCAACAGTATTCAGAGTTTGAGGTTTTAAGTTACTCCTTGGTTATTTATATATTCAAAACAGAACGGCAATTTTAACTTCTAACTAAACAGATAAAAAATGAAAACTCCCCTCACCTCCAATTTGAACACTCTCACTGTTACAACATGCAGTGTGGGGGGATGTATTGGCATGACGCACACGCTTTTACTTTTGGTTTTTTGTCTGGCCTGGTGTTATATTCCTGAGACACTGTTTTATCACCAGATGAAAGCCTTGGCACTGAAATATTGCAGTGTGGCTTACATTAGTGATAGTAGTAGTCTGATCCAGAATTACCCGCCCAACATGCCTTTGAATTTGTTTGATTGAACTGACCTGTCGAGATCTCAGACATGGCTAATCTTTGTTCTCTGGCAGACTGTCTTCATTAGGACATGGCAGGATCCTGCAGAAGTAGCATTATGCTAGGATGGTGTCATTTTGCAGTATGCAGAGACTATAGTCAGTAGGTTTGTTTGGTATCTGGCAGCATGGTACAAAGTGAAAAGAGTGTTGGACTGTTTTGGTTGGTTTATATTGTGTGGGTTTTTTTTTCCATTTTTTGTATATTTTTTGGTTTTATTTCCCCCCAGTATGTGCTAACTCCAAAGCTGGAGTTCCTCATACCAAGAAGCTCTACACTCAACACCAAAACAGGCAGACTCTATGGGAAGGGATACTCTAGGTCTGAGAGAGACACTAAATCCAGTATTGGTTGTGGCATTGCTGAAGCAAATTATGGCTGGTAAGTATGAATGAAACTGAGTAATGTTGCAGTCTGTTGCCTCTCACCCTAGTTAATATGACAGTATTCACAAGGCATCCCATGAAAAGATAAATCTATCTGAAAAAGTGTTAGAAGCTGATATGAGGTGACTTGCTTAATTTGAAATATAGAGTTGTCAAAGAAATAAGCCCTGTTCAGTTCAGCTCTTCCTGTTCAGTTCAGCTGTATCCATGGAGCTGCACTAGTTTCTATGATTGCTGCGGATTTGTAAATTTTCCATGAAAAATATTTTCCTCTCTTTCTCTCACAATATCCTAGTTTATCTCTATATTCAGAAGAATTCCAAGTTTCTGCTCATGATGTTCTGTTCAAGTTTATTTCACTGTAGTGAGTCACGTAAGAGAAGTCCAACAACTTTTTCCTGTGTGGCAGAATGGTTGAGCTGTTCCCATCTTAGAGAGGAGGAAGAATGAAAAGATGTAGAGGAGTTGATGCACATATTTCTAACATCAAACATCAGAATATTATCAGTATACTGAGACATATATTGAACATATTAAAAACAAAACAAAGCAAAACAAAACAGAACAAAACATTTAAAATAAACATTTAAAATAATTAACATTATTAAAATAAAATATTTTATTCCAAATAGATAAACTGATTCATCACAATCACCATCAGAAGATGTTCTTCAAATTAAGACTATCTGGAGAAGGGGGAAATATATCAGGTAGAGGAAAGGCTCAGAGAGAGCAGGATCCACCAGGATAAAAAAGGGAACTGACAGTGGATCATGGAATGGAATAATTTAGTAAATTAGCTGGGAAATGTAAACAGGATCAGAAGATAGCTGGGCAGGGGAAGGATGAGAGGGAAGGAGAAGTGTGCTAAAGGAGAAGCTGAGATCAGAGAGCAGGGGAAAACTGGAAGTAGCTGGCTGGTTAAGGATCTGGGGGCACATGGCTGATGAGAAGATAAGTATGAAGACTGCTTGTATCCTATGTATGGGAACACAGGAAAGGGAGGTATGGCAACATAAATAGGCAGAAGGTCAGTAAAATTTATCACAGAGTGGCAAGAACGAGTAGATGAGAAACTACAAAATAGAATGTGAATTCAGGTAGTCTGGACAATGAGACTGACAAAGGAAAAGTAACTCTATGCATAAAAGGACTGAGAACCCAGATGTGTTAGACAAGGAGAGAAACATGCTGGGATCAGTAAGTGGAAAAGTTTCTTGAGAAACATGAAATTGGGATGCTGAGTCAGTGGGAGGGGACCGGTAAGTAAGGCAAATCTGTTGGGGAAGGCGAGACAGCAGGGGTAATGCTGACATGGGATAGATGAATAGCCAAGGACTATGGGATAATACATGTGATATTTAGATCTTATGGTTTCCCTGCTGTCAACAAATATTTGCTTATATGCTAGCAGTGAGTGTCATTCTACATCAGTGTTGCCAGTAGGGAAGTCAACAACTTATGAGCTATTTCATTAAACTAAATTTCTTAGATCTGTGTGGAAAATTCATATGGTCATCAGTGTAGTTCTTACAAGTAGTTACATGATGGAACTCTGTTATTTCACTTTGCTTTCTAAAAAAATTTTTTTTTAAAGCTAAGTCTCATGAAAAATTATACTTTGAGAGTTCTATTCATTTAAGCAACTGAAAATTTCAAAATTTCCAAACTCTTCTGAACCCTTCAATCATGATTACATTTCCCTATCTTATCCCATAAATTTGTTCTCTGATACCATCTTTAATTGCAGGAATATGTATCAATTCTTTTTTTTTTTTTTTTCCCACGGGGCACCTACTCCCTGACCTTGTTTGGGAGTGACTCAGAAATGAGTACTGGTGCAAGGTATTGTCTTTATTATTTGTTCTTCATTTTTTATAGAAATTGTGAGATGTATAGTGATGGAGCAAGGGGATTGTAGGACGAAAAAATGCCAACCCATACATTCTGTGATGATCGAATACTGGCTCATACGTATAGATTTTTTTATCTTTCCCTCTACCTTTCAGTCCCTATGCTTTGCCAGGGATCACACTTTTCCACAGGTGGTCACTAACTGTGCGTTCCTCATTTCTGGGGTCCTGACAGGAGACTCTAGGGTCTGGTTTGCAGAAATGCTGAGCATTCACAGCTGCAACTAAAGTTAGTGATACTAGTGATATAAATGCATAAAGGACTATGTAATGTTACATACTCTGAAATGTTCATATGATAAATTTTAAAGGAAATGATTAGTGAATTCAACTGTCATGAAGGACACAAGGATTTTAATGTGGAGAAAGTTTGGAATTTCTCCAGTCAAAAGCATAAAACTATCTGTATCTTGGATCCCAACAAGGAGGGGGCAAAAGTTTTACCAGAAAAGGCCCCAACCCTAACTGGATGAAAAAACTTCTCAAAGGGTATATTAAGAGTATGTAGGGAACTTACAAGTGATGAAAAAAAGGATCAGCCAGCAAAGAAAGCCGTGTCTTGGAAGTCAGGAAGTATAGAGACAAAGTAAGAATTGCCAGGAGTCAGGCTGAGCTGTACCTTCAAAAGAAAATCAAAGCAAGCAGCAAGAAGTTCTTCAGTCATAGACATAAAAAGAGACCGGGGCGGGGGGGGGGGGGGGGGGGGGGGGGGGGGGGCAGGAGGAAAGAAGAGACTGGGGAAAAAAAGTTGGAATGCTATGTGAAGCAAGGGTATGGCAGGGATTTGATTTCCAAATATAACCCAAAAAACCCAAATAAATACATGATGTCCATTTTCAAATAAAAGTGCTGGTGGTCATGATGACAAATAGGAATGAGGATTTGGAGAAATCAAAATGAAGTGAAGCAAAATTCAAAATACTTAATATTTTATAAATTAAGAGAATGAATATCTCTACTTATGAATGTTGAAAGTACAAGCACATGAATTTGCAGGTCATGTGCAAAGTATTTCATGAAATCATAGAACCACGGAATGGTTTGGGTTGGAAGGGACCTTAAAGACAATATAGTTCTAAACCTTCTGCCATGGGCATGGACAATTCCCACTAGATCAGATTGCCTGAAGTCCCATCCAACCTGGCCTTGAATACCTGAGGGATGGGGCATTCACAGCTTCTCTTGGCAGCCTGTTTCAGTGCCTCGCCACCCTCTGAATAAAGATTCTTTTTCCTTATATCTAGTCTAAATCTTCCTTCCTTCAGTTTAAGGCCATGATCCTTTTTTTTTTTTTTTTTTTTTTTTTTTTTTTTAAATCACTACATGCCCTTGTAAAATGTCCCTCCCCATCTTTTCTGTAGTCTGAACAACCCCAGTCCCCCCAGCCTGTCTCCATAGGAGAGGTGCTCCAGCCCTCCGGTCACCCTCTTGGTCTCCTCTGAACCTGCTCCAACAGGTCCATGTTCTTCTTGTGCTGGGGGCCCCATTGCTGAATGCAGTGCTGCAGAAGAGATCTCAGAAAAGTAGAGCAAAAAGGCAGAATCAACTCTTTCACCCTGATGGTCACACTTCTTTTCAAGTAGTTCAGAATATTCAAGGTTTTCTGGGCTGGAAATGTACACTGCTATCTCATGTTGATCTTCTCATCAATTAGCATCCCCAAGTCCTTCTTCTTAGGACTGCTCTCTTATGCATTTGTCACCCAGTCTGCATTTGTGCTTGGGATTGCTGTGATCCAGGTGCAGCATCTTGCATTTGGTCTTGTTGATCTCAATGAAGTTCACACAGGCCCACCTCTCAAGCCTGTCCAGGTGCCTCTGGATGGCATCACCTCCCTCCTGCATTTTGACCATACCAAACAACTTGGTGTCATTTGCAAACTTGCTGGGCATGCACTCAATTCCACTGTCTGTGTCACCAACAAAGATGTTAATAAACTTAACAAAATTTAGTAAATCTTTAAAATAGCTAGTGCCAGGTAGTCAAAAACAATAACTGACACATTACTCTGAAACTGTATTTAATATTTCTAGTAAATTGAAAGCACGTGTTTAATGCTCCTGAAGGAGAGGAAATTTGATTTGGAGTGTTAACTTTTAGGGTGACTTTCATAATATGCAGCATTTTAGATTATATAATTTTAAAGATAAGGACAATTGTAAATGGTGGGGAAAATAACTAAATTGAAGCTAGGGTATATCAAATTTTGTCATGCCAGGATAATCTGATGTCTATGTTTTATAATCTGTGGATATAGTTTACATGTACTTCACTGAAAATCTCCTGCAGATTATGTGCAGGTAAGTAGTTAAGAGGCAACAGACGACTTAATGTTGAATCTTCAGGTGAGTAAAGAGTATATAGGAATGGCTAGTACTGACAAGTAAAGAACAGCTGGTGAGAGAACACAAGTAGATGTCTGCAAAGAATTTTTACTTCCTAGAATATTTTTGTTAATGATGCTGTCTAAGTTTAGCAGCATGCTAATGAAATTTGCTCATGAATTCAAGATAGGAAGTGCTGCCAAAAGACGGAGAAACCTAGATATCATATGAAGATTTGTATGACACTGAGAGCTGGACTATTTGTGAAGTGAAGCACCTAAAGAGCTAAAGCTAGAAATTTCTGCTCTAGGCTGGGTTCTCATTGATTTTCCTGTGAGTGAGGAGGAAAAAGGCCTGGGGTTTGGCTTTACATTTTGAAAAAAAGTGTTTGTGTCATTTGAAGGAGCCCAGGAGGTAAGAAAATAAAGTTTAAACTACATCAGGAATGATAACTACTGTAAAGATAGGGAAGTTCTAATATTATTTTAAAGGGCACAGATGAGATCCAGAAGGGTAAACCAGGTACAGTTCTAGCCCTGGTGAAGAATGATGGATTTAAACTAGAACTCATTTCTATCTTAAAAGATAAAATAAAAGCAGCTTTGTCTGGTAGAAAAAAAGGTTGAAGTAACATGTAGCTAACCTCTCCTAAGTACAAGTGAAGAAGTGGAGCTTGTTTAAGGCTACAGGGGAAATAAGGAGAGTAGTCAATACTGGATTTCAGGAAGAGTTCTCTAGGCTAAAGGAAATTAGTGGCAAAAGAAGGCACAGACAGAAGGCATTAGACTAGGTACTGGAATGAGCCTTGTGAGTATCAGAATGGTACTGAAAACTTTATAGTAGAAGAAAAAGAGAAAAAAACTGCTGTGCTGCAGCTAGCATTCCTCAGCACATACTGACCTTCCTGCTGATCTCTCTTTCCCTGACCAGCAGCAGCCAGGATTCTTCCCTTCAAGCTCCACACAGGTTGCTACATGTTCTTTTTTAAATATGTTTGTTGTTGCCATGTCTTCTGTGCCAGTACTTACTGATTTTCTGAAGCTAGACATTGCAAGTACATAAGTCACAGAAGAGGCAAGGAATCTTGTCTTGCCAGCCCATTACAGCCTTTTAAGTCTCACAGATGTTCAAATATACCAGTTTTGAAATGAAACTTCCACTCCTTTATTGTATGTCATGACTGTGTGATTGGCATATCCTATTTCCAATAATGGGTAATACTCTGTCAGATTTCCTAAATTCTGGGTTTGATTCCACTTATAACACATGGAGTTTCTTCACTTATTCCACAGGAATAAGATTCATCCCAGAGTCCTGAGGGAATTGGCTGATGTAGTCACCAAGCCACTCTTAATGATATTTGAAGAGTCATGGCAGTCAGATGAAGTCCCTGGTGACGAGAAAAAAGGCAACCTATTTTTAAGAAGGGTAAAAAGGATGACACAAGGAACTAGCAAACCTGTCAGTCTCACCTCTGTGCTTGGAAAGATCATGGAGCACATCCTCCTGGAAGCTGTGTTAAGGCACACGGGAGACAGGGAGGTGATGCAAGAGAACCAGCATGGCTTCACCATGGGAAAATCCTGTTTGGCCAACCTAGTGGCTTTCTGTGATGGTGTAACTGCATCAGCGGACAAGAGAAGAGCCATTGATGTTATCTGTCTGGAATTCACTAAGGCCTTTGACAAAGTACCCCACAATATCTTTCTCCCCGAATTGGAAAAATATGGATTTGACGGGTGGATTGATCAGTGGACAAAGAACTGGCTGTGGAACTGAACCCAAAAAGTGATGGTCAATAGCTCAGTGTCTGGATGGAGATCAGTGACAAGTGGTGTCTCCCAGAGGTTGGTGCTGGGGCTGATTCTCTTTAATATCTTCATCAGTTACATCAACCATGGGGTTAAGTGTACCCTCAGTAAGTTTGTGGATGATGCCAAGCTGTAGCGTACAGTTGACATGCCGAGGGGACGGGATGCCATCCAGAGGGACCTAGACAGGCTTGAGCAGTGGGCCCAAGAGATCCTCTTGAGGTTCAAAAAATACAGGTAGAAGGTCTTGTAGCTGGGTCAAGGCATCTCCCCCTAGAAATACAAGCTGAGTTTTGAAAGGCACAGACCTGCGAAAAAGGGGCTTTGGGGTACTGGTGGATGGAAAGCTGGATATGAGCCTTGGCTTCACCAAGGGCAGATCGTGCCTGACCAATCTGGTGGCCTTCTGTGATGGAGTGACGGCTTTGGTGGGAGAAGGGTGGTGGATGTCATTTACCTGGACTTCTGCAAGGCCTTTGACATGATCCCTCACCACATCCTTCTCTCTAAATTGGAGAGGTGTGGATTTGAAGGATGAACTGTTTGATGGATTAGGAATTGGCTGGCTGGATGCAGCCAAAGGATTGTGATCAATGGTTCTCTGTCAGGGTGGAGGCCAGTCACAAGCAATGGTCCCTCAGGGGTTGATCTTGGGACCAGTGCTCTTCAACATCCTTATCAGTGACATACATGACGGTATCAAATGCACCTTCAGCATGTTTGCGGATGACACCAAGCTGTGCAGTGCAGTCAATACATTGGAG
The DNA here is from genome assembly GCF_016699485.2 of Gallus gallus. NCBI lineage: Eukaryota > Metazoa > Chordata > Aves > Galliformes > Phasianidae > Gallus > Gallus gallus. The sequence continues at coordinate 50,639,183 of NC_052533.1, forward strand.
GGAAGGGAAGCCATCCAGACGGACTGGACAGGCTGGAGAAGTGGGCCCATGAAAACCTAATGAGGTTCAATAAGGCCAAGTGCAGGGTGCTGCACTTGGGTCGGGGCAATCCCAGGTATTTATACAAACTGGGGGATTATCTCCTTGAGAGCAGACCTGTGGAGAAGGACTTGGGTGTCCTGGTAGACGAGAAGCTGGACATGAGCCAGCAGTGTGTGCTTGCAGCCCGAAAGGCCATCTGTGTTCTGGGCTGCATTAAAAAAGGGTGGCCAGCACAGAGGGGGAGGCAGTTGTGCCCCCTCTACTAGGCTCTTGTGAGGCCCCATCTGGAGTACTGCGTCCAGGCCTGGGGTCCCCAGTACAGGAAGTTTGGAGAAGAGAAGGCTCCGGGGAGACCTCGTTGTGGCCTTCCAGTACTTGAAGGGAGCACATAAACAGGAGGGGGAATGGCTGTTTATGAGGGTGAATAGTGATAGGACAAGGGGGAATCGTTTAAAACTAAGACAGGGGAGGTTTAGGTTGGATATTAGGAAGAAGTTTTTCACACAGAAGATGGTGACACACTGGAACAGGTTGCCCAAGGAGGTTGTGGATGCCCCATCCCTGGAGGCACTCAGGGCCAGGCTGGATGTGGCTGTGGGCAGCCTGGTCTAGAGATTGGTGACCCTGCAAATAGTAGGCAGGTTGAAGCTCGATGATCATTATGGTCCTTTTCAACCCAGGCCATTCTATGATTCTATGTGCCCTTGCAGCCCAGAAAGCCAACTGTATCCTGGACTGCATCAACAGAAGCGTGACCAGCAGGTCAAGGGAGATGATCCTGCCCCTCTACTCTGCCCTGGTGAGGCCTCACCTGGAGTACTGCATCTAGGTGTGGAGTCATCAGTACAGAAGAGACATGCACGTGCATTCAAGAGGAGGGCCACAGATCATGATCCAACGGATGGAACACCTCTCCCATGAAGACAGGCTGAAGAGCTGGGGCTGTTCAGCCTGAAGAAGAGAAGGCTTCAAGGTGACCTGATAGCAGCCTTTCAGTATCTAAGGGGGAGCTACAGGAAAGAAGGGGATGGGCTCTTCAGCAAGGTCTGTGGTGACAGGACAAGGGGAAATGGTTTCAAACTTAAAGGGGGTAGATTTAGGTTGAATATAAGGAAAAAGTTTTTTACAGTAAGGGTGAACAGGCACTGGAACAGGTTGCCCAGATATGTGGTGTATGCCCTGTTCCTGAAGGCATTCGAGATCAGGATGGACAGAGCTTTTAGCGACCTGATCTATCTGTAAATGTCCCTGTTCATTGCAGGGTAGTTGGACTAGATGACCTTTAAAGGTCCCTTCCAACTCTAAGGATTCTATGATTCTACGACTCTAAAATTCACATTTTTCTTTACCTCTGTCTTATATTTGCTGTTACTCCACAACCATGGGCTGGGTTAAGCTTGAAGTTCCATCCCTAAACAAGTATCTCATTTTGTAGGATAGCCAGGGTCAGATGACTTAAGAATGGTGTGGGAAGAAGGCAGAAGTAGTGAGACTTCCTCAAAACACTCTTCAGCCTCCAGGAATCTGTGACTGGGGTAATTCCCGAGCCAGAGACGAAGCTTTTGTTTTTAATAGCTCTGATGGATTTTTCTTCTGTGAATTCATTCATGAATTTTTAAATGCAAGTTAACTTGTGGTATCCCACAGCATCCTGTGGCTAGGGGTTAGCTGACTTTACTATGAGTTAAGAAAGGGGAAAGCTACCTTTTTTTTTTTGTAGTTTGCAAAATGCTTCCTGTTCTTTTTTTTCATTTGATGCCTTCTAGCTTGTATACAACAACAAATAATGTGTAGTTATTTCCTATTTACCATGTTCATGCCACTTGTGATTTTACAAGCATCTATCATATTATCCCTTAGGCTGAAGAGTCTTTGTTTAATTACTCCATATATGGAAGCTAGCTCATACATTTTATCAACTATGTCATCCTTCACTGAGCCTTCACCATCTTTACTGATTGTATAAATGTTTGTAGTGACAGTAGTTTCCTCCTGTGGTGGTTTGTACTGGGATTTCATGTCCAGCCTGTACTAAAAAGTGAACTGATGGCACCTTTGGAATTCCCAAGAGCTCAGTCAGCTAGTGTTTAGTTTTGAAGACTTTAATGTGTCTCTGTCCACTCCACAAAGCAGTTCTCTGAGCTGCCAGTTTTGAATCCTCTTCCTTGAAGTGCTTCCTCCCTTACTTCTGTTTGCCTCTCCCTTTCTCTGCATGCAATCATCCTCTCTGCCCTTCTGCATATCCTTCCTTTAATGCCACATTGAATCTCTGCATCCAAAGTACAACACATTTATCTCCAAAAGATAAATCTCTTTCCAACAAGTATAGCACTTTCAAATGCTAACAGGTCAAATCCTGTCTAGTCTATCTCTCCCCAACCCTTGCATGCTGGTTCCTGGTTTATTGTCACTTTGTATCCTGTTTCTCTGTATTTCTACTCCCAAAGTCCCAGAATTAGTCATCCTTGTCACCTGCTTTACACTCTGTGTGCTAACTTCCCTGGCATACCTATCATGACTTTATGGGGTTGAGCCCCCATGTCTTTCAATGTTCAGGAGACATCTGGATGATGCCATTAAGAATATGCTTTAACTTCTGTCTAGCTCTGAAGTAGTCAGGAAGTTGGACCCAATGAACTCTGTAGATTCCTTCCAACTCCTCTCCTCAATTATTCCCCACATCAGTCTTCCTGAAGCTGATGATCTTGAATTCACCCCAAAGGTGAAAATGTATCTGTGCTGCCAGTAGAGGAGGCACTGCTCGTGCCTTCAGCTAAACTTACCTCACCAATGCACAGGGAATGGAAAGCATGGAAAGAAGTAGGCAGCCATCCAATAGCTGCACTGAGAGACAGATCTTCACCCTAACCACAGTCTTTGGTCCTGGTCCTGTTGGCCTCCTACCTGTGTGCCATATCTGGCTCAGAGTGAAAACATGCATCAAGTGCCTGTCAGAGAAGGGGAGGAAGCTTACGAGAAAGACAAGTTGTCTTGAGGCCACAGAAGTGAACTACTCCACTTGAGAGCTGCTGCCTTCTTGGCACCACAGACTGAGGAACTTTGGGTTTAATCTTACTCTTTTCAGGGTCCATTCAAGACCACTCCTGTGTGGTATCATTGTATGTTAAGTGCCTAAGGCTAAGAGCTAGGAGGAAGTAGAGCTGAGAAAATCAGCTGGCCATGAATGTAAACCAGTGGTTTTCTTCTTTCATCCTCTGGTCTAGGCTTTGCTTTTATCCCTTTGTTTCTCAGATCTGACCGGTACCTCTCAGAGATCAAGAGATGTCTGGCTTCATCTTCTCTGCATTCAGATATATTCCACTCCTAGTACTTTCTTGGGAATTGGTTGTGATTGTTACTGTGTAATTAACTGGATAGCCAGTTCTTGTTATCTTTGGCAATTGCAATAATGCTGTGGTAAACTACACACTTGATGCTTCTGAATCCCTCAAGTCACTGAGAGGCTTAGTACTTACTTATCAAAAATCTTGGATAGCTAGTTTCATGACAGCAATGTTTATACTTAGGGTTAAATGCCAAATGCAATGGCAAATAGTCAGGTGACTGGCAATAGTTCCAGTGGCACTGTTCATTATTGGCATCAAGAACACAGAGCATTTTGGCCCGAAACAATTTTGGTAGTAACCACCCTGTTACTAGGGGTGCAAATCTTTTCAGCATTTTGCTATGTAGCATCCTTCCATTTTGCTTTCAAGTCTTTCTTGTGATGACTAGACTGGAATTTTATTCTGTGCTGAATTCTGTCTGTAATCATTATTGTAGAACTACACTCAGTGAATTTATCATGGCTGCATTTTGAGCTGCATATGGAGAGTCATTTCTGGCTTCAACTTGTCTTGTGTCATCTTGAAATGTGGTTTTATATGCTTGAGATTATTGAACAGGGCCATTACTCTTGTTCCTGTCTCATACTGAGAAAAAATTCTGATTAGCTTCATGATTTGCACTGACCTGCTGCTATGGTGGTGTGGTGTGTCAGACAGTGTGACATCAGATTTTGCACACTGATATGCTTTTGTGTATGTATAGGTGTGCATGTATGTGTATGGGGTTTTTTCATTCTCAGAGTTTCCACTGAATCTTTTACTTCTGAATAATAATTAGTGAATAGACAAATTAATCCAGTCCTACATTATTGGCTTAGCAATGTTATATTACTAGCAGAATGGAAATCACTTTCTTATTTTCGACCAAATATTTGTCCAAATATTTCTTAAGGCCAAGACTAGCATCTGTGCGAACCGTTTGCTACATTATTCCCATGTCCTAGTCATCCCTAACTGCCCCAAACCACAAATCATTTGCTCATTTCTGTTCAAACCACCAGTCTAGCCCTCTGGGCTTTGCAGAATCTAGCAATAAATCTAGCTATGACCCAGATCTTCTGAATCCTGACCTTAAAATTAAAGTTAATGGTCCAGAGACCCCTATCAGCAAGAGAATTAATCATAAGCCATTTGTCTCTGATAGCCCAGTTTCTAGTCCTACAGGTCCTGCAGTACCCAACAATAAAACTATCTCATTAGTCCTTGCTGTCTCAAAACTAATCTGAACCCAAACTCTAACTTTCAGCCTAACCCCAAAACCAGTATCTGGCTGAATTAAGCACAAATCTTTGGTCTGTGGAGTAATGAAGAAATTGTTGGTTATTCTTGGTGTTGATGACCTCAGAAACAGAAAAAATATAACTGGGGCTACCTGCTGTAGAATTCTTAGTGCTAGCCCATGGACTCATAAGAGCAAGCCCAAATGACTAAGGACTTCTGCTTGTTATTATGGTTAGAAATGCTACTGAAACTAGCTGGCAGAAATGCTTTGTTTTGTGGCTGTGATAAGTTGGCAGGTTATAATTAGGAGCAGGTTTGGGTAAAGAAAATGAGGAACTGATGAATTTGCTTTACAACTGGATCATTTCCTCTCCAATGAGGCAAAGAAGAAGTCTGGAGCTAAAATCTTTAAGTGCTGCAAACAAAGAAAAGAACTACAGGCACTAAGGAAGATGCTGCCATATTCCCCAGATCCCAAAATTGTCCTGAAAATCTAAATACTTAATGCTGACCTGAGCCTTATTCCAGTACCTACAGAAAAACAGTCTTCTGCTCTAGAAGCTACAGGAACATTAGACCTGATATACTCTACATCCAAGAAGACCTTTCTGAGCTGTCTATCACCCTTTTCTTGCAGAATTTGAGGAATGAAGAAAGAAAATTGTCCCTCTGTGTCTCCTGCTTGAAATCTTATCCTGTTCTAAATGCTACTGATGTCTTAATGCTAATATAAAACAGATAAAGACCCTTCTTGATCCTTCTCTATCACTTGGTCTTTGACCACGGCAAATCTGCAGTCCTGTAATAGCTACCTGAAATACTCAATCTGTGCTATACTGAATGCTAAGCCTAACCCAACAATTTTCCTGTGCTAGCAAGAAGACATGACATCTGATTTTGATTTGAATGTGATTTATTCAGAGTGTTAGCATTTAGCTTAGGTTTACAGGGAGCATCAGAAAGTACGAAACTGTGTCTTAGTCCACAGAAAAGTTCTACTGGTCTACATCTTAGAAGCCAAAGGATGTCTAACGGTGCAGGCAAATGGCTTATCATTAGTTTAAGCCTAGTGTTACAAATCTTTCTTCAGATTGAGCAAGGTTTGGGATCAAAGAATCCTGGCTTTAGATTTATTACTGAAACTCAGAGCTTCCAGTGGGGGAAGACAAAGGATGTAGCTTTCAGAGGCAGAAGTCTTACTGTGAGTCTGATTTCTGTTAAGACATTCAGACGTCTCCTTCAGGGTAGGGTTTAGAAAGCAAAACTGTAAAGCTAAATCTATTTCTGAATCATATAACCACTGAGAGGGTAAGATGTTGGATGAAGTTAGTAAGGAAAAAGAATTTATGACTAATTTCTTATCCCTCATCAGACGCGACTATATTAAAATGGAGTAGGACTAAACAACCTGCAACTTATAAGAACCATAAAATTAATCATAAACTATTTGGCCTGCAGGCAACTTACCTCATGTTGGCCATGTTGGTAAGTTCCCAGAATAAGAAAAGTCCCTGAAGTTCTAGACTTCCTCTTCCTCATCTTAGTTCTGCTTTGAAAGACAAGTTCTTAAAATGCTGAAATTACTCATCAGTTATTCTTTCCTTCTAGCTCGGTCCCTTATCTTACCTGTCATTACTTGCTAAGTACAAGCATAAAAGTATTCAGACTTTCACCCCCCTTAGCTGCAATTCTGAAGGGGAGCTTTGCCACTTTATAGAAGCTTTAATCATTTCTGTCAAATAAATACCTGACTCTGACACAAATTCTGAAATTCAGGAGTAATATTAAGGTTACTCTTTCTTTTCTGAAAGAAAGTCTATCTGTACACCTAACTATGTTACTAACCATAATCCAAAGCAAAAATCACGGTTATAGCAAAAAATACAGTTAATTAGTCTTACTGCTAATTTCATCTCTCCTCTCTATCACAATAAGACTTACATGTCTTAGAAATAAATATAATTTTACGTTTCTCCACTCCCTGTTCTACAAACCCTAAGCATCTGAAAGAGATGCTTACACTCCAGTACAGTTGATTTGAAATTTCAAGATTTTATATTAGAACCAGTGCTGTCATTTTTTTCTGAAAACTTTATCCTAATTGTAATATCAATTCTGAGCCAAGTCAGAGTCTAGAGTGAAAAAAAAAACAGTCATATGCTAACTGCTTTCTTCATCTTTCTCTACCAGCACCTGGACGATATAAGCCTATGTCTTGCCTTGGATTTCCTTGTGCTAAGTTGCAACCTGTAAGCTGACCCCTACTCTAGCTTGCAGGCAAAGTATCCAAAGACATTTTACAGTACAAACATCTTATATTTTCCATTGCAAACTCACATTTTTAAGCTGTGTTCTTCAGCTACACATTTGAAATTCCAAGATTCACGAAGAAAAGCAGCTCCTAGCTTCCTAATCACATCCTTTGCCAGAAGCAGTTTGCTATTCTGCTATGCTACCCTCTGCCACTGTGCTCTCAGGCAGCCCAGTGGGTTCTGGCAAAGCAGCAGGTGAGCAACTGTGGGAAGATGTGAAGTTTTCTAAAGCTACTCATGTGCACATGGCTGGCAAAGTTGAAATGCCTGCCAGGGTTGGTCTTCATAGAGACACATCTAGTTGGCTACTGCAGCTTTCCCTGAGCATTCAATGTGTAGTACAGTGTCCTTCCTGGCTTTTGCTGTTTCACCTGCTGAAGTTTTAATGGGCAACATTTTTTCTTAAAGTAATGGTAAACTAACTACTCCACCAAGGCAAGTTTCCTTGATCTCTTTATTGTTCTTCATTGCAAGACCGTATCTTAGAAGTTCACAAATGCTATAGACTTTCTGGCAGTGGTGGACTTCACCGGGTCTTGCAGTAGCATGCTATCCTCTTATTCTAAATCAAACCCGATATAACTCTTGTACTTTTTGGAAAGGTGAAGGTTAGGGCCATGTGAGTAGGTTTTTATTTTAGAGAGCACATTTGAGGGGAGGTTACAATGAAGGTTTATAAAATAATTTACAGAATGGAGGGAATTGATAGGACTAATTTGCCCACTGTCTTTTCCAATATAAAAGCTACAGCAATCAAATGAGCTTATTATGAGAAATATTTAAAAATGCTAAGGAATTTGATTCTTTGCCTTAGATGTATTTGGTCATACATCTAAGGCACAGCATTTGTAAGCTGTGGATACTAAGTGTTTACATGGACTCAAAGTGAGACTGCACAAGATCATGAAAATGAAACCAAGTTTGTACACTGAGGGTGTACTATCAGGCTTACTCTTTTTTATACTTTAGACATTTCTTTATGATCATTCCCAGAGACATATAGACTTTTGCTTTGATGCACTGTGATGGGTCCTGTGTTCCTAATGTTCAAGGCCTATATGGCTGAAAGCAGTTCTTCTCTCTCAACAGACTGTACCCTGGGACAGATTTCTTACACTCTTAGTGCTTGTATTCAGTGGCTGAGAATGTTAATTTCTGCCTATCTTGTTCTTCCCACAGTATGTACACTGAGCCATGTTTTTCAGTCTGGCTGTGTCCTGAGTCATTGGCTTCTTTATCATGTTTCTATATACTTGTTCTGCACACTAATGGCTGTCACTGTTTTGATTTTTTCCTTGGACAGCTCCTTGCTGTTGACATTTGTATGTGTTTCCCCAGGGTTGGGGATAATCTCAAGCAAACTGAAATCACTGCAATCGATGCTGTTTCTGATTAGAGAATCTTCTTTATCTCTGTAGTTACGTGTGGATACCAAAGTTCTCCACTGTGTAGCTCACATATCTAAGTAACCTTCTTCCTTATTTCAGGTAAAAATAAAGTACTTCCACCACCTCCATTTCAACTCCAATGCCTGTTCACAGTGTTCTGCCTAAAATTCTGTGTAATTTTCAATTATTCCTGTATTTCCCAGCCAAAACACTAGTTATGAGATAAGGACAAACTCCTGTGTTATTAATTCTTACAGTCAGTTATGTACTCAGAATCTATTTTTCTCTTGCATGATGTCTGTGATTATGCAATGCTATTTATCTAGAAATTGGGCTTTTCTGTGGAGTTGTATAGCTTCTCTCCATAGGTTTTGCTTTGTGCTGTTCTTAAACATGCACTATTTTTCAGTGTGTGTCACTCCCTCATCACTTCTACCTTAGGTAATGAAATGGCAGGATTTAATTATCCTTCAGTTAAAGAAGCTCATTATTAGAAGTCTGTTCACAGATGTTGTGTGTCAAATCCAGCTAGCGTGATGACTACATTATGCAAACAGACTGTTGCCTCCTCCAGACTTTCTTCTCTAGTTTGTGCTCCATGCATATTGCCACATCTCCAGAGAATGGCTGAAGCAATCTACACAATTACTGGTACACTGCGCCCTTGTGAGACAGTCTTAAGTTAAGAACTCAGCTAGAAGAATTTTGCTTACATGTCTCTTTTTGATGATAGGGCTACATGGCTCTGCTTCCATCATAACCTAGCTCAGCAGAAGACATTTTCAGCTAGCTTTTCAGCAACAAGATGCCGTGCAGCTGAGTTCTCTTATTCAGCTTGGGATGTGGGGGTACGTGCAGGGGTAGAGGAAAGCAAAGCATGGTGGAGCTGGTAGATTGTTTGTTTCCAGACTGGTCCTGATTTGGATTTGATTTCTGCTGGTACCTGGTCATTGATCCAAACAATGCTACACCCGATGGGAGTAGCAGGCTGTCTATTTAATACATGGATTGTATTTTTGGTTCCTTTGAAAACAGCAGTATTGTAGCGATGTATTTGGCTTGATGTTTCTCTCATGGCTTTATGTTATTCTCAATTCAGTGGTCCCTGAACTGTGTTGTTTTACAGAGAGAGGTTTATTTCATGCAATCTTTGCAGAGTTCATGTAATGTGCCCTTCAATCTCTCCTTCCACCAATCACTTCCAGCAATTTGGCATTACTAAGAAGAGGGGGACATATTTTGTTTCATTTCAAACCCACTCACACACTTCTGAAATGAGGAACAGAACTCCAAAAGGATTAGATTTGTTTTCCTTTTAAAGGGGGCAAAATGCCAATTTGGGCTGCTGTGAAGAGAAGGAAGTCCTGAATTAACAGTGTACAAGTTCCTGGCTGTGGCCAGACTCTCTTCCTATGAAGAGGGGAAAAGTCTCATGTTTTCAAAGAATCCCACTTCTTACAGACATACTCTGTGACTTTTGGAAAGCTCTCCCACATTTCCTAGTCTCTTAGGAAGCAATTCTGCTCAGGACATAAATTGCAGTCCTTTTCCCTCATTCCCACACACTCCCTGCTGTGGATCTATATTTGCATTTTTTCATTTTTGGAAGGGGGAAGTTTGTTGTCTCTCTGTCATAAGGTAGTTGCTGCATTTCTCTGCTTTGTGAGGTCTGTTTTTACAAATCATTAGCTCCCTGTCGTCATCATTTGGGGTCAGGGAAACCTGGAGCAGAGCAAAGGCAGCTCAAGAGGGAGAAACTGAGCAAGAGAAATATGGCCCAGCCTGGTCTGCTGCTGCTACCAATGCTACCCCAGAATATAGGCTGGAAGCAGGGTACATGGAGCTGGAGGGAGTATGGATGACAAAATACTCAGCTGCAGCTCTGGGCAAAATCTTTCTCGCCATGCCAGGAGTGTAAAACCTTTTTCTTAGGCTCCATAGGGGAGTTGCGTCCTTCAAATAAGGGGCTTGGTTGTGTTGGAACAAAAACAATCGAGATTTGTTTATGGTGGTATACCTTGAGTTTTGCTGTCTTTGCACTTTGGTCTGTTTCTTCACTTTTTCTGGGTTACAGAATGGGTAGCAGAGCCAGCCTGATTTTCTTTCGGTTTTTCTTCTCTGAGTGAGTAAAGAACCGCTTACCATACCAAACCACTGTCTTCCCAACAGATGAAGAGATTCTGGAAGGAGCAAGGGTTAAGTGTCTCACCATGTTATTATTTAGATGACTTATTTCTTGCAGCTGCCCCCACTGTCTCTATGAATTCTGCCTGTTCGCAATAATTCTGCACACCATTTTCCCCTCCACTTCACTTAAAGCTGCTGCTTGAAGCTGCAACAACAGGAGGTTGATCACAAGTGGTGTCCCCCAGGGGTCAGTCTTGGGTCCGGTGCCCTTCAACATCTTTATCAATGACATAGACAATGGAATTGAGTGCATCTGCAAGTTTGCAGATGACACCAAGCTGTGCGGTGCAGTCGATACATTGGAGGGAAGGGAAGCCATCCAGAGGAACTTAGACAGACTGGGGAAGTGGGCTCACGTGAACCTAATGAGGTTCCACAAAGCCAAGTGCAAGATGCCGCACTTGGGCTGGGGCAATCCCAGGTATTTATATAGACTGCGAGAAGAACTCCTTGAGAGCAGCCCTGCAGAGAAGGACTTGGGGATCCTGGTGGATGAGAAACTAGACGTGAGCCAGCAGTGTGTGCTTGCAGCCTGGAAGGCCAACTATATTCTGGGCTACATTAGAAAAGGGGTGGCAGCAGAGAGAAGGAGGTGATTGTCCCCTTCTACTCAGCTCTTGTGAAGACCCATCTGGAGTACTATGTCCAGGCCTAGGGCCTCCAGCACAATAATTATAGAATCATAGAATTGCTCAGGTTGGAAAAGACCTTCAAGATCAAGTCCAACTGCAACCTAACCATACTATCTAAACTCTAACAAGCCTCTGCTAAATCATGTCCCTGAGCACCACATCCAAACAGTTTTTAAAAACATTCAGGGATGGTGACTCAACCACCTCCCTGAAGAGCCTATTCCAGTGCTTAACAACCCTTTCTGTAAAGAAGTTCTTCCTGATATCCAACCTAAATTTACCCTGGCCCAACTTGAGGCCATTTCCCATCATCCTGTCACCTGTCACCATTGAGAAGAGTCCAGCCCCACTCTCACTGTAGTCATCTTTCAGGTATTGGAAGAGAGCAATAAGATCTCCCCTCAGCCTCCTCTTCCCCAGACTAAACAACCCCAGTTCCTTTAGTGACTCCTCATAGGGCATATTCTCCAAGTCCTTCACAAGCCTTGTTGCCCTTCTTTGGACCTGCTCCAGCACCTCCGTGTCCTACTGTGAAAGACATGGAGCTCTTGGAACGGGTCTGGAGGAGGACCACTAAGATGATCAGAGGGCTGGAATATCTCTCCTATGAAGAAAGGTTAAGAAAGAACTGGGCTTGTTTAGCTTGGAGAAGAGAAGGGTCTGGGGAGCCTTCTAGTACTTGAAAGGAGTATATAAACTAAGACAGGGGAGATTTAGGTTAGATATTAGGAGGAAGTTTTTGACTCAGAGGGTGGTGATACACTGGGACAGGTTGCCCAGAGAGGTTGTGGATGCCCCATCCCTAGAGGCATTCAAGGCCAGGCTGGATGTGGCTCTGGGCAGCCTGGTCTAGTGGTTGGCAACCCTGCACATAGCGGGGGGGGTTGAAACAAGATGATCATTGTGGTCCTTTTCAGCCCAGGTGATTCTATGATTCTATAACAACAGCAAGCACCTTGCAGCTGAAGGTGAAACTAGGTAGTGGTGGGTGAGGACAGAGCAGCTGGATATATATGGAGAGCAGGAACTCCCCACTCCCAGCTGCCAGCATAGTTTCTGCGCTCCTGTGATTGTTTTGTCTTTCCCTGCTGGGGATTCGGAAAGCTGAGCGGCATCTCAGAGGCTGATGTTCTAGGTAGCATCATAGTTTCTTGCAGATTTGTGGTGCAAGCAGCAATGCAAACCTCCTGATCTGAGAAGTCACAGCTTAGGACAGCTTCTTTCAGAAGCCTTGACAGCTGGATTCTGTTTTATCTTCTTTATCTTTTATTTCTTTTGCCTAAAAGAAATGAAAGATTTATACACAATCTGCCAGTTGCAGCAGCCAGGTCCTTGAGAAGGAAGCACCAGCTACCAATATGTGTGCAATAAAAAGCAAGATGCTTGAAAACCTTGGCATCTGCCAGCAATTCTCCATGCTTAGCTGGAGGAAGAGCTTTCCCTCAGTGCTGTTCAGATGTGGGACAGGCAGTGTGCTTGCCTCAGTGTCCTGTAAGGTAGCTGAGGTTCAGAGGTATGGGAGGAACACAAGTGTTTTCATTCCCCTTGTCACATTACAGACATCACCATGACCATTTTTCCAACAGAAGTGGTAGAATAGGAACATAATAGGAGGGTTAGGAGTTTTCCAACTCTCTCCACCTTTTTTTCAGTGCCTGGGATTTTATAAAGCTCTAACTCTGAAATATATTAGAAGACTGAGCTGCTTACAAAACCGCCAGCTCCACAGGGTTTGCTTATCCCTGGTAATTATCACTTAATATTTGGCCCAGTGCAGCTATCTTTCAGTCTTATAAGGATAAATGTATTTGTTTCACTGCTATCTGAGCTCTTTCTCAACATAAGGCTGAAACCTATAGTTTATTATTCCTGGACAGAGGCCTACACACACTATGTGTTACTTCTGTAGTTCCCTCAGTCAGTGAGAAATGTTTTAGTATTATTATCACTAAATATTTTGCCAGACGTTGCGGTCTTCCAGCTTTCACAAAGATAGGGAGGGAAAGGATGTGTGGCTAAAGTGCAGGCTTAAGCAATGGGAGACAGGAGGCCCTTTTTCCTTATCAGTGCCAAACTGCTCAGGGAGAAAATTCCTCTGGTAACGAGAAGGTCTGTAAGGTACTTAACAAGCTACTATCTTCTTGTACTCATATTTCTCATCCCATCAACTGAAACGAAGCATTTCATTTCCACAGGTGCACTTAGCAGTAGGACTCAGGTCTAAATAACCTGTGCAATACTACTGTTTCTTGAGCACAGCTTTCAGCATTTTTTCTAGGAGCACTTAGAGCTGTACAGACCTAAGTCATATTTTTACAGCAGGAGTTAGACGATCCTCCATGCTATGTCCATGATTTCAATGTGTTTAGTAGCTTCTCAGTCTCTGTATTTTATTTTTCCTTGTTTACATGTATTTAGTCTCTAGAATTGGTCTGAAACGGTGTACAATGGAGTTTACATGCATAAGAGACCAATACCAATTTACTTAATAATGCTGTGAAAGATACAAACTAAGAAACAGATACATTGCAGACTGACATCTCCCAAGGTTTCCAATGGTTTCCAGTGGAAATGATAAGCACTAGGTGCTTTAAGACCTACAAAATCTTTAATTTATGCAACATTGACAATTTTGTTATATTAATATTAATATTACTTTATTATATTAATATTAATATCACACCATGTTAAACTAAGAGTATGATGTCAGAGCTGGATGAGGCACAACATCAGGGCAAAATATATTTGAAAGAAGGAATAAACTGATTTCAAGCTTCTGAATTCTCTAGTGCCATCACACTGCTTTCCTGATTTGTCATTCCCAAATCTTGCAGTAGAGTTTATGAGACTTTCCTTAACAGCTGCCTGAAAATACCACATGCTGGTTACCTCATATGAGGATACATGTCCATAATTTCTTACGAAATGCTCCACTGTTCAAGGAGCAGGAAGCTCTTAGGCAGCACCAGTGGCAAAAGAGCAAGAGGACACATTTGCAAAGAACTGGCTCAGCAGTCAGGGGTCTCTAGGTCCTTCAGCTGTGGTCTTACCATAAAAGGAAGAGGGTTGAATCTGCACAACTCACTGAATCGCTGATCTTTGTATCTCAGACATTCTGTTAGACTGACCTGCAGTCCTTTGACCTCAGCAGGAGCTGCTCATCTTCAAAACTCAAGCCTTTTAAGGCTTGAATTACAATTGAAGCATATTGGTTTTAGAGCTGAACTTGGGGGAATTCCATCCTACTATATTACCCATCCACCTGACCTCTGGGAGATGTAACTGGACCAGGAAAAGAGCAGAGATCACAGTTTGGCAGAGAGACGGGACACAGGTGGATGTGGAAGATGTGTGCTGCCAAGTGCAATAGGATACTGACCCTGTCCGCCCACCTGGCAGCTGCTTGCCTCTCCCAGCAGCAGGGGCCATAAGGACTGATACTTCTGCTGGTGGTGAGCAAGTTAATAGTTCTCCTAATGGCCTACATGCTCTGTGTGCATCCCATGAAATGAGTACAAAAATGGTTCATTACCTGCCAGTGACACAGGGTCAGGTTTTTCAAAGGCCTTTAGGTACGTAAAGTTGCAGGTGGACAGCTAGTAATGTTTACAAAAGCACTCGTGCGCCAGATTCTCATGGATTTCAGCATGGGTTAGGCACATGGAGATAGAGTGTCTTTTAAGCATCCAAGTCCTTTGAGAAGTGAAGTATTTTGCATTTACTGTAGTGTCCTGCAGGGTGCATAAGGCTTATTACAGAGTAATAATAATAATAATAATATAATATATATATTATAATATTAATAATAATAATAATAATACAGAGTAGCTTGTGTGCTGTAAATCCAGCATACTGCTTACCCTGCCGTGACTTGTTCGTCTTCCCATAGCTGGTGGAACAAAATCTGCTGTGTACATCCCACATATCTACCATCTGGGCAACAATGCCTATTTGTTTTCTGGAAGCCTTCTCTTGAGTTTACTTTTCTTATTAAGAAGGGAAAAAGATGGAGAGGGAGAGGGGAGAGGGAGAGAAAGAGGCATCAGTGTCCAGCACACAGCACATTACCAACTACACTGCCAATTAGCGTGCCAGAATTCCCTTGCTCACACATGTTATGTTGTTTTGATGTAACTAAACGACAGTTGCATTCAGCTGCTTCTTTCTATGGAAAAAACATCTTCAAAAGAGTAGATGAGCATGACCCTCTTTTTCGTTTTGTTTCCCATTACTTTAATTGTGTATATATTGAACATATCATCTATCGTGGAAAATTGCTTTAGTCTCTCTAACATCTGCAGGACACTACTATGGCAAAGACTAGTGCATCTGCTCACACAGCTTTTGCACTCCCCATTTGTTATTCCATTTCATACTCAGAAATTTCAAACCTGTGTTCCTAAAGTTAGTCTGTAAAACACACTGAACTCATTGGGAAGTGCAGGTGCTCAGCAACACAGCAGATCAGGCCATTTTTGTCTAGGTGTCTAAATATGCTTTTACTGGCTTAGACATTTGAACTCAGTGTTTTTGCTCTGGGAGCATTAATCTTGCATCTCAAGTGTACACTAAATTCCAGTTTGCTTCCTCTGTCTCAGTCTGTTAAAAAATTTGTTCCATGTTTTTATTAATACCAGTCAGCAGATTTTCCTTGGTTCTTCAGCCACACTGCTTGCTCATTGGTGAGCCCAACACGATCTACAAATAGTGTCCTGTGTGTGTTATAAGATGAATATAACCCTGATGCTGAAGCCAATATGTATTTTAATCTCTTTGCATACCACCTTCTGCTCCTTGTAATCCTTGCAAACTAGAAGAGATTCTGGTGTGACAGAAGCACTGGAAGGTTTGTGCAATTAAGGCTGGGGATAATGTATGCTCTGAGTGGCCCTGCTTAATCCTGTGACTGTCTGTGTGCAGCGCATGCATATCATCTCCGAGTGCCGTGGTACACATGTTAACAATGGGAAAAGTACTCAGTGGAAGAATGTAACTTTTTAACTCAGCTGCTGCAGTTGGCAGAGGCTGTTCCTCCCTCAGTCCATGATTTGTCTTGGTCTTGTGACTGTTTGTGGAAATGCCCCAAATTGTTTTTCTTACATTTTCACCTGCAAGGCTTTAAATTAGAGACAGGAAAAGCATTTCAGCAGAATTTAAATAATGTTTTTCTAATTGTACAATTTGCTTAAAAAAAAAAAAAAAAGGAGAAAAAAAGCATTTTTCATAACATTGGCTAAAAGATGAAAATATACTAGATGGGGAAAAGGAGGAAGAGGGAAACTGCAGAGTTCCATATGCTGAGATCTTTTTAATCCACTTCCTAGGTGAGTGAGAGTTGGTTTTAGGGGAGTAGAAACACATTTGAAGGTGCCTCCCTTCAAATGAGCTGCCTGTTAACCTCTCTAGCAAGTGGGAGCCTTTCTGAGAGCCATTGATATCCTGGAATATCTGCCATGGACAAAGACATTCGTGACAAGGTTCAACCACTGTTTGAACCCAGGGGTGAATCTGGGATAGGATCATGAATAAAGCTTCTAGCTGGTATATTTTTAAATCTGGATAGGTAATCCAGTATAAATGCCCAAATATATAAAATCTCACATATAATATATTCAGAAGAATCTGAGTCTCTTTCCCAGAGATATAAGGTCCTAGGTTCTTGTGACTTTGTACTGGAATTAGACTTGCTAGATACTCTGAAAAGCAAAAAGGGGGAAAAAAAGAAAAAAAAAAGTTCTGCTTCAAAATCAATTTTGTTAATTTGCAAATCATATATATTTTTTCCCCATAGATTAGATGTCCAAAAAAAATGAGAAGAAAAAATCTGAAGTTCCAGAACAACAAAATGTTATGTTCCAATCAACTGAGTATTTTAAGCACAAAAGCTTATATTTTCACCTGAAAACCAGTGTTCCGGTTTTTGTTGTTGTCAGTTTGTTACTTGGTTTGAGTTATTTTTTAATGTTTATTTGGAGATTTTGTTTTGTTTTTATTACTGTTTCACAGATTTTCATTTTTCTTCCTTGCTTGGTAGAAATGGCTTCTTTTGAATCACAAACAGAATATCCCTTCAGCCACCAGTAACTCAAATCCTTGGTAAAACCAGCTCCTTGCTAAATTCATCACAAGCCACAGGTAAGAGGGCAGCAGCTTGCAGTATTGTAAACATAAACATTGATTTTGTATTTGTACGTGCTTAAGTCATTTACACATTTGCGCCTCAATCCTGTGTGCAAACTAGGAGAAGGATAAAATGTGCCGAAAGCTGTGGAAATTGAATTGGAAAAGTCCTTGCAGATTTATTAAAAAAAAAAACAAAACCCTTTCTAAGTTTTTCCACCCCTGGCTCTATTGTGCATGCCAGGTCAATCCTCTGTTGAAGTCAGTGGGAGCTTGCCTGGTTTCAATGGAAATAGGTTTTGGTCCCTCTGCTGTAAATCCCCTGTTACAGAGAATCCTACTGATCAGAAGTGACTCATTCAGACACAGAACTTGTGATCTGTTTGAAAAAAATCCTTTTCCATATTTAGTACTGCTTAAAATATATTATTTAAAAAATAGTATAACAAATTATCTCATGAAGTACAACTGAAAAGTTCCCTCTTCTTTTTTTTTCAAATGTAGTCTCTTCCTCTCTGCCCAGCTCCTCCTACTAAAAAAAAAAAAAAAGTGAAGTATACAATAATGCCAGTAATTATGTGTTATGAGATTTTTATTGCCTTGCAATTTATTACAAATGTTTTTGTGGGTGGTACAAAGTATTTGAACAGGTTTTCAAACTAGTCAGAAATGTATTAAATATTGGTGATTGTTATTACAGGTTGTGTTTTATGATCTATGGTTGATTTATAGATATAAAAACAAAAAGTAAGCGCAGCATGGCTCTCACAGCAATCTTCTTGTGGTAACACTTCACATCATAGAGCAAGCCTCTCCCATCCAAAGAACAAAAACTTATCATCACAGAAGCAGAAACAAAGCATTATGCATGCCTTGCTGCTTCCATTACCTCAGGTAGGATTTGTAGTCAGTATTTCCACAGAGCTGTTTTCAAACTTTTCATGACTCTAAATATGAATAAGAAACCTGAGCTGTAGATTTTGGATTCAGGACGTTTTGCTCAACTAGATGTTGAGGATCACTTGTAAAGAAGATGTAGAAATATCTTCCATAAGAGAAAATTATTACTTCTTTGATATATATCCGATTCAAAATCTGTATGATATATCCAGGGAAAGGCACCAGGCACGTCATATGTAACAACTAGAACATAAGGTTACCCAGATTATTTCATGACACAGAGTTCTTAAACTGTGTAGTAATGACTAATGATCAAAAAAGGACTCATGGATATATTTGCCCTGCAGATGTCCTGCAGACATCAGGCTAGCTAGTTGATTTTCTCAGAAGTGCTAGTACAACCTCCATATCTTATACCATTTCAAAAATAGATTGTAACATCAACCACACTGTGCCCAGGAACCCCATTCACATTCTCTCCTCATTTATTTTATTTTCACTATTGGTCACTCATCAGAAATGGTTCCTGTCCTGACTGGCTTGAGAACAGATAAAAATGAACTGCAACTAACCACAGAAAATCTTAAATGTGAACAGGATGTTTTCAGATGAATAAGAAACATGCTTCTGCCTGGAGGAAAAAGAAAAAAAAAAAGAAAAAAGAAGAAGAAAAAAAAGGAAATTCTAATGCAATAGCTGTTTATGTATGTAAAGATTTTCCCAACCATTCTTTCCCCACAGCTGAGAGGAAACTATATATCCCTGATAAATTTGAATTGGGTACTTTCTCTACCCTGTTTTCTGATGGAAAGTCTTGAGGGAAGAGGCCATGGCTGTAGCACACACAGAAGTGATATCACCTTTACTGCAGAGCTTGGTGTGGCTGAGCATACAGAGCTTACAGATAACCCACTTACTGTCCCAGAGACTGGGCACTGATTTGTCTTCAGCTGCCAGAGGTAGTTGTGACTGCGAAATGAGTCACATCTCCCTCTGCTTCTGTTGTTGAAGCAGAGGGATTACCAAACTAATAAGCTGCAAGACTGTCTAGGTTTCCTAAATTGTAAGGTCCCAAATTTAAAAAAAAAAAAAAAAAAAAAAAAAGACATGGCCTGGGCTTTGGGCCATCTCTACGTACTTGCATTTCAGCCAGCAGCAAAAGGTTTCTGCTTCATTTCAGGCTTCAAAACCCATAGGATTTTTTTTTCTCACATTCTCAAAAGCAGTGAATAAGATTGGTACTGCTAAGCACAAAGAAAGAGGTCCAAATGACCCTCCGGACTGACAGGAGAGAGGAAAAATCCCAAGTAGAAATATATTCAAATCCATGGTGGGCTGATGAAGAATAGTCTCATTTTTGATCTGAGTTTCATTCTGGCCCTGAAAGCAAATCCTGTTTAGACCAAGCAAGGATCCTCGTGGACTTTTCTTCTCAGCCCCTTCCTTCCACCATGCTGTGCCTGTCTTTGTAATCCCAGACTTTGCCTAAATGAGAAGATGATGCTGCACACACAGCTCTTCCCCAGGTAGCAGACGAGAGAAATATCCTATATCTTAAGCTATCTTTGGAAAGTGTAGAAGGGTCATACCACTGAAAAAAGCAAGTATCATCCTGAATGACAGTAGAGGCTTTTATTTATTCATCAGTGTTTGGAGATTTTGGTTGAATAATTCTGTTAGCTGGAAATCTTTGGCACAAGCTTGAAGTCTCTGCAGAATCCATTAAGGCACAAGGCTGTAGCAAAGAGGCACTCCTTCTTTAGGCATTTAGCTCCCATTTACATCAGTGGAAATTAGATAATTTACACATCTGTTTCTTCAACTGTGTGCTTGGAGTGCTGAACTTCAGCACTAAAAAGGGCCAATTTGCATGGCTAAGCAACTCACCTTCAGAAGTGAGGTGCTGTTACAGTGAATAAAATTTGGCAGTCAAAGCAGAGGCACCTAAAGTCCCTAATTGTTTTTAATCTATTTTGTATCTTCATTTGCTTCTCTGTAGATACAAACACCCCCCAAAAAATGTACTACTTCTCTAGGTAAGTTTGCATCTTCCATCTTTTCAACTTCAGATTTAGGGTGTATTGATAAATACTCCTTTTCTTAACTTTGAGAAGAGTTTGATTTCCTTCACTATTCCTTGATCTCTCCTAAATGTTTCTTTTCATATTTTCTATTTGCATTTTTCATATTTAATAGTGGAAATATATGTGCCCATACACAACCATATGCACCCATAATTATGGCATAGGTGATTACACTTATGGGCTATGAATTTTTTGCTTGATATGGTAAAAAAAAATACACTTCAAAATACATTTGTCTTGTGTAATATTGGTAAAATACATTTCAACATCATATAGACATTACAGAGGTATGCTTAAATTCAAGACAACTGTTTGAGAATACATTCTGTTAAAGAATGTATTCTTTTCTGAGTGGGTGAGCACTTAGATTTCTCACCACAAGTCACTTTTTCTGGTCTTTTGATAGTTGCGTTCTTGGTTGTTTTGTTTGTTGTTGTTGTTGTTTTGTTTGTTTGTTTGTCTAGATCACTTTCAGGCAGCTAACTGCAACAAGGTTTCAGAAATAAATACAATAATTCAGGTGGTGTCAAAGCAGCCTGAGCACCCCTGTTCTTACAAGGCATAAGTGCCCTGAGGGCAATCTGGAACACACATTTATCTGCACAGCCAGTGTCATTTGCAGCCTCTGACTCTTAACTCTGACAACAGTGAAGTCAGTCTTATCTTCTTTTGGGTTCTATGGTACTAGAGCCTCACAGCACTGATCTGTAATGAACACTGTGGTGGGGAAGGAGGATCTTTATCTGCAGTGATATTCCTGCTCATTGATACTACAGCACACAGCCCTGCCCCAGCAGTGAACCTTCTCCCAGGTGCTCAGTGTGTATTTGGGGCAGGGAGTGTGGCCCTATTTTGTATTTTTGTGGACACATATGTAGACATCATCAAGGCATCTTGCTGGATTGGCTCTTCCTCAGAAATGTGCTCAGTGACCTTTCCAGGCACTAGCTAGGAGAAGCCATCATGATGCTAAATGAGGACTCCATATGCTGAGTACGGGAAGCTACCTAGTATCCTCTAGCTACTGGCCTTTCCCATGGGATGTGGCTTTTTACTAAGAAAGGCAAAAGAAAGCAGCCAAGAGGTCCTGACTGGGATGCTGCAAGGGAGAGAAACTGAGCAGGCATGTCCTGTCTGAGAGTGTGTGGAAAAAAGAATGGGCTCACCTGCTCACCCCAGCCCTTGTGTTCACAGCAAGGGTGAGTATGTGAGAACTTCATCCTGTTTCAGAAGGGTTGTGCTTTTCAGTTCCTTTTAAGAGTATCCACACCTGTGATCAGACATTCCTCTTCTGAAATGTTGCTCCTTGTTCCATCATGTTGTTAAACTGGAAGTATGGAAATGGCCCTGAAGCCTCAGGGCTGTGAGTGAGACCCAGGCAACGTGGCGGGGATGGATGTCTATTGAAGTTCACCACCCTGGAAAGAGGTCAGAAGTGGCCCTGGGTCATGAAAAGCACAAGGAGAGGCTATTTGACTTGGATGGCTGGGTTGGAAGTAAGTGGGATACCATGGATAGAGCCCACTCACAGCTGACTGGTAACCTTACACGATGGGACTGAGCCAGGTTGTGACAGATGGTATCCCTGGATCTGAGACTGGATCCTGGCTTTAACTGTTTAGTTAATTAATTGTGAGGCACATACAAATTAACTTGGTAAATTTTGAATATGGTATAAAAGCCTCTGGTTTTAGTAGATAGCTTAAGTCTGATACTGATGTAAAACGATGAGTATAATGTTAAGTTAATGTTAGATTTTAGAGTTTTTCTCCTGGACCTTGCCTATTGTTTTGCAGAAGTAATTCTGAAAGAACACTACTCAAAGATCTATAACAAAAGTGGTGAGTTTAATAGTTAGGCAAAACTAATGGGATTGTGTTGTTACTGGCACTAATAAGCATCTCAGTAAGGTTCAGCTCTAGGTGTTCCTCTGAGTAAAACTGGCTTGGTGAAGTATATTTTTCTATAGCAAACACAGTCATTAAAGTGTTCTGTATCTTGTGTCAGCGAGGCTAAAGGTCCAATTTCTGAGGCTGCTGCCTGAACTGTTGTGCACTGTTAAGGCAGAAAGAAAAAAAAGACATAAATACCCACTTAGCCCCATGGTGATGGACTTCTCTGTGACAGTGGGAGCAGTGGGTCATCTGTGTTCATTGCTGTGCTGTAGGTGCAGGCTGCAGCTTGGGGAAGGGCTTTGATTGCCGGATGTGAGACAGCATTTTGTGAAGTGACTGGAGCAAGGGGAAACTTTGGCTATGAAGACTTTCCTTGCAGACACACCCTCCATGCCAGCCACTTGCAGGGAATCAATTGTCCCAGCTAACCCTCCAGAGGAATTTCCTTCCCTTTGGTGAGTTTCCAGATACTGCGTACACTTTGAAGTGTTGGTTGGTTAGTTGGTTTTTTACCCAAGCAGCACAACAAAAGGAGTTGCCACAGCCCAGTCTCAGGGCAAGAGCCCCATCCTATTCCATCACTCCTTTCAAGATGTGAGTGAGCCTTCTGTTCCAAGGCAGCCTATTTTACCTCCATGGTAGCTTTTTCCAGCAGATTTCCAGGAATGGGAACAGCTGGAGAAACTGAATAGTATGCTTCATCGATTGGGAAAATTCACTGTACTGAAATATTAGTACTCACTGCCTGTTGTGGTCACCAAGCACTGTCATCAAAGAGGTTTCAAAAGGCTGGTAAGGAAGTGGGATGCACTGAAGCTCTCACACTTGAGCAATACAAGTCCAGAAGCGTAATGTGGGGAGTATGTTTATCATGTAAACAGTGAACTGTCTGTAAAAAGGGAAGTTTTATTCAGTGATGGGAATGTGGGAAATGAGAAACCATGTGTTAATGAGAAACTCTATTGAGGTCAAAGTAATTTACTGATTAATCTTGATTTCACTTCTTTTGGTAGGAGTAAAGGAGGACACTCAGGCAAATAAAGATGACGTAGCATTGCATAGAAATCTTTTATTGACATGGGTTTGAGATTATTCATAAATTACAGCAGGAATTTTGATGTTTCTCCTGGACAGCTGTTTCAAACACATTTTCTGAAAATGGAAATCCTCTCCTCTGTGTTTACCTGTAAATCTTCAGTAGAATATTTAGGCTTCAGGGGGATTTTGAAGAATTTAAAAAGTCACTAAAAAAACCTGTGCAGTGATGTAACTAGAAGCAACCCAAATTTCCAGTCTGATTTCTTGGGACCTTCCAAGCACAGTGACAGGTCTGTGTAGAAAATCAGGAATCTCCCCTTTCTATTCTGCCAACAAACAGTCCTCAAGGCCATGTAGAAAATTACTTCCTTCTGATTTCTGGGGAGGGTTTTAGGAACCTAAGATACAATTCTACAAGCATTTTTTAGTGAACCTTCTAGAAACTGACAGTTGATATGACAAAATGTCCATCACGGGCTATATAGATTTTGGGGTTACGACTCGTAGTCCAGATATATACCATTTAAGAAAAAAGAAGAGAGTGAGAGAGCAAGATAGAAAGAAAGAGAAAGAAGGAGAAAGAGAGAGAGAGAGAGAGAAGGAAGGGGGGAAGGGAGAAAGGGAAGGAAGGAGGAAAGGAAAGGGGAGGAAGGGAGTTGGGGAGGGGAGGAGGAAAGAAGAGAAGAGGAGAGAAGGAGGGAAGGAGGGAAGGAGGGAAGGAGGAGGGAAAGAGGAGGGAAGGAGGGAAGGAGAAATCAGGGCATGCTTAGCTCATGCATAATTGCCATGCATACGTTGTTTCCAGAGTGCAGCTGGCTTGCCTTTGACCAGCTCAACAAATGGGAAAAAAAAAATTTTTGTTGCATCTGTCCCTTTGGATTTGGTTCAGTTGCTCTTATTTGTTGCAATGTAAGGTAAGTTTTGCAGAGATAAAAGAAGCCATTTGAGAAATAAATGTTATCCTACACAGAAGAAGCAATGAGGGAATTTTAAAAAACTAAAAGTCTACAGTGATTGAAATAAATAATTTTGAAACTATTCTGAACACTAATAGATGAGACATGCCCACAGCACTGATAATTCCTATCAAACTCTACATCCAAATATTTTTAACTTTCCAGGTGGTACAGATGCCTGGCTATATTTCAGAGCATCAGAGCTCACAGCATTTCACATCTAGTAGTGCAGTTCTGACTGTGTGTGTGTAAGTTAAGAGCGTAATTTCTGGATGTAAATCCTGCTTAGATCAAGGTCCCTTCTAAGTTCAAAGACTAAAATTTCAGTCCAGATTTGTTTACTTTGAAATCTTGCCAGATCTCTATTGTTTGTTATATTCTCTATGACTTTTAATGCAAGAGCTTAAACACTGTAATAAATTCACAGGAGACCACAAGGAGCTTCTTGATAATTTTTCACCACCTAATTGAAAATAAAGTTGAGAGGTTTCTTGTATTTTCATGATGCTGATGAAGAAGTGGTATCCCTGGGACTCATAAAAATGTTCAATCTGTATCACATCTTATAACAATAAAAATTCTGGTGGAGAAAACCCATCTCCATGTTCCAGCTCCTCCCTACTAATGACTCCTATTAGGTGATGCTGCCGTTATACTTACTGGGTCATGTTAACGTGAAAGCTCTGATAATCCCTCTACCCAGTATGAGAAAAACCTAAATACTTCTCAAGACTTCCAAAGAGAAGTTTAGAAGACTTAAGTAGAACTGTGAAAATATCTAACCATTTTTCATACGGAAAGTCTTTTGTAGACCCCTGAAAAATGTCCAGCAGTGTGATGGCAACACTATAAAAACTTTGTTTCCCTTGATATTTCTACCATCAGATCAAAGCATCACAATATTTCTCCTGGTATCAAATTAGAAGCAGATTCTGTTTCTGTTAGGAGTTGAGAACTGAAAATACACGGTCTAAACCTAGCAGCCCTCAACTTTTGCATTTTGCATAGTTCCTTCACTACAGAGTGCTAGTGGGTTCTTATAATTCCCTTCACAATCATAGATGTGTAGAAAACACATCCCATGGGGCTGTGTGCATGGACATGTCTTCAAACGGACCTTTCATACAATAGTCCTCCACCTGAGCAATTGTCAGAGTGAGGGTCTTTTGCTCTAGTTCACATGTTCTTGAAATCCAGAGGTGGGGCTGATTTCATGAGTCCAGCAGAGGTTTCTCTCTCTCTCTCACACACACACACGCGCACACACACACACACACACACACAAAAAAAAAAAAAGCATTTTCAAGATATTCAGAACCACAAATCCAGCCCCCATTGAATTTTGGTTTCCCTTACAGGTCGTTATTGTTTTCAACACTTTATGGCAGTACTAGCCAAAATCATCTTTTACAACTTCACTTCCTACTTATACAAAAAGAAAAAGGTTTGGGCACTTAATTAGAGCTATTTATATTTTCAAAATGAGGAAGACATTCTGAAAAAAATAATTGTTTTTGCAGCCAATTCAGGGACCTTCTGTCTACAAAATCTGCTCTGGACACTTTCCCACCGCAACTTTCTTTCCATTATTAGGAACTTACACCATGTTGTATTTGAATTGGTATTTTGCCAGAAAATGTTCTTTAGGTCTCTATAGTACAAAATCTGACAGAAAGCATAACACAAGGAAAAAACGGTATTTTTAAGTCCGTACTTTTTTCCATTTTCCCATCAGAAATTTTTAAAAAAATATATTAGTAATATAAATCCTTCTCTGTTCCAGTTTTTGCTGTAGTTATTTATATCCTTTAAATATGATCCATGTAGAGAAGTCCAAAGTTATTAAATTTGTTCAGATAGTCCTTCAATCTATTCAGGAGCTGAGTGTACCTGGCACAAGCACTGAGTATTTCCTTTTGGTTTCTGAGCTAGAAGCAAGACTTGAAGTAAATGATTTTCTGCTATGATAATGATGATACTACCAGACGTCCTGAGTGGAAAAGGCCAGGGAGGTTCCGATTCTGACTCACGTTCTGATATTGTCTCTTTCTTTTTTAACCTAGGAAAACTCAGCTCAGATTCCGTCTGTGGTTTTCAGCAAGAATACTGCTTTCCCCTTCTTCCCGCATAATTTTCCAGCCAGATTGACTGAACTGCAGAAAGGTCAAATGACTTACTTGGAGGGTAAGCTATGAGTCAGGAGCATAGCTAGCATTGAATCAAATCCTTTCCTGTCTTCCAGTCCAGCCACTAGACAACACACAGTTGTTTTCATTGACCAGAGAGTTCTGATGAAGTCAGCATTAGCTAGCACGAGTCTCTGAACAGCGTTAGTGTTAGGAGGAGTCTCTGAAAATCAGTCACCTTCCATCAGCAATCAATTTGGTATGTGACAGAGAGCAAACCTTGGGTCTCTTTCTTGACATGCCTTGTGTCCTGTCTGTGCATATTGCCATTTGCACACTTAAGTCAGGTCACTGTGCTCCTGTCTGCATCAGGAGCTGTTGTACACAGCTCCATTTGGGGGCTGAACTACAGCCTTTATTCT
This sequence comes from Gallus gallus, assembly GCF_016699485.2. Taxonomy (NCBI): domain Eukaryota; kingdom Metazoa; phylum Chordata; class Aves; order Galliformes; family Phasianidae; genus Gallus; species Gallus gallus. The sequence goes on from NC_052533.1 coordinate 50,665,853, forward strand.
CAATCTTCTGGTCTTGGGATCTTCAATGAGATGTTAGGTGCCCCTCCTTTCCAGCTGAGAAGAGGGGAAAAGGCCTATTATTCTTTTTTGTTGAGAGACAATATTTGTGAAGCTGTTCAGAAATGCTGGGCGAGATAAGCTAAATAGTCTGTTTTGACCTTATAGTCTACTGATGTTTGGATTTAGCTGACCTAATATGCATCTGCACAAATGTTAGATGTCTAGAAAATTTCCAGATAGATTAATGGAAGGTGTAAAGAAAAATAACCAGAAATTATGGCTGGAAAGGAGTTTGAGCAAGCATCTATTTTATCCTCACCTACACCAAGATAGGCTTTATCTATATCATTCCTGGCAGGTCACTCAGCTTCAGTGACCTCCCATAGCTACCTGTGCTATCACTCACATTGTTAGGGTAGACATTAAGGAAACCTTTATTGCTCTCCCTTTTTGAAATGAGAGAGTGACACTTTTATGTACATGATGTAAATCAACCAAAAAATAGAGCCCAGACCATTTGGAATGGCATTACAAAGTCAGTAAAAGTTACTTACAGGAGTAAATGTGTCTTCAGCAAGAATTCCCTTGTTCTTGTGGTGCTTCTCCTCTTTGTACTGAATAATGCCTGTTCCTGCCTTTCACTTATTAAGGGTCTATTTTCAAAGATTTTCTAACTGTTATTTTATGCAACTGCCTGTATATGTGAAGAAAAAGTAATAGGAAAAAGAAATAGTCATCAAATGAGACAGAAGATTTAGCTTTTCAATTTTCCAAAGCCAGGAAATTAATAGTGAATCATCTGACTGAATTTGCTGTGCTGTGCTGCAGTGTTTGTAGCTCATAAAGCACACAAGATAACCACTGGTCAGAGATCCTACAGTAACTCAGCAAAATGGGATAAACGGAGAATGACGTTCATGCTATAAATCATCAGCCCTATATGTGCTTATATGTAACAGACAAGACTTGCAAAGCAGGGAAATACAGAACTATTACAGAATACCAGAAGGAACTTGTTAGAATGCCTCTTTTACTGATAACTAGCTGATATCTCAAGAAATTAAAACAAACAAACAAAAACAAACAAAAAACCAACAAAAAACACCTTTAATATAAAGTCACCACGTAAATTAGAAATGAAAACAACTAATATTAGATCATGTTTTCCATCCCCCTGACACTGTGGAATTGTTCCCTGCTGTGTGTTCCTGAGTGTTTTGTCCAGTCTTCTCTGAAGTAGCTTAAGCAACAGTGTTTCCATTGCTTCTCCTTGGAATCCTACCCAACACTGTAGTAGATCTTGCTAATGGGAAATGTTGCTGTAAAGCATAAATTTTCCTGCTCTCAGTTTCGTCTCATTAATTCCGCTTATACCTCCTTCTCCAGTCCTAATCAATTCCTTTGCCTTTAAGTGTTTATATCCCCCTGAGACTTATGAGGAATTATCATATCCCAATTAGATATCATCCAGCCAAGATACTGCAAAGCCCATTCCCTTCATTTTCCTTCAGCCCACATCTAAGCCTTGGATCATTTTTTCCCCTCTCTGAAGTCCCTTCAGATTGTCATCGAGTTGCCCTCAATATGAGCTGAAGAGAGGTCTGGTCCCTGTACTGCAGCCGGAGACACAGAGATCGGGTTTCCAGAACGCTAGCAATCCCCAGCTTGCCGCAAAGTCAGATGGAGATGAGTGGCCATGGAGACCACTCAGGAAGAAAAAGGAAATAAAGAAGAGTGACAGTTTACAGGGGAAGAGTCGTGTGAAATATCAGCAGAGCAGCATCAGTGGTGGCACAGAGGGAAAAGCCCCACAACAGAAGTGCCCCCAAATCGTCACACACCAATGTCCATGACTTCATGAGCAGCAGCAACTCAGGTAAGCATGTGCTTTGCAGATAGACAAAGCCCAGTCTGTGTACAGGTTTTTTTCCTAGTGGCTGTGAAATTCAGAGGTGGGAGAGAAACCTGGGCTGTATCATAGACTGCCGGTGGTCCACCCCCTCCACCCAGCCCTGTAGACCGTCCAAAACATTGTCATTGCACCCCAGAAGGCAAGCAGACCTGGGATAGATCCAGAATGGATTACAACATAATCCAATTCACAGGGAGGGGTATTTTTGAAAGAGGATTATGGGTTTTTTTTGTTTTTTTTTTTTTTTCTGGCTGCCTGCCAGAAAATAAATAAATGCTGTAACTCTCATGTAATGTTTTTAGAAGGTATGGCAATGGAAAGAGAAGGCTCTTTTCCATGTCCATGTTAGAGAGCAGGAGGAAGAAAGCTGATTTTTGCAGCAGTGTGCCAAGCAATCTCAGAGTATGCAAGTTAGAAATGCTGGTGTTTCCCACTGAGCGTTCAAGAACAGTATGAATCTGAAGAAAATGGTGCTTCATTTCTAATCAGAACAATGTAATATGGGTGTTGGGTCTGCATCCCAGCATCAAAAGGCCTCCTCCTGAACCCTTTGTGACCTTCAGGGAGGTTTGCATAATTAGCTTGATTAAATACAGCACAATTTTAGCACCAGGGACCAAAACCCACAAATTACCGAGGCTCGCATGTTTTGCAAAATAATACCATTCATGTGATTATTTGTTTTGCTCTAATCATTTTTGAAATATTATTCCATTGCTTAGATTTGAATTGCTGGTTGTAACAGATAGCCGGTTTGCAAATAAAATGTAAGTCCCTACAAAAATGTTTCCATTGCTTGAGAAAATGTTATTGGAGTTCCCTGGAGTTACAGTGATGAGCTTGGTTATTTGTATTAAGGGGTACAACTGAATAAGGCCTGAAGCAAGTTTTTCCAACTGTGTATGCTGTCATTTCGCTGGGCCTTCTTCGGGCTTTGCTTTCATCATTTTGATTTTAGTGAGTTAATCTCTAATTTTCAGGGTGGGAAACCCAATATAAGCCAGACCCAGGATACAGGATAATATGTAGCTGGACTTCCATATCCAGAGAGAATCAGGTCTTCCTGCAGAGAACACTCTGGGGTCTGCTTTCTTTCACGTTCCCAAGGGGTGCATGTGGGATCTGTAATGGAGGGAACCGCTATTCCAGTTCTCCCTGGGTCACATAGGGTAGAAATCAAGCAGGCAGTGCATCCCCCAAAGCACGGCGAGAGAGGAAATACCTGCCAGTTGAGGTAAAGGATAGGCAGCCCTTCAGGCAGGTGACTCAGCTACCTCCTGCATGCTAAAAGCAGTCTGTCTTGTTGTTTTCTCCCTACTCTCACAAGAGGCAGTAATTTCTCACTGCCTGGGGGTGGAGGACAGAAGAATGCTCAGAATGTCCCAGGCCCAGACAGAGAGCTTTTTTTATAGGATCCTTGTCCTCTGCCAAGCACCGTTTTTCCACACAGCTTTGGCATGGGGTGGCTGTGGGTCCCTGCTCATCCACTGGCCTATTTTGACTCTCACTGACATACTCTGCATCTTTCAGTCAGTGAAAAAGAGAAATCAGGCAAGTGTTCTGGGTGAACATGATCCAGTTCGTGCGTATACTTAGCTGTGTCAGACTGAGTTCGCATCTAGCTTCTCCTCCGTCTGGCCCCTGATCGCTTCCAGACTGAAGAACCCTCAGCTTGCAAAGTATTTCAAGTAATTCTGCCCTTGTCCACATGGTATCTACAGCCTCACTGTCAGCTGTCTTGCTGCACAGATTTCTGCAACCCTCTGCTGTTAGCACACCCGCATTGCTGCAAAAAGATCTCGACTTAAGACCTTCATGTGTTAAACAAAATTAAGGAAGTTGCAAAATCTGTTGGTACAATAATAACAGTGGGTGTTCTTACAGAAAACCAGTATAAGCTGGTTGAATGGCACATCTGGGATGGTTTTAAGAAGAAACTTGATTAATACCACAGATGACTGCTATTTAAAGCCGTTTTGATGCGTAATTTGAGGGAGGTTCAGTTTACCCCTAAGAAAAAAGCAGGAGTTAATACAGACAGTGAGTGTACATGATCCCCTGGGCAGTGCTGATCACTGCCCATTTAGATTGGATATTTTAAAAGTAGGGAACTTGCTTGGAATAAACAGGAAGAAGTTCCAGCAGGGCAAAAAGTGCAGGGGAACAGCTGCAAATCCCTCCCCTCTCAGATAAGAGATTTAACCTGAAGGTCTGGTTAGACAGTATCATTTGGAAAGCAAACTTAACGAGAAATAAGGAAGAGAGTGTGAATCTGCTGCAGCTCACTCTGCAAAGCTAACAAACAAACAAAACATCTTGCCCAAAGAAATTTGCGTACAGTAATTACAAAGTGAGGTTTAGTTTGGAAATGAAGTGGGCTGTGACAGTAGGTAAAAATATGAGGGGACATGAGGATCAGTCCACAGTGATAAATGCTGCTTGTTGAATGCCATGTATGTCAGCTGAGTGCCCGTGAAGAAGAATTTTGGAGCAGATAAATACATCTGGTTGGTCCTGGTTCCAGCGCTCCCATTGCAGAGATAGTCAAGGTTGAAGACAACGGCTGGAGGAACTTGGAACAACGCTTCAGTAAAGCAGTGGGACCCCAGAGTACTCATGCGAAGGAAGTGAAGTGTGAAATATGTGGGATGCTGGCGCAGAGATATTTTTGGTGTAATAAAATATAGCTGTTATTAGCCAGCACTGGAAAACCCACACAGTGGCTATTTGTAAGAGTAGATCCTAGGAAGAAATCTTTCCCTTCACAGGATTAAACTTCACATTAACCCTTGGGGGAGGAGGGCATCAGCAGTAGAGTGATGGACCACGTAGACTCTGCTCAGGAGGTTCAGCTCTGCTCTCTGCCTAAAGATCCTGAGCCAAGTACCTGTGTTCAAGCAGTGCAAGAGGAGGAGTGGCAAATCCTCCATAACACACTCAAACTTCTAAGCAGTCTGGTGACAATGTGTGTGTTCAGCAGGGAAAATGATAGGATCTTCTCTTCGTGTAAGACAGGGTAAGATCAATGCGGCCTTTGGGACACACAGATATTAGGCAGTGCCCAATTCAGCATACAGGGTAGTTATGGCACCATATGGGAGGCGATGATATTACAGCGATAGATGTAATGAACTGGATTGTGATCAGCAGATGCAGCTCTTTCAGCTTTAATGGGCTTACCACAGTTTCACACCAAATGGAGTGAAATGGTGGTGATACAATATATCTGTATTAAGCAATAAAAGACTTGAATTTGTGTGATAACTCTTTTTCATTTCACTCTCTTTTCTTCTTTCCATTAAAATACTAGCATGTTCTGTGGTGAGACTTGTTTTATTCCTATCAGCGGTTGCTGTTCCATTTGCTGTGAGCTCCATGTGGGTTCCTATGCCAGAAACAGGCATGGCACAACTCTGGCTGGGAGCTCTGTTAGCTCTTCTCTGAGGAATTTCACAGCAGTTTTGGACACATTTATCTTCACTGAGAATTAACGGGGGGAAAAAAAAAGAAAAAAAAATCACGTGCACAGGAAAGACAATTTTTCCAAACTTGATTAATCTCACAGTACCTCCACTGTGCAGACCCCAGCTTCTGCAAATGAAGTGGAGCTGGGGAAAGAAGAAACATGAGGAATAGAAGGGAGGAAACCAAGCTGGGAAGCAGTGGAGGAAATAGGAGGCAACAAGCTAGGGAGAGGGGAGCAGCAACTGGTAGGCAGTCTGTGGTAGCAGCACTGCTCTTAGGAGGGAGGAAAGCTGAGGAAAATAATCCTTTGCAGATAAAAAAGACCCCAGGATGTGGAGCTGTGCTGACTTTCCTCTGCAAGAGACTGCATGACTTTCCTCTGCATGCTCTTCTCATAGGTGCATACTGAGCCAATCACTTGCCTGAAAGACAGGGAGGAAAATTGTATTATTCAGAAAAACAGGGAGCAAAATGGGGCAAGGTGAATAGGGAAGATGAAAAGCAACAGAAAAGGCATGGCTGAAGAAAGCAGCAAGAAGTCATTCCGTGGTCCTCCTTCTACTTTTGCCTCCTGCCTGGCTGTGGCTGGAGCACATGTGATGTGTAGGCAGCACTCAGGGCCCAGGAATTTGTATGGCCTCGATATTTGCAGAAATATGGCTTACAAGCCATATTTGCAAGTTAGTAGGGATGCTTTTGTCTCGCTAGTATGGGAAACAGCCTGAAAGAGTTCAGGTCTGGAAGGCAGTCACATATTTGCAAAACTGTCTTTGGAGTTGACTGTATGGTCCAATATAACTTTAAAGAGGACACTATGCTATTATTTTACTTTTTTTTGGCCATGGCTAAACAAAGAAAATACGTTAAAAATGTAAGAGGTATCTCCTTTCAGCTTTGCAAGCTTAAAAAGACTGATCATCTGGGTAAAAATCAAAGTTTGGGATTTCATATTCTTATAGGCTGCTTGGATGAAGCATGAAAAGAGCTGCCTTTAAAATGTCCTTTGTGCAGAAAGACATTGCTGACTCCTCCAGCTGCCTTTGTAGCTGATAGCTGGCTGTCAGTTGGAAGTCAGGTGGAGTCTGAGGGGATAAGGAGATGTGATGTGCTCGCAGGAAGCAGAGTGGTTTCACTGTGAGAATGTCTGCTCTGTTTCTTCCTCTTTGCCATGTTGTCCTTCCTCTGCAGTTCACTGATTCTGCATCATCATTTCTGTTTCATGTGCTTTTGCCAGACTACATGATCTGCCAGATCACATGATTTGGTGAACAAAGGCAGCAAATGGGAAACTTGATGACAGTACACGAAAAAGGGAAGATGGTCATTGCACTAGTGATGCCCATGTGAGTCTTGGAGAACCCATGACGTAGGTCGGTAGCATGGGAATCATTGCGGCAGTCACCTGGATGGCCACAGCATCCATGCAACAGCAAGGGCAAGGGCACATACCTTTGTACAGCTGCAGAATGGAAAATGAAGCATTTGTTCTGCTCTGAGCTGCAGATGGGGTCAGCAGAGGTGCTGTGGGCCCGCATGAAAGGAAGAGATTTTTTGTTGGGTTTTTTTTTTTTTTTCAAACGTTTTAGTCTGTTCTGTAGTGCTATCACCAGTAACTTGCCTTTGTATGTAGCAGCACACAGCATCGCACTTACCCCAGAGTGATCTTTAATCATGACATTATTTTCTAATATGTCAAATGCTGCCAGGAAGCTGGTCCTCAGTGGGAACTAGCTGTGTGGATGGTTTCAGCTCTTTGAGTTTAGCTGTTTTTAATTATCCATATAGATAAGTGTAGACGTTTATTTTCTTTGAACTAGGAAAGGTTTGTTTTCTATTTTTAACTCCTGAAGACAGCTGACTATTTCAAATGAAACTCCTTGGTCCAGAAATAGCCTTTTCTTAATTTATGTCTGTCCTATGAGGACCAAACCCAGTTTCTTAGGAGCTAAGCATTAACCCATACCTACTCAGCTCAGCTTGATTATATTCAGACCAGTTTTACATAGGTTAGTAAGAACTTAATATCTCAGCCCCCACCAGTGGGGCACTGAGCAGTTGCAGATGTCTTTTAAGAGGGAGTCCTGCAGTATCACTCACAAAGCAAGTCACTGTGTAATTGGATTCTTTTCTGGATACAATGCTACTCAACATGTATGAGGGTGATGAGATCTGATTCAAAACAAACACGTATGATCAATTTTCTGAAAGGGCTCAGCATATTACCATTAATGTCACAATGGAGAGAGGCTGTGTGCTAAGCACTTTACAAAAATTTGGCCCTTGTTTAGATGCAAATGGGGGATCAAGCTCTTCAAAAATCTGGTGGCAATTGTGGGTGCTGAGTACTTAGGAAGCGGTGGTGGTCTTGAAGTAGTGCTGCCATTATTCCCTGATTTACACCCTTGTCAGCCATTGGTTTTCAGCAGAGTTGCACCCTTCTGCAACTGGAGCAGCACTCAGGCTGTGGGCCCCTGCTGGCATTTACAAGTCAGAGCACATATAGATAGCTTTTATATTTTATTTTATTTCATTTTATTTTATTTTATTTTATTTTATTTATTTCATTTCATTTCATTTCAGAAAAATGTTTTTGAAACATATCCCTCTTGCCTGAATCTGGACCACTGCTGACTGACTGCCAGCTCCCAGATTAAATAGAAGTCATTACGGAATGTTTTCCTCACATGGGAAAGACTGGAGTGGCATGGTGTTAGTTTTACCCTCCAACATTAACTCTAATTACCTCAAAATGCAAACATGTTTGAGTTTCCAGCAGATGACATTATTTTCTCTTTGACATCAGACATCAAAGAAAGAAAAATAAACATGGGACAGTGACAGCATTAGGCCTCTAGTCATTTTTCAGAAGGTTTTTCATGTTCTATTCCAGACTGATTCTTCTTTAAGTCTTGTCTTGGACATTAGGGAGGGGAAAGGTTTACAGACTCAGAGACTGATGGCATCTTTTCCCTTCCAGTTCTTTTTAAATAAGAGAGCGGGGCGGGGGGAGAAAAGAAACAGTCTGGTTTAGATCAGGGTTGGAGTCTTGGTTTTTCAGAGACTCACACACAGACACACACACCCCAATACTTCGGTTATTTTCTTAAATTTATTTTTAACTTTCTTTCTGAAAGCTCGTGGATGGTACTGCTGAATTTCAAAACTGCAATAATTCAAAGAGACCAGAAATTTGAGGAATATGGAATATTTTTCCTCTGCCCAACAAACACAAGAGCAGAACCTGAAAGCTTTGCAGATGCTTGCTACCCTCTGAGCATTGCTGTTCAGTCAGGTGTCACTGATGCTAAAAATTGATGTTCCTAGGCATTCTCTCCACAGATCACCAATCTGTCAGACCTGTCCAGCCCAAAGGATGTAAAAATGGACTGACCAGGGAAGCTGACTCTCCTCCTGTTTTCAGGGCTTGGGATGTGCTAGCTTTCACTTCCATGGCTTTTGTGAAGCCCTGGTGCTAGCAGCACTAGGTTGCCCTACAGTTGCCACACATCATGCTGGGCCCTGTCCTACAGCCAAGGTCTGCCTACACCCACTTTAAACACTGAGTCTGGAGCTCATGCTGGGGTTTCTGTACAATGGGAATAATGTGCCTGTTCAGCCTGACAGCATGTAAAGAAGATACTGCCCAGTGATCAGAGATCCTGTCAGCATTTTGATGATTCAGGCTGTAGAAAAGTCTATACCAGAAATCAAATCAGGGGTCACTTCCTAGGGACTGGGATGCCAAAGTCTCTTGCAGAACATGGCTAAGGTGACCCAGCATTTTAGAGGGTGCTGCAGGCAGCCCATCTGTGCTGCTTGCATCTCACTTTCAGCCCTAAATCTGTTTTCTGTGTTACAGAAAGGCTGAGATGGCACAGCTTGATGGGGCTGTAGCCATAGCTGCACACTGTCCTGTTCAACAGGCCCCGGAAAAATGCTTATTCTGCCACATGGGGAAGGGAGCAGAGCTGAGCAACGCCTCCCCACCAACCGAAAGAATTTAAAAAGTGTAGAAACAGATTCATTTTCAGTTAATAAATAACAACAAACAAATAAATAAATAAGTGCCAAGCCCCACAGTCATTGCCTCCGGTGCAAGCGCCAGTGTTTTGAAGTGCTCTCATTGGGACACCACAAATGTTTGTAATAAAGATGACTGGCAAATCTTGGGCTGGAGCCTCTGGGCTGCTCAGCTAGTTTCACACCCATCTTCCTGAGCCATTTTCCTTAACTTCATGCCTAGGCCCCTGGGGGCCCAGCAGGGCTGCAGGCAGGGTGGCTGGGCCAATGGGCAGCATCCAGCCCACCTTGAGCCCTCCAGGATTTCTTTCCGTACTGAGCTAGCTGAGGACAGCAGGCAGATAGCAGGGTCAGAAGATGCAGTTAGATTAGCTTTGCTTCTCTCCTCTGGTCTGGCAGTGAACAGGACCGTAACATGGAGCCACCAAGCTAAACTTTTTCTCAGGGGTTTTTAGACACCGTGCACCACTTGGAAATGTCATAGCAATGCTCCTTCTGCCAGGAAGCATTCTGAGAAGGACCATGGGCTCCTTCACCAGAGCTAGAGAGAAAATTCTTGATTGAGAAGCATGCTTTACCTTTCCAAAATGGGCAACAAAGATGCTGGGAGAAATCTAGCAAGACACACCTTGCAGGGTTCACTGGAAAAAGAGAGCACTGAAAACCTGCTCTACACAACTCAGTATTTCTATTGGGACACTCAGAAACAAGTGTACTTAAAATCTGGTTTCATATGGAAATCTGAACCTTCTCGAGTACTGGTACTGGTAACAGCTCTGCATGTTGGTGAAGCTAATCAGTCCTTGCTGGGCACAGTGTATCGTCTGGAGATATGTTTTCAAAATTAGGTATCCAAAATGTCCTTATAAATGGATTGCATTACTTTCTGTCTGTACAAGACCAGGTTTTGTAAGGGAATGGGCAATTGCCTGAGGAGAAATGGTGGTGGAGTACGTGAGTATCCTTTTTCACACACATCAGTGCATATTTGGTATATGAGGTGGTGCTTACACAGTTTTCCTTTCACTGTTCAGACAGCCAGTTATTAAATGTGGCCTGTGGTGTTTCTGTTTCTTTGATGTTTTCAGATGAGATCTAGTTATTTAACATGGCTATTGTATCTTAATTCTCTGCTAAGTCCATCTCACAGCTTCAGAGGAAATCTGGATCAGGTTTTATTTTGTCCAACCTGGATCAGGTTTTATTTTGTCCAACCTATTTTATCCCTCTGTAATTTAAATGGAAAGGAAACTGTATCCTCTGGTAAAATTACATTCAGGACATTGTGTTTATGATGTGAGAGATCCTCTTGCTGCAGAAATGCACGGTTCTTCCTTTCCTGTTAAAAGAGAGTCTGCTGACCTCTAGAATCATTGGGTGAATAAAGAGTGTGTGCATTCTTGTCAATTCTGGATGATGGTAGTCAGAGTATACGCATTTAGAATCAGCCTGGTACTTCACCCACAGTCACAGAACAAGACCAAAGATCACAGAATCACAGAATGTTTGGAGATGAAAGGGACTTTAAAGATCACCAGTTTCCGACCCCCCTGCCACGGGCAGGGGCGCAGTCCACTAAACCAGATTGCCCAGGGCCCCATCCAGCCTAAAATATCTCCATGAATGGGGGCATCCACAGCTTCTTTGGGAAAGATACCGGAACTGGATTAAGTGTTCAATGAAGCCTGAAACAGATACTGCTGGGACTGCACTGTGGGAACAAGCTTTACCTAAACTGGTTTGCATTCAAGCCCTGAGTATAAATCAGCTGCATGCTTTGCAGGGTGTATGACTACTGTCCCAAGCACAGGCTGTTTGTGAGAGGTAGTGGGCCCCACGAGCGCCTTGCTGGCATCAGTGTGTGCACAGAGATTGCTCAATCGCTCCTCAGGTCAAGACCCCACTAAACTGTATCACTAGCAACTATATAGATGAAGAAAGTTCTACAGGAAGAAGATGTACGTGCGTTACAAGTAGCTATTTGTCCATTAATACTGTGTGACTTGGTGGAGGAGAGGTTTTCTACTGAAAATTCAGAAAGTTCTTAGGACAAGAAGATGTTCCCTGTGGGAGCCATCTACTTTCCACGTGGAAAATGCACAATGGGGTTTTGGGAAGGATTGGATATATTTGCTGCTTTGAATTACTGTCTGGATGAGTCAAACTATTTTTGTGTGTGTGCGTGTCTGATCTCTCTGGTACTGGCCAAAGGTTATTTATGCGTGGATAGTGCATTAAAGTTCCCACTAACTGTCAAGTTCTCTACAGCTGCAGAAATTCTTCTTCTTCTTCTTCTTTTTTTTTTTTTAATTAAAATAAGTATTTGAAAATAATCCCTCTTTGATCAATACCTGTTTGGCAGTTTCACTCTTTGTGAAGCATATGTCTGGTTAACAGTCAGAGCTGGCTTTAGAGGAGATGGCCTATTGCCATATCCCCATGCTATTTCTTTAAAATCTGGCTGTAATGCATCTTTGCTCTGGGTGTTTGTTTTGTTTTGTTTTGTTTTTTCCATTCCGTGTCTAACAGTGTTGCTTTACACATTCACTGAGAATGTCTAGAAATAAAGATAAGGGTTTTTGGAAATTGTAAATGCCCTTATCTCTGCTGCTGGTGTAGGTAGAGTGAGCACTTGCAGAAAAATATTGTTTTGTATGAGGTAACAGATGCTGTTGCTGTAGGAAATGAGTGTGGCCATGCTGCAGTCATTAATCTTGCAGTCCTCCTGTAGCCTCTCACTAATGAGAAATAAAAGTAAGAACATCACTATTTTGGGATTAGAAATGGCAACTGCCATTTGGGAGGCAGGACCCAAGTCCACCACAGGCAATAGCTAAGCTTCTTCCTGGAAGAAGCTGGCTATTCTCAGCTAATGCCAGTTAAAGAGTAGGTCTGTTTCAGAGAAACGCCATTAATGCACTTTCAGTAATTTCTAGGTGTTGGACAGAAGGTGATTTAAAAAAAGAACATTCATATTACTCACCTACATTTTTTCATAAAATAACCATGTCTTGTCCTACCAGTATTTGGTAGCAGTCACTTGCTGTTGTCTGCTAGAGATTAAGCTGATAGTATCTGTACTGAAACACTTTCAGAAGTTCTTCTTAACATGTTCAGTTCAGGATTAGCTCTCTGAAAATGGCCCTGGAAGGAAGATACCAGGCCATCAGGATGTGCTGGTGAGCAGCCACTGCTCTACATGAGGGAAACAAGTGCTCAAGATGCCAGCAAGCCTCATCTGTGTGCGGTGACAATGCATCATGCAAACCGGGCAGCTGTTGCCGTCTGAGGTCACCAGGAGTAACTGATTAAGACTGGTTTTGGTTGATATCCACTGGCCCATGCCATATATCACATACTATGCACAGTACTCTGATTGTTCTGCATGGCCTCTTGACTGCCCCACCTCCAGAGGCACTTTCTGCACACTACTCATCATTCGGAATACATCTTGAATGCTCTATGGGAAGCATCTCATTGTGAGGAGATCCAATCCCCCTGGCTAAGAGACTGGGGACATGCTGGAAAGGGGTGCATGAGCTTCACACCATTCATGCTGGCAGGAGCCTCTGCAAGATGTGCAGCTGCTCAGTGAGGTGAACATAGTGGTTTGCGCTTGCTCCAGCCTTCTGCGTCAGGGCCAGGAGGAAAACAGCATAGCAAACAGTTGTGGAAGCTGCTTTGCTTCTTTTAAACCTTTCTATTAGTATTTGGAATATAAAGAAGGTGAGGCCTTTTTGCCATGTTTGCTAAAGTGCATCAGGCTTCCACAGCCTGGCTGTAGGGCTGTCTAATTCGTAGTCCTCCAAATACTTGATAAAGGCATAGTCTTGCTCCATACTGTGGCATCAAAGTGCTGATTTTCAAACATGATGAGCACTAAAATAGCTCAGTGAAATCTAAGACCTGTCCATCTTGTTGATCATAGAAATTTCAGCAGTAGGCATCCTTGATATGCATAGGGTTCATACTCAGTCCTTCCAGCAGTGCTTTGTGGCCATATATACTATCTGCCTCCCAGCACCAACTGTGGGCACTGGCTGATGCTTCTGTTAAAATGGTCACAGAGGGAAGTGGGCCATGTGAGCACCTAGCTGCTGAGGGTGGGGAGAATTAAGCAGCAGAGGAGTGTTACAACAAGGAGTTCAAGGAATCTACTGTGATTCAACAGCTGGTTCAATCAAACCAGCTGAAACTGCCTTCAGTACCATCCTGGACCAGATTTTTCAGAAAAATTCAGCAGCTTGGTAGCTCAGTCCTTTTGCAAAACATCTTGCCACTTACTGTCACAATAGAAGCTGCTGGATGCTGACCACTTCAGAGGAGCTGGACCAAACCGAGATGCCAAGCACTTGAAAGTTTGGCACTAAGCTTTGCGGAGAATTTGATCCATTATGTGCTGCTCCACTTCAAAGTGGGCAGCAGCTTGTGACAACCGTACAGCATCACAGAAAATGTCACTTTTTGTGCAAACATTTAACCAACAGAAAGTGGCTTTTTAGCTTGGTAGTAAACTTCACTCAAATTTCAATTCGCTTTGAAATTTTTTAGAATTTTCACTGAATGGAAAAGAAATATGGGTTTGGGTCTTTCTGATGCAGTTTTTCAGAGGATTCAGGGGTGCAGGACTGGCAGGGAAAGGTAGTGCTTCCCGAACATGTCTTGTTCACTGTCTTCTGATGCAGAAGAGAGAACATTACTAGGATGACTTTAAAAACAGAAAGAAAGACAAAGTCTGCCCTTCAAAGACTTTCTGGCATTTTCTGCTCGGATTCTTGTTTAACTCTGGTAGAAGAGAAAGGGCCCACATTTCTTGGAGAGAAGGGGAAAACTGCTCAGAACAGAGAGAGAGCTGCAGTTCAACTCTGCAGTCTGGGTTCAGACCCATCCCCAGCTTTCAGCGTAATCTTTCTTTGGATATTCTTTTTTAAATCAAAACCAGGAATTATACAGCTGCTGAGATAAGAATAATTAAGAACAATGCATTTCCTTTTAAAGCTCCTCAAAGGATAACCTCTAATAAGATGAATTGAGCGTCTCATTCAGGCCACACACAAATGATGGCTCATATTTAGTAACAGCATTTTTTGGGGCAAAGATAAGCTGATTTTGCTCAAGAACAGAGGGTGGTCTTTAAGCCTTGCATTTGTCAAAGAAACAAGCACTTTTTTTTTTTTTTTTTTTTAAATCTAGAGAGCATAATCTTCCACAGCTCAAGAGGAGCAGTGCAGGGGGAGGGAAGCTCAGGCAATATATTTATGTTGGAGTAAAGGCCTGAGCGTCTGGACATGAAGAGACAACAGGCTGGACTATGGAAATCCCGGTTCCATGCTGTGCCTGGTGTGTGCCGCTACCATGCTTGTTGGTGCCCAGTCCTGCAGGTCAGTACTACAGAACCCCAAAAGGTGCCAGTCAGTGGGCACGAGGACCCTCTACACCGCGTGCTCTCACACACGTCTGTGTCGGGAGCAACAGGTGAGGATGCGCCACCGCACTTCGTGCACAGGGCTAAAGAGCAGAGAGCAGCCCAGTGCCAATTCTGCGTGCCTGTGAAGCTGGCCCCATAGGGGAGAGTTCATGGAGGGAAGTGTGATACGCAGAAAAGGCAAGGCAGAGTGCAAAGCACACCGCCGACAGGTTCTCCTCCTCCCCTCAAGACATTTCACCTGAAAAAAGAGAAGTACCACCTGGAGTCATAATTGATTCCAGCTCCTAATTGCCAAATGCTTCCCCTCTCCCCTTTGTATCTGTTACAGATGCATCATCCACATTTGAATGTTTCCTGGAATTTAGTTCCAGAGATTGGAGCCTGTGAAGTTTTGGGACCAGACTTACTCAAGTGGAACTCCCAGGGAGCTAAATTGTTTTTCTGTTTAAATCAAGGGGCTTATCACAGAAAGTTACATGATTTTTTACAACAAAAAGTCAGAAGAGCTGACCAGTCTTCTTGCTATTTGCTGCATTGCTTTCAAATTAAGAAAAATTGAAAAATCTTTCTTGTCCCCCTGGTCCTGCAGCCTGCAGAGCCAGTTCCTGTCACCACCCTTCTAATTACTGGAAGGACCCCACTTGGCTGGAGAGATCAATGCAGGATTGTTTTACACCAGCCCAGATATTTTGCCTGCTGAAGCAGAATCTAAAAGAGCAATAAAGATCCACTAGCCGATCCAGTGGTACTCAGTCAAGCAGAGCTCTGCATGTACCAAGATTTTCCATCAGCGGTAATTAAGTATTCATTGATTACAAGCATGAATTAGAGCTAATCACATGCCTGTAAACGGGATGTTGTGAAAATATGAAAATAAGAGTGCTGTTTCATATGGGGTTTTGATGGCTGAGAAGTTGGTGAGAATCTCGTGGGATCCTCAGGAGTCCCTTGTGCACATAACTTGCAGATAAGGGACTGACCGCCCACTCATCCTTTCCAGTGGCTGCCAAGTACAACAACCTCTCATTCTCTCGTTCTGTATTTGCTGCACTCCAACTGCTTCTCTGCATTGCCCCATTACAATGGAAGGGGAGTGGGGGGTGAAGGAGCAGGGCTGGGTGCCATTGCACTTGAAGAACATGCTGAGTGGGCTGGATTCACTGTGGTTATCTGCTGGGATCTCTATGGTTGTTTTTACTCTCAGGATTCTTTTTTAAATTTTTATTTTTATTTATGATAGTTCAGTTTACACATATGCTTATGTGTACGTGATAAATTTTAGCCAATGACAAGGCTGTCCTTAGGCTGAATGCTCACAAAGTCTCAGCGGGCTCCGTTAGCAACTCTACCTCTTTGCTTTCTGTATTTACTGCGTTGGCGTAGGATGCATATGTAGGGTGGCTATGGAGGACAATGTCTACCTACACGAAAGGCTTCTTTCTTCCAAGCTGGGTCCTGCTGTTCACAAACCCAAGCTCCCAAGGTTTTCATGTCACTCCATCCTGCTCCAATTTCCATTGCTTATCTTGCCTGGCTATTTTTGTCCCTCCCCTCAGCAGGACACAAGACAACCAATGGGCAAAGCCTTCATTTTGCGATGTTGCAAAATTGAGTGGGTTTGTCAGAAAATAATTTTAAAAAAATAAAAAGAAAAAAAAAGGAAGTAAGCAAGCCCTTTCTCATGGCACCCATGGCTTGTTACAGGACTGCAGGGCTGTGGGGAAGGGATGGCATGGGCATCAAGCTGCCAGCAGGATCCTGGGGCCATCACCCATCACCAGTGAAGCCCAGGTGCTCTACATGATGTGCAGATGTGGTGCAGGAATAGTGCCACTCATGTTCCATGTTCCCCCTGCAGCCAAAGCCACCCGCAAGAATGAGGAACAGAGAGACGTGGTGTGGTGGAATGTGTCCATTCAGTAGTTGTGTAGGTCCCGCAGCAGCATTATAGGGATCTCATTCCCATCTTAAACTTGCCTTCTCCACCCTTCCTCCCTGGATGGGAGTGGAAAGAGGATGCTTAGCCAGCCCCTTGCCTGAGGGATGCTCCCCATACCTGGGTCCTTCTGCATGAGGCTTCTTGCTGAGGGGCTCATGCCTCATGTCTCTTCTTGGGTTTCTGCTCACAAGCTCATCACTTGGGATTGGCTTGTCTCTTGCTGATGCAAACAAGGAGAGTGGTGGGGGCTATTGCCACTGACAGACAGCATGCATGACCCTGTGGGAGGTGGGAAGGTGATTCCTCAGTAGAGATGCATCAGAATTACAGCACCAGAAAGTGAGTCTCTTGTCAAAGAGGGTGCATCACCAGCTCCAGCATTGAAGCAGTTGCGGGATGCAACAGAAATTTAAGACAGAAGGGAAATCTGGGCACCAAATGATATAATGCCTGTGTGTGGTGATGATACGCAAATGGAAAGAGGTGGATGTTGACATTCCTGCAGTACTGTGTGGAAGTCAGAGCGAGAAGGGTGCAGATGAAACTCTCTGTCCTGGGGGATGACCCCTGGCACATGGGCACGACAGTGGGCTGAGCAGGTCACGGGGGTCCTACCCCATGCTACTCTTACTCTGTTTGCAAATGTCTGCTGTTTGTTGGTATGATGAGCAGGGTGTGAGTGGCAGTGTCTGAGGCTTCTCTCTTCTGTCAGTGTTCAGTGACATTGCAGGTCTCAGTGGAATTGCCTCCATGTAAATCCGGCACACTAGCAAGCCAAGTCGGTCCTCAACATCTGTAAAGCTGGGTAGATTCACAAGGATTTAATTCCCTTTTAAAAATGTACAAATCACATGGGATGACACTGCCTAATTCCCCACATTTCTACACAGCACAGTACCGTCACTGTTCACTGGGAAAGAATTTCATGTTTGCATTTTCCCAAATGCAGTAATACTGACATTGCTCATCTTCTCCTAACACTCAATAGCATTTAACATTTCTCTCTGCCTCTGGAGAGAAAAGCACATATTTTCCATACTGCTTTGTGCCATTTGTGAGGGTCCTGTTATGGTACAACCACCTCTGTGGCAAAGTGGAGAGTATTCTGATATCTAACCAGATATGCTTAGAGATCAGAAAAGTAACAGCAAGCACAAGATTTTGCTTGTGGGGCCCTCAAAACTGCAGGCCAGGCTGCAGCTCTACCTTCAGACACTGATGGTGGGTGCCAACAAGCAGAGAGGCACTGACAAGCAGTTCAGTATTGTGTGATGGATGCCTCTGCCACTGACCCCAGAGCTTGGAGCCATACAGAGTCATCAGGGTCCAAGTGACAATACCAATCACCTCACCCTCCTGCCAAAAGTTGCACTTCTGTCCCTGCATCCATGTTGGATTCAGGTTGAGCGGCTCTACCAGGTCGGCTGTCTGCAGTGCGTCCCGCAGTGTGCCCCACAGTGTGCAGCAGCCTTTACTGTAAGGGTGCAAGCAGGACTTCCACCTGAGAGACATGTGGGAAGGATTTACATTTTACTTGGAAGGGAGTATATCCAGGCAGCTTCAGGAAAGAAGGGGATCCCCGAGGCATGTGATGGGCCGTGCTCTTTCTCTGGATGAGTTCAAATGAGTTGAGTTCAAATGCAAGTATGGAGCCACAATTTAAACACCCTGTGTTGTCTATCCAGGTGCTGGCAGATTCAGCTTCAGGCTGAGGCATGAGGTCCTGCGGACTATCGGCAGGGCCAGCGCCTGTGTAAATAGGTCACATACACACAGTGCAATAACGTCACATCAGGGCAGGTATGCCTATATTGAAGGACTCAGGTGAGTCTGAACCCACTCTGCTGATTGCTGAAGGAGCAGCCTGGAAGGATGGCATTGGCCCCACTCTGCAGCAGAGTCACTCCCAGCCTGCCCAGCACAGCAGAGGAGGGAAGGCTGGCAGTGGTTTTTGTGCAGGGTCCAGGTCCCAGAGGCTGTGCAGATTCTGTACTATTAAACAAAGCTAAGCTCATGAGCTATGCTTGTGTTGCTATTGTCTTTGCTGCTGTTTTTGTTGTTAATACCTTGGCTGCTGCTGTGATGTCTGGTGTTTTTAGCATGGGAGCCAAGAAAACAGCATTAACTGCAGACAGTGGCTGCCAGGCTGAGCAGCCCAGAGATGCTGGGAAGAGGAGTGGTGTCCCTCCCCACCAGGCTGGGATCCACACTGGCTGTTGGCTGTGGAAATGCATGGACCCCACAGTAAGGACTGTGATGAGTGCCACGAGCCGGTGCTGGGGACAGTGGTCTGGTTTTGTAACCACACCTGGCGATGGGTGTGGCCATGGGAAAGACAGGCTGCTTGAGATCACACAGCTGCTGAGACAGGGGAAGAACACTGTCGGGTTGGGGATTTTTTTTTTTTTTTAATTGCTTTAAATTATTCACAGTATCAGTGGTTTCCTGTGACATCAAGCTTCTGGACGTTGCTGGGTGGCTATGAACTGTGGTCTATCCAAGGTTCCATTCCCAACAACGCTCAAGCCGCAGCTTGTCTGAAAGCAAAGGGCATGCAGTGAGATGCTGATAGCAGGCTGACAGGGGGCTCGGCGCTGAGAAGGCTAGATCTCTGTGATTCCTTCCACTGAATTTCGAGATAAACGATGGCAAAAGGGCAATGACTCAAGAGGAGGAAGTACAAACAGAGGCCAAGGCAGCGCAAGTGCCGCTTTCCATCAGTGCCAAGAGCCGAGGAGGAGCTCTGTCAGCTGCTGGCAAAAGTGGAGCAGCTGGACAGCAAAGCAAGCACCACTGCCCTCTTTTGGGTGGAATCATACCCCTGCCTCTGAAAGACCACGGTGGGCTGCTGGGCAAGGCCATGGCGCTGCAGATATGCCACTTCTGTGACACAGGACTGGCACTCCAGTGCAGTCCGCTGGCCTGCCTTACTGGGGGACAGGGGACAGCTGTGCAGCCCTGGCTCCAGCCCTGGCCATGGTAGCAGTTGCTAGAGGTGCCACATTCTACTGAAAACAACACAGCCCAGCACTAAGCTGGAGGGCTCTGCTGCTGCCACAAGATAAGAGGGACAGGGATCAGGGCACAAGGTGACTTCCTGGCTTAGTGTGCCTGGTGGCCTGTGTTTGGCAGCAGTCAGGTAGTGAAGGAAGCAGCAGTGTGCTTGTCACAGAAAAGAGGGAGCATACCCATGAGAGCCAGCCTCTGCCCCCAGCAGTGTCTGACTGTGCCTTAACTCACCTTCTGCAGCTATGAGATTTTATCATCCCTACTTACAATCTGACAGAGTCCTTACCGTGACCTATCCATAAAATTCGATGTGATGAATGACATTTTTTATAAGACCAACTGTTTCATTATGAAACGTTTGAGGTTGGAAAAAACAATCCCAAACAAATAGGAACATGCCACTATAATAAGGCCATCGGTGCGTTCTACATATCCTCCTTGTGGCAATTGTGGCTGAGTGTAAGAGGCAAGTACGCCTTGTGATCGTGAGAGACCAGCTGAAAACATGAGTCACACAGCCAGACCTTGTGACTTGGTGGAACTAAGAAGGTCTCCTTAAAGGCAATTTGTGGAAGAATTGGAGAGAAACACAATTTTTCAAGGTCAGCCAAAGGCTAATGAGAGCTCTTTCATAGCGTGATTGTGTTGCCTGAATTTCTGTATTTCAAAGCCAGTCTAACTACTTTACTGCTGAAGCATTGTAACTGAAGAGGCTGCAATAATATTGACGAGTAATCCTGCCAGAACCTGAGATGGTATTCAACATAATACGAAACATTTTCTCCTTGCCTGGTCGCAAATGGAACAAAGAGTTAAACAACCACACGCTTTCCCCAAGCGCCACTCATCTTCCTTCCCAAAAGGCATGCATACAGATGTTTTGTGCGTCGAGTTGTCAACAGCTGAGACTTGTAGCCAGATTCACATGTTCCCTACCTTTCTGCCTGTGAGCTGCAAGAGGCTCGTCTCCAGAGGAACGCTTTTTCATAACTTAATTAGATTGGCGCCATCCGTGCAGCTCCAGTTTCAGGCTGGCTTGGCTTTTCCCTGGCCCCAGCTCTCCAGCGCAGAGGATTACAGTAGCACTGAAACTGGTCCTGAACCAAACCTTTGGCAGCCACCTCGAGTTAAGGAGGCAATTCATGAGGCTGCTGCTGCTAAATTAGAAATAAAGAAGTAATCAGCTCACAGTCCTTAATGAGAGGCCAGCAATGAGAGAAAAAAATGCTTTTGCAGCTCTCATCTTTGCATATACGTAGGAATAGGTTGCATTTCTTTTCCGCATGTATGAACCACTCTAGTCTAGTAAGCCACTTCAATTAGAGCAGAGTGAACTCCAGTTGTGTTCTCTTAGTGTGGACTTGCAACACACTTATTCCAGAGTTGCATTAATGGGGCAGGAATCCGATCAGTTTGACCAAGCTTTGCTCAGGAATAGATTCCCAGTGAAATTTTCAGCAGTTTAACTGAATCAACTTTGAAATGGGTTGAGGCAGCATCGCTCAGACACAAAGCCCTTTGATTGTATGTTACTAAACTGCAACTCCAAGAAAAGGAGATTTACAGACAGAAACCAGAGGAAAGGAAAAGGCAAGGATACCTCTGCAAGCTCATCAGTCTGAATGTCACCTCCTGCCTGGAGAGTACAGCTGCCTGTAGCTGTAGGCACTTGAGCTCCCTTCCCCTCCTTGCCATCGACAGCCCATAGCCTCCAGGCACAGTGCATGCCATGCATGGGTGCACCAAAATGCCTGGGTTCACCTGTGCAGCCGGTAGCCAGAAAGTGGCATGCTTGTGGCTGCTTCATCAGGAGCAGTGATGGATTGTAGCCCACCCCTAGCAAGCTGTGTTGGATAAGCCAGATAATAAATGGCAACTGAGTGGGAGCCAGGTGGAATAAATTAAAAGGAACTTGGAAAACTTCTTTAAAGAAGTATTGGTGTTTGTTGGGATGGTGAAAAATGATCACACTTGGTAGAGAGTTAATTAAAAATATATGTGTATTTTCACCTCACTTTTGAAAGCAAAACAAAACGGATACAAATCTACATCACAAATATTCTCACCTGAGTATAAATGAGCACAATTAGTCCTTGCTCTGTCCAGCCTGAGTTTTTTGCTGCAAAAACTTCCTGCTACAGTGCTTGCAGGAATGGTTTTCCCTCCATGCTGTAGGCACCAATTATTCCTGTGGCTCTATGGTGTGAGCCATTTGTAAGCTGGAAGCTGTGGATTCCAGCAAGCTCTCTGCCCATAATACTCAGCAAATAGCTCATAGATTCAAGCCTATGCTTTTTGGTGACCTGTTCTGAGCAGGTGCCCTGCTTGATGTCTGAACAGTGTGCATCGCTGATGGCTCTGAGCAAACAGCTGCAGACATGGCTCACACCAGCTCCTGAGTACTGACTGACAGGGGAAAAGCTGTTGCACTGCTTGTCCTTGGGAAGAAGGGAGGAGGTTCCTGCTGGCCACAGGCAGGTGAACCATGTACCTGGCACCCACCTGGTCTTTGTGGGGTCCCTCTAAAGTCCCTAGGGCAGAGAGAGATGGTCTCTCCAGAGAGCACCTCAAAGCAAATGCTTCAATTGGATACATTGGATCCTCCTCCAAAGGGTTTATCTTTCTTCATGGGAGAGCTGGGCTGAGTGATCTGGCTGCCTGAAGCTGCTGCTCTGAATGCTTTCGTCACCAAAGCCAGTGAAAGCATCCAGAAACAGAGCTGTCTGTGGCCTCAGTAAGTAATTCATTCACTCTCATTCCTAGCACTTGGTGCCAGCTTGCTCATTTGACCTGGCTTCAGTTGTTCTCCCTGAGCTATTGTTACAGCCTTCTCTGCTGGACAGAGGAAGATTTAGGAGGGGTCATCTCCATCCCTCATGCTGAAATCCATGCTCTTCTGAGTTCTCCCTGCAGTGACAGGAACAGACTCATCTTGAAAAGTCATTCACTCAAACACTGCTTTGCTCTTTATTGTGTGGCTTTGGGGCATGTTTTTGCACCACTTCGGCAAGCATGGCTTGTTGAAGCCTCAACCAATGCTTCTGGCCTCCTGACAGGGTTTAGCACCCCACTTCTCCTGCACCTCACTTATCCCATACCCCACTTCTGCACCCTCTGCTCCTAGCCTAGGTCAGAGGGGCATTGCCCAGAGCTCTCCACATACTTACAGCCCATCATCAGGGTCATAGAATCATAGAATCATAGGATCTCAAGGTTGAAAAGGACCTACAGGATCATCTAGTCCAACTGTTCTTCCATTACCCTCGCTACCACAAGCCACTAAACCATATCTTGTAGCTCCTCATCCAGACACCTCTTGAACACTGCCAGGGATGGCAATTCCACCACCTCCCTGGGCAGGCCATTCCAGTGCCTGACCAGTCTCTGAGAGAAAAAGGTTTTCCTTATGTCTACTCTAAACCTCTGGTACAACTTGTGGCCATTTCCTCAGGTCCTGTTTTTTGCCTGGGAGAAGAGGCCAAACCCCTCCTCATCACAACCTCCCTTCAGGAAGTTGTAGAGTGCAGTGAGGTCTCCCCCGAGCCTCTTCTTCTCCAGACTGATCAATCCCAGCTCCCTCAGCTGCTCCTCACAAGACTTGTGCTCCAGACCCCTCACCAATGGTTCTGAAGCAGAACTCTCTGCAGGATGCACCGTGAGCCACTTTGTCAAAGCTCTCAGGCAGAAGGCTGTGCTGCTGAATTAAAAAAAAATGTTCTTTCTGCTGATGGAACTGTGTGAAATCTGCCTTATCATAGGAAATAAACTCTTTGCCACTCCCTTCTGACACAGAGTTAACATTACCCATTCTGTGATTGCCCTCTGTCATTGCTAGGACTGCTTTTCTGCTCTTAATGATTTTTTAAACTCTGTTCTTCAGATAATCGCCTGTGCAGGATGATTCCACTATGGCCAGCAGCTTCCTTCACTGCATTTATGCAGCTCCTGTCATAATTTTTCTTTATTTTTTCCTTCTTTGTTAGTAATTTATTTGATAATTTCCAATTGCTGCTGAATTTGGATGACTTTTTAGTGGGAGCTCCTATCCTGGTTGTGGAAGGAGTGGGGATGAACACTGATCATTCATTTCTCTTGTATTTTGTTTACACTTGCAAACTTTTCATTCATATTAGTTCTATTCAGTTTTTGTCTGTACCTACTTGCAGTTTTCAGGAACTCTGAGAGATCTCTTTGCTATTAACTGTTAACTATCACTTGTGCTTCTCTTCTCTTTTCTTGCATAGAGTGAGGCCACAGGTTCATTCACTGTGCAAGCTGCCACCCCCCAGTGTAGGACTCAACCACAGCTATTGCCAGTCACAGTTAGGGACCCCATGATTCCATCTTCCTCTGCATGCAACTGTTTCTTTGCCACATGAGTATTGCCTGTTAATTCTGGAAAATCCAGGCTATGCTGGATCAGTGGGACCTCAAGAACTCTTCCCATACTGAAGACACTCAGACTGCCTATTACCCTGTAGTGAAAGCCTCAGTGAGTACCAACCCTCAACGTTTTAACATCTTTAAAAACGTAGCCCAGATTAGGCTTCTTCCTAGCACAGTGACCCCATGCTGCTGCAATGCAGATGATTAAACTAATCCAGCTGTGGAATAAGATTTTGCCCTGTATTTATTATTTAACAACCACTTCTAGCCAAGTAGAACCACAGTTAATTGCATGAGCTTGTAAGTAAAAGGAAACCATACATATGTTCTGTTTCAAAATAGCGTAACCAAGTGTTTTACTGATATTTAGATCCATGTACAACATTTCTGTTGTAGTGCATAATTTACAATCACCACTGAATTTTTTCTTTCAAAATGAGATAGCAGCTCCCTGAAGTTTTTTCCATGCAAATGATTCTTGATATGAACATGAAAACCCAACAGCATTATTGTCCAGAAGGGAACTGACAAGGGGCATATTTCTGCAGGGCTGCTGCTGGGAGCCATGTCACCATTGCTCGGCACAGCACAGTAACAGGCAGGGTGGCATTTTTCATGAGCGTGTACTGAGTCTTTGAATTTCTATTGCATGTGCTTGGATCTGTGCACTTTTTAGTACCTTCTTACCAGAAGGTGTGCACTGACTCCTTGCAGCTGGGCTGCTGTAAAGTGCTTCAAGTTGAGGCCAAAGAAACTGCAACCTCATTGCTTGTTTGCTCATTTTCAGTCAGGCCCCATTAGAAGCACGTGGACACTTTTGTTTTCTGTTCTTCCTTGAGCCAAAGCCAGATCACAAAATCTGGAAGTCCTTTGCAAGATGGGGCTTCTTCCATACTTCACACAGCTCCCTGTGTGCTTTGTCACGAGTGCCCAAGATGCAGCCATGAAAAAAGACAAAAGTGCAAATACCTGAGAACAAATTGTGTGTTCACAGTTGTCACAGTGCTTTAGCCATGGGCGAGCTGTGCCTATGAACAGGTTTGACATATGTCACGGTTGACGTGACATCCTTCCCTCTGCCTCAGACCTGGCATGTGCCTCAGCACCTGGGCTCCGAGGTGAATCACCCGCACCCCTGTGGGAGGAAACCTTCACACAGGGAGCAGTAATATCCGGGCTGGCCATCCGCTCCCATTCCGTGTGGCCTCAGCTGATATATTTCATATGGTTTTGTAGCTGAAGCCGGGCCAGAACTTCTCCAGCTTTGACAGAAGGGCTAAATGAGAGCAGGGAATTTTATGTGCCTCTTCCCACAGTCTTGCAATGAGCATGCAGGAAGCCATGGATCAGTGGGTCCTGGCACTGCACACCAGCAGGTACGTGTGTGGCCTGGTGGATTCTGCAGCACTGAACCTCTGGAGCCCCATATGTGGGAGGTATGTTGTCACCCCAAATCCCTCTCTGCACGCTGCTTACTAATGCCACTATTTGGATGTGGTCATTGCAGAACATCTTGCTGGAAAATTGCTAAGCATGCAGTCACAAATAGAAGGCAAACTCCCAGAATCAGTGGTTCATACTTCAGGGATGAAGAGAAGACCTGACCCTAGCACATCACTTGGCTTTGTCATCTCACAGCCCAGGAGACACGGAGGGCATTGCATCCCATCTTCAGGCTGCTATACATTGGAGCTGCACAGGGGCTGTTGTGCATATAGCCTGCAGGGGAACCTCGCAGCCACAGGTCCTGTGTGTGAGCAGTAGAAGGACAGTGATTCTGCCTCGATTTCCCCACTTGGCCCCATTTCACTGCTCAGAGTAGGATGCAGCTGTGGCAGGGAGGATGGAGACGGGGTTGCCGTCAGTTCAGCAGCCCTATGACTTGGAGTATTAACTAACAAAGCAAATCTGTTTTTCTTCTCTCTTTCTTTCTTATCTGTGATTTTCCACCAGAGGAAATGGAGGGGGGAGGCAGAGAGGGGCTGTTATCATGCAGCAATGATACAGGCTGTGGAGGAAAGGATGCTACTTTTCAGTGATCCCAAATGTGCTCCCAAATCTCAGAAGAGCCAAATATTTCATCTGAAAGAGTCAGCTATGAACTAATCTATTCCCCAGATGCTGAAATAGTTGTCATTATTGTACAGCATCAACAGCCCATTGAGCTGAATGGGGACAGCCCAAGCAGGTCTAGTGTTTCAGTCTGTCCACCTGCAACCTAGTAAATAATGAAGAGGATAGTTTACTATTACAAGGAGATCGGAATTGCCTGGCTGAATGGTCACAATCCAAGGAAATGTGTTTTAATTTAGCTAAATGAAAAGTAATACATCTGGGAACAAAGAGTTCAGGCAGTACCTACAGGACAGGAGAGACTGCCTTGGAAAACAGGATTATGGGATTGTTGCAGTGACCATCTCTGCAATCACTGATGGTTCAGCAGGGCAAGAGGGCAAGAGGGCACATCGCATCTGATGGTGGGAACCTAGGACCAAGTGATGGAACCTGGAAGGCAGAAGCATCAGCAGGAGCATCCCAGGGCTGCAGTGGTCTTGCCTGGTATCCATCTTCTAGTGAGAATATTATAGAATCATAGAATCCTTGGAGTTGGAAGGGACCTCTGAAGGCCATCTAATCCAACTCCCCTGCAATGAACAGGGACATCCATAGCTAGGTCAGGTTGTCCAGGGCCCAATCCAGCCTCACAGTCTCCAAGGATAGGGCATCAATCACATCACTAGGCAACCTGTTCCAGTGTCTCACCACCCTCACTGTAGAAGAATTTTTCCGTATATCTAACCTAAACCTACCCTCTTTGAGCTTGTAATATGGTAACACTGAGGGGGCTACTGGTGTGGTCTGGTGTCTGGGAAGATAAATCCCTTTTGTTGTGTAAGGGTTAAAACATGCAGTCAAGTCAGTTGTCCTAGGGCAAGATGTAGTTTTCCTCTGTGACACTGAAGCACAGAACTGTGGTGTGAGGACACTGAAATTACACTGATTCAGCTATGACATATGTCCCTGCTTCTTAACAGTTGGCAGTGATGGCCAGGCAGAAGAGAGCAGAGCACTTCAGGAGCTGCCTTCACAGACATTCCCGATCCCGCTTCCACAGATGCAATCTCCAGCAGGCATATTTAAAGTTTTATGGGATCATCATCTTCTAGAAGTCTCCCAGTTCTCATTTCTGTCCTTTTCTGTCATTATGATAGAAAAAAATAAAAATAATCTGCATTGTCTTCTATTTGTTCATTTCTCCATGCTAAGACAGTGACTGTGCTGAAACTTTAGGGGTTGGGGATGAAGATTTCTCTTCTCTCATGCACAAGTAGCAGCAGGTTGTAGGGTATTTCTGACTTTTTTTTTTTTTTTTTTTTTTTTTTTTTGTGTGTGTGTGTGTGTGTGTGTGTGTGTGTCTTCTTATGAAGCACAAAAACTCAGGGGAAAAATGCTTTGGAAGGTGGAATCTGGGACAGTACATCTCTCTCTTTGAGACCTGACTGCGGTCCTGCCTGTGACTTCCACCAGCTCCATGACTTGCTGAGTCTGGTCAGGGCAGAGGGGTCAGCATCCTTAATCACTGTCAAAATCAGGCAGAGCGCATGAACCAGATTGGTCTCCCTCGATCTTCACCTGTGGTAAGCAGCAGTGAAGCTTTTGGAGGTCTGTGCTGCTTCAGCCCAGTTGGAGACTTCAAGCTCAATATTGGTATTATTGAACATCCCGAAGTCACAAGGTCCTATCTCTTGGTTGTAGAAGGGTTATCTTCAACCCTGAGAGCTGAGAGGTCAGAACATCACTTTGAATAAAGAATCTACTCATGCTGAATAACAGGTCCAAAACTGTTTTTTAATCTGTGATCAAAATACATGAGATCCTAAAATATATGGAGAGGGGCCGAGGCCACACAGGCAATGCTCCTGAGACAGTCCTACATTACTGCAATTGACTTTGATCACTGTGTCAAGAGTCTCAGTTACTACTTTTGGAAAGCAAGGCAGCAGCTGGCTTTCCAACCGTACTTAATGACTTTCTTTCCCAACAAGGACTGCAGAAAGATATTACATGCTATGGCAGAATTTAAGTCTTTGCACATTGCTTGGTCCCACTACAGTTGCAGACCCACCTGAACTACAGAGTTCGCACTACAACTTCTGTTTGAACTTTTCCCAGTACAGACCTTGGGTTTTAGAGGCACACACTACCAAGAGAAAGGCTAGCTGAGATGAAGGGGTCTGGCTCCATCTCCAGACCTTCGCGAACCGTGGGAGAGCTCCTCTCATGCAGCTCTGACTCAGGCCTATCTCTAAATATAACCATAATTTTACAATAAAAAAATACAGGAACCAAGAAATAGCTGTAACCTTCCATCCAACAGTGGTTGAGTTATTACCACAGTTACATCACAGCTGAAACAGGTGCAAGGAAATAAGTCTCCCAAAAGTTTCTATTCAGGAGGGACATGACCAAAGAAAGCAGAGGGAAAGGAGGAAGGCAGGGGAAAGGGCAGGAGCCAGGGGACAGAGCGGAAGTTGTTTCTTTTGGGATGTGGCCAAATTAGTAGCGGTCTGAACCCAAGAGATGCCCTGGATGATCCTTCTGTTGTTGTCTTTGCTTTTTCCACTTTCAGGATGTCTGCTAACAGAGTGGTAACACCACTATTGGTTTGCCCTCTACTTGCCCTATTGCCTGGGACTCCACATCCCTCTGAACTGCGTTGAGACCTGATGCAAGCAGATGCATATCCTTTCAAGCATATTTTATGCAATTTTCAAGGAATCCTTCAATGACTCATCAGTTCAAGCAGTTCTCTATGCCCTAAAACAATGGGGAAGGGAAACAATTATGAGAAAGCTCATGTTCCTCCAGCAGCTGCAGTTGCTTTGGGTGGGATTCATCTGACTAAACCTAGATGTCTCCATTCAAGTTATTCAAGCCAGACTCCCTTCTTTGTGAAGAATATGGGGAAACACAGGCATGGAAGTGCTTCATCTCCTCCTTAGGTCAGTGTCTAAGAGAGGTCAGGTGAATCTTGCCCATTTCTCTTCTTTGCTTGAAAAAGGAGCTGCAACAAAGAGGCCACATGTGGGTCTGTGAAGCTGGATGGAGACCATCCTTTACCTGGTGTCCAGGCTGAATGATTTGGGACCAAAGGGTCCAGTGAGAGCTGTTCGTTGGTGGTGGTGGAACCACAACCCTCAAGCATGTCCAAGTGCCACAGACACTTGAGCATCTTCCAGTGGGATGCTGGATGTCTGCATCCTGTTCTGCTGCTCCTGGTGGCTCAGCTCTGCACATCGACTGTTGCTTGCCTCACACTCAGCTCAGTGTTGAAACAGAGGAGCATTTCCCATACTACACACACCATCAGTAGCGTGTGGGAAAAGGAAGTGTGGCAGCTGCCAGAAGCACCAATGATGTTACTGTATGTTGTTATCAGATGAGAAAAGCAATGAAGCAAAAATGCTTTGAGCATGCAATGACCCAGCTCCTCTGTCGAGGGATTGCAGCTAAGGACTCTCAAGACCTTATGTGCACCCATGACTGTAACCCATGAGTAAAAGCATGAAGCATGCACTTAAGGTAAATAAATGGTTAGAGGGAGTCACTCCAAGCCAGATTCCTACCCCCTCTTTGTTCTTTTCCTTTCTGAGTCCTGAGAGTCAAACAAAAAACCCAAATGATGTCATGGGGCCATGTATTTGGCAAATGCCTTGTTGCTCTGTCCCAGGACACAAGTAGCCCGTTCACCAACACAGTCCTTGCATTTCATGGAGGTGCTGTGAGTGAGGTTTGGAGCAGAACCCCACAGCTCAAAGCAGGCTCAGAAGAGTGGAGAGTCTTTGCAGATCTGCAAATTGTTCCACTCAGTAGCACCAGAATTAGTGGAAGGCCCATGTGCCAAATTTCCAGCTCCCTGTTGTAGGTAGCTAACTGATAGAGAGGGGCTGGTGCCATGAGGGTCTTTGGTTTGCCTCCCAGAAGTGTCAGAGAAGTGGAAATGAATTGGTTTGCTAACAAAAGGACAAACAAAAATGTGCATGTATGCATACAGGTGTACAAAAGCATGGGCTGTATTTTGGAAATAGCTGAGGTCCTCACACTGCTGTAGTAATTCAGAACCTCTTCTGGGCCTAGGGACCCAGATTTCTCAGCCTCAGCAGCACAGTGAGGAACAGTTTCACACTGGGCCTTTCACAAAGCAGAAGTGGGGTTCTGCATCCTTCAGCCTGCCAAAGGGCTGGTATCAGGATAGCTCTTTGCTCTGTGCTGTGTTATTTCTGGGCCAAGAGGTTGGAAACTTTCTTGAAGGGAATGAAAGCAGAGAACGACATGCCTCTGCTTCCTCTACCGAGAAGCCATGTTCTACTGACTCTGAAAGGGAGAGCCAGGCCCACAGCACTCGGAGCCAAGAAGGCACGTCTGCACTCTTGCTTTAAGAACTGATCTCCTAAGTGAACTGTCAACTCCCAGTGGCTAGAAAAATCTGCAAACAATTTCTAGTCACCGAACAAAGCAAATCTTTGTACTGAACTATAATAGTTCATTATTAAATAAAGGCTTCTTTGTTATGCTATAAAAAATGGTGTGTATTCCACTGCTCTTCATAATGCTCCTTAGTGTGAGCTTGCAGTGCTCAGAAAGTCATATTTCATAACCCGTGAAAAGATGACATAGTGAGTTATTTTAATTATAATAGGGAAAACACAGTTTGAATGAAAGATCACAGCAGAATTTTGGTTTGAACTTTATTGTTGATGCATTTGATTCACAATCATAGGAGTGGACCCAGATACCCAGCTCTCCCACCTGCAGGTGGGAGCATCATGGATGAAATCTGTTGAGAGGACAGCGAGTGAGAACTTCAGCAGCTGAGCGAGCTTTGGGCAGAAGGTTTCTCCCAGAAGGTCCCCCCACGTCCTCTCCACATTCAGCTCTAACCGGGGCTGCAAATGAGTCTCTTACAATAAGCAGCCAACCTAGATCAGACTGAGCTGCTAAATCATTTCATGTGGGTGATTCATATGCCAGCTAATAATAGTAGCTGGTGGCCATGCCAGCACAATGACTGACCATGGAAGCTCCACATGGCTGCAGGTTGCACCCTGTCAGGTATTACAGGCTGGGTTGGCTGTGGCTGGCAGTCTGCCCCTGAGGGCAGTGCCACAAGGCCAAGCGTGGACCTGCAAACCATGCTGTGGGCATTTCTGCCACCATGGCTTCTCTTCCAGTAAGTGATGCTCATGTCCCCCATCAGACTCTCATCTCCCTGCCCAATGCTTCTTTAAAGCGGGGATTTCACGGCCTGGTGTTTGGGTATCTAAAACAAAGTGGTGGTGGTGACTGGAGAGGTCTCTCCCCCATGAACAGCATGGCTGAAGTCTTGTTGGGTGATACACTTTAGGAGCTGGAGATGAAACCGTAACTGACATTACTTATTACTGCCCACCTAGTCAGTCAGGGCCCTCACTTCTTGGTCAAGGGTCAGTGCTCTGGAACCATTCCCATCATGGAGGAGCAGGTGGCTGTGATTAGCAGTCAGCATGGCACCACACAGTGAGATGAGATTCCTACCACATAGCAGCACTGAAACATCAGCAGCACCTTGGCCTCAGGGATGGGATTTCCTGCTGCATTTGCCAGTGTCATCAGGACAAGGAGCTCAGACAGGAGCTGAACCAGCCTCTGGTAGTGAGGGCAGATGAGCAGCAGCAGGGACCAAGATACATGCACATTTAATGCCATGGCCAAAGCCAATCACAGTCAGAGAGAAGTGTCCAGGTGATGTGGGCTGAGGCGACAGCAGGCATCAAGGAGGGGAGAGAGATTGCTGTCAAGCCCATGAGGACAAGTGAGAAATGCTGGAACAGAGTTAAATCCAGCAGGAAAGCTGCATGTGATGAAAGCATGTGCATGGAACTGAGTGAAATGTGGCACTGCTCTTGGGGCTGGGCCGTGGAGATGAAACACTCCATGCTTTCCCTGGCAGAGTTTGGTTTTGCTATTTGTTTGCCTCAAAATGGGACTGTTCCCCTATTCACCAAGTGTTCTGGCAGTGTTTTTTTGTTTGTTTGTTTGTTTGTTTGTTTGTTTTAATTGTCTCTGCTAAATCCTATGTTTTGTCTGCAGTGGCCTAGCGTTTACCATCAAGAAGGCTTTGACAAAATACTCGTGATCAGCAAAGACACTGCAGTGGCAGCAGTACTTAAAAAATGCCACTGTTTGGGGCACAGAGGGACCAGCATTCAGGATTCTGATGCTCTCAGGTTTGAGGTGTAGCAACAGGCAGAGGAGGATTTCCTGAAGTAGTTTTCCAGGCAGTGCCGAGCCCTCTCTTTCTCCACCGATGCTGCAGCTGAATTGGAACCGGGCACTCTCCCAAGGCAAGCAGAGCTCGGGTGAGGAGCTGGTTGAAACCCAAGCTGCTTCAGAACATGAAGGTAAGCAAGAAGTGCTATGCTGGTTCAAGACTGCACCCCACAGAGCTGAAAAAGGCATTGCCTCCTAATTTTGTGTCTCAGTTTTGCACAGCTTCAAGCACTTAAATGCTTCTGTAATTTGGAGAAAACAGCAGCAATCTCCAGGGGAGTACCCGAGGAGAGGAAAAAACAACACAAAATGTTTTTGTTGTGTTTGTTTTTTTTTTTCCTCTGTGCCCTAGGCCAGTTTTGAGAAGGGAATGAAATCAGAGGCAGGGAAAGGACGGGGTGCAAGGAAGCGTAAGTAGCCATGCACCAGTGCTGGGCAGCCAGTAGCCTGCAGCCAGGCCACGCTGCAGAGGGACATTAGAAATCAGAGAATTGAGCCCACTGCAACCACTACCACTGAATGGCTTCCAGCTCAGGCAAGCACAACTGGGAGGTGCAGCCACACCTTTTTGGGTTCTTGCAGCCATACTGGGAGGAGGTTACAGAGAGCAATGAGGACAGCGTCAATGGAGGCTGAAACAATCAGCACTGTTGGGAATTAGACATACCTGCCCTTTTCCGGCAGCAGCTCTTTAGGTGGATTAAGAATTTGGACAAAACGTTGCCATTACCCTGGGGCACTGTGTGGTGCATGGTAGATCTTCTAGAAAAACTGTCTCAAGGCAAGACAAGCACATGGACGTTTTCTCTGTGGTTCAGGAGGACTGGACTAAGACTGGCCACTTGTGATGCAGAAACAGGGTATTTTCCCACAACAGGAGGTACAAGTAGGATGGGGAGGCACACACACCTCCCATGGTCCCACCCATGCAGCCAGGCACTATAGCTTCTCACTCCTGCTCCCCATCTCTACCACAGGGCCAGTGGCAGTGGGCTGAGGGTGGTGGAGCATGCTGAAGCACAGCAGCAGTGGGGTCATTCAGCCTATCTAGTTAGCACTGTTATTTCTATCTCTAGCCTTTTCTCAGCTCATATTCATCTGGGGCTCTCTTCTATCACTAGAGTTTTCCACCCTCTTGTTTTTTATTCTCTCTCACTCTGCCTTACAGATTTTTGCCACTCATTCATGTTGCTGTCCAAGTTACTTGTTTTCTCTGTCTTGCTCTGGTGATGGGAACATTAGCAATATTTTTCTGTAGAGCAGGGTGGCTTAGAGACAGCCCTGCAGACCTGACGGCTGTCCTAGTGCTTCTGGCAAGGCTGGAGTGGTTCAGCCAGCCCCTGGTTGCAAATCTGCCCACCGCTCCTTGCTCCAACTGTGCCATGAGACATTGTCGCAGCCATGGAGCTGCACCCCATGCAAGGAGTCTGGCAGGGTGTCAAGGTGGGGGCACATGTGCAGGAAGACACCAGGTGCAAGTGCTCCCATTAAATGCCATTTCTTCCCTCTCTGGCCTAAATCTGCTCCTTTTTCACCTGGGGCAGCCACTGGGCCAGTCTGAAGTCAGAGAGGGAAAATGGGCAGAGGTAGTGGGAACAAGAGCAGTGGAAACACAAATGGGTTGTGTGCTTCCTTGGATGGAAAGAGGCCCAGGTTGTTAAATAGGAGATGACTTTAGCATGAGTTATTATTATTGGTTGTTTGTACTGGGAAGTGGTGCCTAGGGGCTCCCATTCCACTAATCATGTAACAAAACTATGTTCCTCACACAAATAGCTCATGTTTCAGCATGCAGAGAACAAGCAGTCTCCTTCCCATTATCCCCCCTTGAAAAAACTGTATGAAGATTGCACAGTCAAGCCCACAAACATTGAGAAAGGAAAAAATGACATTGGCCTGCCCTGTGGTGCCATAGCTTACAGCCATCCTGGTAACCTCATCAGCACTGTCAGCTCATCCTGCATCTTCCTCCATGCTCTGTCCATGACCCTGGCAGGTCTCAGCTCTGTGTTACTGTTATTAGTGATTTTTTGTTGCCCTTGTGTTTGGTGTTTGGGTGTATTAACTTCACATTATCTGTTTAGGATGTTTAACACAGCAGTTCTCCAGAGTACATGCCCCTCTGAAGTAAGAAACCATTTAATAAATTCAGTTCAATAATTCACAGCTTTGGCACCAACACACAAACTAACTAAAGGTCAACAGCATCCACTAAATTTGGATGTTACAAACTAAGACTGTCCTGCTGTTTCTTGGTTTACTGAGGACTGGGCACAATGCTGGGCTGCACCATGTCAAGTCACAGCTCCTCCTGCACACACAGGGGTAAGTCTTTACTGTTTTAGCATTCCAGATGTCACAGAGCCTGCTGCTGCTCCATTGTGTCCATGCCCAAGGCTTTCCTTCTTTGGCCACGGCAGGACAGGATGCAGAGGGATGGTGGAGGGGGATGGTGGCTCGCTGAGCCTGCAACTAGGTGTAAATAGTGCTCACCAGGACACCGTATTGGTGGAGAAAGACCCCAACCCTTGAGCTGGTCCTGGAGCTGGGCAGGTTTTGGCTGGCAGCACATGAGAGGAGGCAGAGTGGCTGCTATCAAACCCCAGTCCTGCCGCAGGCCCTCCTTCACACCATGAACTGCTACAAGGCTGCTCCTCTTGCCTCACTCTCTTCTCACCTGGTCAGGCAGCACCTCTCCTTCCTGCCCAAACTTTAAACTCTTTAAGCTTTTCAAACTTGATGTCAAAAGCTTAATAATGGTTAAACACACACACACACACACACACACAAAAAAAAAAAAAAAAAAAGGCCATGGAAAGGTCTTTTCAACCAAGGCCTTGGCCTTGGAAATGACTAAACAATTTTGATTGAGATAGGTGTAAGGCAGATGCTGAGCACTAGCACAGTGGTCTGGGTCTTGCTGAAATAAAAGCAATCAAAACAGAAGTCTTGAAATTAGATTGTCTTGATCACCTTACAATGAAGCAGCCCTAGAACTCCTTCTATAGTGTGCTTGCATCAACTAACTTGACCTTTCTTGCTCTGGATGCACACTACATACAAGCCCATGTGACTGCTATACTTAACAGGAACACTCATTAAATCAGCCCAAGGTCTTTGCTTTGAAGAATACCGCATTTAAGCATTTTGAAGGCCACCCAATGATCCACGAGAGTGACCATGTACAGACTAACCCAGCCGGACTTCTCCAGTCCCGTGCTTCTTCCTAGGTGGCCAAACCTTTGGCAGAAATGCTTGGTGAACAAGGCAAGAAAAAGCAGCCTCCATATAGCAGGACAGAGTCTTAACAAAGCTTGGCTTTGACCTCCGAAATGCCCGTGGCTGGAGGTTAATCACATTGGTTTGTCCCCTCCTTTCAAAATTTTATCTTTGTGACACTGCAGTTTAATGTAGTCCTCCATTTGGCATCCCCCAGACTCCTCCCCTCCCCCCTCCCAAGGTTTTTCTTTAAAGAGGTCTTGACTCTCTGTCAATATTTAAAATGTGAATGAAATGAAGCAATCAGCTGGGAAGCACAAACAGAAAAGTGAGTGGACACGAGTGGAACTGATACATGCTGATTGCAATCAATCTGCCCAGTGAAATTAAAAAAAACCAAAACACAACAAAGACTCCCTCCCCCAAGGAGATATTTCAAAAGCTGAAAGCTAAGAACTTAAGTACAAAGGCTTTTGTGTTTTTATTGACATTGTAAGAAACATTTTTTTCTTTGTTACAAAAGAGCTAAGAGGTTCTGAAAGCAGAAGTACAGTTTATATGTACACAGTGCTACAGACCCTTCAGATCAACCTAAGGCTCAAGAAATATCAGATCATAACTGCAGGTTTATCAAATGAAGACCACTAAGGCCTGTTACAGCCAAACACTATTCCTACTGTACGTAAATGTATTTACACTATTTAAAAAAAAAAGAAAAAGAAAAAGAAAAAGAAAACAACAACAAAAAAGGATTACAAGCTTTATTAAAAAAACAAAAAAAAAAACCCTAAAAAAAAAGTTAAAAACTGAACACATTTTTATCTTACACATCTGCAGGACTGACAACAGTAACTTTTCAATAGGAGACATTTTATCAATCCAAAGACAATAACACGTGAATATCAGAGGTTTACAAGACACTTCAGACACTACTAACAGTGGCATGTGCTATCAGCTGAATGGCGAATACAGCCTCATTGTGAAAATTTGTCAACGTATCTTGGTCCCTCTCTGTTAAAGGATAACACAAAATAAGGCACATACATTGCGAGAATATAAACACTGTTGTTCAGGACAAGCCACTGTGCAACACGTGTGGGCGAGCTAACCAGCTATGTCATCAGGAGAGAGGGAGGGGAAGGAGGAAATGACTGGAAGCAATCAAGCAAGCCAGGGTTTCAATGCATGCATCATCTGGGACCATTCTCCAGGGAGAGAACAGAATTATCTGTTGTGTGGACATACTAGGCCATCGTACTTACCAGCAACTCCCCTGCTGAAAGCCCACTGACTTTTCTGCAAAATGAAAAAAATTTCATCCACCCAGTCTAACTTATGAATGAATTCGCACAGGTGACTCCAGATTTGTGGAAAGTGAAAAAGTCTGTAAAAATGTGAGCAAGGCAGATGTGCCCAAGGCCAACAGTAATTGATCTGGAAGATCCTCAAAGAGCCATTAGAAGAAAGGGTGATTTAGAGTCACCAATGCAATGCTTTAAAAAAATGGGAGAAAATCACAAAAACTCCTGAATTTTTCTAGTACTTTAGGGTGAGTGGTGTGCTTCCAGCCGCCAGATGCATCAAAAACATAAAAGCAAGCTTCAGCTCTGTGTCTGGAAGACCAGGAGGGTGCTAGTAAACTTGTGAGTGACATTGGTGGCATTTTCCCCAGACTATCACACATCCAGAAGTTGGTTACCAACTTAATGCTAGTGTCCAGCCTTACAGTGCTATGTTTTAAGAGCCCACTCTACCTCATCAAAACAAAACCAAAAAATGAAGATAGCTGGGCTACGATGTACCTCCACAGATGTCAACAAATCAGGTTCTTTAGCATCAAAAAGAAAAGTATGATAGGATAGTAAAAGCTGAGAAGTGATAAGTTTATGTAAGAAGAGAGGCACGTATGCTTCAATGGTAAAAATGATAAACCATTTGAACAAATTCTCCAGGGACACTGTGGAGTCTCTGTTTCATTGTCATCCCCAAATCAAAACTGGATGACTTTCTGGAACATGTGGTTTAGGCCAAGACACGTCACTGTCCTGAAACAGGGCTAAGTAAGTGAGTGACAAAGGTTTGTCAAGTCCAGGAAAGAAGGCAAATCAGATACTCAATCTCTTCTAGTCTTAAGCAGTGTGAATGGATTCTCCTAAGCTCTGATGAATCACATCTTTCCCAGCTTCAATTGAACAAGCAAATACAGCTATAAACTGGAAAACTGAGTTAAAAAAATTCTACTTTTTTTTCAACGTATTCACACTGTAATAATAAAAGGCTTCTCTCCTAAGCCACCTCTTCCTGGGCTAGTCATAAGTCTCTCCATTGAAACTGTTTTTAAACATGTAATTGATGGCTTATTGAACAGCCAGCCACTGATTACCATGAAACATTTGAAATACTTCCAGCTGATGTGAGCACAGCCTTTCCTAATGCTCTTATTCAGTAGGAGCATAAGCTATTAATACAATTGCACTGGAAGGTGAAGTGTAGCAGTAGAAGCATCCCTCAGTCCAAACCAGCTAACTGCTTTGATAAGCTCTACACAGTTCCCCCTGAAGGCTGGAGACCACTACAGAAGGGCTGACAGAGCTGACGATGGGCAGGAAGGTCAGGAGGGGAACCAGCAATGGGCAAAGAGCACAAAGGGAGGGAGTACATGTGCATGTAAAGCAGACAAGAGAAGAAATGCTTGCTAAAGACATGGAGAAAGACAGGAGCAGGACAATGATAAAAGTTGTAGGATATTGAGGAAATCTTTTTATTTACATTTGTCTTGATCACATTTAATATGTTCTGTGATAAGCCCAAATGCAGCCTCAGCAAAGGGTTCATATATTTTCTTTCAGATTTACAGCTTCTCCACCTGCTTGTAACAGCTGATAATAGATCGATGTTATTAGAAAGCTCCACTTAGGCTGTATTCCTTCACATTCCTCAAATGCTATGCCCTGAACAAGCTGGTACTTCACCCTTTTCTACAGAAAAAAAAAAAAAGAGTGCTATGGCATTCTGAGGTTTAGGTATCACCTCCTAGTGCTATTCTTAATTCTGACTTGGCTAAAATATATTTGTAGTCCAAAGTTGACCAAATCACCGCTCTTCATCATATGTCTACATGAGTTAGTTCCCCACAGGCATCAGACCTATGACTGTAAATGCTGGCATCACTTGCATCCTGTTAACAGCATTGTAAGATCAGGAGTTAATAGAGATGACTGTAAGAGCTGGACTTGTGTGTAGCTTCTATGAATGAGTGAACTTAAGCCTTGCTCTTTTCAGTGTTCTGCCCAACTGCTTACCCAGGAGCACAGTGTGTGTGGGGGCACAACGCAGTAAAAAGTCCGCTAAAAGAGCTGGCTGTTACAGAGAAAATTCCATCCACCTCTACCACGGAGTTACTTCATCCTCACAGTGTGATGGGTCCAATTTTTGCTGGTGTAACTGAGCCTAGGCAATGACTCACTGATCTGCCTCAAGCTGAAGTGCACATTGCTGTCACCAAGTTTAGAGTGACTGGGTTAGTATTTTTACGTTTTGATAGGCTACCAGACCAACTTGCTGTTCAGGTTGTTTCTTTGCTACTTTAAATTACAGTTTCAATCTTTCAATTTTGTAAAGCTTGGATACAGTAGAAAAACATTTAAGACTACTGGGTTACTTGTAATCACTTTCATTTACTTGGCTAGTCTGTTTGCTACTGGTTTAACATGCCAAGACCACGTTGCTTTTGGATTTGTAACCATGTGGTATGTCAACGGGC
Organism: Gallus gallus; assembly: GCF_016699485.2. NCBI lineage: Eukaryota > Metazoa > Chordata > Aves > Galliformes > Phasianidae > Gallus > Gallus gallus. The sequence continues at coordinate 50,705,304 of NC_052533.1, forward strand.
ATTTACTTACTGTAAAATATACAATCCATCTAACAAAGCTGTATGTGTTAGAAGGAATGTGCAAGACAACTCTTCTGGCAAAGGAATAGTTACTGTAAGAAAAAAAAGAAGAAGAAAAAAAAAAAAAAGAAAAAGAGTTCCCAGCCTGGAATACTGGAGTTTCATTATTTCATTGTATGAAATAATCCATTATAAGAGCTTGATCATCTCTCCATCAATGTGGTATGCAAAGTAAAGGATTACAGACTGTCCGAATCACCAAATTTCACTATTCAGTCATACAAATAAGTTGAAAAACAGAATACTAAACACTGCAAATAAAACAAGAGTCATACTAAGAAAAGCTTTCTTGTCCTCTGTCTCCACTGAAACACACGAACAAAACAATCTCTGTATCCTTATGCAAGGCAGCGACATCTACCTGTGTGTTTACCAAAATCTTAAACATTTGCTAGGTATCAAAGGGCTGGTGGGTTTATATTTCTTACTTACTTGCTGGAACCTCGTATTTCTTGTGCTCGTAAGTCTAGAACTACAGCCTAGGGGCACTGTGGCAGTGCATTGTCCACCTCAGTGTGATGTATTCAATGCATCCAGAGAGGATTTCCTCACTGTATGTTTGCTTTACATCCTGCATGGTTATTTTGTGCCTTTATGTGTAGGGAAAAAAAACTGCAACAGTTTTACAAAGTCAAGTTTCTTTTGACTAACAGAAAATTAAGCTGTTTCATCAGAAATTTCTTTCAAAAAAACAAACAAAACAAAAACATGCACTTCACACGTTTACATTGGTTTACAATTAAAAAAAAAGAAGAAAAAGGAAGCATACAGACATTCAAAAAGGGAGGAAGAGAGAGAGGCGAGTGAGAGGTGAGGGAATGGGTGTAGCAATACTGATTCAAAACTGAAATGGAAGACAGTTTCTCCCTAGAACACTTTAGGGTTTTCAGAGTTCTTATTCCATAAAAGGAATATACTTGAAAACACATCCCATTTAGGTGAGATGAGATTGCTAAAATACATACACAACTAAAAAATATGAGTCTTTTTTTCATCTGTTATCTCCTAAGCGGGCTTTTTTTTTTTTTTTCCATGTCTATTGCATAACAGCAAGAAACTTGCTTTCTTCTGCAAGTGAGGTCAACAAAGAACTCATGTCCCCAATAGCCATGTTGGTTGTGCTTACAGGCATAGCTGGGAAGGTAAGAGACGCTCGGGGAGTGGTGAGGCGTGAGGAATTGCGGGAGAGATTCTGAATGATGCTTGGGCTCAGGGCTCCTGAAATTAAGCTGACATGGTCTCCATCATCTATGATAGCATCAAAATCAATCTGCACACCCTCTAGGCTGTTGCTGTCAAGGCTGTCAACTGTGCTTGATACTTGGTTAGCCCCCGGGGAAAGAAGCTCAGAGGAGTTTGCAGTAGCAGTCTCCTGCAGCAGGCAGTTAGCTTCCGAAACAAAGAAAGAAGAACCTATTTTCATAGCTTGGTGGCTAAAGCCTGTGGTTTGGTCATATAACTGACCAGAGTAATTCTGCATATTAGAGCAGAACTGCTGTGATTGACCTTGCATCTCCAATTTAATGGTGTTTACCCTGTACGTCTGGTTGCCATCACTTACATGTCCTTGCTGTTGTGCCAGGTTGTTCCTCAACACATTTTGCCGTCTGTTGCCACTGTAATTAGCACATGGCTGGTAACTCCTGGCCACTGACAAACCTGAAGACTGGTTACCAATGGTATGAGATACCGGAGGACAACTCTGTGGCCCCTGATGGAGGCTGCTTTGTGAGGTAGGACTAACCTGCCCTAGTGTCATTGGACTGGACTGATTGACTCCCTGGTAATGAATGCCATCTCCAACCAGTTCGTTTTGCAAATATTCCTGTTCCATCACATTCCTGTTTTGCATCCCATTTGCCATACTGGTGGCTTGATCACTGGATGCGATGGGATGACCAAAATTTTGCTGGTTCCCACTCACTGGCATGTTGCTGCTTCTTAGCTTCTGCCCTTGAACTGTTATGCCACAGGAACTGTCCATTGCCCCAAAAATCATAGGTTGCCTGCTGACGCTTTCACCATAAGGCTTATTGGGCTGCATGCCGAAAGAACTACTGGCTCCGCTGCCAAGGACCGTGTTCTGCTGCAAACTATAGGAACCATTGTTTTCCATCAGGTTCTGATAGCCATTTTGCTGGTACACATTGCCTCTCTGCAAGTTCTGCTGCTGAACCATCATGTTGTTATACAGTCCAAATGCTCTAGCCTGCTGCACTGCTGAGCGCTGACTACATTTCAGTTTTGTAGGAGATAAGTCAGAACTTCCTGAGCTTACTTCATTCCACTGAATGGGTAAGTCACTCTTGCTCACCTCTGAGCCTGCAGGCTGACTGCTTGCTGGAGGGGCTCGATCAAAGCTGCTGGGATTGTTGTTTCCTAAAACCACACTGTGATGCATTTTGTTGCTGTCTAGGACATTGTTCAACAAGTGGTCGCACGTGCCCTGGTTCTGGGAATTCAGATACTGAACCACATCATCTGGCAGGAGATCCTCATCATTCAAACTGCCACCTGCTTCCATCGTAACAGCCTCCAGGGTGACGTTCTCGCTGATGCTTGGAGGACAGGGGGAACTGAAGCCACGGAAAACACCACCCTCAGAATGGGTACAGTTCTGAAGGACAAGGTTGCGCTTTTCCATGGATGGAGGCAAAGCAGGAGAGTTAAAGCTATTAAGACTGTTGAAATGTTGGACTCTAGGGACAGAGAGGTTATTGGAGACCATTCTTACTGGATCACTGGCTCTCCTTGTCCCATTTCCTAGAGCATCATGAGATAGAAGATGCCTCCTGCTGTAACCATTTGCCCCACCATCACTACATCTTCTAGGGGCATTCACTGGAGGCAGTGGAGATATTCCAGACTCCCTGCAGTCACCCAAGAGTGCCATCCTTGTTTTGAGGCTCATCCTCTCCATATTAGGCAGTGGAGTTGGTGGGGGTCCACCAGTAGCTGCTGCATATTTAGCTTTCAGCCTGTATTGCTGGGCTGGGGTGAGGCTGAGAAGACTTGGCAGGTCATCACATTGGCTTGCTTCACTTGAGCGCCGAGAGGCATCCGTTGAAATGGGGTCATAGGAGTCTGCAACGCTCACATTTTGTGGTCTTCCCTCAGCCTGAGAGGCATCACTGGACCTCCGGCTGGAGAAGCAAGGTGAGATTCCAGAAGACCTGCGGCTGCTCAAGTAGGCTGAACTGATTGTGCTCGTATTGCTGTCCCTCCTGTTAAGCATGTTCAACACAGTGATGTCTGTACTAGAAAGTTCATTCCTGTTTGGCAGAATAGTCATGGATCCTCCTACACTGCAGCTGCTGTTTGATTGGGTACCTGGACGTAAAATTCACAGATAAACAAACATGTATTATCAAAAACTAGTAAAAAAACAAAAAACAAAAAACAAACAAACAAACAAACAAAAAAAACACACAGTAAAGAAAGCAGAGAGTAGAGAGGGAATGCCTACATCGCCATAACTAATCATAGCAGCGCTCTTTATTGAAGTAAGTAGGGACAAAAACTGTATCCCTAGGTTAAAAGCTAATTCAGAGACTCAGTAGTAACATTTCAGTGTGAATCCCAGCACAAAATTTATAGGCCGTAGCCAGAAACTGTCATCAGCTGCTGTAGTCCTCTAGCCTGCAGTGCAGCTATGCTTACTGATGTGCCAGAAGGACACAGTCATAAGAAAGCTTTTTATAGGCAAAATATAATTGAATAGGCATTTGCATGGGAATGGCAAAATACACAAATTGGAGGCTATTCCAGGTCATTTCTAAGACTTCTTGAAATAATTCCTAACAACTGCAAAACATCTTTGCTGGTTTCCTTGTTTTGTTTTGTTTTTAAGTAAACAGAATGCATTTCTTAATTTTACATAGCTTCTTCTGACTGAATGTATTTCAGAAATTCTGGGCAGTCACTGCTGGGTGGAGTACATAAACCTACAGGTATACTGTAGACAGTGTACAGACAGCAGGGACGTGTTTTGGCAATGAAGAAATAAGCACCATCTCATACAAAAACAGATATTGTTCCTTGGGGTTAAATCTCTTCTTGTTCCTATTCATAAACGTCTACATTTTGTAGCAGTGGTATCTACACATAAAATTAATTGCATTCATGGAAGCAGTTTATTTAAAGGGAAGCCTAATGTATCAATGTGAAGGGTGTTTTGTTTATGTCTCATCTGAAAGAATTCCATACAATCAACTGCTAGTTATTTCATTCATCTGCCTTGCCTAAAAACAAACTGATCTTGAGTCCAAACCTTTTACTGAAGGGAGTATTTAAATTACGGTAAGTTTACTATCCTGCTGGGTTCCCCTGATATAAAACACAAGACTATCAGTCTTCCCTCAAGGTGAGTAGTAAGGCTTGCAATGAGGGGATAAACACAGTCATAAGAAAGCTTTTTATAGGCAAAATATAATTGAATAGGCATTTGCATGGGAATGGCAAAATACACAAATTGGGCCATTCTCACAGGTGATGAATTCCATTAGCTGTACTAGTCTTTCCCCAGTGCTGTAATGCTGGGGCAAATACTGCAACCATGGAATGTAAGGACAAAAAGAGTCATGAATTCCATTACGCAGATCTTACCATTTCCTATGAGAGGCGGCAAGGTCGGGGCTTTGGAAGGTGGAACGGGGTTCAGTCTTGGAAGCATTCCATTAACTTGTTTCAACCTTTCTAATTTCACTTGCTCCATCCATTTGGTCCCTGTCATATTCCTCCTGGCCTGTAAGCCAAGTGCTGTGGTGGCTGTGGAAATGGTAGAGTCCATGATTGGGGTTTCATCGATGACACTGAGGTCTCCTACACTACCGCCACCAGTCAGAGTAAGCTCGATCCCATTGTTGGAATAGTTGCTGATGGGGGACTGTTCGCTGCTGCATGTAGACTGACCACCAGGGCTTGGCTGAGATGTCTGTTGAGTGAAAGAAGCAACACAAGAACATGAGGATTAAGCAGACAATATTAATTTGTTGAGACAAATGTAGATCTAAGTGGAGCCAAGGAAAATTAAATGTAAAGAAAAGTTTAATATTAAATGATGACAGTGATTTTTCATTTGGAGGCTTTCTAGAATACCAACTTTAACTGCAATGAATGTCATTGCAAAACTCAGTACTAACATCCACTTTAATATCTTGCTGAGCCATTTATCTATCACAGTTATTCCCATAACTGGGAATTATATCACTTCATACCATTTATGAGAATGTATGTGTGTATACTCCTGTTGGGTATGCACTGTTCCCAAATGCAGGTCAACAAACCAGATCAGAATTCAGTCACGTTAAGAGGTCTAATTTACAATGCTAGGCTTGCAGCAAACAAACAAACAAACAAGATTCCAACAACACTGGAATTTGTTGTATTTTTTTTTTCTTTTTAAATTAGACTTGTGGCTAAAGAATTTAAGTACTTTCCATGCTTAAGGCTCATTGTTACAAGCAGTGGTTGGCCAGAAATGTTGGCATGTAATAAAACGGGGACAGAGCATCAGTGCAAAACTACTGTAACATATTATCAGCATCCTGAAGGACCCTAGAAGCATGCTCTAATTTATTCCATCTCTGCCCTGCATTAAGAAGGTGATGATCTACCAAATATAATCCTTTGTTTCATTAGAACTTATGGAATCTTCTAAGTACACAGTAAAGTCTATCTATAGGAATGTAAACCCACTGCAATAGCTTCTTCTTTCTTAATGTGCTCCCATTGGTATAGCAGGATTCTTGTTGTGGGGAAATACAGGCTCGATTTGCTTTTTATACTCACGATGTACTTGTAAAAGCATGGGGAAATCTCTCAAACAAACCGAAACAGACAGATTGACCGACTGACAGACAAAACATGTAGCAAGACAGGCAGAAGTCTTTGGACACAGTGGGCTGTATTAGAGTGATCACAATCTGTGCATGCAGCTATCATTTTGCTCCCAAGAACAGTTTCATGTAAATACTTCGCTTTGTTTTTTTTCCTGCCAGCCTGTGATTTTTATGCACATTCTTACTGACAAACGCTAGCAAGAATTTCTGAGGTAGCAATGGTTGCTCTCACTTTTAACATCAGTGAATGAAAGCAGTACTGTAGCTTCATATGTCCCTGAGGAGTCAATTCAGAGGCAATAACTATTATATTACTTCTAACTTGAATGATGATATCTAGAATTTATGAGGCCACACTGAGCAAGCTGATTTCCAAATCCTGGCCACAGAAGATTTGGTAACAAGAATAGAAACAACTGTTATTACTCAGAAGAGAGCTTGTGCTTCTGTACAATAGCTCCGTGCCATATGGAAGAAGAGCAGTGACAGTTAGAAGCCTGTTCTTGTAGCCACATGTAAAGATTACAGTGAGGTAGGTTACAGAAGAACAGCATTATGGGAAACGTATTTCTAGGTGTGCAATTAAAGAAAAAGGGCTAGATGGGAAGGTTCAAAGACATTTCTGAAGACATTTCACCAATATGCCAGATTTTTCACATGTCAAGTGTTGCAAAATACTCACAGCACGTTACATTTGGGAATGAGTTTGATGGATTGCACATTACTAAATAAAGGAATGATTGGATAACAGGCAGAAGGCTAAAATAAAGACACAAATAATGTTGCAGTAAGAAAAACAGCAGAGAAGTTTAAATGCCCTCACCTTATTACCCACTGTCCTTAGGAAGTTAGAACAAGACATTTAAGAGCATTAGACAGAAAAGACATTGGATTAGTTAAAAAACAGAGCATATATATTAATTCACACAAGCAATAAAAATAGGAAACATAAAATTGTTTTTAGAAGATATTTTCCAGAGATAAATATTTAATACCATGAAAGCAGTCATTATTATGAAACCATTTATATTTGAAAGCTCAGCATACCTCAATAATGCTATGGATTTAGCTACATAAGCAAGAGAGGAATGGGGCTTGTTCCTTTGTAATTTAAGGCAATTAGCACCAAAGATGGCAGAGGATCTCCTTTGGACTTCAAAAGGAGTTAACTCTGGACACCTGAATGTTTATGAATTCGGGATTAATATTCCACAGTTAGGGTGTAAGCATTAAGCACATTATAGCAATAGTTCGTATTTCAGTGAGTAATCATTTTGAACTGTAGCATGAAGACCAACCATATTAGCAATGTTTGGAGAGCTCATATTTGTAGCTCCCAAGGATTGGATCCAGATGAAATGTAGACTCAGAGGTGGAAGAGGATGGAGGGACCACCTTTACTGGTTTTAATCCTTGTGGATAGGATACATTTTAAGTGACAGGATGTGAAAGAAGAACTTCTTTTGTTTCAAATAGTGTGTCAGAAAATTGAATTAATTTTCCCCCAAGCTCTAAAAATAATGAGGTCCTTTACACTGGTATAATACAGTACATTGGAGATAAACCAGAGAAAGACCTGATGAGACTTTAAATTCACTTTAATTTACTTAATTTTGAATTAAGCTAACGTGGTCAAATTAAAGTAAGTATCAGATTAACCTAAGAGGTCACATCACAGTAGATATCAAATATTATCCAAATATCTCCTCCTGCCATTGAAGTCACCTAATCTTGCTTTGGTTTGATTCTGTCTGTCAGACATGGATATCCTTAAGCCCCTAACATATGATTTTTTCTCCAGGTTCTCCAAAATTTACCATCATCAACATCATCACGTTAATAATTTTGACTTGGTTTTATTTGCATCCAGATTTTGAGCCTGCAGGACTCAAATACTCTATTTCTCTTCTGTAAACAGAAGAGTGGAAAAAAACCTGCCTTTTTAAAATGAAAACTATGATTTTCTCATAATACGCTGATTCCAGAAGATGGAGTTTTAAGAGAAACAATTATTGCGAGAGTTGCCAGCACTGCACTTACTGTGTATCGAACAGACCACATGTAATCTTTTTATTTGCTATTTCTTGGGCTTTAAAAACATTTTACAACATAAACGAAAAAAGAAAGCCTCACAAAGATCCAAATTTGTGAGCTAGAGTTTACGGGTTTGAGTGTTTCATAATGGGATTACCATGAAGTTCCAAAAAGAGAAAGGACAAAAGAAATGTCACAGTGTATTGCGTACCATTGGTTTCTCTGACTTGACTGCTTTCACTTGGAGGCATTCTTCACGCCTTGAGGTAGTGCTGTTGAGGTCCTTCTGCTCCCCAGTCGCACCCTGAGTCTGCTGGCCTGGTGATCGTGTCTGAGAGTGGCTGCCTGGGTCTCTGGGTGGTGGAGGCCTTGGGTGGATGTCTCCTCGCTGCTTCTTGGTGACGTGTGCTTCTGGGCCATGCACAGTCTTCACATGTTTCCGGAGAGAACTAGGGTCTGTATAGCGCTTTGTGCAGCCTGGGATCTTGCAAACATATGGTTTCTGCCATGCCAGGAAAAACACTCAAATTAGGTTTAATTCCATATGGGAGTCCTAAAGAGCACCTTGGAGCACAGCTGGCACTACAGTTACACCCTTTCATGGTGAATTTGTTATCTAATTTACAGTCTCTAGAGTGACTGCATCGAGTCAAATCTATTAATTTCCCCTGGTTTTGGTACTCAGTAATGATGCATGGCTCACAGAGGACAGAGTCTCTCATAATGTGAACTGGCACAGCTTTGACTTATCAAAGCAGCAAAGCAATGGAAGCTTATGAAGACTGCCCTAACTATCCTGTCCACTGCTCTCAGCAATCTGATGCTCCATTTCCAGTATACCCAGTACCTACTCCTCGACATTCAGAGGCAAACAATCACCTTCAGAACATGTTGGGACATTTTTTCAGGCAGGAATATCTCAGGAAGAATTTCTCTCCTGGCCTTTTCAGATCACCAGTTTACATGTCAAAGCACAGCATTCACTTCCATAAGCACTTTTACACTGCAGCAATATATGCACTATTAATATTACTGTTACTAGCATAATTAATCACTCATTTTCTTTAAAAACAGCTTCCTTTATCTACAAAATTTATCTGGTCCAATAAGCAATGTGGGGAAAAGTAAATTTACTGTCTAACAATCAGTCCAAGACTTTCTTTGTCCTTATATCATGAGAGGATTAGAATGGAAGAGTTGAGCCCTTCCTAAACATTCTAATTGCCTCAGGAAAGAAAGAATCATTCACTCACTTTCATTACTGAAATGTTTCCAAGAAACAACTATTTTAAGTCTTATTTACACTAACCCTCAAGAAGAAGAGTTCCTCATGCAGAGTTCCTTAAAGGCATTCTCTTTGTGTTTATACATGGCACTATAGAGCCTTTGACAAATGTGGCTTCTTAATGGCTATCTATGGCCTGAGCCTGCATCCGCTGATGTCAGTGGAAAAATGCTCACATTGACTTGAATAAGAGCAAAAATGTCAACTGTAGAAATATGAAGTTAATGCTGAGTTACTGAAGCAGGTTTTCTCCAGATGCTAAGGATGTGCACATCAGTTAAGCTCTGTGCAACACATCTGCATCAAGATATCTGAGCAGCTTTTAAATCTGCATATAGGTTACTTACTTAACAGTGGCTTTAACTCACTTAAAATGGCACTGTGAGGAACTGCTAAATTGCTTTTCAGTGGCATTCATGGCAGGCCCTACATTGGTATACATTGTCTAAGAATGTTGCAGTTGTTGAGACTGCTGGGACTGCCACAGTGGGTTTGCCTGGAAAGAACAAATTCCCTCTACTGCATCCCTACCCTGTGAGGTTTATTCAGGGAGAAAAAAAAGAGTAATAGTCCTGAGAAAAGTGAAGAAGTGTAACTCAGAAAATCCAGGGCAACTCAAATTTTCCAGCCCCTGGAGACTTCTTTACGTCTGCCAGCAGCTGCTGGAAGGGACATTACAAGATGTTGCAGATCCTAGGTGGGCAATCTTTGCTCCCACTCTGCTGGAGGAGCGAGGAGTGCAAGAGGCTGTGGTTCCTTTCCTCCTGAGCAAGAGCTGCAGCTCGACAGCCACCAGATGTCAGCATACAACAAGGCAAGGTGATATGCTCTGAGGGCTGGACAACCCCACCAGCTCCAGAAAGAAAAATGATTGCAGCATGTTAGCTCAAATCTTTGCCTGGTTAGCGTGCATGTTTCCACTAGATACCCCATCAATCCTCCCTCCACTCCTCTCATACTTAACAAAATGATCTGTAGCTTCTTTAGATCTGTCTGATGTTAAAATGATTGTGCTGATAATTGTTATCCAGTACTACCTTCAGGTTGCTGAGGATTTCTATGGCTGTCCTCATAACAAACTGCTATGATCACATTGTAGGTCTAGGTCTGTTCGTCTCACAATTTTATTTATTTATTTATTTATTTGGAAGCTATGCTTACTTACTTCATTTGAATGAGTCCTGTTTTGGTGCTTGGCCCTGTCAGATGCATTGGAGAAAGCTTTGTTGCAGCCCTCGTGTTCGCACACATATGGTTTCTCTCCAGTGTGAGATCTCAAGTGTGTTTTCAAGTTTTCTAGTCTGGAGTAGGCCTTTGTACAACCTTCAAACTGGAGATAAGGAGTATGTCTGGATTAATTTTAATATTTGGACTTGCAAGAAATGGTAAAAGCTGACCTATGAAAGATTAAAAACATTCCAAGCCTTCATAACCATGTGCAATGTAGTTTTGTTTTGATATGTTAGATTTTAGTTTTAATTTTACCCGCGCAAAATCATCACAATTCAAGTTAAAATGCTTCTAGCACTATATAAATCTACTCTTACAGGACAGAACAGCATTTATGTACTTCATCTAAGACAGACATCGAGTCACTAGGAGACTCGTAGCCCACAATAACACCCAGATGTAGCTTTGTAAGAGAAAGTGCTTTCAAACAATTTAAGCAAATTGACTCCTGTTTAATATTGTATTTTGGGTCTTCACTTCTTAAATTTGAGAAAGTTAGCCAAGTTACCCAGCTCTTACCATCTGGGCCAGCTGAAGAACAAAGCAGACGTGCAGTGTCAACTGTAGCAATGTCTGATGGACAGGAGGTCAGAGCACACAGCACCTGCATTGCTCTGCTCCCTACATAGCCCCTGGTCCCAGTCAAAGCCTGAGCTCAGCCTCCTTTACTCACAGTGCATTTGTGTGGCTTTTCCCCTGTATGTCTCCTCATGTGGACCACCAGCATATACTGGGCTTTGAATGGTTTCTGCTCCCGGGAACAGTCCAGCCATCGGCACACAAACTCTTTCTTCTCACCATGTATGTGGTCATTATTTATATGCTGTTTGGGTAGAAGGAAGTTTACAGATTAACAGAAACATAACTTTGCCAGCAGCCTTACTGTTGATCTGCACTGAAACAGCATTGATGTTGCAGTACTAGAAGAACAAGATTATCTGTGCTGCAGAAAGGTCACAGCATTCAAATCATATATTGCCCTGGAAGCCCACTAAGGCCATGGATTTGTTTCAACTGACGTCAACAGGCTTGGGATCAGGCATCAGAGACACAGGCTATTAAATGTGTCCTGGAGAATTTCATGCACAGCACCACTTCAACATTGAGTAATGTTTTCTCAGATGAGGGAAGTCTACTCAAGTGCCACTCAACACAAACAACATTTACAAAATCAGGCCTTTAAAAAAATGAGCTCCAACCTCAAAAATCAACACAGCTGCTAAACCACCTCAGTCCCACACTCTCCTTATTTTCTTTCAGTATTGGCTTCATGTATACATTGTGTAGAGGAGACAAAAGTCCACATAGTCCAGTAACTAAAAATTCCATGCATAGAACCATCTATCAAAACAGATTTTGCCACTGTGAAGTATGGCCTTGCCTGAAAGACTCTGGGAGTGAGACCCAGCCTGAATCTGTAGTCAGTCCTAGACAACTCTCGTTTGTGAGTGCATCCAGAGACAGGCTAGGGCTGTGTACCTGTCACTCTTTCAGAAGAGTAGTTTACTGTGTTCCCTTTATCAAGATCCAGTTTGGCAAAGAATTCAATTCTCACTATGTTTCTGAGAAGAAACAAGCTGATGAACCAGGGTCAGCCTCAAGTTATTATTATTACTTTTTATGTTTTTGAGTTTTTTTCCCAGCTTCAGAAAACAACAATATCATCCTACACCTGGACTCCCAAAGGTGCACAAAGGTTGGAATTTCAACAGTTCATCCTCCTGAACTCTCCTTGGTAAATCCTGCCTCAGAGATGTCACCATTCCTGTACTTTCTACCACAGCTTTTTCGGTTGTGCCACTAGATGGCTGCATTTCACAGCAAATGAGATTATTCCCATTAAGACACAAGAAAAACTCCTTCCAGAGTTTACATGTGATCACAGCAAAAGATGAAATCAGTATCTGGTGCATAAGTAGCTCACAGAAAAAGCCAACCCTACAGAAACTCAGTAGTTGTTACTTGAACACACACATACACACCCAAGAAAAAAAAAAAAGGAAAAGATAATCCCAGGATAACCAAATATGATCACTAACATTCACAATTATGCAACATCTCTATGGCAAACAGATGTCGGTTGCCTGTAAAAGATGACTGCTCTTTTCTCTTTCTGATACTTCACTGCTACTTCTTAAAGTTTCGGATGGACAAAGCATATGACCAGAACAAAGATGTAATGAACCATGTACAGCATGTAATCTGCAATTTATGTTTCAGATGCCTATCTACATTATGTAGTCCATTCACATTATACATGGCTGTACCAGAAGTATGCAGATGCCCAGCGCTGTGAAATTAAATCAGAATGGTACAATGAGATTCATGTGCACTCTTCTGAAGGAAAAAGGGTCAAACCTCAAAACACTGAAGTAATTCTTGGCCACACCTTCCTATAAATATTACAGACTATAATCTATGTGGTTAAACCTCCACAGCCAAGAGAGAAATTATATACAATTGCATGGATGACACGGGACTTCCACTGGATTCAAAATCTTCATGGCCAGATCAGTCAGCTCACAGCAGAAGCTCTCTCTTTACCCCACTGCCCTGAGTGGATACACACACTGTGGATGCTCCTTCAGAGACACTCTCTGCAGGACAATTTTGTTGCGCCAAATGAGCTTGCTTCTTGACCTCTGGACTTCTCACATTTATCAGTGTAAGCATCCTCTAAAACTGTCCTTTCTCATGGGCAAAATGCTCCTTCCCTCACCGCCTCTCCTGTCCAGTTTCACTGGAGCTGCTGAAAAAGCTTGCCTAGGATGGTGGCTGATCACACACCTCAGTCTATCACTCCAGTGGCTCATCTGTCAGCCATCTTGTGATCACTGTCACATTACTGTGCAACCATGTCACTCCACAGTTGTTGGCCCTGCTTCCTTATATTGTCACTTCTTTCATCTTTTGCCACAATCAAACCTCTCTTTGCACAGTTCTTGCTCATTGCACTGACGTTCTAGGAGACCTCCGAGAGCTTGCCTGCAAAGTCATCTTGTTCTTGTTGATCTTCATCTTCAGGTAAAGCCTAGAAGAAATAAGCTCACTACAGCATCTGCTAATCTGAGTAATTTTTCTCTCTCGTATGACCTCAGTTGCTTTTTGGTTGCATTTCACATAGGAGCAATGTTTCAGCACACCGACAAAAGTGCCTCAAATACTAGAAGGCCAATCCAGAAGAAGGTCTTGTTCCGCACTAAATGAGCACAAGAGCACAGCAGAACTCAGAAGTGCTCTGCGGTAATGACACTCACTGCCTTTACTACCCTGATTGCACAGGGCCAGATTCCAATGCCCTGCACACTCACAGTATGATCTGAAAACTGATCAGCCAGCTACAGGCATTTAACAGCACTATACCAACAAAACAGGTACTAGATTTAAAACACTGGCATTTTTTTAGGTTTGTTATTTGGCAGAAAACAACGTGCAATATCTAAAATACGCTTAAAGAAGAGGGAGGCCTCGCTGTGCAAACAACAGCAATTAGAAAAGTTCAGAAGTTTGTGAACTCTGGCATTTAGGTTCATTGACTCACATAATTACGTTTGGATTTTGCACGGTGGTTTTGACTCCCCAGTCTCTATTATGAGAGAAAGTGAATAGTTTTCAGCTTGTAAAACAAAGAACAGTCAGGAATAAGAGTATTATGCAAAGCAGAAGCTTTGGTACAGTACAATGAGGATTTATAGGGTTTCATTTTATAATCTGTTTGTAACCTTATTACACCCATGAAATGTCACATTCCAGGGACTAGATCAGAAGGATATTTTTTTTCCCAGTGAAATTGAATTTTGATGCAGTTTCAGGGTGTGAAAAGGCTTTTCTTTTAATTTGATAGACTCAAACCTGCAAGTTTTACTTATGTTGGTAATCCTTATGACAGTAAACAGAAGCATGAAAGACAACGATATTACTCCCTAGTGTCAGGCTTGCTAACACAAGGCTCCAAGGCTCTGAAGCATCAGCTCTGTACTATTAAGAATTTGTGACCTGAAAAAAAAAAAAAAGGCCCTGATAAAAGCTCAAATTCCACTAGCTATCTCCAATTGCACACACTTCTGAAAAGCTGCTAACCAGGGGTCATTTGCAGAATTCCAGTCACTTTCATGTCATTTCAATGCTCATTACCGAGCCTCAGTCCATCCCGGCTCATTTTCTTTTCTTTAAAGAATGTTGCTATTAACATTTGGCTCCAACATGAACAGAGGGAGCTGACCTCTATATCGATTTTGGTTTTAGAATGCCCTGGCTTTGAAGAAGAAAGCTCTTAAATAGATTTCAATTCCTGAGCAAAACCAACAGATTTATTGAAATTAAGGCTGAACTTGGTGTGCCATTTCTACTGGGGAAGCTGGCATCTGGAAGCACAACCTGCAGTGTCTTGGAAGCATAAATGCTTACATGGTAAGAAATACAATTTAAAGAGGGAGCATGTTAAAAATGTGCTCTTGTATGGTCAATGCACACCGTGTGCAACTCCATACAGTAGTAGTTGACAAAGTGAGATCGGAGGTGGGACCTATAACATCTTAATGCTTGATTTCCCTTCTTTGTATGTTTTTTAGAAGAAAGGGAAGATATAACCATATCAAAGCTGACTGCTTGATACCCATTAGTTATTCAATACATAAACAAAGGCCATTTCTGCTGTTACAGAGTCAAACAGAAGCACAAAAGCCTACCATTCACATCCGTGGAATGAGTTAGGAACATGAGAAAAAGAATGACTGTCACCTGCAACTGAGATTACATCTGTAAAAAGAAAGTGCTATTTGAGGGATAAAGCAGAAGTCACTAGACAAACCTTCTGATTCTGGTTTTATCTCAGGACATACTACCCCAGCACATGCTAGGAAAAAAACTGGAAAGAACCACACTGCCTTGGTAATGTGTGGGTAAGAAAGCATCATGTCAGTATTGCTAAGAATTGCTTTCATTTCTATTATATAATTATAATTTTAGGCTTTTCTTAGTCTCTCTCAGTTATTCTCCTGGAACTATAAATTAAACAGGGGTGCTAAATATTTCCTCACTAAACTTCACTACACAGTTCGAACAGAAGGGATGTTTAAAGCACCTTCTTGCACAGATCTTGCCTTGACCTGTGCTGCTGCAGAAAAGCCCTTAGACCAGCAGGGCTGGCAGCATAGGAAATGAAAACTGAGACGTGGAGAGGCACTGCAGCAGAACAGCTGCTAAGCACAGCTTATCCAGCAGTTGCTCAAGGGAGCTGCACAAGAGAAATGTGCAGAGACTGTGGCCAGCAATAACTCGACAGCTCTGAGGCTGTCCTGGAAAGGGATTAGCCATCCCTGACCTGCAAGTCCCACAGGTAACACTCTTGTTTACATGTTTTGCATAAGGGATGTAGATTTGTCCCTAAGCTGATGTACAGTTAGAAACAGGAGGGGACCTCCTGGTCACCGAGTTCATTCCTCACTATGGCAAGCCCCATTACACATAATCCCATTCACAAACAAGCTTCATCTTCTAAGTATATTGGTATTCTGCTCTGTCCCTAGTGGGAAGCAGCTCTAGGAACTTGCTCTTCTGTTGGTTAGCAACTCATTTCTAGTTTCAATTTATTCACAGCCAATTTATACTCATTTGTTCTTGTGCCAACACTATCCTTCAGCTTAATCAGCTCTGTTTCCGTGTATGGCTTTTATTTGTCTCCCTCCCTCATCCCAACTAATTTCTGGACAACTCTCCTCCCTGCCTGCATTTGCTGGATTAAATAAGTTGGTTCCCTCTGGTCTTCTCTAGGATTACCAAGTCCTTGCTCCTTTTCTCCTTCCCTGCTTTGGCTTGAGGTGTGGAAGTCCCTGTCTGTCATTTTGTCCCCAAGTTCCTCATTGCTGCTTTCAAGACTGTGCTAGTCCCATTCCAGCTCAGTGGTCCTATCGGCCCTCCTCTTCATCTGTCCTATGTAAGAGTTAACCTTCATACTTACCTATCCTTGTCTAGATGTAAGTACAGCTCTCTGAATAGACACTTGAGACCACTTCTGAAGCTACTGAGTGCCTTGTGGCTTGTTAATTTATCTCTTCTAAGAACAAACCTTGGGAAATAATCTCAGAGACGGGGACTTAAGTTTTGGAAAAAGTAAGACCTAAATCACATGCACTGAAGTATTTAGGCTTCTGATTCCCATCTAAAGTAGTCATCCCTTCCTGAGTAGCATGCATACTTTTGAGGTTCTTGACCCACACAGCTTCCTCAGATAAGAGTACTATCATTCAGAAAAGCAACAGTGCAGCACTTCCGGAAATACTCTGCTTGCCTGCTCCCCAGGGATGTGATCCTGGGCTAGTCACTGCTCCTTGCTACCATTTTAGGTAGTAAGAAAAAGAAGAGATGACATCAGCCCCCCTACCACCTTATTAACATCTTAATAAACTCCATGATCCATGGCAAAATGGACAGACAAAAAGCTTTGTAAAGAAGTCAGCATATAAAGGAGGTCCTGGTGAGGTGCGAAATACCTTCCCACAACAGAAATCCTATTGTAAGGAAGCTAAAAAGTGCATCTCAGTAGACCAAGATCCCCATCAGTCTGCAAACACATTCCCATTGCTGCAATCAAGTTTCTCTCAAACTTTTGTGATTCTCTGTCAGCATGATGCCTGCATTTTAATCTTCTGGAAAACAGGCACGGATCCCTCCTGTCCTTTCCCTACCTAAGATCATTTGTAGGCACAACCAGATTAAACAACCACAAGAGACTAATGACCAATCCCTACTGCATGAGTCAAGAGTATGCTTTTGACTTCATGTCCTTAGGGTGACATAAGTATTTAAGTCATTTTTAGTTCCTAAGACAGAAGAAGCACTTAAGCTGCTTTAAACCCTTATGGTGGCATAAATGCTTAAGCTGCTTTCAGTTCCTAAAGCCAAGCCAAAGCTATAGCTATACATGAACTACTCTGCATTTCTGCATAGGCACATGCCTGTGGAGAAGCTCAGACAGCTATCTCCACTATGGCTTCCTTTCCTTTGGATACATTTATTGTTATTCCATAATAGTTTTTGCACCTGTCTTCCATAATTTAGAGAAGATTTAAGAAATACTGTTGTGACAGATCTCTATTAGTTCTGGTTAGCAACATGACAATTTATATGATCCACTGATCTGGCCCAAAGTAGGTCAGTGCCTCAACAGTCTAGACACCTTTGCTGAATCAGAATACCCACAGTTAAAATTGGCTGGATCTTAAAACCATGGCAATTTCCTGTGTGTATAATGAATGCGCTAAATAATGTGTCTGCACACTGCACCGCTCATCCTGCAGTATTTGATACTGTCATTCAACCTAAATACTTGATTTTCAGTTTTCCACTATGAATAAATAAAGCCTTCCATTCCTCCCCAGATTTGGTCAAGATCATAAACCTAAATGTTCAGTAATGGCACACCACGTCAGTAATCATGTATTCTTAGGTTACATATATTAGAGGAGTGTGATGTTTTTAACAGCATAACTAAATATGTACTACAAATGTTTGTAACTCCAGCATGACTAAGAAAGTTTTAGTCATTCCATTCAGAAAAATAATCACATCACCAAATAAAAGCAAAAAATTGCAAAGTATGTGGAAAATAGGAAATATAACTTACATTATTTTACAAACTTCATATATGAACTCTATGTATGTGACAGTTAATATTTAATTGTATGGAAAAAATACATGTTAGCCAGCATTCCAGCTGAATTTACACCTTGAGCTCATTTTTTGCTGTGGTGGTCTGGATTCCCATCTCCATCACTTGAGAACTGGCAATAGCAGTCAATAAAGAAATAGAGGGATCAAGATCAGAAACCTAGCTGAAAAATAATCATGATTTGAGACAGCTTGCAGAAGAAGATGTGAAGGGATGACAGGTACTAGAAGAGGGCAGCATGGAAAATAATGACTGGAAGAGAAGATGGAAAAAAGTAAGAAAGAAGAAAAGTGAGGAAAAGAGGTAAGAGAACACAGTCTTGCACATCTGCATTTGAACATGGCTGCCTATGCTATAAAAGTCTTTGGAACAGTTCATGAGGAATCCTGACTCTTGAATTGAGAAACTTTTTCTCTCTTCTTTTCACCCGAAGCAGTGTTTCCACACACATGTGGAGTGCAATGCTAAGTTGCTCCATTTCCTGAGTAGGAAAACTGTCTTTCCAATGTATGTATTTGCCCCCAAGGATGGATACTGGTGCTGAGTGCTTATGCTGGCGCGAAGCATAACGTATTCCCCCATAAGAAATCCCCCACACCCATTATCCCTCTAAAACTCATAGTTCCTCTCCTTTAATAGGGGAAATACGTGGTGTTCTGGCTGCATGGAAACACTGAATTATTCTGCCCCATAAGAGCTCACCACCTTTTCTTAGTACACCCAGCACTACCGTCTCAATATCTCATAACCTGCTTATTCACCTGCCTCAGTTCAAACAGCTTGGTCTAATGCAGCTCATTTTGTCTGCGATGTATGACAGAACACCCCATGGGAAGGACAAAGCAATGGGAACCATGCCTCTTCCAGAGATGTAGCAAACAGTTGGGTCAGTAACTGTCTTTGACTAGCACCTCTGCCACTGGAAGAAGACCGGGTTTACAGCCATATTTAAAGATGCATAGAAGATCTGGGGCTAG
Organism: Gallus gallus; assembly: GCF_016699485.2. NCBI lineage: Eukaryota > Metazoa > Chordata > Aves > Galliformes > Phasianidae > Gallus > Gallus gallus. The sequence continues at coordinate 50,724,399 of NC_052533.1, forward strand.
GGCAAGACACAAAAACAAACTCTTCTTGTGTCATGGGGTGTACAACTCTGGAAGCCAGGAATGCCCAAAGAAAAAGTCAAACTAGTAATAATTAAGAAATATTTGCATTTAGTAGAATTTACCACAAGTGCAGGAGTCATCTTCTGACTATTTGATTTTATGTATGGGCCTGGAGAAGTCTTAATCTTAAAACGTGACACTGTATTAGATGGGAGTATGCTAATTTAAAAGACAAAATCCAGCAGGACTATTTTCTACTCACCATCCTGTTTCAGCTGAAAATATAGGTCTGATTGATTATTTTTCCTCATTTCATCTCTTTGCACTAACAACAACAATAAAAGTTCTCAATCTGTTAGCTAATCAAAAAAAAAAAAAATCATTCTCCGTTTGTTCTCCTGCAATAAATCCTATAGTTGTCTCTGTTGCCTATCAGTAGGTTAAACATATCCAACTTGTGTGTTTAAATGCTAAAGACAGAGAAGTCCCCAAGGATACGTCAATCGTTGGCTCTTGTACAAAGAAAATACTGTATTTTGCTCAGAAGAGCTTTCTGTGGCAATTTAAACACAGTGAGACAGACACAATATCCTGGAGAGAGGAAAACCTGCCTTATTACATTCCTGACCCAAGAGAAAGGATTTGCCCTTAGGACATAAAGAGAATCAGCGGGGAGGAAAAAAAAAGAAAAGTTATCTAATCCTAAAAATAATGGCAGCGGTTCATAATACAGCATGACCTCCTTTTAATCTCTGATTTAGCAGTTATACAGTATGGATATGATATAATACCGGTAGAGCAAACACAGCTTGCTGGTCAGGCTGAGAATCAATGCCCTTAGACTGCAATCTATGTTTCCAGGTTTTAGACAGCTTTTTGGTAGGCTTTAGGGTATTTTGTGGAGGGAATAGAACTTATGGGATATTGTGAGGATTCCTTCTCAATAACATCACATCTTGTTCTTGTTTCTTTTAATATAGATATATTCACATATACAGTACAGTAAAGTCCGTTAGCAGCAACATGCAGCTCCATCAAGGACAATGTTTTACAGCTCTCTCTTTATTTCCTGTGTAGGAGCATGTAGTTATAAAGAAATGGGCAGAAACTACATTTTTATTTCCTAAAAGTGAAAATTTAATAAATGAGATTCTGCCAGAATAAAAACACAAATGTTGTGGACATTAATCATTTCACTTTTACAGCAGCAGAATGATGCTTTATTGACTCTCAGTTTTGCTTCTTTTCTGATGTTGCCTTCCATAACTGTCAAAAACTCAAGTGTCACCTCTTTCTTGAAAGTTGCATTCTTGTATTTTTAGCTGGGAGATTAATAGGTGAAAGTGGTGTGTAACAGGAATTCAAGCTTTCTTAATTCTTTTTTCTAAATGTATGGAAATAATTTTTCAAAATGTGCTGCTGAGATAACTGGGCCTTCCAAGTTCCTCCAGCACCAATGCTCTGTCCTGCATTAGCCTTAGTTGATGAAACAAGGTATCACAGCTACCATATTTTGTGATGTTATAAAAACAAACAAACAAACAATAAAACCTCCTCCTCTTGGTCCTCATTCTTTGACTTTCCCAAGGACAGGGCTAATTGCATATGTGCCGGGGAGCTGCAGCAAAGAAGTGAATGAAATGAAAGTAAAAACTATGAAACAGAAACTCAAGACAGCTGTTCTCAAGAAGGGGTGTTATATGGATATGTCTCTGCGCTCCAAAGGTATGCCCTGCTCTCCTGCAAACTGCTGGTGATGGGGAGAAAGACGTTAGGATAACAAAGTTCTTAGGGCATCCACTGTGTAGATACTGGTAAACTCCTCCATCTTCCACTAGCTTCAGCATCTCTCTTGGTCCTTTTTGAACACATTTGGCAGCATGATTACAGGACTGCCTGAGCAGTCATGGATAAGCTGCAACACATGAGCAAAAAAAAAAAAAAGCCTTTTTCTGCAGGGTCATCCCTTTTTTTATAAGGCAGTCTGAAAGGCAGAACCCCATTATAACCTTTACCTTCATCAGCAGTTCACATGTGCAGAAATCACTTGAAGAAAAATGATTTTAACTACTCATATTTGGCCCACTTTACTTAGTATTTTTTATGCTCTTCACATTTAGGTCCCCAAATTACACCCACATTTTAGCATTACTTGCCTTTTGTATAAATTAGATTTATTTGGCACCTGCAATGTAAACCATGAGATTTACAGTTCACTAAGAGAAAAGAAGACGAAGAAAGCAAGCACCAGTGAAGGAGCATTCAAATGAGGCTCAAAAGGTTAGGGTTGGAAGACTGAAGAAAGACCGCTTGCTAAAGGATTTAAGACCAGGTGAAGAAACTCTACTGTGGCCTTCACAATGCAGTAGTGACTGAAGATGATCTGCTCCCAAATCCTACCCCTAGCCCTGCACTGATGATCAGCTGTTTTGCCAGCTTTCCTTTGTTCTTTTCTCCATCTTCTCTCTTCATCAAGCATGCACACAAGCTCTCCCCACAGGCTCACTGTGATCTGGCTAAAGACCCAAATGATATGGAGTGAGATGTAAGTACGATTCCTGCCTTCAGGAATGGCATGGTAGTAGAGAGGCATGATGCCTCCTCCTGCTGCAAACCTACATAAGAGGAGTGCTCACTACATGGAGTTTGTTCTCCTGCAGATCTCAGTAATACAATTCCTCTCTCAGTCCACTCAAAACAGCAGAGTACAAACAAGGACAGGTATTTTCCTACAGCTGGACAGGGAAGAGAGTAAAGAATGGCCTGAAACCCAGTGTCTGCCCTTCACTAGGTCGGACAGTCACCTAGGAATGCTGAATAGAAAATAACTCTGATACCTCCTAGGAGCAACTGAATATGGGAGGACGGAAAACTACCTGAGGCTCAAATTCAACATTTTCTGCTTCATGATCTTCCATTTAAGGGTAAAAATTGATTTTGCGTGCAACTGCTATAGAATTTCCACAAAACTCAAGTTAAATCCATTGAAACTCCCTCACAGGCAATGTCCAACATGAGCCAGGGCTGACTACCTTCTCTGCAATTCTATACTCAAACACACCTTTGCACAATCTTTAACAAAAGCATATCAGAAAAGCAGGCCTTAAACTAATAAATAAATAAATACTCAAGCACTTTTGCACTGCTAAAGGTGTTAGTGCAACAGGCTTAAAAGCAAATATATATATATATGTATATATGTGTTTTTCTCACTGGCGTAAGAAGACTACAGTGAATTCCTGTCAGCTCTTCCTGAGAAAGAAGTCACCAAAAAGAGATGTTACACTAAGGTATTTCCTTGTATTTGCAAACAGTATGAAGAATGAAAATGCCACCTCAGTTTTGCAAAAGGCACATCAGCACACACAAGGTAGAAGTACTAAATCCTTTAGAACTTTTCCCACATTGCTGCAGAAGACATAAATCTATAGTCCTCCCTTCTGCCACAGTAAGCCATCTAACTTCAACAGAAATCAGATCTGCTGTATATATTAAACCTGAAATTAACAACGTTCCCCCTATATTGTATGGCTTTGATAAATTCTAGCCATTGCTCCTAGGTTAGATGTGCAGATCTTGATTCTGTGCGGTGCTCTGCTCACGTGAGCTCTTATGGCAGTGCAGAGTCTGTTAAATTCCAATGGGTCCAACCACACTGAACTCTCTGCAGGAGTGGGGCTTTAGCAGCTGTTATACTTAAGATTTTGAGCAGTGGGTTCAAACCGTGCTCAAAGTAATAACATTTTCCTTTAAAACAAAGCATGTTCACTAGAATAAAAGAATAAAATGGGAAGAGATTTCTACCTGTTACACAGACCAGACCAGTGAAGCCAACAAATAAATGCCTGAAGCAGAAAGAATGTAAGTAAAAATGTACCAGCAAAATATCCCAACAACAGTAGTGCACAAAGTGAATATATAAAGCCAGAACTGTTCTATAGGATTTATATGGCTTAATGACAAAAATCTGTTAAAATTTATAATGCTTTTCAGTGCCCAGTTTTGGAAATAGATTGCAAACAGGTTAGTATCATCAGGCTCTTTGAGTTAAAATGTAAACATATATTACAGCAGCTTAATACCATTTTGTATTACTGTACACAAACCACTTAATCCCATGAACGAATTTATTAATCTATGAAAGACTACAGCAAGACAGAACAAGGACAATATAAAAAGTACAATAGGACGGAAGGAAGGAAGGAAGGAAGGAAGGAAGGAAGGAAGGAAGGAAGGAAGGAAGGAAGGAAGGAAGGAAGGAAGGAAGGAAGGAAGGAAGGAAGGAAAGAAGGAAGGAACCTCAGCTCCTAATGGGGTGGAATAGCAAGTCAGCAAGATAAACGTCAGACAATTAAATGAAACCTGCTCCCCAGGGAGTATTAAACATATGGGCAGGAATAATGTACAGACTACTGTAGCCAAGACCTGCTGAACAGTACGAACTTCGTTTAGAAAAATTTTGGATCTGATTTTGTATAACCATGCACTTTTTTTCTGCTCTTGGTACTGTATTAATGATTGCAGTACAGCTAACACTGATCCACTTGAAATGGACTTACCTGTGTTCATCTATAAGTCTTTTAAACTTTTTTTTAAGAGTCCTGTGCTTACTACATGATCACATTCAAGCTACCTATACAACTATCAATGCAGGAAAACATTCCTGAATTGCAGGATTTCTTCAACAAATTCACTTAGCGTCTCCTTACACATAATATATGAAAGCTGCAGGTTAGATTAGGAGACAACGCCTTATCCACGTTTTGCAATGAATTGCATCAAAAACAAACAAACAAACAAACAAACAAAAAACACTGAGAAAGCTGGGAATATAGTGATGTAAAAACACACAACACTTCTTGCAGAAACTAGAAAGAAAAATGATGGCAGTGATAAGCATCAAAACCTTCACAAGGTTTCATCACAGAAGAGATGCTGGCAGAATTAATATATCAGTGGGTGACAGAAGCAATGACAACTGCAGAAGATAGTTTGGGTCCTCCCTTTCTGACATCTCTAAGAAACATTTCTAACAAGCTTTATCATGTGCAACGGGTTTACTGTTTCCCTGAGACAGCCTTAGGCTTTTTCCACTGGACATTCACTTCAAATGTATCTTTCACATCTCTGCTGGGTTTGGTCATCCCTGACACATCCTAGTGGAGTCAGGTTAGCAAAGGTTAGTTATCCTTGATGCTCCTGGGAACAGCAGCAGGGATAGCTTCTTCCATCTCTTGTGTCCTGGGATAACATTTTCTTTTCTCTTGTGATCAACCACAGACGTTTGTGCCATAGCTAGACAACAGACATATTTTGGGACAAGTTGAAAGAAAACTGTGAAAGACCTTCAAGAAGAACATGGGGTTCACCTAGTACACTTTAAAAAGTGCCAAAGCCGTCTTTCTGCCTTGCATTCCACATACTAACTTCAATTTACTTGCAGAGAACTGACAAGTTGCTTCTGTACCTAAAAATCAATCATAAATAATCTGGTTTATTTCAGAATTGTAGCTCTTCTATAAATCACTGTGAATCCACCTTGAATGGGACCAACACGTGCTAGCAGCTGGACCCAGGACTCTGCAGGAACAACCAAAGGGCAGCCCCAACAACAAGCCTGCATCTTTGCAACACCCCCTCATCAGAGCTAGAGCCTGGCGCCTTCAGAATGTGATATAAAATGCACTTCTTTGTTCACTTTTTTTTTTACTAACAATAAGTGTCGGAATCCCCTTGGCAATTAATTTCCTGGCTCGTAATCCCTTGGCTCTGATCCACACAGAGAAAGTGGCTGAATTGCAGGGAGATGTGCAAGGCACATGCTCCAGCTTTGCAAAATGAAGTGGTCTCTTAATTTAAATGACAGTGAAACTTCATCTTTACCCTGTATAGTGAAGGAAGCAGAGCTTACTGTTAAACACTCTCTTTAACATGAGCATAATATGGCAAACAGTCAAATACTGCAGGTAGGATTCTCTTGGTTATCTGTAATATACCATATTAGAAATATTTTAGACACAAGAAAGGTATGCAAAAGCTACCTAATACATAATGTGATAGTGAGCACTGGTGACAGTTTGGAAGAAAAAGACTTATTCTATGAATGTTAAGAAAAATTATGCTTAAAAAAAATTACCATGTACCCACAATGTTTTAAGCTGGTATATTCTCAGCACTCACACAGATATACAAAACTCTTCTAATAATTATGCTTAGTGCTGGAAGACACAGCCAGCAATCTGCAGGCCAGAGCTACAGGAATGCCTCTGCCTTGCAGCCAGGCAAGCTGGATTTGATCAGTTTTGACACATTTACTTTTAAGGTCTTCTGAGACAAAGTAACAGAGAAGCTGTGTGGGCATAATTCTTATGAACAGCCAGACTCTGTAAAAAATCCTGACTAAGTTTCCATTAGTTTTAGACAAAGTCTCTCATTGGGGGGCAAGAAGGTTGGTACCATGCTCACATGTTCTAGGAAGAGAAGGGTGAGATGCTATCTTTTTAATTAATTCAGCCTAAAGTGATGCAGTCTTAAATGAAGCACTCTGATCCTGGATTCCTCAAATTAAGAAGCATCAGAGCTAAATAACTACAGGAAACCCATCTCACTTTCACACTCCAGAATATCTATATTAGAAAAAAAAGAAAGTGAGAAAAAGAGAAAGAGAGACAGAGAGAAAGAGAGAGAGAGAGAGAGAAAGAAAGGAGGGAGGGAGGAAGGCAGGAAGGCAGGAAGGAAGGAAGGAAGGAGGCATTCAGTCTTCCTGGATGCATACCTGTTCCACATCATCCTGACATGGGTGCACATTAAACAAGGATCATGAATAAAATCAGTGCCAAGAGAATAACAGAAGCAAAAATGGGCAGTGAGCATTTTGAGTACAAATATTTGTGGAGAGAGCTTCTGTTCTCATTGAAAATTCTCAGAAAAAGGACCGTGAATTCAAGAAGAGTTGTCCACTGCTGAGGTAAGGTTCTAACTAGAAGCAAATGATGGGCTTAGCTATGCTGTGCTTCTCTCAGAAAATTTAGTGAGCTCCTACCTGCTGCTGCGCTGTTGCTGTTCTTTCTTTTAGTGCTTTCTTGACACATGTAGGAGAGGATAAAAGCCTAATGGGTGCGAGTGTCAGCACAATATAAATTACTGCAAGGAAAAACTTGATGCATGACTTGAGATCTGAAAGAGGAATGTCCACCATTGTTTGTGATTATGGATCACATCACAATCTAATAGCAATTTTTATTTAATCAATAATTTCCATGCTGAACAGACAGCCCTGTTACAGAGAATCGACAAGCAGCTAGTGATAGCGACAAGGCTTGTTATTAATCTTTACTCTGCCAACACATCAACCAAACTACTGTACAAAAAACACCACTACGATGGATTTAGAAGTAGGTTTTTCTTTTTCTTTTTTTCTTTTCTTTTCTTTTCTTTTCTTTTCTTTTCTTTTCTTTTCTTTTCTTTTCTTTTCTTTTCTTTTCTTTTCTTTTCTTTTCTTTTCTTTTCTTTTCTTTTCTTTTCTTTTCTTTTCTTTTCTTTTCTTTTCTTTTCTTTTCTTTTCTTTTCTTTCTCTCCTTCTCTCTTTCTTCCTTTTCCTTTCTTTTCTTTTTAGCTACATAGCTCCATCCCCCTCCCCCCCACCCTTCCAGGTATGTAACATTTCGTACACTTCACATTCTAAGATTATTTGAAAAACCTACGGCTTGAATTACACAAAAAGGCAATTCATATTAAGCAATTTCACAAATCAGTGGGACCTAGCCCAGTGCTCAGTGTTAGCCATTATAGGCTAATAAATCATACTTTCTCTTTGAGATGTCAATCTCCAAGTGCTTTGTAAAAATGTTGGCATCTGTAATTCAGCGAAGCCTTTTCATCTTGAAATAAGATGCTCCAGACTGATAACAAGAATAATCCTCTCTTGATCAAAAAAAAAAATCTGCATTTTACCAATTAAAGCTGCTGCCAGAAGCCAAATGGAGCAGCACTGAGACTCCACTGTAGTTTATCTCTGCTAAACACAAGGAGGGATACAGTTAGAGCTTTGTTTCATTTTCAGCTTGACTACTTTATCTCACAGAGAACTGTGGCATCTCAGCCCTGTGATACACATAAGAACGGTATATGCAGACCTCATACCTACAGCGCAAACCACCAGAGAACCCACTCCTGACAAAACCACCACCCATTCATTTCACAGATTAGGTACCCAATACCTTGAAAAAAATCACACACAGAAGTGTGACCACTGAAAAACACTGAATTTATTTAACCTGGATATAAGGCTTGTACGATCTTCTTTTTTTTTTTCTATTAAGAGTTTACATGAACAAAACACAATGCAAAGATCAATCCACACTGTAAAACCCTGAGAATTAAATGCAGAAGTGACACTTGAGCCTGTATGCAGTTCACCCAGTCCTGCCTTCATTTGAATGTGCCAGTCTGCCACTTCTGTCTGTGAGAAAGCACTTCCATGTGAAGTAGCTCAGCTGAGCTCACAGATCTCAGTTCCCCCAAGGCACCAGATTTCTATGGACAAACCTTCTGGGTACAATACAGGCATCTAAGAGGGAGAACACGGCACTCATAACAAAGATAGGCAAGATGGCTTGCCTTATGGATAAAATCCTATTCTTTTTGAGAAGACAAAAGCAATGTAGAAACACATCACGAAAAACAGTGGGTCTCAGAAAATTCAAGTTCAGTGCTCCACTTGTTCACCATTGTAAGACAGGCTACGTAACTGCAAACTACTCAGTCAGCAGCAGCAGGAAAGGAAAAACCCACACAGAAATGGCAACTCTGCCCAGGGGAATATGCTTTTCCTGGCTCTTGGAACAGGACTGAATGCTCTCTGAAGTCAATTCAGAAGCCCAACCTTCCTTACTGCTCTGAGGCAGCTGAAGCAGCAGGCATGGATTTCTGCTGCCTCTCTTCTATGCAATATGCCAACGAGAGTCAGGAGCTGAAGAGCCAACTCACTTTGCAGCTTTACTTGTGCCTATGACTTCACTCAGGCAGCATGGTCTCCTCTGGAAATCGGTTGCTGGCTACACTACCCTACACTTCCCAAAAAACTGCAGTCACCCATGAAGTATCGCTAACCTGGAAAAGCTCACTAGTTCCACTGTCAGGGAAAATAAAGACTAAATAAATATATATGGTCCACAAACCACCTGAAAAGACTTTCTGACGAAAATTACATAGGGATACTCAATACCTGCTCACTTTCATGCATGGCCCTTCTCATTCAAGTACCCACTTGTTCTGATTTCAATCTAAATTGCCAGAGTAACTTCTCTGGGCACAGGAGCACTGACCAGTCTATACTCATACAGCAAAAAGGAAGTGCTATTTAAATTGCATGCCAGAGTATAGCAATCCCTTTCAGGGACACCAATTCAGAGACAATGACTCTGCCAACTCACATGAACAGCAGCCATAGCAGCAGCAGACTAACAACAAGTTTTACTAATGCTGTGAAAGAAACACTAATTATAGAGGAATTAAAATAAAAAATGATTATATTTCTCTCTCTAAATCCCCTTTTAATACTTCACAGATTAGGGTGGATTTATTTTTTTGTAAACCTTTCTCTATCAAAAAAAAAAAAAAAAAAAAAAAAAAAATCCCCACTTTATTTTTTGTCATCTCCTCTGTGATTCATCGAAAGCCAGACTCTAGGAAGGGGAACTGCTGATGCAGGAGTGCTTAAGAGGACCTGAGCCAAAGCACAGCTGGCCTTCAGGTCAAGCCCAGAGTGAGTGAGATCTCTTCAGAAGGCAGCAGCGCTGGCTTTTAACACTGCTGGAAGGCAGAGGGCATTCTGGTGGCTGGTGTGGAGCAGAGATGTGCTGGCCCCAGGGGCTGCTGATGCTCCATGGAACACAGAGAGAACAGCATGAGGTCGGTCTGTGGTTACTTAACCTTAAAACCCCTTTGATAGATGGTTAAAGACATGCTGCAAGAGAACAAGAATGTGTTAGTTACCCAGGTGGAAACCAAGAGAGAATGTGTAGGCACTTTGGGGCAGAGAGATTGGCTTACTAGTTTTTGAATGGCAGGTAACGAATTGCTGGCCCAAAACGATGCTACCATTATGGTGTATTTTAAAGCTACAGGTTGAGCTACCTATATCCCAGCACAATAACATGGCACAACTTGGCCTTAAACAGGCAGCAAGGAAATTTTGAAATCTAACTCTAAACATTCACTCCAAACTTCTGGACAGATATTTCTCACAATTATTTGCTTCTCTTCTATATTCTCTCCTCCTCCTTCCTCCTTCAGAGCTACAAAGATCAAATGCACTGAGGGGATACACGAGCTGAAGAAAAACTTTGCACAGCATTTGCTTGCTTCCAAAGCAGCTGCCTTCCTCTTCCACACTGTCCCAGCCTTCAGTGCAAGCCCTGGGCTTGTGCTACTTGAAGAATGATTCCTTCTGTGCACAGCACTGCTTCCCCAAATATGGGGTAGGGTCCAGACCCCATTAAATGAAAAATAAAATAAGATGAAATAGAATAAAATCACCATCAAATAAACATTACTGTTGTACATAAAACACTTCCTTTTTTCAGGAAAAAAAAAATTACTATAGTGTATTTCATGTTCCTATCTATTCCTTACTCATTTCAATTTAAAGGAAACATTTCTGAACCTTTCAGGGCATTTGCTGCCATAATCAGGTGCAATGAGACTCTGAAGGGGCAGAAGAATCTCCGCTACTACACTAGAACCAAAACCATAGTGGAAATGCAGCAAAAACAGTCTCTGCAGAATAAAATAAATAATAAATCCCTGTACATCTTCACAGACACATGCCAGCTGGGGTGTTTAACTACTAACATTTGAGATGGCAAAAGGCCTTGTTTCATAGGACTGGCACCTCACCTGTGCCATTGAGTTGCAAGCTCATCTGCAGCTCAGGGAGCTGGAGCAGAGCATGGCTCCCTCCATTCATTTATGGTTCTGCCACTGCAAACCAGGTGAACTTCTCTCATCGAAAGTAGCTTTTTTCTGTATTGCAGTTGGATCCCTTTTAATGCAGAAAAGTGAGGCTCTCACAGTTCTTTCCTGCCACCTCTCCTATGAGAGAGGAGCTGAGGAAGAAGCCATAGATCAGTAAGGGAGAACAGGGAGGGGGACTTCCTTTTCATCTTTATCAATGACATTGACGATGGAATTGCTGGCACCCTCAGCAAGTTTGCTGATGACACCAAGCTGAGTAGTGCGGTTGACATGGAGGAAGGAAGGGATGCCATTCAGAGGGACCTTGGCAGACTTGAAAAGTGGGCCCTGGTGAACCTAATGAGGTTCAACACAGCGAAATGCAAGGTTTTGCACTTGGGCCGGAGGAACCCCAGGCATCTATACAGACCAGAAGGAGCAGTCCTTGAGAGCAGCTCTGCAGAGAAGGACCTGGGGGTCCTGATGGATGACAAACTTAACATGAGCCAGCAGTGTGCTCTTGCAGCTCAGAAAGCAAATGGTATCCTGGGCTCCATCATGAGAGGGGTGGCCAGCAGGGACAGGGAGGTGATTGTCCCTCTCTACTCTGCTCTTGTGAGGTCCCCATCTAGAGTACTGTGTCCAGGTATGGAGCTGTTGGAGAGGGTCCAGAGAGGGCCACAAAGATGATCAGGGGGCTGGAGCACCTCCCCTACGAGGACAGGCTGAGGGAACTGGGCTTATTCAGCCTGGAGAAGAGAAGGCTGCAGGGGTGACCTCATTGCAGCCTTTCAGTACCTGAAGGGAGCCTATAAACAGGAAGGGAGTAAACTCTTTGAAAGGGTAGATAACAGCAGGGCAAGGGGGAACGGTTTTAAGTTGAAAGAGGGAAGGTTTAGGTTGGATGTTAGGGGGAAGTTCTTTACCAGGAGAGTGGTGAGGTGCTAGAATGGGCTGCCCAGAGAGGCTGTGGATGCCCTGTCCCTGGAGGTGTTCAAGGCCAGGTTGGATGGAGCCCTGGGCAACCTGGTCTAGTAAATGGGGAGGTTGGTGGCCCTGCCTGGCAGGGAGGTTGGAGATTCATGATCCTTGAGGTCCCTTTCAACCCAGGCCATTCCGCGTTTCTGTGATTCTGTGATTCTGTGTGACTTTCAAAAGCCTACTGACTGCAGGTGTTCCTGTTTCTGGGCGTCCAAAATGAACTGTTCCAAAAGCTTCTGGTCCTTCAGAGAGCAGGGTGCTCCTCAACTCCTGATCAGATCTGTTCTTCAGTTTTGTGGTACACTGCATTGATCAAGGCACCCCCAATCATTACAGGTGCTACAGAACCTGAACTGAGGTAGCCTGTGGGCACAGCCTATGTTTTACAGAGGTCTCCATGGATCACTGCCCAACTTCTGTCTGCTAAGTCTGAACCCACTCTTTTCTACAGGAAAGGAGGGCAAAAATCTTCAGAAACTCAGCTTGGGGGACCTGGAGGAGCATTATAGTGACTGCTCCAGAGATTGCCAGGGAGTGCTTCACTCAACAGGGCTGGACAACAGGCAGAAAGACTTCAGCAAATGGAATTGCGATCGTAAGCCATCACTGTCAGTTTAGGGCTTTTTGATCTCATCTAATCAAATGTAAGAACAATAAGAATTTTATTGCTGCACAATTAAGGAGAAAATGTTAACAACAACAAAAAAAAAACAGCTCTACAGTTCTTCAAGCATGTTTTTGAATTAAAAAAAAAATAATTATCAACTCTACACAGCAAGGGGGATGAGAAAATAGGCAGCACTGCGTTTTTCTGATTGCCATTGTATTAATATTTAACAATAACCTCAGTCATTTCCTTGAAGGATGATTTCCTTAAACAAACTTTTATCTTTAGTGTCTAACCCTTCTGCAATACTTTATTCTTACCCTTATTTCTGGGGGGAAAAAAAAAGGCAAACTGCAACAAAAAGCAGATTTATAAAAATATACAATATCTTATTAGCTTCTGGGTGCTCAAATGCATTTATCACATATTTAAAACAAACTTGAGCTCAGCTAAACCCAATTATAATATCTTGCTGGGCAGAGAAATTAATTAAACAGCTGAATGATAAAGACCCCAGAAGCAAACTGAAGCTTTAAAATAAATAAGATTTTTTTTTAAAATAAGAAGAAGGGAAAGAAAGGAATCTTCAGCACACACACTCAAATGGTAATGTGAGCAATCTTTTCAGGAGCGCAAGGCACTGTAAATAAGACTACCTGGCAGGAGTCCATAGAAGCAGCTCTAATGCTGCTCTCTGACTTTGTGATTTGCTAATGTGAAACACACGCACCCCTTTTGCACCAAGTTCAAATAACCCTGGGATCCCAGCTGTGAAGCTCAGCGACTGAACCAGAACAAGGGCAGAAGTTGTCAAGATTTAAGAGCTTTCAGCAAAACCCTTCAATTGCAGCCAGTACCCTATTCCATAGAAGGATATCAATTATAGATAGTGACTTGCTTTAGCAGGGCAGTCAGTACTGTCAGACACTAGATAGACAACCATGAAGAATCATGAATCTTTCTATTAACTGTAAGAGGTGGAAAAAAAAAAAAAAAAAAGGCTGGATGGGTGCTATAAATAAGGCAGAGAATGTGAACGGTTTAACACCTTGCCTTTTGGTGTATGTATCATGAAAATTTAACCACACTGAATTCTAAGTGGCACATATCACTTGAAAATAAGAGCTCCTGAATCAAAATCATTACAGCGTCAAAACCTTCTTGGTGGGTCAATAACGATTCTCTTATGTAGTTTTTAGGTATTTATGCATAGCAGCTCAGGTTCTGTTCATAAATTCAGTCAGGAAACATTGTCTCGTGGGACCTAAATGTACTTCTGCTAAGCACCCACATTTTACATTAATAACAGCAGGACTTCACTACAGAAAGTAAAGCAGAAAAACACCACTGTATACTGACCATTTTGCCCATAACCACAATTTCTGATATAAAGCTGTACTACATATCCAGTCACAGATATGTTTGTACTTATTGTTTCACTTATGCTATATTACACACCGCTATGTAATGCAGACATTGCCAGGATCTGATTGACCTACTCTTGATTTCAGATTAAACCATAGCCCACCATTTCCAAAAGGGTAATAATGTTATTCTCACCAGAAAGACTGGAACATACATGAGCAATCCCATCTTTACCTCTTTCCAAATGTAAATGTATGTATATACACCCTGTACATTATGGGAGCAATGATACCTACAATGTGAGCTGCATTCATTGCATATTGTGGAAAAGCTTTTCTGAGTTCCACTCCAGAAGGATTCTAGTGAGAGGAGAATTTATGCTCATGTACCCAATCCTTCAACAAATAAAACATCAGCCTTCCATATTTTTCATAAACACTGCAGTTGTTCTAAAATTTCAATGCTTTGGGATGCAAAGCTTGGGTCACAAGTCTGTTCTAGGCCAGTGGAGGTTCTGAGTCTGATTCCTTATTAACACACATGGATATAACAGTAGCTTCATTCCCCCTCCCAAAAGGGGGGAGGAATATTTATAATAAGACTTACAGTTAGCCCATGCAGATTCTGAAAATTCAGCCTTATCAGGATGTACAGGAATGCTTTAAAGGTCTTTTTCTGGAACTCTGTATTTTACAGATTTTCCTTTTGCCAGCCAAATTTCCAAAGTTCAGGAAACTGGCATGGAGAGCTACAGCTGAGCTGTACAGGTGAAAAGATGTTCTGTATGCTTCCAAGTCAAATGTACAAATTTTGAAATGGGTGACAGGAAAGGGTTTTCTTGCAATCCTCTGAAAACGCCTACATAGCTGACTCTGTCTCACCAGAAGTTCGCTTGACTACCACTCATCCAGCAGGTGCACGCACACAACAAGACATAGTTTGCTCTTGCTTGTAGGTACCCACTCAACTTCCATAGCTCTTAGCTCATGCTGGTCACCTTCCTTGAGTGTCAGGGAATACAGGGATGCTGGCATACGTTACCTGAATGAGCCTTGCCAGGACAATTTAAGCTACTATTGCTTTCACCTATGCCAGCTTCCCCTGTCTAGGTGTTTACTACCCTACAGCAGAATCAACACAAACAGGATGGTTACCCATGCTTCTGATGTCCCAGGTGACAGACTAGAATCTCATTTCAAATACCACTTCAATCCTGGCTGGAGCATCTGATACTCTGTGAGCCTGCCAGTGTGTTGGGAAGCACCTGCAGAGTGGCAGTGCATGCAGCCAGCACAGGCAACCCCTACAACATATGAAGGTTGATATCTGTTATACTGCAAAGCCCTCAACCCGCTGAGAAGCATAGCACGATTGCTACATGCCTACACATATACAAGCTAGCTTGGGGACCCACAGATAGTACTGAGGAGCCTCACACACAAGTTACTGATTTCACATGGTTAATGTAATCCCAGGGCCACTCCTTCCCTTGTGTCTCAGCAGCACCTAGCACCACAATACTCTGGGCCTGACAAGGCCTCCAGCTGTTAGTGCAGTGTAAATATTGCTGAGAAAGGATATACCCACACTACAGACACAATCTCTGTCTGGGCCTGACACAGGTATACATGCACACATCATGTCAGAAGCTCAGTGCAATGATGCTAGGGAAAGTGTAGCCACTGTTATTCATATGTGTTTGGATTCACCCATAAATATTTGGGTACAAGGTCACAGACCACAGCAATGGAAAGATATTCAAGGATAGAACTGGTACATGGGAATTTAAGGCTTTCTTCTGGAGTTGCACATCTAAAAGCCAAGTGAAGCCCTACTGAGATCTGGACTTCACTCCCCACATTGCTACAGGCCTCAATCAGGGGACTGTGGCAATCAAAGGCAGACAAAATGTGAGGGAGACGGTGCAGAACCAGCCTTTCACACAGAGCTAGATGACTCAAGCCCTTTTGCAATTCTGGACAGAAATAACTCACTCAGGTTCACGCAGCAGGCCTCTGCCAGAGCAGCAAAAGAATCACAAAGCAGCGCCCCATCACTTAGTCACTCTGACTCTTACCGTGTGATTTGAGCTACTTGAATGTGATGGTTGCTGTGAGGATGATGATTTTATTGTCTTCAGGGTTTCAAGTTGGGACTTGTACCTCATAATCTTAAAGTGCCATCATAACATATCCAAATCCTGAGCACTGACAAAAAGAACTCCTTGTACCACAGAAACGTATTTTATCTACCTGTTCTTACAGCTAAAGAAACCCATTTCAGATGTTGCCATCACTCAAAAATGTAAGAAATACACTTTTTTTCAGAAGTCTTGCTGTTGACCTTTATAAGACAGTTAGATTTGCACCAGAAATAACAACAAAAAAAAAGAACAATCTCATTGTCAATTTAACTCACCTGAAACATTAGCTATTAAACAACAGGTACAGTGGAATTCAATTAGATTTTATATATGCAGCTTCAAAAAATCCTCTTTCTTTTTTATATTACCAAAGGCACTTTTATTCTAAATTTCTCTTTTATTCCATATATTTTGGTGTAAATTATTTATTCGTCATCACTTGGATCATTTCTGAATATTAAGAAAGGTTTTCTAGTCACCATAAAGCTTTAGCCTCACAATTATGAGCAGATATAAAGACTGTCTGTGCAGAGCCCCAGATGATGTCAATCAGTCTGACTGCATGGAACCAATTGCAAGACAGACACTTGATCTTTTAAACGCATACAACCTTTCATATGGAATATCTTCACAAAAAGATATTACAACATTAAAAGACGCTCTTCTCACATTTCATTTTGGCCTATTAAAATGTTAGCATGCATTTTGGGCAAAAAGCGTCTAAAAATTCATTTTAAACATCATATTCTTGCCATTATTTCAGCTTGTGATTTTCTTTCATTTATTGTTATTGTTACTGTCACTACTGCTACTATTACCTACCAATAGTATAAAGTAACAATTCTTGATGATTAATTTCCAGCACCACCAGCCTGTCACACTCCATCAAGTGAAAGCTGGCACTGATTTACTGAAGTTACTTCTGCAGCATCAGTTTACCATTTTGCATAGTGTTTAGAAATACACAGTGGTTGATTTTATTTACTTATTCATTTATTTAACTTCAGGAGAAAAGTACATTTTTCAACAATCTATTTCAGTAGTATTGGCCATATTGTGCAACAGATTTTGCACAATCTCCAGAAGAATACTCAGCATTTTTCTAAAATAAATATGACTCCAACACACAAATAATTTGCTGAAGACGGCTCTCTCCACTACGTACTAGAAATTCCTTAGTCTTTTTCAGCATATTTAGATAAGTTCTACAAAATTAAAGAGATGCCCTGCTAGCTAAGTGACTGGAAATGTGTGGGGGTGTTGTACTTGGTAGGTTCCACTCTGTTTGATGGCTCATTTTTTAGCTTACAGAACTAAAAAATACTAAAAACAATTCACTTTGGCAAATGGAGAGGAAGAAAAAAGACAGATATAGCTAATATATTGCATAGCACAAATAGGACTATACAGTTTGCTTTTGCTAGAAGGACCGAACTAACTCTGTCGCCATGTATTTATCTAAATAACCCACTCCAGCTTCCACACGACAGTAAACCGATACAAAAAAAAGCCCTACAAACACTTAGGGAAGGGGGAAGAACTCCCCTCACCCATTTTTACTGTTACAATCCCTTTTGGGGAAAAAATCAAACTTGGCTAAAGGTTAATAATAATTCATGTCCAGCTTACTATTACTCAATAACTATCAAAGTCTCTAACTCAAAATAGTGTTTGCTGGCTTACAGGATCAGAGCCATTACAATCTCTATTGAAGACTTTATTGAATTTTACACTAAGCTTTAGATGACTGAACAGGTCAAGCACTGTGGCTCAGTTTTCTTTATTCTCAGAAACTCATAAACCCCACTCCAGTTTGCAGCGCTGTTAGCTAAGAAACTTGACTCAGCACAGGGTCAGAGAACCTGACCCTCATGAAAAAGGTCACGTAGTTTTAAACCCAGTTCCTGAATACCATTAACTTACATGCACTAGCTGTTCCTGTGTGTCAAACTCCCGGGAACAGCCTTCCCAATGGCAGTTCGTCTCGTAGACCACTTCAGGCTCCTGTTTGCTTTCATCTTTGTCCCCTTCCTCCTTTACCGGGGTCATACCTTCTGGCTGTTCCTGGAGAGATGAAAAAAGCAGAGGTGAGGAGAAAGGAAATTCTGAAACAGAGGAGGAGAAGTGAATTACTTCATCATTAAAAGAAAGACAGAGTGAGGGAAACAGATTATTATACCCTCAGTTCACTCTTCTCTACAAAAAACAAAAGCTCAAAACAGTACCAGTAAACCAAAACCATGTGTCAACTGTATGTGTAAAATATATATTTCTTCCTCAGAAGTATCCATTGCAGAGAATTTCTAAAAAAAATCCATTTACATGCCAGTTAAAATCAGATCATAAATGCTCAGCTTCCCTCTCTCCATACTAAAGCAGCTCTTTATTTGCACATTTGCCCTAATTATTCAGGGGCATTATGAGTGAAAAAGGCATTATTTAGCACAGTTGAATTAACTGGCATTAGTAATACAGTTGGACATAAATCACCAGTCATCCAAACTGCGTTTACGCTGTTAATCCAGTGGCAGTTTTTCACATAAATAGTCCTTTCAAAAGCAGACTGGTAATTCTCACGTTAGCCCATTCTTGCCTGTAATATGTGCATGGAAGGGGTGACTAGGGGAAGATGGTTTCTCATTTCGGTTTTTGATTCATTGCCTTTAGCTCCTCCAAGAGACTCCTTCCCAGCCTGTACTGGCTCAGACGTTGGCACAAACATTTGGTTCAGATTATGTACTCATGCTATTTCTCCATTTCCAGCCTGCTGAGGGATTTAGATGAACCTTGTTCTGTTTTCACGGATTCACTCACAAGACTGAGTCTCTGATTCTGACCTGCCTTTCATCACTGTAAATCAGGAATCACTCTGCTAAAAGCAGTGGCATCAACTAGTAAGGAAAGTGTGGCAGAAGAGACTGGAGGCCAGCACTAAGGCCTCAACGCTGCACAGTGCTAAGATCTGTCAGAAGTCAGCATGGTATAAATATTCTTGCTGAATGGCAAACTCATCCTGAATAAAGACCTGAATATCTTTGGTTCCCTTTTCCACAGAGAACAGAGGGCTGAGCACTCACTGAACTAAATGAGATGTTTCTCCCTCGGCCTACTTCCATTCTGTCCTCATCCTTTAACAAAGCAAACCCTCATTGCTCAAGTCTTATACTCTTATACTCAGTCCCTTGCTACCACGAGCTCATGTGTGTGCATGAGATGAAGGCAGGAGGGCTAAAACATGGCGAAGATGTGTTTTCCCTCCAGCAGTGAGAAAAAAGGCTTATAACTGAGAGCAGAAGGCTGTACCTGTACGCTTCCCGCACCCGGGCTGGGGAGGTCCTCATCCGGCTTTATCTTGGAGCGCTTGTTGTGCATTGGATCCCCAGTGCTGCTCACTGCAGACTCACTTGTGGGTTTGTTCTGCTGCAGACAGTTTTTTTTTCCCCCCAAAAAAGACAAAATTAGACTGTGATAAATATGCAGCTCCCAACTGAAACATGCAGCAGCTACTCAGCAACTGTATATGGAGAATCTACACTGTTAAATATATAGGATATGCAATCGGATTGTGCTTCAATTACATACCATTAACTTGTGGAACCTTGTAACGGAGAAGGAAAGGAACAGGAAGGCGAGAATCTGATGCTATTCCTTTTTACAAACTAATGCTGTTTTTGTCAGGCCAGAGAGGAGTAGGAAGAACCTGAATTTCCATGTAATGATGACTTCAGAAGGGCAACTTTGCAAAGCCAAATTGCTATGCACCAGTTTGAATAAACAGGAAAAAAAAGATTTATTTGTTACACTTGGAGGAAAAGTTTTCCCACTTCATGTCTATGTGATCTCAGCTCTTTTAGTGCGTTTCCCATTATAACATTATAATAGTGGATAGGGAGAAAAGATGAACACTAATGTGAGAGTCTCAACTGAAAAATCCTAGATGAAGTCCTGGATTCTCCGAAGTCAGCAGCAAAGCTACCACTGACATAAACAGGCCAGAATCTTGTTTTTCTTCTCGCTGTGCTGGGTAGAACATTGTTATCTACACCTGCAAATGGATCCTTGTAGGAATCCAGAGATGTTTTAGAGATAACTTGAGCTGCACAGCCCCCACAGAAAATTAGTACGCTGCCTACAGCAGTATATTCTGCATCTACATTTGTAAAACCTAGCCAAAAGATAGACTCCCAGACTGATAAATAACCTATCCCAGGTCATCTAGAAACAAACAATAGTTTGTTAATAAATTGAGTTAATAAAAGGTGAAACAGGAACTGTGCACATCATTGGCTTGATCCCCTGCTGCACATCTCCAGCTTTTCAGTATATAACTTTGCTATTGAAATGATTAATTCTAACTCACCACGTTCAATTTTGCATAAATCAGTGCATCAAACCTCTGCACAATCCTTGAGCAGCTCACACCTGTTAAGGACAGTAAAATACAGCTCTGTCTCAAAGTATGCTAGTCAACTTGATTTGGATGTGAAGATGCTAGGTTTTAAAATGTTAAGTGCTCCTACGTGTTTTTCCTGTTCTTTGCTCCCCACCTGTAGTAATTTGTCCAATCCAGGAAAGACAGGTTGGGATAAGGAGCTGCTGCAGCACACTGAAATACATGAGGACTAACAAGCATGCTACCAAAGAGAAACACTGCATCTAAGCCCATGATTTATAATAATGGGACTGCAAATGCTATAGCTGCAAGAAAACTGCTATCAAAGGGTCTTGGTGACAGTGGTGATTAATTGCCAACAAGACAAAGTGATTTGTTTCATTTTTTCATTTTTAAATTAGCTGGGTGCAAACGTTTCTTTCATTGTCTCTCACCTGTGTGGACTCAGAAGGTCCAGAGCTGACCTGGACAGGGTTCAGGACACTGGGGATGCCAGGGATAGGTCTCTGGGTAGGAAAAGTTGGAGCAGGATGGATGAGAGGAGGGCTGTGTCCAAAGGCAGAACCCAGGGTTTGCTGACGACTTATAATTTGCTGATGCATTTGCTGGAGGGATACCGGTGTAGGAGGGTATGTGAAACTCAGAGCAGGGCTGAATTTGGGAGAAAAAGGAGGGAAGAGGGAGGAAAATGATGAGGGTCATTACAGTATGGCACTGCACAGATTAAACCCTTAAAATCATGCCCCAAAGGATGATAAATCCTGCTTTTAAACCCAGAGTTGGTCTGGATTTACTAGTGAGTGCAAAAGCGATACCTTAACAAAACACAACAATTTTTCCTAACATTTACCACAAAACAAAAGAAAGTTGACAGAAATAAAATTCAGAAAAACTGAAATAAAAGGCAAGCAGTTCAATAACAGCTATTTATTGCAATAACAAACTTTATATAAAGAAAAAGAATGGGTGTCTATATGCTTTATAGTACTTTTATTGATAATGCAGTTCCCCTACGTTCATCTGTATGAAGCAGTTCCTTTAATCTTGGCTTATGTTACACTCTTTCATATGTCTCTAGATCTTATTACAAGAGGAGAGAAAATCAATTGGTTAAATGTGTTCTGAACACCATGCTTGTCATATCACTCATTTGTTTGCAAAGATGGAAAGCTCAGTTCATCCAAAATGTCACCTAAAGAATTTCCATCAGTGCCGTTTGGTTACAGAAACTGATGGATTAACCTTTCCCCTCTGCAACTGGTGATCAATGACTTTCAATGTAGAAATATTCCAATGGGAAAGCACTTCTTCCAGTTTAACAACATTAAATGTCTATTAAAGCCCATTATGCATGTTAATACCTGTCATCACTTCATTACTTCACCGTTCTTCCCAGACTACAGTGACTTTGGAGGAAATTACACTGCCATCTAAGGACCTATTCTGTGGGTAGTGCCAAAACATTCTTTGTGTCATACTTGAAGAATAAACAGCATGGGGCTAAATCTTCAAACACAAATACGAAATTCTCCTGTAAACATCTGCCAATAACATATTTTTGTAACAGAAAGAAAGAGGAAGAAAAAGTGTATACATTGATAATTTTTCTTTAAAAAATATCAGTTCAAAAGACCTCTACAAATTTAAAACATTAGATCTTAAAAGAAAGGGATGTAGCATAATACCTTTTAAGAATCAAGGCTTCTAATGTCAAAAGGGTGGATTTAATCCAAATTTACAGTCTGGGGTCTTAATTGCTGTTACACTTAAGTGCATTAACTGAAAATACTGTGATACAAAAAGAGTTAAAATCATTTCAACCTTTTTAAGTAATAATTCTAAAGAAATTCTGCGTTCATTAATCTGACTATACATTCTGTCTGTTTGACTACAATCTTTAAAGAGACAGATTCAGTGTGATTACATTACTATTATTCCTGATGAGAACTCTGTATTACAAGAGTTTGCCCATTTAGGACAGAATATTATTAAGAATACCCCGAGAGAATTTTACTGGTCTTTGAGGAACTTTCTTTTCATTTTGCATTGTATTCTTTTTAATAAAAGGAAGCAGAAATGGAGTGAAAACAGTAATTGTTCACAGCAAGAGTTAGGGAGAAATCAGTAATAATATTCAGTTATTGCAGCTCTATAGTCCCTGCTAGTGTTTCTGTAAGCAACCATGAATGATTACAGCACGACTTAGCTAAGGTAGCTACTATGGATGATTGATAGGACATTAATCAAAAGATGCATATCAGCCTCAGAATTTGTTCACAAGCTTTCTTCTAATAGCTGATTTCATGTTCACTGAGCTCTATGCCAGTTTGTTCAATTTATTCTTCAGTGTACAAGCCATTCATCAAAGAACACAATGATTTAACATCCCCTTTCCTTTTTAGTGTACAAACATTACTAAGTGTAACTACTCTAGTCTGTTCATTAAAAAACATACAATTACAATGTCATACATGATGCTGAAACAACGTCTCCTTACTATATCCCTGCTACAATCCTATGTATTATTCTAAACTAATCTCTTATACTTCAAACACATTAACATCAACAAATACAACATAAAGTATTTTGTTTCTCTGCGAGCAGTTAGAAACTAGGACATTTTCAACCCTTAGCTGAATCAGTTTAAAAGAAAAAAAAAAGCGGATTGTGATCTTTGGGAGCTTCAAGTACACAACGCCATTGGAAACTAGGTTTTCTTTTTTCTTTTTTGTATTATTTCCTTTCCAGATGTCTAGGAATGTCCAGCAAAACCTAGCTTTGCAATTCTTGGTTGGTGATATTCTTCAGATCCTACATGTTAAAAAGACAAACTCAGAACTGATCTACAAGACATGACTGACTTAAGCCCTCAGCTCAGAGATGTAGCTCCTACCTATCACTGTGCTGTGACTACAGATATGGAAGTTTTTGAATCTAACATTAATTTTTGAACCTATGCAGAGTACAAGAGATCCTTCCCAAACAGTTCAGGAGGGGCAGGAAGAAACTGCTATGAACAGAATATATTTTTCGCTCAGTAGGAGGGCTGTCCAAGTGTCAGTGACAATGAAAGCTGGATGGTGAAAAGGAATCTCTAGCTGTGAGTAGAAGATTGCAGGAGCCCCACAATGTATACATACAAGTTGTACTTATTGCAGCTGAAATAAATGTACTGGAGTTTGGCAATATTTTCTACTCCATCCTTCCAGAGGTCAGAGAAGTCTCCTGTGCTAATGAGTTACTTCTAGTGTCATCCCCAGCTTTGCATTCTCTACTCCACACAGAGCAACACAAAAAGTGCTGATGCCTCAAATGGCAAAATAGTTTTTTAACTAAAGGACAAAAACAGTGCTGCTTTAACAAATACAGAAGCCAGTTTCACTGGCCTGAAGTACCTTGCAGGCCTTACACAAATATAGTGCAAGTGCTTAAAAGTTAAGTAAGCATATTTGTTATGCCCCTGTAGATATATATATATACCATTTATGTCAAAAGGATAGATTTCACCTCATAGAGATGTCCTCTTTCTTTACATTTGCTTTAACATCACATAGAGCCTTCAGAAGTAGGGTGTCAAGGCACGCTCTGCTGACTCTTGTCCAGACATTATCTTAGCTCATGGTTCTTACTGGAAAGCAGTGACACCAGCAACAGATGCATTGAGACAGAGGTGCACAGATGTGCTGAGGAAAAGAGGAATTCTTATTTCTTCAGTATTGTTCTTTGTTGTACAGTACTCAGCACCACAGGGTTGAGACTGAGCTATGAGGATTTCCCCATGGAGCCTTGCAACCTGCACTCTATTCTCTCTAAACCTAAAACCCCTCAGACTGAAACAAAAAAATGGAGATTGCAAAGGAGCAGAAGAATAGAGTAGCAACTAGCTACGAACAGTACTCAGAAATGGCGGCAACAGTTCAAACACTGGGCTACTTCTTAAATAGCTCAGATAGCTGCCTTCAAGTAATTCCAACTATTTCTGGAAAGTCTTAGGAAAATGAGGCAAGATGACCTGTCTGGGTTTAATGTCAATCTCGGGCAAAATGCTGACACAGGACAGCTTGGCTGATTTTTCTGATCTGAAAAGATTAGAAATATCCTAAGGAACAGAAGGTATCAGGGCTTCTTTTTCCTTCCAGAAACCATTCAGGCTGCTCAACAATGAAGCTGATAACCGTGGGCTGAAATCAAAGCTTGCAACACAGCTAGCACAGAGCACTCTGTTGCAGAGATCTGGATATCTGCCCCCCTTCTGGAAGGTTTTAACATACTTTGTTCAATAAATTTATTTCTCTTGCACACAGGACATGTACAGAATCTCCTTAGCCAAGAGTCTCCTCAGGCCCCACATGGATTCCTCTGTCTTGCCCAGCAACTGCAGGCCTTCTTGTTGGCCCAAACGAGCTCATATTGGTTTCCAGACAGGAGGCCATGACCACCAACCAGGATGGGCAGTGGCCATGTTTGTTCAGAAATAGCGTACTGATATGGCACTGGTGCCACTCACTGACTGTAGTTTCAGAGACTTCAGTTTGCATCGTGTTTCGTCAATGATACCTCCAAGGGGCTACAGTTCAGACACAGGGTACTAAACATTTTTAAAATCCAGATGCCCGAGGAATGCAAGATGACTGCCTCAATCGTTCACATTTTCTTAAAAACAAGCCACTTTCAAAAAATCTTGGGTAGACAAAAATGAAAGTGAATTATGAATCTTCCATCTATCTACTGAGGAAAGACAATCTACAACTTCAGAGACTTCTGATCTGTGTTTGTTACAGACTTTTTTCTTTAACAAAGGAGAAGAGAAAAAAAGATGAATGTTTGTGAGATCACTAAAAACTACATGCAGGTTATCTTTCTAGTTGTTGAGTTTAATGGGGGGCAGAGATAGAAAAAATGTGTAATTCTTTACTTTCAATAACATTTAATATCTCATATTTCTATAATAACAGAATAGCCTAGCAGTCATTTACTTTTCCATACAGTGGGCTTCTATGCATGTCTGTCAGTCTGTCTCTTTCTATTCTCCTTCACTACAAAGTCCCAAACTCCCTTCTACCAGAGGTAAAAGCAGTTCAGTGAACTGCACTGCAATTACATGAGCACATCAAATTTTAAAGAACTGACTTCAAGAAGAAATAAAACAGACATTATAATCAAAACCAAGCTTTGTGGCTTCTCTGTGGCTGTCCTACTAACAAGGTTGCCCATTTCTGGTCATAGCTGCGCAATTTACCACAAAACAGCTGTGTATTCAAAGTCAGAAAAAGTCCTTATTTCTTATACATTGCATAAGTGTGCCTAAGCAGGTAGGCTGGCATAAAAATGCAGAGGAGATTCCAACCTTGTGAAAGTGTTAGTTTCATTATATCACAAAAGTTTCCTTTCATCAAAATCTCATCCTCACAAAAACCTGTGAAGGTATCTTCCTTGTAACATGGAACACACAGTTCTGCAAGATCTGATGCTCCTAAGTCCAACACACATGCTCACTCCATGAGGTAAAGAGCACCTTGCACTGCAAGAGGGCACATGGGATCTTTCCAACATGTGGAAAAACCTTGGAGCTCAGCATACACTGCAGTTTCTAACATTTGTTTTTGCCATCAACTGACACTAGGCAGACAGAAAGACCCAAGTCTCTCCTATATGGACTGCAGCTCATGAAGAGAGAGGTAATTCATAAGTGGACTGGCTTCACGTTGAATAAAGCTGATCATCAGGTATTAGCTGGGCTTCATCGAGTACCACCACAGCTTCTTTTAGCTCATGTTCAAGTAGTACAGATGTCACTATTTCATCATACTCTCCCTTATGAGTTGCATGAAGTCCTTGGGCAAGTAAAACTGAGAAACCAGGGTGCAGAAATTCACCAGTAAATGTAGCATGAATGATTGGACTCATGGAATTGAAAGGAGTTTTCAACCTTTTCAGGCCAGGAATTCATCTTTAGCTTTTGATACAGATTTACAAAGTCTTTATTGCTTAGGAATGCTCATACGGGAAGACAAACGTCCTCCCAACAGCGTATCTACCCTATTTTTCAGGAAAGCTACTCTTAAGCGCTGCTGAAATGAAACAAAAATCAGAAAGTGCTGTAGAGTTGCCCTGAGTCCAGGGTCTACAGGCACAGCATCTATTGCTGAACTATGTCACTATCCAAGTCATAATTAAGTTAACAGTGATAGTTTACACATGTTCAGTTGTTCGTTTTTCAAAGGAGTAATGTAAGAAATAGCTTCACTCATCCCACAGTAAACTGACATGTAGGAGCCACTGCATACACTGGGGGACGTACATAAAAAGTGGCCAGGAGTTGAACCGAGGATGGTAAGTGGCAGTGTATAAGCTGATTTCAAACACCAACACTGAGGCGTTTATTCTGATAGAACTATGTATATCCATTGATATGCAGCCAGGAACATTGAATAGTCAGATGTGAAAAGCTGTAGATGGTCAGCAGGACAGTCTCATACTCTGACTCCAAAAGAGACATGGAATAAAGCAAGCCAATGAGCCCTTCATGGAATTGGATGAGAAGAAGCCAGGAATATCATGTAATAAAACTGTCTCCTGTTGTTTGAGTTTGTGGAAACAGGAACTTGTGTAAGTTCTTTGTAAACAAACTGGAGCAAGTAAGAATAAGTTTCCAAATCTGTCATCCACTTCTCCTTCTGATGGAAACAGCCTGCAAAACTGAATATTGACAAATTGCTCAGGTCACTGGAGAGACAATGCACTCAGGAAACTTGTAGCCCAGAAAAGAGTCATGAAATTCTCACTGCTTGAAATATCTTAGAGGTAAAACAAAAACCAAATGGTATTACAGGAAGGGGGAATTTAAAAATGCACTTCTGATTGAATCCTTTTACCTACAATAAATGTAACATTTGTTAGTACTAAGAAGATTTTTTGTTTTAAGTTGTCTTCTTTTCCCCCAGCTTTCTAACTGGCAGCAGTCATAGATAACACAAACAACTGATCAGTTGTTTTAATGGCCTGTCACTTAAGTACAGGGGAAAACAATGTGAAGCCGTCACTATGAAACCAGACATACAGTATGATTCTAAAGGCAGGTCTGAGACTTGAAATCCACATTTTTCAAAATGAGGTTTCATGAATATCCCTCTCCATTTGTAATATTGACACATTTTACTAAAAATCACTAACTTCGAAACAAGTCATCTAACTGAATTTGTAGAGATGCATCTAATAAAGTTATACTATATTTTCAGTTTTCATCAGATAATAGCCATCATCTTAAAATTGTGTTTAATTCACACACATCATTGCCTCTTTTTTCATTTTTCCACTACCAATTTAAATTAACAGTCTGTGGTTGCACTATCCCTTCAGCTTACTGTATTATCTATTCTGTTTTATCTGCTAGGCTAGGTGAAATTTTTCTTCATGAATACATTGCCGTATGCTGGAGTAAAATGGAATGGTTTCAGAGAGCAACAGAACTACAAGGATTAACCTTATATACTTGGACAGCATTGACAGCTTCGTTTTTCTCACTGCGCTACTCCTGTTCAGAAATCCTTAGTAACCTTAATTGGACTTTGTATTAATAGCATCTTGCGTAATTCATCTGTGTTCCCTCCATGCAAGCTCATGACATTTCTGGAAAACCTATTTCACAATCAAATTCATGGCTAAGCTTTTTGTTTGTTTCTAAAGACAATATCATTAATTACTTGTAAAGTGCTAGTTAACACTTTTTAGGGTCTGCAAATGAAGTGAGCTCTGTGTTAAACCCCAGCATGTTTCTTAGCTCTAGAACTTTCCCAGAATTAATACTGCACTGGGTTCAATGCTTTGTCTAAAGACTTTAAGCTCTGGTAATACCAAATCAATCTGGAACAAGTTGCTTCAAACTGATTTTTAATTACAAGATCTATGGGTTATACCCATCTCTGCACATACACATGAACATGATCATACTTGTATATATGTGTCTGTATATGTAAATGTGTATGCAGCATGCACCTATATATACAACTTTTATTCATTTTGTTTGACTTTTCAGATTATATGCTTTCTGAAGGCAGAGATCTTGCCGTTCTGTGTTATGTGTGTGTGGGGTGAAAAATATCTACAACTTTCCAATGCAAAATGCAGGTGATCTCCAGATTAAGCTCCCTGAACATCACCATCCTGCAATCTGTATGCACTTTCTATAGGAGGCCAGCTGCAGAATTCCGATTCAGCTGAACAAGAATTAGGTGCAACGTTCCATTACACTGAAGAATTTCATTTGTATTCACTTTGTAGCATTTCCCTGCCATTCAAACGTCTAGAAAAAGGATATAAAACGAAGCTATTATGGAATGGTCAAGCATTATATACATATATATTTTTTTTTTCAGATGAACTGTACATAGGTACAAGACCACAGAGAATAAAGCCCTGTGCTACCCATATGTGACAGTGCCTAGTTACAACAGAACCAGTTTCAGTGGGATTACACTTGGTCTGAATTTGAATCTATCTGAACTGCAATTACACCTTCATTTACAACATGCTATTCTGAGACCTCTTCATGCAAGAAAAGCCTTCACTTAAAGTCAGCTTTGCATCTCACTTAGACCCCAATAAGAAAGATAATAAAATGCAAAGCACTTTTAGTTCCAAAAGAAATAACATACTTTATATCTGGTACATCCTACTGAACAGAGCTTCAGGCAAAACACTGCCAAATATATTTTGCTCTACTTGTTCTACTCTGAACATGCAGATTACATGGTTCAGTTCATTAAGCAGCATTTGTGTTCAACACAGATTCAATAGTCAAAACACATGAATACTTAAATCTTACAATCTAAAATAGAAATCATAGACAAGAATTAAGCAGTCTTTTTTTTTTTTTTTTTTAAATAAAAGTTAGATATGAATTCTCAGGTGGTGTCTTCTGTTTTTCATTGTAATTGTCAACAATCCAGCAATGTTCAAGATCGTGCTGGATGGGGCCCCAAGCAGTCTGACCTAGAGGGTGATCTAAGTAATTCTATGATTCTACAAACAGAGGTAAGCAATGAAAAAACAAAAACCATACCTTTGACAAAATTATTTTGAGGAATATGGTGAAGAGTAAAGTGTTATTTATAGAGCTAGATATGCTAGATGAACAAGCAACACAACAAATATATAGTGACATTTAAGGGGAAAGTCTGAACTAGTCAGACACTGTCTCTAAGCCACTGAGGCACTGAGTCACTGAGTCAGTTCATGAGGATCAGTGCAGAATTCAGTGTAAGAATGAAAATTTGCTCAACATGAAACTATGGCAAAAACATGTTAAGACAAATAAATAGAAAGAAATAGAGAAGACACAAAACCACGGTGCACTTGAATTGCAGGTCCTCTTCTAGAATATTATTGCATGTTGTAGAGGTAGTCCGTCAGAGAGGACTGGCAGAAATGACAATACAAGAAGTCTTTGAAGAGCAGACTGAAAACCATTTGCCTCAGAAAGGAGATGAATACAAGGAGATATAATAAGAATGCATAAAATATTGAATAAAGAAGGAAGGCTGAGAACATGAAGGCTCCCTGTCTTATAACTACACAATGTTCTGTTAAATTCAAAAATTGGATAAGTTAAACTTGATAAAAGGATACTTTTATATATATATATATATGTATATATATATGTATATATATATATAGTGCATAATCAGACTATTCAGCTTTCTGTTGAAGTTATTTTCATTTTGTCACACAAAAAACTTTTTACTTTCAACTGTGTATCTTAACTGTGTTTATTTTTCACCTCACTCTTCTCTTTGTGTTTGCTAAGAGAAATTAATACATTGTCACTTGTCTGTAGCTATAAAGCAGTTCAGTGGAGGGCACTGGCTACCCCAAAAGGTCTGCATGAGGTGCTTATATGACAGGAGGAAATCATTAAGAATCTAATACCTGCATACAGGAAAGATCACGCTTCCCAGGTGATGCTAATCCACTAATGCCTAAGCTCCCCTCACAAATCTGGCTATCTATCTCTTTCTAGCACTCTTGGCAAATGCATCCTCAATACCATTCCCCTGATGTTCAGCTTCAGATCAAAGTGATAGGAGCCAATACAACCAGGATCTGGCTGTAATTAACCATGCTGCATAATCTCTCCTTCCCATTCTCATGACATCAGGGATGCAGGGGAAGAATCTGGGAGGAAAAAAAAAAAAGTGCTGCTGTGCTTTTTCAGTTTCTTTCAGACCTCAGAGGAGATCCCAAAGGGCTCCCATGGTCATAACAAACTGATTCTTACGACGTTATGAGATAGCTAAGGCATATTCTCAGGTACATCTGCACACATAGAAAGAAAATATCTTGTCCTAGGCAGAACTGCATTGAATTTAAACACTGTAGCTGACAAGGAGTTCAGCTCATTTTCTAAAAACTTTGTACACTTAATATCATAGGACTTCCATGGGACTAAAAAAATACAGGAGTTCTGAATTTCTGATCATATAGAACAAGAAGTCCCAACCTTCTGCGTTTATTAAAGATCAGCTAATCTTTTGTAAACGTTTTGAACTGTTACCCTTAATATCATGGGTAATGATTACCCCCTCTATATTCACTCTAGGCCACACTGCCTCTTAAAAAAGAAGTGCCAGTGAAGTGCAAAGTCTAATAATTGTTACAGGTAGCAGATTTAACATGTAAGCACATCCTAACAAAAGATGAATAGCAGGGGTGCAGGACTGAAGCAGGTAACCAAATGAGTAACTGTCAAATGAAGGATTATATCCTCATTTGATGCTGTTTCATATACCTCCTTTCGGCACAATCCTTCCCAGCTAATACCTAAACCAGGTTTTTTCAAATGCACAAAGTAGAAGCTCTACCTTGTGTGTTAAAGGAGGTCCACTATTAGCTGCCAGCAGGAGCAACATCTTCTTTTCAAGTACTCAGCCCATAGTCAGGATACAGAATTACACTGCCAGCTGACAATGACAAAGCGCCCGCCAAGCCAAGCCCTATCTGGATTGTGCTAAACTATTATTTATTATTCTAACTGAAGTAGTACCCACATCAAGGACCAGAGCCCTTTTAATGCTTGGCTATGTAAAAACACAGCCCAAAATGCATCTCTTTTCATGTGAATTCATCTTAAGCATCCCACAGTGCTCATACAGAGGGTCCAAGGCCACAAAGCTGTTTGAAACATGGTATGTAATCTTTGAGCCAATGAAAAGACCAACCAGGTCCCTGGAAATACTTTCTTAACACAAGTAGCACCTCTGAAACGAAGTAGGCTCAAAGGACACTGAGACTCCAAAAACAAGCATGCCCGAACTAAACCTGACTGCACTCTCTTGCTCTCACTCATCAGTGTTTAATTATTTGACCACGTACCTCTTCTTTCCTTGCCCCATCAGGATTCCCATCTCATTCAGGGCACAAGACACACAATACTCCTGAATGATAAATACTGGTATTATTCTTCTTGCCCAGGGTATTGCCCATAGGTGTTCCTTCCACCATATTTCAACTTTCTGTGAATACATAGTACTGATACCTCCCCGGGCTCCTTGCTGTGCTCATTTCTGTAGAATCTAAATACTTCACAAAACATTAATGCTATCAGCCTCTCTCTAAGGCGAAGGGGAAGGACTCCTGTTTGCACACAAATCAGCACTTTCTCACAAAAGAAGCACTAAGGATAAGAAGTGTCACTCATTGCAGTTGCCCAGTTTCAGATATGGAAGCCTGATCTCCTGGGTTAATTAACAGAACACTGCATATTAAATTTTCAAAATAGCCATCAGCAGCCATGGCTGTGGGCACTCAGCTTCTCCAAAAGAGTGCCTCCAGAAAATAAACTGTATGAGCCTGGTGGTCACTTTTGACTAGTGCAGCTTGCCCAGCATCAGGCTGGGATTGTTGCGAGAGTAGGGTCTGCTCTCCATGCAGCAACCAACCAGGTTAACAGACTCCCTCCTCTTTCACAGCTGCCTGAGAAAGCTGAGGCAGAGCCTGCAGCTCTGACTGACCCAGAGAGAAGGCTCAGTTGGTGCACTGAAGCAGACAAACAAAACTACACAAACCTAAAATTAAATAAGGTATCAATGCACAATCACAAGGGGGCAGTACCTTCACTCTCATTAATGACTGGCTTCTGCATGCCTTATTTTGCAGCTTTTCTAGTGCAAAATTACTTTGTGTGTTACATGAAAGCATTTTGTCCCAGCGTGTTCAGCCTGGACAGATCCTGGTCTGGCTCCTGGCTCTTCTGAAAACTGCTTTCTTTTTCATGTTCAAGGAAGGCTGTTATGGTTGGGCAGACAACTTTGACTCCAAAAACTTCCCAAGGAGATTCCAGATTAACAACAGCTGCTGTTGCAGGGGAAAGTCCTCCTTCCTTTCTGTGCGCCCCAGACTGGAACACTTCAAATTCTTAGTAAACATCTATTTAATACATGCTAATAGAAAGCTCCTAAGGGCTTATCGCTTGGCTGAACGGGATAACTTCCCAGGAACAGCAAAGACCATATCTGTAGTATTTAGATGACATCCCTGGCAAATTTTAGCGTCTCAGAGAAAATGGTAGCAAAAACCCTTTTACTACGTACAAGAAAGCCTGTTTACCTCTAACTTCATTATTAGGAAATTAACAATTTTGCTGGCATTTTTGTAAAAATTCAGCCTAAAATATGTATCTGCCATGAAAAATTCCTGCCAAGTGTAAATG
This sequence comes from Gallus gallus, assembly GCF_016699485.2. Lineage (NCBI taxonomy): Eukaryota > Metazoa > Chordata > Aves > Galliformes > Phasianidae > Gallus > Gallus gallus. Next base: position 50,757,550 of record NC_052533.1, read on the forward strand.
ACCCGTGCTAAGTTAGAAGTGATTGGAAACACGATCTGAAAGTAGGACTGTGTAGCGTTTACTTAAGGATACCAACATTTCCTAAAATACAAATCCTTCCCATCTTGGAATACTAACTACTGATTGGCCTGCTGAACTATACCTGCTGAACTTTCCTCCTGTAACTCCTATGAGATTTACTTGCAAGTTCCCAGAATTTTACTCTAGGAAAAAGGTTTTTTTTTCCTGCAAGTTTTTCTACATTTTGATCACTACTGCAGACAGCATATTAAACAGGATGAACAATGATTTAATTTAGTACAGCAGTTCTTGCACTGATGCATTATTTACAAGACAGTGGTTTGCAATAATAAGGTTTTACTGATAGCCCTGTTGCTATTTAGTCTTTGAATTTATTAAAGTAATGAAATGTGGCCTGGTTGGAATACCTTATGTTACTGTTTATGTTGGTGTAACTGTTATGTAGACATGTTCACATGAGAGAAGTTAAAGGGCATCAACAGAGGTGAGTTTCAAACGTGGGAAAAGAGGCAGCTCTCCCCTTCCCTCCTTTCCATTTGGAAGAACAGAGTGATATGTTTACCACTTTTCAAGTAGAACGTGAATATTCTTGTTAAAAAGAAGAAATTATGAACTCAAAATTGTTAGGAAATTTTGGATTATGTACACCTGGAAAATATGACCAGGGAGTGCGGAAAGCTTCTGCCAAATACAGACTCAGGTGCATAAACCTTGCTCTCCCCAGTGACAGCAGTTCACAAGACCTACTATACCAGTTAGTAAATCTTTACTTAGTCTCCGCACTTAACTTACTCCAATTCCTCAACCATCTTTGACAAAACTGTTCATCAGACTGACTTGGCAGGTATAGCCCTTAGGTTTGTGATTCAGCATATCAAAAAGATGTAATAACCATTTCCAGCTGTGGGGTACGAGTAAAAGGAGGAGAGACTAACTCCAGTGTAGAGAGTATGCCAACTTTCATGCGCTATTTGCTTCACCAAAGTTACAACCAATGGAAAGGGAAGTTAGTAACTGAAGTGCCTTCTCATCTTAATGACAATGGGATAGTACACCTTCATGCAGCCAAAATATGTAACAGATGTGGTCCAAAACTGCTGTCTGCTACCGATATAAATCATATTCCACATTCAGAAGCTTGATAACTGGAGCTGTGGCTACAAATGTCATAGAGCAGTACTGCAGAGCTATGACAGCATACCTGTGAAGTACTACACAGCTACTCAAGCAAATCAGGGCTATGAGGCAGGGCTATTCAAAAGAAGTACTGTAAATAAAAACAAAATAAACAAAAACAGTACTTATGCTAATACCAAATATTTATAGTTCTGTCACTTTCAAAGTTTAGCAGGCTCAGGTTTTCCAGTACACTACACTAGCTGCATGCTCCATTTTCTCCAGTAGTGCAAATTCCCATAGCCTTTTTTTTTTTTTTTTTTAAGTTTTAAGTGTGTCATTTATGCTGGAAAGGCATGTTTGAGCCTTGCCAAAAATGGGTCTTTCAGATCTCAAGAAATTGCTGTGAAGACTTGCTCCTTTTCCTCGTTCCAAGTTGAAGGTGGAGGGTGTTCTTAAGTCAGGGATCAGAAGCATTCTTTGTTCGAGAGCCATAAATACAAAATGAGTATTTTCTAAGACACTGGAGAAGTAAAGGATTTTTTTCTGGAATACCAAAGGAACTTTTCTCAGTTAATATACAGCAGTGTCATACATGCAAGCATGCTCCGCAGCCACATCTCCATTTTTAAAGTTGCTTTTCCTCATTTTCTTCCACTCTCATTTTTTGGCACTTTTACTTTTGTTCCATCTCTCTGTGCTCTTCTTGCTTCCCATTTTTTTCCCTGCAATGTACAATTTCTCCCTACCTTGTCTTTTGCTACTCTGCTCTTCTGCCTTCAGAGCAAGCATTTTCAGCTGTTTTTTTGCACTAGAAGTGAAGTGGCCAAGTGAAAATCACCGCATTTCTAATTATGAGAGATGGTAACAGTACTCTCTTGGTAGAAAAAAAGATAATTCAGCCACAGAAAGTCTAATAAAACATGAAAAAACTTGAATATTGATGCCAAGAAATTCTAGTAAACTGTTTTAATTGAATAGCACCACATCTGTGCTTTAATCTCTGATGATTGTAATGTAGGAACATTTCACTGTCTTTTATCTACATGGACAGAAGAACATGGGACACCTAAGTCACAAACCTATCCTAGACCTTCTTCTCTGACTACAGACTCCTGAGTACACACACACACACAAACACACACACCCCATTTCTGCTGGCCACATGGAGTATTATCTGGTCTGGATGACAATATACCAAAACTGTCCCTTGTGTTTACCTTTCTGAACAAGAAAAAAAAGTATTTTATATCTCATATTAGGCTCCAGTGAACAGTACAGAAGTTGCAAATACATATATACACAAAACAAAACAGTTACATAAAAATGCAAGTGTACATTCACATTTGTATGTATACATGTCTGTGTGTCCATGACATAAAAAAATAGATACATATACAATATACATAGAAAACACTGTTCTTACCTTATTGCGCTTGCAGATAAGTGGCCATAAGAACCACTGGCTGACGAACTGCTACGAGAATTATTGAGAATTGTGACCAAGGAATTTGGAGATGTCCGTATCATGGTCTGAAGGTCAAAGCTGTGATCAGATAGGGGGGATATAGACAACGTACGCTTTCGGCTTGGTCTAGCTGATAATCTTGGACTCGGAAACCTGGTGCCTGTTATGTAAACACAAATAATTATCCACCAGGATACTTAAGTTGCATTTATTTTTTATCAGTGTAAGGGAGTAAGGGAGTCACAAGACACCAACACTCTGTGATAAGCCCACTCTCTTCACTTGTGATCTACTGGCTATGATTGACGAAAATTAGGATGAAAAATCTATCTTCCTGTGGCTTACCTCAGTGGAGCTGTACTTATTAATTTGCAAGCAAAATGATAAATTGCTAAACAAAAGGAAAAGACTTTTATGAGTTATCCCTCTCATTTCTGGTGATTTATGAATCTGATGGCTTCTTAGACATTCACATCATTAATTCAACCACATGCAATGAGACAGTGGTTCAGATCTAGGCTACTAACAAACCCAAACCCACATATCTTTAATACGCACAATGAAAGCTAAAACCGTAAAAATACAGCACAGAAATGAAGCGGTAGCTTTTTCCTTTGCTGACCACACTTCTGCTGGACAATACTTGATGCGAAACTAAAAATCAGGACTGAAAATCACTATAAAGGTCAGCTATTATCAACAGAAGTTAAACTGGCATTCACAGCATTAGACTGAGAAATGGTAGGCTTTATTTGAACTCATCCAGGATCCATGATATTCTTGTGTTGGTGTGCACAGGGGTCTACAGTTTCCAGATTTCTTAAAACTAGAGATTAAGCTTTTCAAAGCAGTTAAGTGAAAGTGATAACATTCAAATAAATAAATATTACATTTCTAAATCATTTGTGCAGCTTTAAAATTCTTTAACCCTTCTGGTCTATTTTACCACATCATCTTCAACAATCCGCAGTCCTGATGGAAGACAGATCGCTTTAAATTTATTCCCTTTATTTAATTACTTTCCATCTCACTTTAGTCTAAGGAGAGAATTAGTCTCCCTCCTGTGTGCTCAACTAACTCCTTTAACAGTACTGTACCTTCTACCTTTTTAATCCCTTTAACCTGCAGTAAAGGACTGAGTCCTAACAATCCTGACAGCTAGGCTCACGCAGGTCTCTGGTTTAATGTTTACTTTACCGTTACTTCTCTCAGACTCCTTGACTTTCTCTGTAACTTACTCCAAATCAACAGGTTAGCAACCCTCCATTATGGCTCTGCTTTTCTTGATTCTTGCTCATCTCTTGGTGCTCTAGGACAACTTCTCAATGGAGTATTGCAGTTTACATGCCTAATAATAACCAGTCGAATGGACTCCAATTAGACTAATCCCAAGGACACAGCTGGATTACAATCTGCCATTATGTTTTCCTTACAAATATAAGTGTGTTGCCCTTCTTTCTGTGTACACTATCAAAGATTTTTCTCTGGTATTAAAAGCTGCCACTGCATTGCTGCTGTGCTTCTGTGATCGCATCTCTGCCTATAGTCCTTCTAATCTGTGCTGAGTTTTAGCTCACCTGCCAACACGGCTATCAATTCTTTTTGGCATTTGGTTAAGATGTTGTTTTATTTTATTTTTTAATTTTGTGTACTATCTCAGCAAGAGGCCTTAGCCTATACTGCTCAGCCTTTCGATGAATATTCATGTTCTCGATTCATCATTTAAAACTCAGGCGCAGCCATTTATTTATTCCTAGAGCTACTACACTTATTTTATGCAATCTATTTTATCCCCTTTTTACGAGCTTGCTATTGTAGTGTGCCTGCTTGATATTTCATTAGTGCTGTGCTTCATGTCCTTCGTATCTTTCAAAGGTTGAGATATTTTATTCGTGCCAAAATAAAACCCAACACTGATAAGCAGCTATAAGAAACTGCAATGTACTTAATAAGAAAATACAAGATACATGCTATGGTAAAACAAAAAACGGCACTTACATCTTTCACCCACAACTCTCATCTGCTGACTGTTCAGCTAGCATCAATTAGAACAAATCCTCTGAAGTCAACTGGGGAATGTAATTTGCCTGAGCTGAGGATACAATTGGAGTGCTTTAAAGGTGAATAAACTATGCTACCGCTGTTTTACAAGGGACTGGCTAAGCACAGCTGTTTCTGGTTAACCAGCAAGTGGAGGGAATAAGACCTGCTAGACACTCGCTGACCAGCAAAGTGAGATGTTGTTCAGACATCATGGGTGATTACCAGCTATCCTAACACTGTGCTATAATGACAGGGTTATGTAGTTAATAGCGAACATTGGCATGAATCCTCTAGCACAAACCTCACTGTGCTAGCCAGAAGGCAGCAGGCAGCACTCAGAAGAGGATAAGCACAGCTCCCACTCTTTTGATAAGCAGGAACTAGTGTAATGTATTTACAGCTGAGAGTCACTGTGCACTGCTAATGGCAGCATGTGAAAAGTTTCAAAGAGCATTTCAGTGCGTAATACTTTTTAAAAGTTACTTCTTATAAATCAGAAGTTCTGTTCTGAATCTGTACAACTACAAAGGATTTGACATTTATTTGGGAAACTCCTCAGGACCCTGCAAAATGTGAACTGATTGCTACTGATGCTGACTAGACAGGGGGTGCGTAGGTTTGATTAAAGAAGTGGAGTGGTTACTAAGAACACCAACACCTGAATATCTTTCATTTGAACTTAGACTGGGTCTGGGTGATAAAAGCCAGGGACAACACCTGGGTTTTGCTTCTTCTGTGATTAGACACTGCACCTTAATGATATATAGCCCAGGCACTGGCTGCACCACCCAGCAGTCCTTGGGCTTTGTCTTCTCCCTGAGGCGGTGCCCGGTTCTGCCCCCCACCTAGATGCAGGAATTCACCAGCACTTTCCATCTACCTGGGATGGGGCCAGTTTACTAAGGTCAAAGGGTTTCTTGTGTACAGGGGGAAATTCCTGCTTCACAGCAGGAACCAACAGCCAAGGTCAAGCAAGAATTCTACAGGATCTGACAATGGGGGAAGGAGATTCGCTTCAGGGAAGGCCATGATTTTCAGCAATAGAAATACAATTAAATGGATTTTATTTTTTTTTTCAGATCTCTGTCATTTAATTAGGTTTCACATTCTTAAAAAGTCTTAAGCATGAACTGTCCACCCACTGCACTGCAGAATGTTTGCTAAACCATTGATTTAGCATAACATCATTCTTAGCTACTCTATTACTACGAAAGGGAATAGATCGCTATTTTTACATTACTCTGAACAGTAAAACAAACTTTTCAGCCTTGCCCAGGCACTTATTTTAAACACAAACACTTCAATATTTATTTAGTAATTTGAGATGTTTGTCTGCTCTCTGTATTCTCCCACTGTAGCATTACATTCCACACTCCTTATAAAATACTTTAAAACAAAAAAATGCAGGGCCAGTGATTCATTGAAAAGTCATTTCCCACTGTGCAAGCATTGAAAAAAAAATCAGCTTTGGCAAAGCACATAAATGGAAGCCGAAAATGAAGGTTTGTTTAGGAATGTCACCATTTTGGAGTAGACATTATAGTTATAAGAAGCCAGCAGTAGATAGTAAAGACTTGAGTGTGCCAACAAAAAACCCAGCAGGTGTCAGAAGAAAAGATCTTATTCCTGGGATGGAGATCAATTCTAAAATAACAGATATCTATCTCTATCATAAATTTCAAAAATGGAATATGCCATCCAGTAAATTTGTCCATGAATTTGATTTCTGAGTCGTAGTTTTTAGCATTGCTTAATCATTCATAAGGCAATCTTCAGACATATATCATTTATTCTATCTCTTTAAATCAAATTTCATCAAACCTGTTCTATTCCCTTCAAATCAAACTTCTTAGAAGTCACCTAAAGCAATACTTTCTGTTGAACGTTATGAACATAGGACGTTCATTCTGAGTATGGAGAGACAAAACGTAATCAGAATGAGGATATTAACACTGACAGGAGATGAATCTAGAAACCTCAGGAACACCCCTACCTTCTACTAAACACCATATAAAAGCGTGGTAAAATTCACTCTCCAAGGGAAATAGGCAGACACCAAACCCAAAACCTGTGATTTTTGGAATTATCTAAGAATTTAAAAGACAGTCCTGGCATCTTTTCAGCCACAATAATGAATCACAGTTATTACTACTGTCAATATCTTCCCCGAGTTATTTTGATATTATAGTTAACATATCTGAACCTTTAAGATCAATCAAGACGATAGGAAGACCTAGTCAGGGATTCTGGCTACCAAAACAGCAGAAAAACATGTCATAGAATCATAGAATCACCCGTGCTGAAAAGGACCACAATGATCATCTGATTTCAAACCCCCTGCTATGTGCAGGGTTGCCAACCACTAGACCAGGCTGCCCAGAGCCACATCCAGCCTGGCCTTGAATGCATCCAGGGATGGGGCATCCACAACCTCCTTGGGCAACCTGTTCCAGTGCATCACCACCCTCTGTGTGAAAAACTTCCTAAACCCCCTCTGTCTTAGTTTAAAACCATTCCCCCTTGGCCTATCACTGCCACCCTCATAAACACTCATTCCCCCTCCTGTTTATATGCTTCCTTCAAGTACTGGAAGGCCACAATGAGGTCTCCCCGAAGACTTTTTCTTCTCCAAACTAAACATGCCCAGTTCCCTCAACCTTTCTTCATAGGAGAGGTGCTCCAGTGCTCTGATCATCTTAGTGGCCCTCCTCTGGACTCGTTCCAACAGCTCTGAGTCCTTCTTGTGCTGCAGGCCCCAGGCATGGACACAGTACTCCAGATGAGGCCTCACAAGAGCTGAGTAGAGGGGAACAACCACCTCCCTCTCCCTGCTGGCCACCCCTTTTTTAATGCAGCCCAGGATACAGTTGGCCTTCTGGGCTGCAAGCACACACTGCTGGCTTGTGTCAACCGAGAACACACAATCTTGGACTTATTTTCCCACAACATACACTGTAGAAAGTTCACGGACACTGAAGTTCAGAGCTTCAAGAACTTTCTACTCCTTAGGCAACATTTAACTTTGCAGTTAACTGTTTTCACTTTGAAATCAGTCTTCCAGCACAACAAAAGGCCAAAACCTGTAAACTGCATTTAAAGTGCTTTTGTGCCTAGCGTATGCTGTCGCTGGAATTATTATTTGTACTACAGGAGAGAGCAGAGATGCCAAATTACTGCGCTATATGCTGTATAAACACACAATTAAGAGACAGACTTGGACTTGCTTCACAAAATAAGAACAATATCTTGCTTGTATCTATTTTGTTGTTGTGCAGAATAAATGAGCAGCAGTCTTTGAGTGAGTTAACTTGCTCAGAATTTGGTAGCAGATAATGAGGGAAACTACCAATCTCTCATCTGTGTTCTTTGACGAGACTGAGCAAAGTTCAAAGAGTACTTTTAACGTAACTATATAAACTCCTAAAAAGAAAGACCCAAACAAATGTCACTGGTTTGCACTCATCACTATACTTAGATATCAAATGCAAACATGGTCATTGTTACCGCTGAAAAAAAAGTTTTAATATTGGCTTCCTGCTAATTGTTTTGTTCTCTTTTCTAATCTAAAACTCTGACAAAGAAGAAAGGGGTTTTCTATAGCATGATGAATGATAGGACATTCAGATTTCTACTTAATGACAATTAATTTACTGTATAACCACACAAGTTAAGATAGTTTTAATTAGTTTTTACAAAGTAAAAGGGTAACTTCATACTCTATTTAGATAAAAGCAGCTATTGCCTGACTAAACACATTCTCATCAAATACAGAAGGTGAGCTGAGTGACCTTCGTAGGATTGGTTCTTATTTTAATTCTCTATTTACTGTTTAAAAATAACCCATTTGCATAATACCATTACACATTTTTTTGTCTTTAACTCTGAAATAATCCCTAATTGAAAAGTTGCTGCTATAATGAACTACAAATGTGTGATCTTAATTTTTAAAAGCAAACACAAAACAAATTAAAGAGCACATTTCAAATACATTGCAGCTAAAGCTGCGGACAACAAACATTCATGTTAGAGCAAGTGCTTAGGTACATGTTATGACTGGATTGAAGTTATGGGCAAAGGTCAATATGCTTCCCTTTCTATAAGAAGGGGAAGTGATAATAGGCTCTGGGATGCAAAACTGTAATTCTATGGAGATTACAGCAGATACAATCTCTACTCACACATCAAGGTCCTTAGTGGAAGTGCCACTATTTGTATGAGTACTGCAATGTCTTCTGATTTTCTTAGATTTTCTAGCATACATCTGTCCATCTTTCTTTAGACTGGACAGGTCCATTAAATTATGCCTGCCTCTACGTAAGTAGTACGGAACTGCTTAACTGCATGCATTCAGAAACTCCATCCTCGTAGGAACTAAAAACATTGCAAGTACAAAACACCTCTTCAATGAACTTCGACTTCAATGAAGTAATGTCCATTTATAAATCTGGGGATTTTTCCTTGCAACTGAAGACAGCAACAGATTTATATTACCTAAACTATGCAAAAAATAGTTTCCATTCTGCAAGATATTAATATGCATCAAAAGCATTAACAGTGTACCTTGTTCATCCTTATTCCTCTTAAAATACAAACCAGAAAATATCAATTTCTTAAGCTTTTAAGCACTGAAACCTGCACATTAATTTCTGGTCCATACACCATGTGTGGGTTTATAATGTTCCTGAAGTGGGTTCAAGGTATTTTACTTTACTGTACAATCACTGCACACAACCAGTGCCATATATGCACACTATCAGTGCAGTATGAGATTGATAAAATAAACTGGATTAAAAAGTCTTTCACTATCAAGATACTGCAATCAAAATAGTTTGTCTCAGCCAGTTCCATGGCAGTCTGTCATGTCTCAATCTTGTAAAGATTGCTGGTCAGTCAATTATTTCATGCTCCCAGGCATGTTTTCTGAGTGGTAGCTAACTATATTTCCGTGTTTTCAGAGAAGAACCTCCTAACTCCCACACTCCTTGGATCAGCAAGCATAGCAAGCAGTCAACAGTGGGATACAAGTGAGAAGAAACCACAGGCTAACAAAGATTTTAAAAAGCTGTGGGACAATTGGACAACAAGGTGGTGTAATGCTATTGTACTGCTCTGTACAAGTGAGCATGAGTCATGAGTGCTTGATTTCTTGTCACCATTTTTTATTTCTCTTCTGGAAGGAACTGATTTCATCCCAATAAGCATGCAAGCATCTTCTAAATACTCTGCATTACCCTTCTGGTTGATCAAAATAAGTGGCAGCAAGCAATTTGGAATAGGACACTCTCTTTTCCTCCTTCACCAGAGAGGAGACTGATTAAAGATCTGAAAGATGCTGAAGTGGGTATAGAAGGCTCTTAATATTAGGGAAAACTAAGTCAAGACCCTTAAGAATTCAGCAATCTGCTTCATCTTAGAAGCAGTCTCAAAGTCTATCAGTCTATGATACATAACTTGTAAGCATGTTAGCTCTCTAAAAACGAGGGGAACAAGCTCTCCTAATGGAAAAAATATAAGCAAACCCTTTATTAATAGAAAGCTCATAAGAGCAAATACTTACCCTAATGATGAAAGTAAGTTACTGACTGTGAATAGAAAAGGACCTTTTTGAAAGCACTCAAGCCGTAGAGGAAATAAAATTTACAACCTACATTCAGGAGCAGTCCCGTTCCTGTCCACGCTTTCTTTCAAAGTTTACTTTCAGACTTAATGTAACCCTTGCTTATCTGGCAACCAATGTTCAGGTCCTCCAGCTTCACCGGAGACTTATGTTGATTCCTGCATGGAGACCTTTTGGGCCAGACCAGGAATGATCCATATGGTTCCCTTTGCAGGACTATCATTATTTCTAGAAAATGTCACTTACTATCCATGGCGTGAAGATATTCCATATGAAGAGCACCAGCTCCAGCAGTGGCAGCTGAAGGAATGATGTCTGCGTAAGGGCTGCGCTGGCCTGCCAACAGAGCCATCTGATGATAATATTCAGCTGGACTGACGCCAGCATGGGGAGCTAAAAACACAACATAAAAAGCAGTGTTAATGACGTAAGGTAAATGTAAAGGAAAGTTTTATCATATTGCTGGCTTCTCTGGCTATTAAAACAGCTTGTTTATTTTGTAATGTAATGCAACATCTGCAGTATGCCACCGCTGGTCAGTGTATTACAATCAACGATACTGCAAAGACACCATTCAAAAAAACAGAACGGCATAAAGTATTAATGAGCTCTGTGACCTCATTTTCTTATATTTATTATGAATTGACTCAAAAAGTGACAGGTCGACAGCAATGTCAGCTAGTATATGATTTATTTAGTCACATAAAAAGCTAACCACATGAAGGAAAACCTTGTTAGCAGTTTTATTCGCATTTACCTCATCCTTGGCTCAGAGGAATCCATCCCTAAGGTAACAATATGGCTCAACTTCAATAACCATTCAAGTGTCTGGAGTCTGTTTGGAGGACCAGAAGAATTACACTCACTGTGACAGTGTTCATATAAGTTTAAGAGAAAAAAGGACAAAGTATGCCTTCAGGACAAATATCTGTTGTCCACGTACAGTGGCAGGTCTTTTTTGGAGGACAAGCTGAAGTCGGTGAATGCCTGCATCCCATCCTTCAAAATTCATACATAAGTATTTTTTACTTAACATAAAAACACTTTTGCTGAGTCAGAGCCTCGGACAAGATAGGCTCTACATCGTGTTAGCACAGTGCACAGCACAGTGATGCAGACCTCTGACAGTGACTTGTATTAGCCCTTCTCTCCTGTAAGAATGATGTATGAGCTTTCTGTTCCCTTGTAGTTTTCATGTATACCATCAACTAATGGGCAATTATGGACAAACACAAAAATCCATGTCATTTTAATATCACCTTATTTCAGCAGCCTTCTACAGAGGGTCATTTCACAGGGTTCTGTGAGAAGTGCTCATAAAATGAGCAATTCTGACTGTCACATTATGCAGACTTTCTCTTCAATCTCTGTTTGTCCCACTTGCAGAACAGCTAAAAGTTCCTTTCATGTGCTCACCAGAAGGTGGTAATTCAGCACATAAATGTGCCTAAAAAACTTCTTTTAAGTTACGGGGTGCACAACAACAGATAGATCATATATTCTTCCATATTAATTCATAACATTCCATTGTATCTACTAAGATTTTTTTTTAATCCTAGTAAGAAAATCCTGAAAGGAAACAGAATTTCAAGCTTGAATTTTGTGGATTACTGACTTACCTGAATATTCTTTCTTACACGGTATTACAAAAATAGGATAATTTATGCTTACATTAGAGAACTGGATTCCAAATTCCAACTTCAGAGGCAAAGTATCGACATTAGTACTAAAACAAGGAAAATACTGGAATCTGGAGAAGAGCTAATTCAATAGCCACACTTCCAAATTATGTTACCTGCCTTTACTTTTCTCTACTTACTCTCTACAAAGAGAATGGAAGAAAGTGTTCTTGATGTTATAATGTAAAACATAAACAACTTCAGGAAAGGTTCAAAAAATAAAAGTACACTGAACAAGAACAGAAATGGCATAAAAACTGAGCTGAGAAAAATTATAGATTGTCAGTACTTTTTCCAAATTACAAGTTGATTTTTAAATTCAACATCATCTACCTCATCCACCAACACTTTCTGTGAAATGACAAGAAAAACATTCAAACCAAATCTCAAAAGAAGAGTAACTCACACTGAATCACTAATTTTAAAGTTTTACAGTAGCAGGCAACCACCATATCTTTCCAGACACACTTAACATACTTCCTGAGCTTTCTGACATAAGCGTCTGGGTTAACTAACAATAACATTGGCTGCAAAATTTAAAATGAACTGCTGCAGAAAACATAGCAAGCTCATAATTGCATTAGTAAGTGTTCCATATGCTGAGAAATGCTCTGGTGCTCTTTAAAAATCATTCCTTACCTTCTTCAAACATAAAAAATTACCCTAATAAATGATGTATCGCATGAAGGGTAAATGAAGGGTAAACTGGGAAGGACCGCAGCACTGAATTTTCTTCTGTTTATTCCTGGGTAGCTTCAGCTTTGTTTCTGTCATTTTACAAGAGGAGTAATCTGCTTCTGTGCTTCTGCATTTGTGGACATTCGCTGAGCTTCATTTCAGCACTCACACAACAGTAATAATTGGTTCAGTCCTTAGCCCTGCCTTGAACACTTGCATTGTTCAGAGGAATCTTTAGCCAATGCCAGCCCACCTGTTCTGCTGAGCAAGTGAAGTGACAAGGTACATGATACTCTACCATCACTGCTGCCATGGCAGTCATTAATTACATCTGGCAAGACTTGTGGTGAACATGAAACTGCTCTTAGTTATGTTACGGATTGTTTTGGCTCCTAGCCATCCCCAGATCTGAGTCAACAGACTGAGCCCAGTAGTACACTGACCTAATCATACTGGCCTAAAGCAATTAGGGTTGAAAGGGAAATCTTGGTATGACTTTCAGGAAAACAGTAACAACTTCAAAGTTGTCAAATTTGAAATGCTATACAACGTAAGCCATGATATCCATTATGTTAATAGTACTTTATGTATGTGTCTCCCTTTAAACCATAGGATTTTTAATTTCCATTGTAGTAGTGTCCAAGCCATATTTTGGACTATCTGATCCCAAGAACCTACATCGGAAAAAAAAGCTATTTTATTGCCTATCTCATCAACCAGAAGACAAACTACGGATTTCAGGGAATAGATTTAACAGTTTTTCTATAAGCATGTTGCTCTACTAAAACTCATGAACAAGGAAAAAAGCTTTAGCTAGTATGTGTAGCTTGTACTAATGAAAAGCTAAACTTGTGTAAAGTGTCAGTAACCAAAGGATTCATGAGCACTAACTCAATCCACGTTGTGCACATCTAAGTGTCTCCTGCCTTCTGAATGCCCCTGGGTACCCAAGGCATCTACACAAGCCATGGAGATATGAGACAGACCTTAAAGGATAAAACAGCCTTTATCCGGTGGCAGCTGGAGTCAAGGTAAGATACTCCAGAGACATCAACCGACACCAAACACCTGATCTGTAGACAAGTGAGTCTACACCATTGTAGCTGTCATGGAATCACAGAACTGTAGGGGCTGGAAGGGTCCTCTAGAGAACATTGAGTCCAACCCCCCTGCAAAGCAGGCTTCCTACAGCAGGCTGCACAGGTAGGTATCCAAACAGGTCTTGAGTATCTCCAGAGAAGGAGAATCCACAACCTCCCTGGGCAGACCATTCCAGTGCTCTGTCACCCTCACCATGAAGAAGTTCTTTCGTGTATTGGTGTGGAACTTCCTATGCTCCAGTTTATGGCCATTTCCCCTTGTCCTGTCTCCATAGACCACTGAAAAGAGATTGGCCGTGTCCCTTTGTCTCCCACACTTATAATACCTATAAACATTAATCAGAAATCCTCTCAGACTCAAGGCTGAACAGATCCTGGTCACCCAGTCTTTCCTCACAGCGGAGATGCTCCAGGCCCTTTATCATCTTTGTGGCCTTCTGCTGGACTCTCTCCAAAAGATCCCTGTCTTTCTTGTACTGGAGAGCCCAGAACTGGATACAGTACTCCAGGAGAGGCATGACCAGGGCAGAGTAGAGGGGGAGGATCAGTTCCCTTGACCTGCTGGCCACTGTCCTTTTAATGCACTCCAGGATCCCACTGGCCTTCTTGGCCACAAGGGCACACTACTGGCTCACCACCATCCTGTTGTCTACCAGGACCCCCAGGCCCTTCTCCACAGAGCTCTTCTCCAGCAGGCCACCCCCTAACCTGTATCGATACATGTATCAGTATTATTCCTTCCCAGGTGCAGGACTCTACACTTGCTTTTGTTAAACCTCATCTGGTTTCTTCCTGACCAGCTCTCCAGCCTGTCCACATCCTGATGAATGGCAGCACAGCCTTCCGGTGTGTCAGACACTCCTCCCAGCTTTGAATCGTCAGCATACTTGCTGAGGGTGGACACTATCCCCTTGTCAAGGTCAATGATGAAGATACTGAACAAGACCAGACCCAGCATTGACCCCTGGGGAACACTGCTAGTCACAGGTCTCCAAATGGACTCTGTATGGCTCATCACCACCCTCTGAGTTCAGCCAGTCAGCCAGTTCACAACTCACTTCACCGTCCCCTCATCTATCCCGCACTTTATTGGCTTCGTTATCAGGATGTCACGGGAGACAGCATAAAAAGCCTTGCTGAAGTCAAGGTAGACAACATCCACTGCTCTCCCCCCATCTTTCCAGCCAGTGACACCATCACAGAAGGCTGCGAGGTTGGTCAAGCATGATTTTCCCTTGGTGAATCCACGCTGACTACTGCTGATAACTTTCTTCTATTCCAATTGCTTGGAGATGGCATCCAGAACAAGTTGTTCCACTGCCCTTCCAGGAAGAGAGGTGAGACTGACTGGCCAGTATTTTCCCAGACTTACGACTGAGATTCAGATTCAGCTAGTAAAATCTAAATGCTTGCTTTTAGGTGAGCTGAACAGTTGTCTAAGGCTCCACACACTGCATTACCTGCATCTCACTGGATGTGAGACAGCGAAACTGTAATGGCAAAATTACAATAATTTTTTCAAAATATTTTCTAACATAACAGATGCATTATGTTTGTCCTATATCAGAAGTTCCAGAACTCCCTGAGTAAAAACATGTATTTCTGAGCATCCAAATTGTTAGTTCAAAATACATATGTTTAAGTTTTAAGATAATATCTGGGTTAAAATTAGAAGTGTGGAATTAGTAAGGTTTCATGCAACATCAGAAGTGCTGCTAGAAAAGCCCTATGTGCATGCCATATAACTTGACTGACAATAGGTCATTAAAATTTATTCTCATAAGAATATGTGCCCATAACTAATGGATTAACTGTAAAGGTATATGTTCTTGTAAGTGAGGACTAATTAGTTATCCATTTGGATAGGGTGCACTGCTCATTTTTCAAATTCACCTAAAAGCAGTTTTAACTCTGGTAAGTTTCTGCATATACTAGCATGAAGACTTTTCCCACTGTTACAATAAGAATTTAATTGTCTTCACTCTACATACTTGTTTGCTGGTGTATTATATTTTATTCCTCTTAATCAAATACTATGATTCTGAAATGTCGAATTACTTCATTACTGAAAAACTTACTGATTGAAAAACCTACTGTTAACAAGACTGAGGCCATTCACAATTCTATTCATTGCTCACTTTGCCAAAACTTCCCACTGAAATAGGAATAGAAATTGTGGCAAAGTTACAATAAAACCTACAGTGGAGGTTCACTTTAACCCAAATAACCTGTAAAGTAATAGCTATGCTCACACTATGACCTGAAGTATCAATATTTCAAGTATGCTCACCACTTAAACTAAAGTGGCTTGTCCTGATCATTAGCCACTTATACATCAGTTTCATTTGGCTGTATCATTGGCTACAGTAAACTGAAATAAATCTAAAAGTAAATTTACCAAATCAGAGCATGCTTTACACAACAAATAATACTATTTTAACCAACAAGCCTTTTGCACCTGAATAACTTCGTGGAACTACACTGATTTATCCTCACATAGAATCTAACTTCAATTCAGTGCAGATGCACAGGATTTCTAGGAAGACCAAAGTCACACCCAGGATCAGCTCCACAAACAAAAGACATCACAAGCCATACACCACTCATCCAGCTTAAATTTTGAATAAGACAAGGCTTTTTTTTTTTTTTCCCCTGAAGTTTCAACATTTGTGAGATGTACAAATGAGCCATGATAGGCTGATGAAGTATTGAAACATTTATGACATAATGAATATGTCTGACAAATCTGCTGAAGCTGCTTTGAATGAGGGGGAAAAATGTTGACAAGATTAATATAACTTAAGTTGCTACAACGACAGAAAACAGGAAGCCTGTCTTAACCTACCGTCTGTTGGGCTGAGTCCACGGGCTGCTGAGATCATGGACAGGGATGGGCTGCTGTGCAAGGAGCGGATATAGTCCATGTATGGGTTAATGTACGGGTGAGGAGTGCTGAAGGGAGACTCTGATGCTGCAGCAGGATTTCTGTGTGGGGAAATTCTAATGAATGGAAGATCTGAATATGTTGGGCTACTAGATAAGGCAGAAGGCCTGGAAGACAAAAGGAAAAAAGAAAACAAACACACCAAGTTATCCATATGATAAAGAAAACCAGTTTAAATGTAATATACTTCTGTCTTGAAGAATAACAACGGTGTTGCACATGTAATAACTTCCACAAAATTTGACTGCCCAAAAAGAAAAAGGAAAGGAAATGAATTCTTCTCTGTACGTATCATTAGCAACATTCCTCTGGCCAGTTTTAAAACAAGCTTATATATGAATTAATCTTTACATCCCTCAGTACCCTTTCCCCATGGAGTTTAGCAGATAATCACTTCAATTAACATGAAATATGCATCCTGTACACCAGATATTAATTACTGCTGCAATATGGAAGACATATTGAGATGCTGAATCACTTTCATCTCATAACCATGTCTATTGGATAAAAGTTTTGAGTTAAACTGTGCCCACCATCTTGATTTGCCAGCTTATCCTTCTTTAAACAGCAAGGCTACACGTCTGCACAGAAATAATTTTGGAATATCCAAACTTTGTAAGCCATTAAGACAGCTAGGTCCTTTGGAGTGCTTTTTATTCATGTCCCTTCCCACAAAAGATGCTGAAAACTCAGTGGCAAAGGAATGGTAGACTGCTGCATATGTTAGTTTTTAGTATGGCACCGGAGATAGACGGCTTTAACAAGTCCAAAGTAATTAACTCTACCACCTGCACAAAGAGGGATGTGTGTAGCCTTCTAAGTCCACATGTACACATCTGTGATGAACTAAGGCTGAAAGCTGAGTTCACAGCTGACGCAAGAGAAGTAATCTGCTGTAACTTTCTCCACCATCACACTCTGACAGTATGACAGCATTAAGACTACCAGTGGAGACCCTTCTATCTGGTCTGGGCACTGGAAGAAGTTCAAATTTCATCAAAGGGGGTTGGAGTGCCTGCCCTTGCCAAGTTGCTCTTTGACAAAAAGCAATGATTGGGCCTGTCATGCACGTGCTGTAGTCCAACTGGCTGACCTGAACTAAATGGTTTTTTTGTTCCTGTTTTCCCAATTAATTTAGTATACATATACAGCACAGACTCGGGCAGCAGCTGCGAGAGTAGCAGACTGTTCCTTTGATGCTGCTAGCTTACAAAGAATAATAAAACAATAAATGTATCTTTTTTAACATGCATATACCATGATCAATGGAGATAGCTGTCATCACCTAAAAGGTCAACAGAACATGATCTTACATGGGAGGTAATTCTGCCCTGCTTTCAGCTCAGAAACACCAACTTATGAATGGAACAGAGATCAAAGTTATGCATTCCTAACAGGACATGAGTTTCCCTGCAAAAGCCACAGAGGCTCATAAAATCTTGTGGAATAAAGATTCCTCCTGTTGCGCTTTTCTCACTCTTTCCCCTTTTCCTTCCTTATTTGCCTTTTGTGTGTTTCTTGCCCTCACAAGTTTTTTTGCAAGGTAAGCAATACCTCCTTGCTCCAAAGCAAGGAGGCATTACAAGGCTGCATTGGCTGTGTTAGCAGCAGGCATCAGCAGTGGAGTCACTCTTTTGGCAATCCAGTAAAGTGCCCATGAGAAGCCCAGCTGCTCACCATTCACCACGTTTAAAATGCATATAGTCCCACTACCATGGAAAACAGGCCCTTCCTTCCTCACAGTGCTTTTCTCTGCATGTTTTTGAAGCACCTGTGTTTTGGAAACACAGCTTTGGTGGAAACACAACCTTACTCTTACTGGTGCTGTGGAACTTGAGCAGCTATGAAGCATGAGCTGTCTTGCAGTTTCCTGCCATGCTGAGGGTGGAATGCAGGAACCTTGAAATTCGTGGTGAAATAGGAAGCAAAAATACCACAGCTGGGTATCACATTACAGGGTAAATTTCCTTCCAGCTCAGTGGTGAGGAAAATATTGTAGTGTAGCAAATTCAATCTTAACAAAGAAACTAAGTTTGTAAGCTCACTAGGTCACTCTACAAATCATTTCTTCTAAGTTCTTATCTGCCCAAAAATTGTTCTTAAACCAAACAGAGGGTTGACAAGCATGAGCCCTGGAGCTATCTGGTGCATATCGAGCACAAAACAACTTTTGAAGAAGACTGGGTCTGTGTTACCCTAGTGATTCACTCTCCAACTGGCCAACAGCAAGCTGCTACAGCAAGAGCAAGAGGAAGAGCTGGGTTCTCAGCCTCTTGCCCAGACCCAGTGGGAGCCATCCAAGGACACTGGGACTTGATTCTCGCCTCTTCTGCACTAACTCTTGCTCTCTTCTCCTCTCCTGTGAGGATGATGCAGAAAGGACACTCCTCTGGGTAACATCAACCAGCAGCAGGCATATAAGCAGTATTAGCTGGAGACAGAAAGTATGATTCTGGAATAAGGGATTCCACATAGAATTCCAAGCTCTGGACTATAATGTTTACTAATCTCCCTCCAACATCTGATTTTAACTTGTTGCTATCTTCTCTATGTGCTTCCAGACTGTACTTTTCTCACTTCTTTGTGCTTCTGGATCCTCATCTCCCTCATAGTTTCATTTTCCCCCTGCCTTCATCTCCTCTCAGCTCCCACTGTCTGAACCCTCAAATTTATTCAAAGACAAATCACATACCCTTCCTTTCTGTCCCCTTCATGATAAACTTCAGTATGAACACCTTTTGAATTGTTTAACTTCCTCCTTTAAACTAAAATAATTGATCTAGAAAGGGTGCAGCCAAACAGACTTACTCTTAGCTGTCGCCTTCCAGTATTGCATCTGATCTTAGATTGCAACCTCTTTACATGCCAGTGAAGGACTGTTTTCCTGCACAAGTAGCACACTACTGCCTCCCTGGGGCCCAGGTCAGGGATATTTCCAGGAAACTTCCTGGTCTGATCCACCCCTCTGATTACTATCCATTATTGATAGTTCAGGCTGGCAGTGATGAGGTTGCTGACAAAAGCCTGAGGGCTATAAAAAATGATTTTAGGGAGCTGGGGAGGTTAGTTGACAATGCAGGCATACAAGTAGTATTTGCAGGTATTCCTACAGTGGCAGGGAAAGATAATGCAGTGACCAGGAAAACCCATCGCATAAACACATTGCTGAGAGGCTGGTGCAAACGCAAGAATATCGGGTTCTTTGATCATGGGGTGGTCTATTCGGCACCTGGCCTGAGGTCTGCAGATGGGTATCACCTGTATCAAAGGGGGAAACGGATCCTTGCCCAGGAGCTGGCAGGACTTGTAGAGAGGTCTTTAAACTAGACATGAGGGGGGAAGGGGATAAAACCAGGCCTGCTAGAGATGAGCCTGGGGGAGCGATAATAGGATTAGGGGTGAGGCAAGAGGCCCAGCTAAAGTGTGTCTATACCAATGCATGCAGCATGGGCAACAAACAAGAAGAGTTAGAAGCCATTGTGCAGCAGGCCAAGCTATGAGCTAGTTGCCATTACGGAAACGTGGTGGGACCACTCCCATGACTGGAGTGCTGCAATGAATGGCTACAAACTCTTCAGGAAGGATAGGCAAGGAAGGAGGGGCGGTGGCGTGGCTCTCTATGTTAAAGAGTGCTTTGATGTTACTGAACTTATGACTGGGGATAATAAGATTGAATTCTTATGGGTTAAGATCAGAGGAAGAGCTGACAAGGCAGACATCCTGGTGGGCGTCTGTTATAGACCTCCAAACCAGGACTGAGACAGATAAGTTGTTCTATGAGCAGCTGGCAGAAGCTGCGCGATCACCTGCCCTTGTCCTCATGAGGGACTTCAACTTCCCCGACATATGCTGGGAATACAATTTAGCACAGAAGAAGCAGTCTAGGAGGTTTCTGGAATGTATGGAAGACAACTTCTTGATGCAGATGATAAGAGAACCTACAAGAGGAGCTGCCCCGTTAGACCTGCTGTTCACAAACAGAGAAGGTCTGGTGGGAGATGTAGAGGTTGGGGGCTGTCTTGGGCAGAGTGACCATGACATGGTAGAGTTCTCGACTCTTGCTGGAGTCAGGAGGGGGAACTGCAAAACTGCTACCTTGGACTTCTGGAGGGCAGACTTTGAATTGTTCAGGAGACTAGTAGGGAGAGTCCCCTGGGGCTCAGTTTTAGAGAGTAAAGGGGTACAAGATGGCTGGTTGCTCTTTAAGAAGGAAGTCTTAAAGGCGCAGGAGCAGGCTGTCCCCCTGAGCCGCAAAATGAGCCGGCGCGGAAGAAGACCGGCGTGGATGAATAGGGAACTATTGTTGAGGCTCCAGGAGAAAAAGAGAATCTACCTCCTGTGGAAGAAGGGACGGGCAACCCAGAAAGAATACAGAGAAGTTGTTAAGATGTGCAGGGAGAAAATCAGAAAGGCAAAAGCCCAGCTGGAACTCAACCTGGCTGCTGGGGTAAAAGGGAACAAGAAACTCTTTTACAAGTACATCAACAGTAAGAGGAGGACCAGGGAGAATCTCCATTCTCTACTGGATGAGGCTAGGAATGTGACCACTGAGCATAAGGAAAAGGCAGACGTTCTGAATGCCTTCTTTACATCTGTCTTTAAAAGTCAGACCAGTTATCCTCAGGTTTCTCCACTCTCTGACCTGGCAGCCTTGGCTGGGGAGCAGACTAAACCTCCCACAATTCAGGAGGAAACAGTCAGAGACCTGCTCCTCCAACTGGACTGCCACAAGTCCATGGGACCGGATGAGATTCACCAAGAGTGCTGAGGGAACTGGCGGAGGTGATAGCCGAGCCGCTTTCCATCACCTATCAGCGCTCCTTGTTGACGGGTGAGGTCCCAGAAGACTGGAGGCTTTCCAATGTGACTCCCATCTACAAGAAGGGCTGTAGGGAGGATCCGGAGAACTACAGGCCTGTTAGCCTGACCTCGGTGCCGGGGAAGATTATGGAGCCGATTGTCTTGAGGGAGATCACGCGGCACAGTGCGGGACAACCGGGGGATCAGGCCTAGCCAGCATGGGTTCACGAAGGGCAGGTCCTGCTTGACCAACCTGATCTCCTTCTATGATCTAGTGACCCGTCTGGTGGATGAGGGAAAGGCTGTTGATGTAGCCTACCTAGATTTCAGCAAAGCCTTTGACACTGTCTCCCACAGTATTCTCCTCCAGAAGCTGGCAGTCTGTGGCTTGGACAGATACACTCTTGGCTGGGTAAGGAACTGGCTGGAGGGCCGGGCCTAGAGAGTGGTGGTGAATGGGGTCCAGCTGGCGACCGATCACGAGTGGTGTTCCCCAGGGGTCGGTGCTGGGGCCTGTCCTGTTTAATATCTTTATTGATGACCTGGATGAGGGCATTGAGTGCACCCTCAGTAAGTTTGCAGATGACACCAAGCTGGCTGGAAGTGCTGATCTGCCTGAGGGTAGCGAGGACCTACAGAGGGATCTGGATAGGCTTGATAGCTGGGCTGAAGCCAATGGGATGGGATTCAACAAGACCAAATGCCGGGTCCTGCACTTTGACCACAATAACCCCAGGCAACGCTACAGGCTTGGGGCAGAGTGGCTGGAAGACTGTATAGAGGAAATGGACCTGGGGGTGCTGATTGACACTAGACTGAACATGAGCCAGTAGCATGCCCAAGTGTCCAAGAAGGCCAATGGCATCCTGGCTTAGTATGAGAAATAGTGTTGCCAGCAGGAACAGGGAAGTAATTGTCCCCCTGTACTCAGCACTGGTGAGGTTGCACCGCGAGTACTGTGTCCAGTTTTGGGCCTCTCACTGTAAGAAAGACATTGAGGCCCTGGAGCGTGTCCAGAGGAGGGCAACAAAGTTGGTGAGGGGTCTGGAGCACAGGCCTTATGAGGAGCGGCTGAAGGAGCTGGGATTGTTCAGTCTAGAGAAGAGGAGGCTCAGGGGAGACCTTATTGCTCTCTCTAACTACCTGAAGGGAGGTTGTAGTGAGCTGGGGGCCAGCCTCTTCTCTCGTGTGACTAATGATAGGACTAGAGGGAAAGGCTTCAAGCTGCGCCAGGGAAGGTTCAGGCTGGACGTTAGGAAATACTACTTCTCTGAAAGGGTGGTCAGGCACTGGAATGGGCTGCCCAGAGAGGTGGTGGAGTCACTGAGCCTGGTGGTGTTCAAAGAGTGTTTGGATGTTGTGTTGAGGGACATGGTTTAGCTAGAACCATTGGTGAAGGGTGAATGGTTGGACTGGATGATCCTGTAGGTCTTTTCCAACCTTAGCAATTCTATGATTCTATGATTCCACAGCCCAGGATTGGCTCTGCAGACATTCAGTCAGTGATGAGCAAATCAAATCTCCAGATGTGAGTGGCAGTTCTCCCAAGCCTTTTTATTTCATTTGTGTTTCATCCCTAGCCTGGGTCTGAGGCTACAACATGGGACTCAGAGAAAGTGACTTCAGTATGAGAAAAGTCAGGTCCATCTTCAGTCATACTGCTTGTCAATGTATGCCTCATCTGTAAACCACAGGAAGGCAAGACTCACTCTGCATTTTCTCCTACACAGGTGTTTTCCTGACAACATATTTAGAGCTCTGAGGCTTTCCATAAAGAGAAGGATCTAAGCAGATGCACACTCTTCCTTTAATCAGGACCGTTGTGTCTGCATCCAGAGATCCTGCAAACTCAATTCAGATTTAATAAAATAACTATGAAACTTTCAACAGTTATTTGATGAGAGAGGTTCCCACATTTGAGACATCAGGCTCATTTTATTCAATTCTCAGTAACACTGATTACGCTTACATTCCAGGTGCATAAGAGACATGTAAGAGAAGCAGCAGAAAGCAGAGCTAGCTGTGAAGGTGTCACCTTCCTTCTGTCCAGACTGCCTTCCTTTTCATCATTAATGTGCTGAAATACTGTGAATGCTACACAACTGCTGTACCTAACAGTACCTACCTTCCCACCACCTACCCATCTGCAGTCTGCCACTGTCCTCCTGCTCCTGTTCAGACTCTGAAGCTCTTAAGTCTCAAGTTCTCATCAGGAGAACAGCACACAAGTGCCAAAGCAGTGAGATCAGTGTAAAGGCAAGCAGGTATGTTTTTTCCTGTTAGTCATGACGCTTGTCTTGATGAATGTTACACAGGTGTCTACAGAGTCTTAAAAACTCACATGGTCACACCAGTTCAGCAGCTGCATGAATCAGATGCATGGTAAAGCACAAAATGAATGAAACGGCTTTTTTTTTTATTTTTTTATGTTTTAATTTCTGGCCACTGCTGAACTACAGGTGAGATACATGTAAGAATTCAGCTATTATTCACAAAATTGGTGGGTCATTTTGTTCTGTTGCTTTGGAATTGAGCCATCACAAAAAACTGAACAAAGTGCAATTCCCTTTTCAGACCATTTAACTCTTTCTTAATTGGGGGAGCGAAATTATAGGATACTAAAAGTTGATGTAGCAAGCATAAGCTAGTTTACACTTATTTCAGAATGATCTGCATGCACAGATCATTTCCTAGCACTATCCTGAAGTGATCACATTTTTTTTTATATCAGCAGTGAGTAAGAGCAGGGGGTTCTCACACCACACGTTTTAGAATGCTTTCTGTATGCAAGCATTAGATGGGTTTTCAGTGCAGAAGATCAGATGCTTTGAATTCAAGCAGATATGCTATTCGTTTCATTGGAGGCTCATTTGTGCAGGTGAAATACTGCTTTCAGGCTATGAATAGGGTGTAGGCAAAAATCCAGAGGTAGGTAAGCAAACACAGGGCTGGCTGACTACACAGTCCTTCAGCCACCCCACCTGCTCAATGCCATAGGGACATGATTCAGGAGAATAACTTCAGTCTCTGCTCTTCACCTCTGGCACAGTAGGGTGGAATGAAAAGCTGCCATCTTAACTCCATATGTTAGGCTAGAGAAGGCACAGAATATTTCCTACATTTCCAGCCACAAAAACTGAACAAAGCTTTAGCCTGAGACATGGCAAAGTGAAGGTATATTAGGAGACAGGGCCAAAGACAGAACTGGAGATAAGCTACATCATAGCTCAGATGAGTCCATCCAGGAAAACAGCTACCTCTTAAGCGGGCTCCAGACCCGTCCAGGAGCAGGCCAGAGACAGACACACCTACAGCATAGCTCAGGCAGAGACTGAAGGCCCTGGGCTCAGCTTCTTGGTGCATGGGTGTGGGCAGAGATCCTGGGTGAGGCCACTCAAAGCAACTGTGTTCTGGAGAATCTCACACTGGGCTTCTTTGGAGTCCTAAAACTGCTCTAAAACATGCCACAGTATCAATATAGTGCACATGGTCTCTGGATTTGCATCCCTTTTAACTGTGAAAAGTACAGTAGCCCTAGAAGCAAAGTACAAGCTCCACACTTATGTGGATGCACTACAACAGCAATGTTTGCTGGAAGCAGATTAAAGCCACTCAGGACAATCACAAAGGTCTGTGCCACAGGTCTAATGTTAGAGAAGCCATTTGTCACAAATAGTTTCCAAATTGTTTTAAGTTCCAAATAAGTTCCAAATTGCAACAAACTTTTCTAACCATAACCTATCCTAAAAATAAAAATAAATAAATAAATAAATAAATAAATAAATAAACCTGAAAAATCATGGTGATTTAAGGATTTCCTGTTTAAACTAAAATGCCAGGACTAGAAATTTTAATGCCAAGTTTTGTCCTGGTAAATTATTAAATGGCTCTTTTACAAATCTGTTGAGAAATACATTCATATTGAAAACAGCAAGTGATTCTTAACTGTAAAGCTGTAAATATGACACTGAGCTGAGGTTATAGATGGAACAATAATCTATCTCACAGAACAAAGCTTGTCAACGAAGTGGGATGAAATATTGTAACATAACCTAATTTATTATTGCCTTTTCATCCATCTTGTTATATTATGAAAGTGTCAAAGTTCAAACCTCGATATTTAATCATTTAACAGAACGTTATTCAATGCTGGAGCAAACACTGATGGCATAACTTTCATACCAATGATATCCACGCTATTTCTCTGATATCTGCTCAATTCAGTTCTGCTTGAAGAACTGAAAAATGTTGAACTCATTAAACTGCCTATGATTCTTTTCTTTGGGCTTCCCCCAAAACTTTTAACACGTACAATTGCCAGTAGACCATGGGAGATGAACTAGCAGTAAGTACTTGCTTGCTAGGTAGACAATCCTATTTTAAAGCACATAGCTGAATCCTTTTGGTAACATTTTCCATGTTAAATGACTATGCTTGTTTAATATCATACCTTTTTGTACAGACTGGCCCTTAGGCACCAGGAGTCAACAGATGTCTAGAAAAAGCTTGTCAGCTCTAAGACAGTAAGGCACGATCCTGAAAATTCAAGTGAGAACAACTCTTATAGCTGTGAATAGACCAAATGATCAAGTTACTTCTCACTGTTACAAGTATATTCGTGGCTGCAGATGGTTCATAAATCAGGCTGGGGCAGCTAATTACACATCTAAGTGATATGGGAAAGTCATGAGTCAAAAAATCATCAAAAAATTATCCCGCTTCTCAAAATTTTTAGTTGCTACTGTACACTTTGGGAAGTGGGAAATTGTCCACTGATTTTGTTTATATGAGTCTGAAGAGATCGTGGATATACTCTTCAAAAGCACAAAATGCTGACCTAATTCTGCTGGCCTGAGAGCCATAAGAAAACCTTCCACTGGCCTCAATACAATAACAGTGAAGTTGGCATTGAGTATTTTTAAAATGCAATTCCACAGACCCTTTTCTCTTTTCGCTTCTAGTTGAATTTGCAAACAATCAAAAAACATAAATATGTAAGTATGGGAAATCAATAATATTTTTTAATATTTTTTTTCTTTTTCATTTTTTTCAGAAATTGTGTCTTAAAATAAGCAGTCCATTCCCCTAAAATCATTCACTGCCTTCAGGAAAGCTAAGCAAATGATTTAGAATGCTTGTAGAATTACAGTTAATTGAACAAACAGAAATGTCAGTGTTCTTCATGTGATAGAGCTCCAAATGATACCAAAATTAAGCACAGTTCAGCGCATTTTGTTAATGGCGGAAAGGAAGAAGAGGGAAAATTGACAACATGGTAAATCCTGAAGTGAGAAAGAATGTTGGAATTCCTTTCTGTGTTCCAACACTTGGTCAATATTTAGATTCTTTCACTCCAAGATTCATGCTAGCACTACAGTCAGTATGAGGAAGTAAGTCACGGAATCACACATGGCAGAAACCCTGTATTCAGTAGGTACATACACTATAAATCATGAAAGGGTTAGTGCCTACATAGCTTGCATACAAAAGCAGATAGATCAAGACTTAAGGTATACAGGCCCTGTCCTGGGTTCCATCACTTATCTGCTCTGTCACCTTTGACAAGTTTGTTGACTATGTCTTCAGATGTTTCCCCTGATGTAAAACTGTGGTAAAGTGCTTAGAGAGTACTTAGTATCTACTAGGTCAGACCAATCAATAATATGCTACGAATATTTTCTCACTGAAGCAAGGGCAAGATCTCACAAAATGTTCAGTGCAGTTCTGCAATACAAATATGTAGAATATACAAATAGCTTCATAAAATTAGAAGGCATAGTTGTACATAAAAAGATAAAAGAGACTGTACAAGAGATGTTTATGGTGCTGGAAATCACACTGAACAACTATCTGGTGACCCACAGCAAAAGCATATGACTCTGGTTTCCCGTTCCTTTTATGGGAAGTGCTAACATTATGTAGCTACAGTTAAAAATTGGCTACATTAATCAACACACCAAATCCATAGTGATTGCATTCATTCCTTTTTTACAATTGACAGACTGCCTGAATGCAGATCCGGCTCTTTACATGCTTCCTCTCCTACCTGCAATACTTCATAAATAACCCAACTAACAATTTGTGTTCTCACTCAAGATGTGTTTACACTGTAAAAAACAGCAACAACAACAACAAAAAAAAGCCAGTGAATTTTCATTGGATTATTTAACTTTTTTTTTTTTTACATAAGGTCAGCTGTAACTGATGGCCTTCATCCCAAAGTAACAACTACACTGAGTACAGAAAGTAACTGGTACTTCTGATGCCACTAGATGTATTCATTTCTTCATTGCACAAGTGCTGGCTTGAAGTCTTTTCATGTGTTTTTTAAATGTGTACAAAGATACTGTTTTGATTTTTTTTCCAAAATGCGCACAGAACCTCGTTCTGCCTCTCATTACTTCTCCAAGCCAAGCTCAGGCTTCACATTTTCACCCTCACATAATGATAATCTCATTCTAACAACCTGCCTTCCCTTTTTCTGTTCCTTCCATTCCACCAACAATCTCTGTCACCTACAACCTGGCACACCTCTGAAGCTCCCTGCAGTTGGCTTTCCATTTGCCTCAGCTGGCAAACAGATTATCCTAGCTTGACAGCCCTTTCCTTCTCAGAACTGAAGCAAAGAAATCGGGATGAAGTGGATTTCCTTGGCATTCTCCTTGCTCGTACAAACACAGGGTGCAAACACACAAACATACAATTAATGTAACTACTCTCCCCGAACATCACATTACTTCTAGGCAGACATCCTTTTGTGTATTTTGTGGCAGCTGTGCACATTTTTTACCACCCCCAACTACCAAGCCAGTGACCCCTTAAAGCAATCACTGCTCCTACAGAACACCTGCTGCTATACCCTGCAGTGGAACTGCATCTCAGTGAGACAAACCAAATCCACCAGATTGTGAATGGAGCAAAAGCACTCATCTTGGCCTTGTGGAGGGACGATGGCCAACCTCAGTGAACAGGTGAGAAAAACAGCTGGGTCAGGTAACACCTATGGTCATCAGAGCATGAATCACCAGAGTCCAGTTGTCAAAAGGGTTTAAGTGTGAATTCTTCCTTGTAGAGTTCACTGTTTTTGCACAACACTCACTCAGTAAAGCTGACCCTGCACTGGGATGCTTGATGTAACAACAAGGGAAACAGCAAATAAAAGTAATACTAGCCAGATCTGGCCATCTAGAATTTCCTTTGCTTGTTTCTGCTTGAGCCTTACCAAGGAATTGTCTTTCCTCACTCAGTGCACACTGACTTCTGCGAACTATACATAGAGTAAGATCCTACATCTAGCACAGCCAAAACTCAGTGTTGGTAAATTCTTCCTTCTGGTCTTTACCCGATTCCAACTCTTCTGACTTTGCGGTCACTACCTTATCATGAATTATGTAACAATGCTGTATTTGATGCACAACCCTTGACTGCAAATATAAAACAGATTTGTATTCAAAGTAAATGTTATTCAAATAAACTCAGAAAATATCCTGCTACACATGAGACCAGAGACTGCCATGGTCCTCCATATACCACTTCCTCTTTAAGATATGTGGAAATGAAGCAGCAAAATCTAAAATGTCTACAACATATTAATAACCTGTTGTTAGTAATAACACATTGGACAGTGAAATTACCAACTGCATTCCTATAGCAAACCTCCATGCTCTGCAATTCTTCTTTGATGTTCCAGAGGTGGTCTCATTTGCTATTCAAATTTTAGCCTCCTCTTGGTTACAGTCATGGCCAGCCACACTTGAAGTGTTTAAACCACACATGCACCATCATACGAATGTGTGGGCACATATAAATTCTGTCTGCGCTGCTGCTACCCCTTTCTTCCTTCCCTTTCCCCTTCCTCTCCTCCTGCAAAGCAGCAGGTCAAAGGAGTGTCAGAAGCTTTCTAGCACTTAATGCTGTTACGTCAGCTAATTGAATAAACATTTGTTTAACATTTGCTCCTATTTCACTAATGCACTGTGAGGATGTGAAGAATTTTATTCCCCTTCTCCCCTATCCTCCCCCTTCCTTGGGAGTGCCACTAGCTGTTATCGCGGTGACTAATGTGCTGTATGTGGCCATTATAGTCTTCAACTCCGAAATTACACCCGGGATGAACGATAGGCTCTGCCTGTATGCTGATTGGAGTTGGATGATGATTGATTAGAAGGAAGTCTGACTACGTAGCCATGCAAAAAGAACTGCACTAAGCCACAAGCTTAAACACTACAGAGCATTTCACCAGTGGCTTCAGAGCTATTAGATGTTTTCATATTAACAACATTTCTCACATCCAGGTTTGTGCATTTTATCTTCATTCTTTCAAATCCTGAAATTGCTTGGATAAGAGCGTTTTATATATATTTATACGCATTTCTAAGAGTAGCCTGAACTTTTAGGGGAAATTGAAGAGGCTTTGTGTCAAGTACAGCTAAATCCAGCCTTTCTATATCAAACCTCTGCTAGAAAATTACTGTGCAGATGATAAGGCTGAAAGATATAATAAAAAGTGACTCTACTCAATTTACACTGCAATATTGGTATGACTGAATATTTTTCATTCAGCTGACTGATAAAATCACTAAACTGTATTGCAGATAAATAAAGGAGGCTTCTGTCAAGAATAAACACCATTAATCATGAAGTCTCACCCTCTGAGTTGCTGTGCTATGCAACTGCACAAATGCACCATCACAAGTGGCACGTTACCCAGTACCTCCTTTCTTTCCCTACTTCTCCTGATGAGGCTGCCTTCTTAGGAAACTTCTTTTTTAAAGTGCATTTACAGCATTTAACAGTCTCGGAATATTTTTTCCATTCAAGTTTACAGGCATTGCAACTGAAATCTAAATTTCAGTGTCAACATATTCAGACAAAAATTGACAAATAGAGACAAAGCAAACCAATACACACTGCAGCTGCCTTGCTGTAAATCCAGCGTTACAGTGAGAAGTCCATATTTAAACTGGTGAAGATGAGATCTTTGTAACCCTAAAGCTGAAACAAATAGAAGAATTTAATTAAGGAGCTCCAAAAGCTCTTTACTCCTCACATCACATTTTCTACAGGTTGCATTACATACATCCACTGTTTCCAAATAGATGCCAAGAATCTTTTTGAATGTTCAAATACAAAAATTTCTCAGCATCACAAATCTAACTGAAGAGAACTGATGGGATTCCTTTCCAAGACAGCCTTATATGCTAACACTGGACATGTGCTGAAAGAGAATGACTGTTACCCAGCAAAAACACAGTCATACGAAAAGAAAACCAGACAACTTAGGTAACCTTTTTATAACCTGTTTTAGAGCAAGTGATGATTCAATAGTGGCCATGTTATTAAGCCAGAATGAAGCAGTGCCCTACACACTAATGAGGTTAAAAAATGTAGTTTGGTCTTCATGTTAAAAGCACTTAGCAAGTAGTCTGCATGGCAAAGACCAACTGTGTTTTGGAGCACAGGACTAATCACACAGGCAGGAATCAAATCGACTGGAAGAATTAGGAGACTTGTGGCCCCGAGGAATGTAATTCATGCAGAAAAGCAGTTGTCAGAGCAAGGCCAGGGAACTGTGTGGGAAGAAAGCAAAATAAACAGCTCAACAAAGAAAACAAAGACGCTCGAATAGTGGCTTTTCTAATGCTTGAGTACACTAAAACTTCAGTGGGTGCATACAACAAATAACTCATCAGCAAAGACCTCTATCCAAGCAAATACACAGGTGAATGGTGCACTTGTTCAAAAACACTCCGAAAATGCCTGAAGTTCTTTAAAAAAAAATCCTTGACGTAGTAATGTACAAAAGAGAATGCACACATACGTATGTATATACATGACTGGGAAAAGAAGATAATGATCCAAATGGTACAGAGATAAGAAGAGAACTGAACCAGTTTCGACAATTCCTCTTGATTTATCTTACTTCTGTTCACAGATCAGAACACAATGCAGCCTGCATGCAAACAGCATTCCTGCTAATATGCACCAATACCCACAGAGGAAAAACCCCATGGCTCCTTAGGATCCCCTCTGACAGATGGCTGTGTGCACCAGGGGATTACCTGACCAGAAAGAAGAGGCTGAATCTGGTGTCAGCCTCACCAGCGCTAGTGATGATACTGATATTTGAATTTCACAAATACTCTGTTCTCTTAAAAATAGTTATTTCAGCTAATAGGTTATTACTCCCATAATTTAATGTATTGAAATTTTTAGAGATCTATGTTTATATAGTACTTACCTACCATAAGTACCTCTCTCCTCATTTAATTCCTTCACTGATCATTTTTATAAACTCTCTCTGCCCAGCACTTGAGAATGTCACGCTTACTACTGTTTCAGCAAATTTGAGTTTATTTTCTTCCCTTAACTCCTTCCGCTACGGCAGTAGCAAAGGAGGCATTCTTCCACCTGGTGAAATACCTGAAAAGCCTCTCATGTTACCTCAAGTGAATACTCCCTTCAGTTTTGTGATGCCAAGAAGTGTTCTTTTCCTAAATTCAAAAACAAAGCAAACCAAAACCATCTGCTTTTGTTTCATGAATCTATTATATGTCATGTCCACAATACTGGAAAAAAGACATTTGGAGAAAGAGAAAGGGAGAAAGCTTTTTTTTCAATTCTAATCATATATGCTAAAATAAGATCTTAACTGCTAAGGCAACAGCAAGTTGGCAATAATAAAAGACAAATTCAGTGACTCAACGTCTTTTACATTGCACTTGCTACGTAAATTTGGTTGTGAAGGGAACATGTGACTAAAATTTTAACTTTAAATACTACAGTCCTCTCAGAAACAATGATCTGAAGGTTCAACATGAATCATTTCTGTTGAGGTATGGCTGAGTTTCTTTTTCACCTCTGCACTAATGATAGTAAAGTTACTACAGTTACTGTTCACAAGGACTAGTACCTATTACCGAACACAGAAGATATCAGCTGGAATTTCTTTCCTAACCAGTACTACTTGCAATTATACAGATTTATAGAAATTACTGTCCATATGAGATACACAGGGTACTTTCAGAAATGCCTAAAAGCACTCCAGACCAACCCATGACACTTACTTTGCAGGAAAGAAATAATTTTGAGAGTTGTCCTCATTATTGCACCTCAGTGGCAGTACCAGGTGTATGGTACACGTATAAGCTGTACCTAAGAATGCAAATCAAGGAGTCATCCTCTGAAAACACAGCTGCTTCTCAGCTCTGTGTGAGCAGCTCATCAGTTATTCAAACTCTCTCTCTGAGCACCACTGCAAATACCATGCAAGCAAAAGATTAGTGTAAACATCCACCAGGGCAGCAGGGTTCACAGCTGGATGATGCACAATGCATAGCAAAGGTGAATGCTGCAAAGTCGAAGTTCAGAGGGAGAAGAAATAGATTCTGCTAGGAGCCATTTCCTGTATTTTCTTTGCTAGTATCAAAAGTCCAGGTGTGGGGGCTGGCTGAGGTGCAACCACACCAGAGTGTGAAAACACAGCTCTCCGGTCAGGTTAGGAAGTTTCCTCTCACACAGGTCTGTTTCCTTATTTGAACTTGCAGGCACTTAAAGCCATTGTGATGTCACACAATCTGCACTGCAATTCAGTTCTCATAAATGTTGCATATATAATGGTTGGAATGCTATGGTCATCAGAAGAAGCAAAATACAGACTTCACACAGTAGTTCTCAGGCAAAGTAACTTTTAACAACCATAAGGTGGTGTGTTCCACCAGTGGCGGCACTGACAGTGGATCACTTCCTCTGGTGCAGTTTTTTAGCAGTGCTGTATGCAGGCTCTTGTTCATCACTGGTGAAAATGCATTACTAATGGTGGGGATTACATTGAAAAGCAGTTTTGTAGTTAAGAATTTGCTCAATCAAATGGTGTTAGCATGCTCTCTCTATCTGTTCTAGTTTCCATGCAAATAAATAGGAGGCATTACTTTTGGAGCAACCTATTTAGTTTCTTAGATAGCTATCTATAGATGCAGATGAAAACTCCAAAAGGAACAAACTCACCAACTCAGGGCACAAACTACATCAGCAAGGGTAACCTACACATTTGCCATCTCTGCATCTTCGAAATTCAGTCTAATCACAGGAGTAGAAATATAGTTCCTAGAAAAGTCTGGTGTCCTTGGAAGGAGTACAGCAAGCCAAGAGAGAGGCTAGCTATGCAAGTGTTCTTGGTACTGTCTAGATGATGTACACTGATAGTGATCTTCCACAGTGAAGAAGAGAACACCTGATTGCCTCTGGTCATTCAGCTCCTGCCCTTCCTGCCAAATCTGTCTGTGTTGTTAAATTGGGCTATTTGTGTTGGCGGCCTCTATAAACTGGACGAGACTATCAATCGTTTCTTACACAGGCCAGAGAAAAAGCCATGATAAATCTAGGCTGAATTTCAACAGATACAAGACAGAAAGATATTTATCTTTAAAGAAATAGCCACTTTAATCTGATCTGTTCAGAAAATTTCCCTCATGAAATACCCCTAAATTTCTGTTGATAAACTTAACACCAATGGTCACAGCATCTAATAAATAATATTTTTGAGCAGACAGTTCGGTTTGTTCCTTCAGAAGGAATGTATTCCTGGCACATTTTTTCAGGATGTTTTGCCTCTGTGTCCAACCTTTGCGAGGTCTCCAGAAACTTACTAACACACCTACAAAATTAACTACAAATGCAATTGTAACCTATTGCAAGATCGGATCTACAGATTCAATGCTGGAAGAGACTAAGCAATATCTTTTTGCCTTGTCTTAAAAACAAGGCAAGTTCACAGAGCTCAGCTTCCATGAAAAGCATCTTCTAAAAGAAGGCCCCAAGTCCTTTGGTCATGTAAACCATCCTAAGAGCAAAAATCAACCTGTATAACATTACTCTGTTATCAAAAATCACTTCCTCTGTTAATTGATAAAATCAGTTGTGGATGTGGACCCAGTTCACCCTGAGGTACACATATAAAACACTCACTGTGTCCAATCCTTTAGGTGGATTTTTTTTTTTTTTCTGCTTTACATAAGAGAGAACAGTCAAGGGGCAGCTAGTTAGTGTCCTACATCTCAGAAGCACATCCAAGGGAAGCTCAGTAGTCTGCTTTCTGTTGCAAATATGCAAACCAATTTAGACATATCCATACATATAAATAATATACTGAATAGAGTGAAGTGTGGTAAAACCAGAAACAAGGTGGTATTTACCTTCTGTTTTGTCCTCCTTTTGGAAAAAAATAGAAATAAATTCAATCCATATTCTAACATTACAGGAAGTAATGCCTTTGTTGGAGGAGGACAGGGTCTAAGTCAGGGAAAGATTGTGTGAGAGTATGATGAAGATACTCTGTGTTTTACACTGCAGATGTACTCATTGCTCACATTTCTTCCAATGCCTGCCCCCACTTTAGGGACTTCTAATTCACAACACAGAAATCTCACCACTACACTTAAAAAAGAAAGCAAAAGAAAGAAAGAAAGAATGCTAAGACTGTAACTTTTCAGTTCTCTTTGAACCAAGATTTAACATGAGTGGAAGAATTGTACTGAAAAAAAAGGAGTCTGTCACAGTCCAGTACCTCACAGGCCACTGCAACAAGTTTGACAGCAGCCTCTATAGAGTTGGCTTGCTTCTGGTTCACTGCACATGAATACCACAGTCAATATCTGCTCACTCGACTAATACTGCTGACTACAACACAAAGAACACAGGAATTTTGTCCAAGAAACCACAGGCTCAGAGCCTCTGAATGTGCACTATATTTAGAGCTTGCATACTTTGCAGCAGATAATAGAATTGAGATAATAGAAATTTTAAGAAGCAAAACTAGCAGTGCGGCTACTCTGTGTATTTTTAGTTAAACATTAAATTAATGACCAACCAATGTATATGTTCTCCATGTTTTTTGTGCATGAATATTTTTCCTACTTGTTTTGCTAAAGTTTTCCCTCTAATTTTCCATCTTCCTCAGATTGTGTAGATCCTTCTATAAGTTTTAATGAAAAAACTGAAATTAACTCAGGTTAAGTCTGTGATACATTCAAGCAAATATCCATCTTCTTATATAAAAAGGGTGCATAAGTATGCACACAAACAATACTTGTACTTACAGCTGCATACAGGGAGAATCCTAGAAGCTCCAAGGCACGCCTACTTACTCCTCAGCCTGAAGTAAAATGTTACACAGGCGGTGGTGTCCTGGGGCAAGACTTTTTCAGCCATTCACTTTGCTTCCATCAGATCTTAACTTAGGCTAGCTTGAAAGTTTGCCTTAGGGAACCTCTTCTCACTGGCAGACAGGAATTTGTCTAAGTAATGTTACAAGCCCAGATGGAGTAAATCAGCTAAGTGGCAGTGCTGTTTAATAATAATACCTCAATGCTGATAAAGCTAGAAGCTGTTGCTCTTTAGCACCATAATCCATGTATATCACTTTTAAGAATCCCTTTTGTTGGATTTAGGTCTTACCAGATGAATTTGTGCCAACCTGCCTCACAAGTGGACTTCACACAACGATCACCAAAGGCCTTCCTTTCTCTTTCCCCTTTGCATCACACCTATGAGATGTCCTGCAAGTCGCTGCTACCAAGGACTGTATGGTGAATGGTGACCATGTTAGCAGCCTGCTGGCAAAAGCATGGCTTCCTTAAAAAGGCTGGGGACTACTACTTCTCTAGTATCTCTGGTCCTCTGTGGGGCAGGATGGAATGCAATGTAAATCCCATCTTATGCACATTGCTTTCTATGGCTGCCGTCACGACCAGACAGCCACCGGAAGCTTGCAATGACAGCAGGAGAAAAACACAGAGAAAGAGAAAGATGAGACCTGAGTTTGCTTTTTTCTTATCATAAAAGAGGAATAGAAAACTGGGGGAAAGTTTCTACAAAACAATTTTTAACAGAACAAAGTTCTCTTATTTCAATTGCTTGATGCTTTCGTGCTTCAACCATGCCAAAAACAAGCTCACTGTATAAGAACAAAGACCCTCTGTTAACATAATATTTACCTGCTGCTACCATTTCTCCTTTAAAAATCTGTAGTTCGTTGGTATTACAGTTACCTACTCCAGAGAAAATGATTATGTCATAAAGTATTATCCACAACAGAAACAGATGAATGGTGTCAATCAAATTTAATCTGGTGCAGTTAGAGGCAATTCTGTTGACTTTCATGTTACGAGCTCACTAAAAATAGAGATATTTTTTAGTAGCGAATCCTTATTTGATCTAGAATTTATTTGCCAACATAAAAGACTTTTTATATAAGATACTCTTTTCTCGATACTGTCTCTTTTTCTAGTAGGAAGAAAGAAAATGTGCAAAAACATAAAAGAGTCCAACTGAGTTTGCAGAAATTTTAGATTTTTAAAGGAGTAGCAGCAGTGTAACAGAATTTATGTAAAACAGCTACATTCAAAAATACATCCCTATTTCACTGCATGCGCATTTTTTCTTTCAGTTGTCTCTCAGTATCACAAATGTAGCTGAAGCACCTATCCTTTAGGACAGGAATCCTGAAGTTCAATACATGCCATGAAGTACAGAATAATTTGTTTTCAACTTTTCCCAGTTTCAGGCACTTTCTAAAAACGCGATCTGTTTCTGAAGTCGCTCTGAAAACATGCTTGCAAAGGAGAATTCATGATCTGCAAGTCTTATGGTAAATATTACTTAAAAAGTAGCAACAGCTGAACAAAACACTGATTCACTGTTTTAAATAAGGCAATCCTATACCCTGCATGAGAAATCACAGTTCTGGCTTAGACTCAAGCCCCCTTCTCCTTAACTTGTGAAAGGTCTGGCACTGAAAAAAAACTCTCAACTGAAGGTTATGTGTGGGCATCCAACCTTGCTATTTCACTTCTGTAAATTCCCATCTGCACAGCACTCTGTCACCAAGAGGCATATACACTGCCTGCAGAGCCTACAAGTTGCATACTCATGGCATGAAACTAACACCAAATAACCTTAACAAGTCACTGAACCACAGTGCTTACTTCTCAGATACTCACTATAAAAATGCCCCTGGCTATTTGCAGCTGCTTCTATTGCTGCTGCACCTTCCCCATTTCTGGGGCAGGCTTCTTGGGGTGCTTCCCATTCAACACAGAATTTCTCCCTGCTTACAGAAAATATTTTCACAGGTGATTTTGGAAGGCTTGTAACTATAGCTATATTTTCAAGTTCACAGCCTTTCTTCTTCTGTGGCTCCTGGCTAAACCACCATCCAAGCAGTGAAGTTTTTCACGTTGGGTGGGGCTCTCCTTCCCACTGCAGAATGATCCAGGAATGCTCAGATAATCTGGGGAGCTCCTTGCCAAACCTCCAGCTTACAGACACAGTGATGTAAAGCAGCAGGCAAAAGATTTAAGAGGTTAAAACACAAACATTTTTAAAAGAAGTATGAGCTTAGGAATGAAAATATAATGGAAAATTCAAGGAATCGATGATAGGGCTGGGAAAACCTAAACATTCTATCAACTGTATGGCAAGCAGTTTCTCTCATAATTAAGGATATTTTGCAAGGCCAACCCTTTAATCTTTTCATATTTGCCTATCTCCCACTGTATTCCATGGTCCAAACTCAGAGGGTGATGAAAGCTGAGCACCTAGGCCTGTCTTTCCTTTCTTTTTCACCCTTACATAACTGATGTCTGTATAAATTAGATATGAAATAACATAGCCAAGAATCAAACTCCCTTTTTATGAACTTGAAAGCTGACTGCAAACAGAACACATGCTTTGCTTTAGTACTGGTGCATTCACGCAGTTGAAAATATTTGTTTGAGGGATTAGTGTTAGGTAATTATCTGCATGTGCATAATTTCAGAGCCTATGGCTGCCAAACTCAGATCCCCACAAGCCTCAATCAGCAACTAGAAAATATGAGCCTGGAGCACTGTTGATACAAGGAAGCTGCAAGACAGCAGCTTTGACTTGCAGCTTCCTCCTTGCAAGTGCAAACTTAACATCAGCATGCTTTCACTTGGGTTTACCTCCTAGCTCTCCCTTACTCACCGTCCAGGGATAACAGAAGATGGGAATGGAAAGAGAAAGAAAGATGAAGACTAAATGGATGAACATTTTGGAACACAAGTCGTATTCTGTAACACGTTCAAGCCTGAATCTTTAACTCTGTATTAGCCTCCTAGGACATTCCAGTAGACACACTGCACACAGACCAGCACTCTGGAGCCATACATTGCCACCTTGCACTTGTCCCCTGCTTCAGCCCTGCAGGATCATATTCCCTTCACAGTCACATGAACAATGCCTGCAAGTATTAGCTTAGGTCACCTTCAAAGGCCTCCAACCCAGTTCTGTAATAAAGCAATCGGGAGCAACTTGTCAATGCAACTCATTAAAGATGTGAGAATGAATGACCACAGACAGTAACTTCTTCAATCACTGCAGTTAAGTCCATGAGTTAAAAATTGTCTTTGGAGCGTTCTCTTTCTAATTAATAAAACTCTCATTCTGGCTAGTCAGATCTTAAAAACTGGCACTATGAAGTTATTTAGATTTACGTTGTCATAAAAAATAATCAAGATACCGTTATTCCTCCTCTGATCACTGCAAGCAACTCTCATCCCAACAAATGTCAATACCAACAAAGACATCAGATCACTGTAAAGCTAGATAAAAGCAAATTTATAAATTATGGTTCCTGAGGAATACAAGAAAAAAAACAACATGCTTAAGGTATTAATTAATCTTCAATAAATGTTCTCAGCAGCAGCAGTGGACACTGCCTAGAAAAGGTGTTACTCTCTACTGGATGGCCCAGAAATTGGCAAGGACTAAAAATGGTTTAGCTTTAGTCTCTGCTTTACTACCTTGCTTCAGAAATCAACTTTGAAAATTAGGTAAGAGCTAGACAAAAGCAACAACAAAGAAAAACAAAACAAGCAGTACGATTTATTAAAGACATGCTTCTTCTAGTATGTTTTAATCATATGATATTTAACAAGTAATTTAACTTGCTAGTTCAGTGAAAAGTAGTAAAACTGAATTATAGTTTACTGGAAATATTTTGAAAACTCAGATTCATGCCTTGAATTTAAAAAAAACAAAACAAAACAACAACAAAAAAACACAAAACAAAACAAGAAAAAAAAAAAACCCACACTCCGTCTCCAGTTACAGTGCTTATATGTTGCTGCTCGCTCAAGAACGATTGAAGTTTCATACATCTTCCCTGAAGTATAAACTGAAGATATACTATGGAAATTCCAGAATAACTAAGCAGTGCTAACAAACAGGTCTTGGTAACACAAAGTGACACATTTCAGTACATATTCATAAGGGTTGGGGCTTATTATTGGGCTGTAATTGCAGTTGTTCTAACACCTAATAAGCCATGGTTGGAAAAACAAAGGCAGGTTAATTTGTGATTTCCTCTACTCATTCAGAGGCAAATTAAGTGTCAAACAGCTAATACAGAACATATTTCATTTTATGAGATTTTAATTTAATTCTGCATCATATCGTTGATGCCTTAATATGGGGTGGTTTATCTAAGAAGAAGAGCAATTTATAAACCTCTTTCAATTGAAATCTTTAATGATAGGATACGATAGCATAATTACAGCAATGACTGCTAGTCCTAGTATACATAAGCATCTGTCAGCAATTCTATCACAAACATAAACCTCTACTTCAGGGGTTTAGAACTCAGTTATAAAATTTGGCTCCAGGGTGAAATTTGGGATACAACAGTTCTGCCCATCAGCAATTAAACTACGCATCATACATATAAATACATATAAGTATACATTAAAAAAATACATGTATGTCTTTGGAGCTAGAAGTACATAAAAGCCCTGTAGCACCTTAAAAATTCCTTTTTTTTTTTTTTTTTTTTTTTTAGTATTTTCACGTAGCCACTGTTCAAAATATTGTGCAGTGCACTGTTATAGGTGTCAGATAGACAAAGCCTCCTCCACATTTTTTCTGCACTTGTATTACTACTAACTAATTCCACTAAGGCTTGACAAGGTTCTGGAACACATTTCTAGGAACCTGGATAATTGCCAATTTTTTTGCTTTTTTTTAATGCTTATTTTTTTCATATTTGACAGGTACTATGAAGCTGCAGGGAAAAACCACTCATACAATGAAGTCATTGATAAAGCTGTGGGTAAATACTTGTATCCTGACTGGTGTTCTAGCCATCTTCTCTCAAAATTCTCAAATAACTTCTCATATCCACTTCTTTTTCTTTTTTTCTTTTTTTTTTAATGGTATTAAGACAGCAGTCCAAATAATCATTCCAGAAGGCCCCAGATCAAACATTCCTGAGTGATACTTACATGAGAGTCTGTAAAACTTGCAAGAAAACTGTTGGTGTCTACCATACACAAAAATTAAAATTTATTCCTGAAACTGCAAAAGCATGATGAACCTACTTACAAAGAAGCTCTTAGAGTCCAACAGTTATTTTAAACTGCCTAACTGACCATTTACCTTTAATTGTACAAAATGTAATGGTTCCAAGATCTATTATGGCTCATCGTTTCAATGGTGATACAAACTAAATGACTAGAGGAATTATCAGGAGTTTACAGTAAAATAAATAGCCAATATCAAGGAGATTTTCAGCTTTAAGCTTGGATTGGTATCAGAGTGTGTAAAGCAACTGCCTACAGCCATAACTCAATGTGCCAAGATCTCCCTGCCCCTTACAAGCCTCTGCAGGGCCTGGCAAAGTCTCAGCTCTAAGGCAGGACCGGCAGTGTTCAGGATAGCACTGATTTCAGAGGGGAAGGAGGTCACTAGCGGCCATATTTAACATCTTAAGGAATCCTGGCACTCTGTCAGTATAGGATGCTAGCCCCAAATTTTCTTCATTGCCCAAAGGGGACACAGCGATGTACCCACTCAAAAGACCCTGTACACTTTGCACCACAGAGCTGCGGCTCTGTGCAGTGAGCACAGCCAGGCCAGAGCCCCACACAGCACAGGATACAGAAGCCTCAGCAACAGCGCACAGATGGTGCCCAGATTTTGCAGTAAGTCCCTATGATAATTCAAGTTAAAATACATCAGGGATCCACTTTGGGTTTAGTTCATCAGCTCACCACACTCAACCCTGCTGCCTTTGTTTGGGCAAGCCAGGGAACTGATACACTCGTTTGCAGCACCCCAGGAACTGCTTGCTCTCACTGAAGACAAATTTCCTATCAGCTTCAGAAAAAGCAAGACCATTTCCTGAGCTCCCAGACACTTTCTTTCTGCTTTGGAAAGTGCCCAAAAACATCTAGTCAAAATACTCATTTGCACTGCAATATCGAGGATGACCATAGTGACCCTGTACGAGCCTGCCATCTTCAGCTTACAATGGTTTTTAGCAGCAAACTTAAATGTGTATTTAAATATATTTATTACGTGGTTGACTGTGGGGTAGATACTGATGCATCAGAGGAAATAAGGAATAAATCACAGGTTTCTGCTCTCTCCCCT
This sequence comes from Gallus gallus, assembly GCF_016699485.2. Classification (NCBI taxonomy): domain Eukaryota; kingdom Metazoa; phylum Chordata; class Aves; order Galliformes; family Phasianidae; genus Gallus; species Gallus gallus. Next base: position 50,799,464 of record NC_052533.1, read on the forward strand.
TCTATAAATACCCACTTTTCCACTAATGCCCAAGAAGACTGCAACACAGATTTATTACTTACCTCCAGGCAAATCTGTTCTAAGATTACAATTCAGTAATAGAAGACTGATCCAAAAAAACTGTTAGTAAAATATTGTGTGTGCACTTGGGCATGTAGTTAGGATTGTTAATATCAATTAATTCTGCTCACAGAGGAGGACTTGTTTTAAAACAACTTCATTTTTCTTCTGCGTATATGTAATTACACAGCTGTAACTAATAGCCATAGCAAAGCAATCTGCCATCTAAACAACTCGCATTATTCTTCAAAGTATTACTTGTGCTTTTCTTCTTTTATTTTCTCAGTATGAGAGGTGATTAGTAGATATGATTAAATGTATATACCAAGCCTTTTAGTGAAATACTAAGCCCTGCTTTTTGGCTTCATTTTTTAATGGCATATTGCAAGTTTTTGGACACAGCTGTTTTATACTACAATGCTTATATTTGTATCCTCTTATAGAATAAGGTAATATCTATTTCTAAAGGATTTCACCACTACCATCCTTTTCTAATGCATGTTATCACTGGTATTCATTTCTTTTATCTTTGTGTAAACCATGTGCTCCATCACATTTACCATTTTGTTTGGGTGACAATCTCATCAATCAACTGATTGCCTGTGCACGCACACAACAGGGACTATGAAAATTTACCAAAAATTTAATTACGTTTCATAGCATTCACTGGGAAAAGAATCTTCGGCACAAGAGGGAATTTTAGCATGAAGAGTCCCAAGCCTAATTCAGACAGAATACATGTTTGGTCTGGCTGTATTTCGCAGCGTTTGGCACTTTTTAATTTAGTATTTATAGAACGACAGCACTCAGAATAAATGTCAGCAAAATATATAGGTAACACTTGTCAGCCACCTATTGGAAAAGAATTCCTCAGGCACAAGCCTGGTTTTGCTTCATGAACAGATAACCTTGATACCTTCTAAAAGTAAACCTCACTCTTCAGCTAGACTGGCAAAGTGCTCCGGATGCAGTTTTAAGCATGGCAAAGGTTCATATACTTGCCCATTCTTCAAGGTAGCACAGGAAGCTGAAGCGGGGTGGCAATACTGAATACTCACACATGCAAAGGAGGAATGGGAGATGGTTCATAATGGTAGCGTCCCTCATGATGTCGCGCATCAATTGGTACAGGAGGGTGGAACGCTGGAAAGAGGTGAGGTGGATCTGAAAAAACAAGCAAGGTGACCAGATCTGAGTATCTCCAGTGACTCTTCAGAAATACCATTTATACAAATGGAACAGATACCTACAACGTGTGCCAACAGCACTGCAACTTACCGTTCGAATTCTCCTTTCCCACTGCAGTCACTCAGGTCTGTCTGAGCATTTGGCCCACAGCATTTGCATGAATATGTATTTACTAATTTTAATATTCTCTTTTTATAGCTTAAATGGAAAGGGACATCAAGAAATCTTTAATAAACAATTACATGTCCATATGTGAAGTGTCAGATCAAAAGGACCATCGAGCCTTTCCTAAGCATTCCTGATCTATTTATTTTTTATTAAAACAAAAAAAAAATATCCTAGGAAGAAAAGGCTGGGCAGAGAATACCATAAAACAAAAATATATATCCTCAGAGATGTGTAAACAGTCTTACAACAGAAAGAAAAACTGAAGCAGCATGCTGAGAAATGACTATCTGAAATAAATCAGACAATGGAGTTAAAAGCAAAATGCAATTGGGAAAGGTTGTACCAGAGATGCTTAACTGCGTTGTGCTGACAGACAGAGACGCATCAGAAGAAATGTGCCTGTGAACAAGAGGATTCATCCCACACACTGCACTCAAAAGGAACGCGTGCTTGCTTTGTCTCTGTGGCAGCAGACCCAGAGTCATTCCCTCTGCTGCACCTCCCCCAAGGACAGGGCTTGCAGCTGCCATGGCTTCCTTTCTACTGCTCAGGAGAGCCCCAGCGACAAGGCTGATGAAAGGGGGAACCCATTCGGCTAGCCCTGCTCACCCCACCTCCCACCGTGCACTAGTGGAGGGGCCAAGCACAGGCCTGCTCCACACCTCTCTGCTATGTCTGTGGCAGAATCATTCCCGGTTCTGGTAGGGACACAGTTAGCACCACACAGCACTTCAGCACCATGCTGGAGTATATCTGCAAGGCTGCACTGAGGAGTGTCCCAAATGCAAGAAACTCACACAGCTCCACACTGAGAAGGGCTGAGCATCTCCAGCAGCACAAAAAACAGAGCCTGCCCAATTACCTGACTGCCACTTTGGGTGAAGTCATGTGTTTATCCAACACTAAAAGCTGACAAGTACAGACATTAGGTCATGTCAGAGATTTACTAAAATGTTTCTAGAGAGGAAAAATCTTCAATTATGTACTCCCTGTAACTCTAAGTCCATTTCAGATTTGCCTGCTGACATATAAGGTATCTTTTCTTTGTATGTTCTGCCCTTCCTATTCAGCAAAATGTAATCCTCTTCTTAGATTATGTTATCTATGGAAACAGTTGCTTCATCTAAACTACTATGATTTAAAAAAGAAAAAAGGATTTTTCCCCTTGGTATATGTCAAAAGTGGGAAGGAAAGACTAGAGTAACAAAAATCGTGACCCTTAGGGGAATAAACAGAGGAGCTGAAGGGGAAATCACATAAATTCTGAAGACATATTTCCAGCATTTCAGGGAAATCTGGTAACATTTGAAATGGCCTGTCCAGTTTCAGGGCTTGTTTTTTTGAAATGTCAGCTAGTATGCAATCAGCGACAGCACATTTCTACCATGTTCTGACTCAGGACTTAGCAGTATAAATGAAGAATAATTGTGGCTTACTAATGGAACCTGATCATGACAGCTTCCATTCCAGTTCTGCTAGACAAGCTGGACTTTGGTGGGAGTCAGTGGGTCATGGCTATCCAGTATCCCTGTGAGCACACAGTTGCCATTTTATCAGAGGATGCCGGCTTCCACCTCTCAAAACACAATTTTCACCAGCAACACACAGAAGGAGGAAAAGAGTACAACAGATGAGAGATCACAAAGGTTTTGAGACTCCTACCTTGCTGAGGTAAGCAAAAACCTCCTCACTTCCCCATATCAAGCACCCACCCCAACCTCCTGTCAGCTTTCATGCAGAGAAACCCCGCTTAGCCCTCCCAAGGGCTAGCTGAAGCTGAATGCGATCGTCAAACATCCCGTTTGGGAATGAAGAATGTATATTAAGTGAATCAAAACCCTTTGTGGGGCCTACATGGAGCATCACCAATCCGTATTTAGCACGTGGGATATAAATCCCCCCAAACACCTTTTGGAGTCCTCTTGAATTAAGCTCCTTTGTACATCTTGGTTGCAGTTTTCATCTGGGCAGCAGCCATGCTGCCATCATAGCACAGGGAGTCATCCCCATCAGCCCTGAGCCAACTGAGCAGAGCTGCAGAGTGAAGTCCCCCATAATTATCCATCTCACTGGTTATTATTTACACATTATCAATACAGCTGGAGAGCATCCTAACTCAAGCTTATGTGTGATAAGTTACTACACTGTAGTGATCTCCTGTTGCAGTCCCTAAGAAAAAACACATGATGACTTCTCCAAAGTCAGGCTAAAAACTACTGGACTAGAATAAAGTGCCACTAAACCTGGCCACCTCCTATTTATCATATAATCTCCTGAGTGACGTTTCCACAAACCAGCTGCTAAGTACTCTACTGCCAGCAAACTAACAGACTAAATGGGCAACAGGGAGAATAATGTGTAGAACTAGCAGAACTGGGTTTATGGAGGGAATTCAAGTCCTGCCATGTCTCGGTAAATCCTCAGTGCAGAAGTAAGCAGTAAACACTGTGTGTTTTGGTGGCTCTGAACTACTCCATTTGGAAAAGCATTCAATATTTACATGAAAAGATTCTTGCATCAGAGACCTCCAAACACACCCATCATCTAGGGCTTCACTTGGAGTGCACTTGAAATTCCATAAAAATGTAATCGGTTGATATGTATTGAAATGGAAATACAGATTAAGAAGTTTGCCAAGCAGTAACACAAGCTGTAGCCAGCTTTCCAGTGCTTTTTCATACACTACCCAGTAAATAATTCACTAAGGGCACAACTGGAATATTCTGAGTGCATCTTGGCATTGTTATTTACGTGGTAGCTGAGAAAGGAGTGAGTCTACTCATGGGCTGAGACTGAATCTGCACCTATCTGACTCTTCAGGTGTTCCTGGTGCTCTCCCCATTCAGAGAACCAGAGGGTGACTTAGTGCAAAAGTCAGGACAGCTGCTCTGACTGCAGTGACATTTATATGTTGCCCGAAGTGTGAGGAACAAAACTCTTACCCTTAGCAAACAGGAACTCCTCTCACCAAAACAAATCAACAAAATGTAACTTTCCTATGCAGCAGTGGAATTATTTATTACCACTCACAATTTTTTAAAAATTCTGGCTGAGATGCAAACTAGCCAAGCATCTGCCAGGTAGTTTTCCTGCAGACATCCTAAGGCAACCATAAACTCCTGGACAAACACTTCCACAAACCCTTACACTCTTGCAAAGACTCCCTGATGTAAGCATACAGTACAGGAGTCAAGATGGACAGATGCTGCCTGTGTATTTGGAGCCCTCAGCTTCCACTCAGCAGCACTATCCCATTCTGTGCTTAATTCTCACTATTTTCAAGAACACTTGAAGACACGACAAAGTAATGGAAACACACTTAAGCACATTCCTTGCACATTGCTGAATTTGGTATCTGTTGCCTGCTCTTGAATTCTTTGCTGCCTACTGCTACAAGCTTCCTTTGGATGCTCTTCTGTCTCCTACATAGTGAACAGTCTCTTCATAATAAAATGGGAGATACAATTGCCTGAAATGCTGCAAACCAATCTGTCTTAACATGGAGAGACTTTCTGGAAAATATGTCAATTTATGCTGACTTTTTGTTGTGCAAAACATGCCTTTTTATTTCTTTTCAAAGAATCCTTCTTTGCTCCTTAAAGGAAGTGAATAGGATCATCTCTCTCAAATTACAATCACTCCCATACAGGAAAAAAGAAGAGACTTCTACTTGTTCTCTGAAAGTCAGCAACCTATGGTTTTTCTGCAGCACCATGGGAGAGAAACAAGGAAAAGTTACAAGTACGTTCCTTGCTGCTGAAAAGCGAATCTGAAGTCTAATCAGATGCAGCAGTGGTTTGCTGCAAGATTTGGTGGAAAGGTGGATAATTCATGCTGGCTTTAACGTGTCACGCAACACCTTGAGACAAAGCTGAAGAGGGCAGGCTGCCCCAGAGCTCACTCACAGAACAGAGAGCATTTCTGTACACTCTCATTTAGGAAAACACTAAATTTGGAAAGCTGGGCTTCAATGTCAAGGCAAGTAGAGCTGACTGTTCTCAAGCTAACTGATTTGCTCAAGCACCTTGTGATTCTTGCCAAACCCCTGAGGAAGACGGCTGCTGAAATGACAGACTGCATTTCTCAGCATGTCAAGGAAGCATTCTCTACTGTAGAAAATGCCTGCATCAGCTTGAACGCATTCGGTGCAGTCTCAAAGTATGCACCTGCATTGTGAGATCATGGCACAAGACAACGGGATTCAGACACAGGGCAGGAAGTGCTCGTTCTCTTTTAGCACATTTGTCATCAGAACAATCAGCTCACAGTAATACATGTCAGAACAAAGCCAGGTGCAAAACTCTATGTGAGATATAACCTCATCTGAGGTGAAATCTTCTCGCTAAAATTAATTCAGGTTTTGATGCTGAACTCAGTGGTACCAAGATTTCATACCAGATGTAAAGGAACAGTATCAAGCAAAATACAGCCTCTCCACTAATGTCTTTTCAATACACAGAATTGTTTTGAAGAGTTTGCCAGCAAATTTCTACACTTTCTTTGGTTCATAAGCTGATCACCAGATGGGAATTTTCTTACGTTAAGGTTTGCAGAATCCTTAGGGGTATCACTGTTTCTTCGTGCAAATTTGTTTCAACTGATCTGAACTTAATGGTATTGCCAGGTTTTACAGCAAGAATCTGGTGCTTTTTTTGCCAAGCAAAGCCCTTATTTTGGATTTTTTTTTTAATCACAGTTTACATTAGGGCTCAATAAGAGCATGTCCCATTGTCTTTGGGGGACTTTTTTAGTTCCCTTTCAGAAACTAGGGTGAGTTATGCTGTCTACTTATGCTTATATAGAGTCTTTCATCAGGAAGAAAAATGACTGAGGCACAGCTACACAATAACGCATGCACTTAACTTGGAGCACTTTGAAGAATCTCCTTAAGGTGACTAGAGCTGTTCCTTTGGCACTGCTAGTTGCCATCTGAAGCTCTGCTCAACACATCTGACCTGTAGATGCACTACAGCCAATTTTCTCAGGGCCTTCATGCCTTCACTGGGTTTATGGCAGTAGATTATATGATAAATAGTTTTCGATCAGATCATGCCCCTTCTACATCTGTGCTTATTAATGATGATCAAACTCCCCTCCCTATCCTCTGCTTATGTTTCCTGAACCCATATATTGTATTATAAATAAACCACAGGACTTCCAACCCAACTGTTCCATAAATCAGAACACAGCTACAGCCTCGTGTCTCTTTTTACAGCTGAAAAATTATTTTCTACCTTTGAAAAGCCAAAAATTAAGACTTCAGGGCATCTTAGATCCCTGGCATCTGTTTTATCCCTTCTTCGGTTGTAAACTCACACACCTTGTGGGAACATGTTTTATTGTTTTCAGCAGTTCCACAACAACTGCCATGCCAGACACTTAAATGAGGAGAAGCTTTCTGTGTGGTGGAAAAAGAAGTAGCTGGAAATAATTTCATCAGCTGGCACTGAAAAGTCTTTAATATGTCAAATTTGCTGCAGGTATTGGCTAAACAGTTCCTTGATGGTTTTCAGTTTGAACGCTTTAATACTCATCCCCATCACTGCAGTTCTGCTGTCTGAGCAGGACTGGCCTCTGGAATGCTAACTAAACTTCCCCAGGTCCATTTAGCTCACTTTAGCAGACCCTTTGCCCAAACTGGAAAAGGAAAAGAAGAAAAAGAAGAAAAAGGAAAAAAAAAAAAAAAAAAAAAGGAAGAAGGAAAGAAGAAAGAGGAAAGAGGGAAGAGGAAAGAGGAACAGACTTCTAGGATAATAAATATACTACTTATACGGTGGTGGAAGCGCATCAGAATATCCTATCACAGTAGCTTCTTCTGTCCAGCAAACAGCACTAGCTGCTTCAGCCTGTAAGCAACCTTAGAAAATCCTCATGAACGTTAGCAACAGTTGGATGCAACCGGCATTGGTAAGAGAAGACAATGACAAGACATCCTGGCAACATCACCGCATTACTGGGAGAGAAAATCGTTTCATCTAATGCAGCTGGCTGTGGGTACAGCATCGCTCATCTTTTTTATAACCTCTGGATCCCATGCAGCGTTTCTTAACAGACTTAATAACGTGGTCTCCACAAGAAAATGACAAATTGTCCTCTGCCAGGAAACTGACAAAAGAAATCCCTCCCTCCATTACCTCAAATGGACTCTCCAGTGAAAAAATAATTTATCTTCTGTCTTGAAACATGCCTTCTGTTTTGCTGTTGTTCCCTCTAACTTCTTGTGTGACTGCACATTAATGTATCCTCTGCCGCTAACCCGTATTTAACTCTCAGCAACCCCAGTCAAGTGGCTTAATCCAGATGCCTAGAAACACTTCCCGCCTTTGATTACGTGTGTACAATGATCATATACTCTAAGGGTAGCAAATAACTGAACAAAAAGCCACTAAACGCACATAAATATTTTTGTATATATGCGCATACATACAAATACTTTTGTACCTATATACATATGCATACATATTTCTGTAAACATGGAAAATGTTTGTGGTTGAAAGTGAGTTACAAAGTGGAAACTGAGGAAAGCAAGAGGTTATAAAAAAAAAAAATCCTGATCTGCATGGCAGAGAGCTGAAGGAGAAATCTTGCAACTCAGAACTAACCCCAAGCAAAGGCTGAACATGCAGTTTGGTCATTATGTATGCCTCAGCACTGAACATGGAAAGCATGTGTGTACCAGGCTGCCAGCCACAAATATTAACATATTGATCACAAATATGTGCAAGATGGAAATGTAAATGTGGCTAAGGAGAAGTAAAAGAAAGGTAAAACGTATAAAAAAAACCAAATACATTCTTGTATGCTGCTGATCAGACACAGGAACAAATAAAGTTGGGTAATTAAAAAACCTTAGGGGACATTTTTAGAAGTTGGTAGAACTTCTAAAGAGTAAGTCAGTCTGAAAAAGTTACTGGTTTAAATAACAATTTGGAGATTTGTGTGTTCTGTGCAGCAGAATCGTGTCTGAATGCTATTTCAAAGGCCAAATCTTGAACAGTTGGGTATCCATGCAGCATTCTGCAAATCACTGTAGCTAAACAGCTTTCCAGCAGCTGAGGTTCTAGACCACAGGGTGAAAGACTTGGAAATAGTTTATACTTAGCTTTGATGAGTAATTTATGGCATGATAGGAATTAGAGAGGGAAAAGTGTAATTAGAACAATTATGTCTATTTTTAGATATTAAAACAGTTCAGATTCTATGGGATGCACAATCAGATGAACTCTCAGTGAGACTTTCTTCCCTGCTGTTCAACTTGATTTTTTTAAAATTTCATCCAAATATTCATAATTATTTAGCTTCTCTCTGTACCATCCTAAGCAATTACTCTCCTTCTGTGGTGTTTACACTCTTCAAGCTCTTGCAGATGAGTAGACAGTTATCAGATGTGCTCTCAAACTACTCAATAATATGCATTCATTGCATTCTTTAATCTCTATGCCCATATTCTAAATTAATCACAGTCACTTCATTTTGCTCTCCGGGTTCCTTCCAGCTTGGGAGAACTATATAGTTATCATGTCTACACTCTAGGGCATCAGGTCTTCACTGTAGACTGACACGTCTGGGATGAAGCAGCCCTAGAAACTGGTAATCCAACTAACCTATTTCTACAGATTTTTTCTCCAGCGGGAGTATGTTTTTCTACACAGTTTCTCACGTATCATTATTTTTCATTTTCTCACTATGAGACAGTACCTTCATGATGGGTTAGCAACCTGCTCCACAATTTCTAGGGCACTGTTGATGAAATTGGCACTGCTCAAGACGAGTAAAAGCAGTAGAAATAGACTCTTGCTCATTACCTCTTGGCATTGCTAAACTCTTTATTTTTAGTTGTTTTCTTCCTCTTTGCTCTCTTATGTCCGCCCTCAGCTTCTTAGAGACTTTTTCCCACGTATTTCATCTATTTTTTTTATTTCAGAACTTTACAGAAGATGGAAAGTAAGGCAAATTCCCTTAATTTGCCTTATTGACATCTACCCTAAGCACTCATTCAGCTCATTTTTGAGAATGCCACATTGTCAATATTCAAGCCATATTAGGGTTTTGCTTATGATCATTTCAGCCTTGAGTGGAGTCCTAGAGTACAGGAAAGACATGGACCTGTTGGAGCGTGTCCAGAGGAGAGCCACAAAAGTGATCCAAAGGATGAAACACCTCCCCTGTGAGGACAGGCTGATAGAGTTGGAACTGTTCATCCTGGAGAAGGTTCCAGGGAGATCTGACAGCTGCCTTTCAGTATCTAACAGGGGGATATGGGAAAGAAGGGGAGAGACTCTTTGAAAACACAAAGTTATCTCAGTGAGGAGTTTGCTGCAATAGGGCCCTAGTTTGTAACTGAGCTTTTAGGCACTAACAGATTACTATAATAGCATCCTCTTCTCCAATCTCCAGTCCAGGCTGACTGGAGACATAGCTTCATTACCTGCCTATAGTCATCAGTGTTATTCATCTTAGTTTCTGAGGGATAAGAGAGGAGAAAACATAGATGGGGGGTGGATCACAATACCACAATTATGAAAGAACTGGGACAGAACTGTTCTTCAGCACTTCCATGTGGTCAAGGATCACTAAAAGATGCGGCCACTGCTTTTCATTTCCATCACTACAGACTACAGGAGAAGCCAAGGGTGCTCCTAGGAGACAACAAGGGAAAGATAGACAAATGGGGATCATGGAGACAGCCCACCAATCCCTGCCACACTATCACCTGCCTCAGGACATTGCAGGTGCTACAGATTTAAATAGCCTGAAGGGAAAGAGGGAAAAGACACAGAAGAAAAATGCAGTAAGGGTCCAAGTACGTAGAAACTACTGACAGACCAGGAGATTTTGGGAATGACTGGGAGCTAGGAGTGTACTTGAAGTGAAAGAGGAGAAGAAGCACCTGCCCTGTTCTTACATAAATTCTTAGGCATCTGCTTTTGGTCGCTGAATGGAAAGGATATGGGGCTAGGTGGACCACTAGGGTGATCCACTACAGTCTCTTCTGCTCTGTTAACTCCTACCATCTTCCAGGGTCCCCAGGGCTGAGATAGCCATAAAACCCCATCTTCTCATGTTCAGTTAGAGCATTACCAATACTCCAGTAGACTTCTCATTTGCTTTCTAGGGGCCTCCAGAGCTCTGAGAAGCATAAGCAAGATCTTCCAAGCCTGTAACAGTGAATTCTTCAGTTCCATCTTGGTGCAACACACTGCACAAAAAAAAGGCTTTGGTCTACACTTAACATCAAGTACATGGTGGTAATAAAAATATCTAAGATGTGTATACCCTGCCCACAGAGTAGCAATCCTCCCTTTCATCTTTTTGTGCAAAATTCAGACACAGGCTGGCTACAGGAACATGGGAAACTGCACGTGACTTTATTTACCCCACAAGAGGAGAAGAGGAGAGAATTCTATTCAATACTGGAGTTTTTCCCGCACATTAAGCATCACAGTTTCCCACCAGACAAGTGTCTGATGCTCTACTAAATGCAGTGGCAGTATGTATGGTATAGTAACACTCCATATGGAAAAGCTGTTTGACACAGAGGTTGGAGGTCAAAAGTTTAAATGTTTGTGACAGAGACTACAGCGGTCCTTTTCTGGTTAATAACATCAAAGGGTTTGCCAGCTCTTAATGCTAATATTGTAGCTTCTTTGGATCCTACTGAAATTCTAGCACATTTATTGTACTCTGGGAATATAAGGACTGTTTGTTTTAATCTCTATGCTGAATCAAAAGTTGTGACTAACCTTATTCCTGAGAAGAATGCACAGGGAAACAATGCCAGAAGATGCAGCATTGTAGTCCTAACCAACTTGGAGCTTTCTTCCTCACAAGAAAACTTAAATGATGGATGGAAACATATGGTCCCTATTGGACGGCGCTAGAAGTCTCTGCTCCTGAACTTCCCACATGATTGATTTGAATTGTTTTGTGCTATGGTAGGAGGCAAAATGCATTTGCTGTGATGAAGATCTCAGTTTTGCCAGTCATTGTTAAGAAGCATTCTGTATTAGTTGATGAACAATCCTTTTAGGTAAAACTGTGGCAGAGTCAGAAATAGCAGTGAGATTCTCCAAGATGAACCCGAGAGCTGTAACCACAAGAAGTATCGCTTCTCCCAGCCATTCCCTGCTCTCTGAACTCATGCTTGTGGTTAGGCAGCAACTTTCTACAAGATCTCTGCAGTGCACGTTCCAAGCATTGTATCAGCCATTGATAACTCATGCCTTGCCAGAAGCAGGATCCAAGTTCATTTGTTACTATCTTCCTCTGATTCCTGTTCCCCTCTCCACAATGAGGATTAGCAGTTTAAGTTATGTTTCTGACCTCCATCTGGCTAGGCAGAAACAGATGTCTGCGTACTCGGGTATGATCTTATTTCAAAGTGGGGACTCTGGGTTACTAATGACGTTATAAAGGCAATAGCATATGTTGGCTCTCAACAGTCCATTGTCTAATTGGGATGGTTTTAATCAAATATAAATGTACCCAAGTCTTCACAGCTAATGAATAAATCCCCATTTTAAATAATGACAATAATTTCAAATTCTCCATCAAGGCAACATTGCAAGGCATGCCTGCAAGAGTAGCAGCTATCAGTAAAAGGCCTGTGAGAGGCTGCAGCAACATCCGCTTGGCCCAGCTCATTATTTAAACAGACCCTAACTGCCCTTCCCAGAGGCAAGCTGCAGCCAAATTGTTTTCCTTCACTTCACAAACCAGATAGGCATGGCTTATTTGAACAGCCCAACAGTTTACTTTAGTCTCTGTTTAAATACCTTCTACCACATTTTTCAAACAAACAGTTCACTTCATTAGAAAGGCAAACAGTTTAGCCACAGAATACTAGCACTTGAGGGGAACCGCACTGGGCAGAGAAATCCTCTGCCTCTGTGTCAACATTGCCTGGCCAGTAGCCCCAGCAGCATCCATGTGGAACTCCACTTCAAAGCCTTTGCACAAATACTTCACACGTCTGTTTGTAAGTAACTGATAACCCTGGAAAGATTATCTGCATGGCTGAAAGCCCCCATGACTGTCACTGCCACTGCATGGGCAAAGAGAAAAAAACCAAAATGTTCCTTGCCAGCCCTCACTGAGTTACGGAACAATAAACTCAGTGGTAATCCAATAATATAAGCTAAACCTGTTAAACTGGAAAAACAATGCTGCTTTGGTACCATGCTTTGGCATATTTGGCTTTACACAGGGAAGCAAATCTTACCCTTAGCAATGGAAAGGTTACTGCACTGCCAACGGTTGTTAAACTGGCCAGGGCAGAGGCTTATAGACAGGAGAGAGCAGCAGCATCAACAAAGCTGTTCACTAGACAAAGCAGTAAGCAGTTTCTTTCTGGACAAAATGCATATGGAGTTTTGATGCCTCAAGAGCTCATCGTAACATACTCTCAGCCCCAAGAGGCAAGTACAAAAGGAGGAGGCAGATAAAAGCCAAGCGGGCAGCAGGCAGTGCCAGGAGGCTGCCCTTCTCCACACAGCCATGAGGCTCCATGGGCATACACAGGCCTTGTGCTCACCACTGAGCAGGGCAAACCATGAGGAGGGCAAAGCATATAAGAGAGAGTTTGCTGCTGCTCCTTGCTGTTGAGCTCAGTTTGCTCCTGCACACTGAGCAGTTTTAATCAAAATACGGGCATCTGCGTGTCTGAGTGAAACACAAGTATGTATGGTTTTAATTAGTACTGCATAGAGGAATTGGGCTCACTGATTCCTGTGGGTCCCTTCCAATTTGGGATATTCTGCAGTTCTATGACTATGTAAGTACCAGAGCTCTCCTCACTGTCATCACCACCATCCTTTTTGGAGCAATCATGTCAAGCTGAGGGACAGCATCCCTTTGGCATCAGTGGTAAAGCCCAGAACTTCATCACAGCTTTAAAGAATAAATTATCAACTACCTATACACTCTTGAATCCACTCTCAGGCAAAAAGAAACAACCAAAAATCTAAAAACCTTTCAGGAAGTTTGTCAGAAGGGACTAATGGTACAAAACTCAAAGTTCAGGATTCACAAAACATGAAAAGGCTGATGTTATGCAAACTATCACATAAAGAGCAGAGGGACAGATATGATTACTGTTAAGGGGAATCAAGTATTATAAAGTATGAACATGAAGGTTAGGGTGCTCAAACCATAATTAACCTTGTAGAGACTCAAAACATAATTTTCAGTTATTTTCATATCCAGAGTGAAATTCGGGTTCCACTCAGTCAAAGTTTTATTATTAATTTCAATGGAGTCAACATAGCAACTAAGTCATCCTTGTGATTTTATCATGAATCTTGCTTTTCTTTCCAGTTTTCATTTGTTTGTTTTGTTTTGTTTATAAAATTTCCAGTCTTTAGTCATGTCACAAGAAGAATCTCAGCACACATGCTTACAGCTGGTATGGCTGCAGAGAAAAGCTGGAAAATGAGAAAATCCCAGGTTTCAAAATCTGTGAGGAAACAGATCCAATAGAAACACACATGAGCACACATGTTGGTACAGGATCTTCAAATAAGTATGCTTGTGTTTTGCATGCTCACATACAAAAAGCTATGATTTTGAACACCTAGGTACACGCGAATGACAAGAAAGTATGTATTTTTTTCCAGTATCTGCTGGTATCAAAATCTGCAGGTTTTAACTGTGGTCACCCTTAATTTTTTTTCACAAGCCAATACCAGAATTTGGTAACAACTACCAATGTTTTTTAATTTTTATTATGTTTCTTGTATAAAGGGTATTATTTGTCCTCTCAATTCAGAGTTTTCTTCTACAAGGTACTTTGAGGCTGTAATCTGTAGTCATGAAGATTGTTTATTAAAAGATACAAGGTAGAAAGATCCTTTCTGAACACTTTAGTGGAATGGCTGAATTTAGGTTTAAAGTGGAAATAAAAAACCCTAAGTTGCAGCATGAACCAGAGAAAATAACAGTCTTATCCAAACCTTTGAGTGGCTATGATAATACAAGCAATAAATTTACTATTATTATTACAACTGATAACACGAGCTGAGCTAATAGAACTAAAATATCTTCTAAACCAGTTCTTGAAGAGCTGATTATATTAACCATTAGGTGCCAGGAGTTGGGGATTTTCAGCGTACCAAGTTCATTGATAGTTACTCATACTAAAAATAGGAGTCTAAACCCACTGTCCCCGTGGGTTATATTCAAACAATATGATTTTTTCAAACCACTCTGATCCATTCAGAAGGGTAAAAAAAAAAAATCCATTTCTTTCAAGATGTTTATGGCCTGAGGCTTTTCTAATACAAAAAGGAGAAAAACAATTTATTTTTTATTATGTCATTCCCCAATCTTCAACTTGAAACAAACCACTTCTGTGTAACTTTTTTACAACACTCTAGCCAGCCCTCCATTGCAGTTTTTTGTTCCCTAGCACTTTCAGCAACTAGATGAAAATCGTCTATTCTTTGTCTTTAAAGCAGGTAGAAAAAAACAGTAAGCAGTACAAGATGGAACAGACAACAACACTGTCAATCCCGTTTTTTCTTCATATACTTATTCCATATATTATTGATAGCCAAAGAAGAATAGTTTGCATGTACAAGTCCATATTCTTCCTTCTGTTTGATGAGCTAGAAGTGGTGAGGAGATGCACTGCCCTGACTGGGCATTTAACTGGCACCTCCTGAACTTTGTTTCTCAGAGTGATCACAGCTTCTGCAAGATGTTACGCCTGACTAAACAGCACATAGTTTTGTTGAGTTGGTGGCTTATAGTGCCAGAATTAATCTAAGTTTCACCCCAGAATTCAAACAACAGGCTACAGCTTTCACTTCAAATTCAGTATACCCTCTTGCCACAAATGGACAAGTTCTCTGAAGAACAAGTCCTGTGTTAAGGAATTCTCCCATTCTCTAAATCACAAATATGGCAAAGAATCATAGCAACACAGGAAAATCCCATCATTCCAAACTTCTCTGCAAGCATTACTTGGCTGTTTTCTTCATTTGAGTAGTCTGTAATTAGCTTCATTTTATCTACTAATACTGCAGCAACAAACACTTCAACTGATCTAAACAGGAGAGCTCAAGTAAACCTCTTATGAACGTACTCTTAAAGAGTGATATATATAAAAAGCATTTAGTGAAGAAATTCAGGTCTCTGTTTTAATGCCACAGTGCCTTGACTTGTATTTTTCAAGCACTGAACTTGTGGTGATATCAGTTAGGGAAAATGACCTCTTACTTGGTGCTCAAGCCCGGGGTAGCCCTCAATACACTTGAGTTCAGCAGCCCTCTTGATAGCAAAATGTGAACAAGCAGCATCAACAGTAGCCTGTGTTCTTGGTGACATATTCTCATTAGCCAAAACAAGATGACAACATTTTACTGATGTTTACAATTGTAGCAGAAATGCTAAGTCACGGCTTGAAACAGTGACTGAGCACCTGACTCTTTGGCCAGGTGGGAAGGCAGGACCAATCCAGGGGAGCTCAGGTGCATGCAATGCACCTGAGTAACCAGAATGGGTACAGTCAGGATCTACTCCTTCCCAGAGCTCATTTAAAAGCTGGCAGTAGAGGCAAAGGTATCTTGCTTGAGATCCCTGCTTACCGGAGGCCTTCTTTTTTTTTAATTCCCTCCCCCTCCCTTTGTGTCTATGGCTGCTGCATATGAGCATATCCTTGCTTGTTGTAGCCTAGGACTCTGCTACTTGGCTATCATTGCTGCATTTTCTATTGTGTTTCAGTATTACAACAATACTGGTGGTACAAGCTGCCTTTCAGTGTAGGCTGACTGCAAATAAGAGGGGTTTGCCCCTTTCTCACGTGCAAAGGTAATGAAGGCTATGAAGTAGCAATAAGTATATTTAGCATTTTCTTCACTGAAATGGAACTTCAGAACTTACTGAACAGCCCCAAATTGTTAAAGTAGGTGGAACTTATAAAACCCTTTTTAGTACGCCTATAGATTCATTAATATATCATGGTTAGAATTTGGGGATGAAGCAATGATGCAGACGATCTCCAACAATTAACCTTAAACTGCAACACAGTGAACAACTCTATGATGAGGTAGATTAGAAGTTAAGACCAAAAGAACATGTTTCAAAAGGAAGAGCAACTACCATCTACTCCACAAACAAGGCTGATTTGTTCTGACAGAAATCTGAGAAACCACTTCTCATAACACTGAAGCTATAAGCTTCATTTCAGAGACAAGTAGCCTTGTGTAGGTCAGTGTGAAAGTAATGCCTCTCATTTATACCCATGGAAACTATAACAGATACAAAGAGCACAATAACGCCATTTGATAGAGCAAATTCTCACAAAAAATAAACACTATTTTTCAACATGTTCACAACCATTAGCTATACATTTTTGTAAGCTATGGACAAAAGCCTGTACGCCATGCTCCTAAAACTCTGCACCAGCAGAGGTTATCCACTGGCACTGAAATGTACCACCTACCGCTTTGCTGTGTTCACGTGGATTGCACAGCAACAAAATGTAACAGAATATTGGTGGGAAGATTCGGCCTCTACTGCTGTACCAGCAACATCCACCTGTGATGTTGTGGGCAAAACATAATAAAACAGGAGGCATTATTTTCGGAGCAGCTCTTGTAAATCCCCAAGCCAAGAGGTAGACACCTTTTCTTCCCACTCATCTGTAAGATTTTGGGAAGGTTGAAGTGGGGCATCAACAACCAGGAATGAATGGTGTTGAGAATAAACATTTGAACAGTAGGTGAGCCCTCCAGGGTGTGTGATCATGCCAGGCACGTGAATGGACTCTTTGGCCAGGTGGGAAATCAGTTCTCAAGATGAAAAGCTCCCTTTGGCTGTATTTGCTTCTGGCATTCATTCCAATTTGTATGTGATTACAGATTTGGCGTACAACTTGTTTTTTGAAAAAAAAAAAAAAAAAAAGAATTCAACAGAGAGTCTTCTTTTCAGACACAGGCTTAGAAAGGAAACAACACTCCTGAGCTCCTTCCTTTCTCCCTTCCCAAGAAGAGAATAATGGGTGAGTGGAGGGGCCTGGAAGTAATCCACAACTATGTTCTTTCTTAACTGAAGCACTGGGCTCATGGGCAGATGATGTTTCTCCCATGCACATGAGCTTAGCTTATTTGCACCTTGAGCACAGGGAAGCTCCTTGCTCCCTGGTGCTGAGATGAAGGGTGAGGAGGGGTGTGAAGACTACACTGGAACAAGAGCTATGTTAATGGGGCATACAGGATTTGCACTGAGCTTATAATCTTTATAATCTTTAGCTTTAGGTACACTGAGCTTATAATATCTGATTCAGAACCAGTTTGCTCATCTTACTTAAACCTATCAAGGCATAAAGCAGTCTCTAAATGTGATTCACATTTTGGGAGCCTGATGGAGGCCTGTCAGGAGAAGGAACTTGACGAGGTTGTTCTGCGTTGCTTCAGTGCAATTTTATGCATTCAGTTCTTTAAGGAAAGCCCTTCTATAAGAAACAGGTGCACCCCTTACTTGTATGGAGCAGCCTAACAAGGCTTTATCTGCATGTGGGAGATAAAACCAGCGCATGCAGATTTCACTAGATGGTGAAGCCCTCCTAAGAATCAGGAGCTAAGTCGTCCATATGCAAGTCACATGACAAAGACCTTGTGAGCACCCCTCAGCCCAGAAATGGCACAGACAAAAGATACAACATCGGAGCCCTGCTAATGTAAACCTTGGCATCACAGCTAAAGCCCTGGCTTGTTTACTCAGGCAGCAAGCCTGCAGCTGGAGCAGCCTGCACAGCACCCTCAACTCTTGGCATCAGCACTAGAGTTGGTGGGGCACTGGTGGGCACAAGCACCAGCACCCACTACAACTACACCAGCTGGGATGGACCCGCGGGCTCTGTGCTGACCCCAGCACCTAAGAGTCAGTGGGAACAAGCCTGTTCATGGTGGGATGCTAAACTAATGCTTTAATGACAGTTCTTCAGCACTTCCAGCACAGCGCACAGAGCCAGCACCTAGAACAGGGCGCCGCTATGCTAGGCATTCTTTAACATATACGGACACATCCACCCTCCTACAGGGGCTCAAACCTTCCCATCCCTTAGCAGACTGAAGACTAAAGCAGGCCAGGGAGTTTCCAGCCAATCAAATAAAATACGGAGGTGTCTGCTGGGAAGAGCTTTTCCATCCAGTGTTCTCTATTTAATACCCCAGTGCCTCTTCATGCGGTGTTAACTCCAACACGGAAAAAAAAAAAAAAAAAAAAAAAAAAAAAAGAAAAATCAGAGTTTGGACTTAATTCAAAATCCACATTGCCCAAGCAGTTGAGAATCACTATGGGGACAATTCAGTACACGCTGTTCTTCACTTGACAGCTTCAGCCCCAAGCCACCAGGTACTGGCACAGATGCATGTTGCATTGCATTCAAACCCTGCCAGACTGCTCCAGCTAGGGCATCTGGAGGGGCTAAGGAGCCACTGCTGCCACAACAGGTATTCCTATTGCTGCCAAAACAGGTGGGGAAGAAGTATTGGCAAAGATCTGTTGTACGGATGTCTGCAAGGACTTCTTAACTCTTTTTCCCCACTTGTTGGCAGCAGCCTATGCCAATACAGACACTTTAAAATGACAGAGAAGAACATGGAGAATTCAATGGAGAATCAGGAAGTAAAGAGCTAAAAAGAAAAAGAAATTCTCCAATCAGCAAAAGGCCTGCATAAATGCAAGTTTTTGGAAGCAGTGAGGATAAAGATCTGTATGGATAATGAGCAATATGAGGAGACCCCTCTGGGAGGGCCTTATAGAGCTCACTTGTTGCTGAAATAGGTACAAATCTGGCAGGCAGAAACTGCATAGAAGAGTAAGAAAGGAGATGGGGAAAGGAGACCGGAGCTTGGAACATTAGATGAAGAGAGAGGGGGAAGCTGGCTTCTTGCCAGGATTTTTGTGAATGGGTGGGTGTGTAGTATCCATTTCCTCTGAGTTCCAGGGGGGAAAAACAACAAGAGGGTAGGGAAATGCTCAGAGCGATATGTTATTTGGTCATGCTTCAAAAATGTGCCACTACTGTCACATAATTCGATATATTCCTAGTATTACGGGTATTTTCTAGCTGCTCATTGGCTTTTAACAAAGCTATTTTTCATCATGGGCTGAATATATTCCACTTTTATATACCAAGTATCTATTCATAAAAAATGCAGCCATTAAGTGAAAAAGTCTGAATTTATGAGTATAGAAGGCTTTAATGTATCTTAACTGTCTTGAATTCTATACTTATTTCTGTAAAGCTAACATTTTCTTCTTACAGTGTAAAGGGAACAACAAGGGATGTTACAAGGGGTCTAAGAGGCAATTTCACAGGTGCTGTAAACATTACGGTTTTTCCTAAGTATATTCAAAGTATAAATATTTTACTTCACTGCTAGCAAGTCAAGTTAGGAAAGAAGAATATCTGATGACAAAAAGAATGAACTTCAGAGGTGAAAAAAAAAAGAGCTGTAATATCATGACGTTTGGTTTGTTGCTGTTTTCTCCCTAGATGCATGATCAAGTCTTGCCCTCGTCTTTCATTGTTTGGAAGTAGTTTTTCATTACAAATGTCTCTTAATTATAAAGCACGTAAACTGTGTGGTGGAGATATTCTAAGCTGAAATAATCACGCAACATAAAACAGAGCACCGCAGCTTGAAAGTTAGCTGCAAACAAAGCAAGCAAAACCATTCAGAATACTTCACAGAACACAAAGAAGTGACCAAATTCAAGACAATGCAGCATGCAATAATTACAGCTATGACAGAAAAAAGACCTTAAATTAGGCTCCTCAGCAGAGATTAGATATTTCCAAAAGACATCGTTCCCTAAAGTGAACATGCATGTGTGTGCACGGAGGAATTGCCTTTGACTTCATGAAGAGTAAACTTTCGCCTCCAATTTCCAAATAAATATATGTATTATATATTACTCAAAAACTAAATTAATGATAATTAATTTTCTTTAGTAACACAAGCCATTAGAAAGTGTTTGGAAAAAACTGTAAATCTCGTAACATGATAGAAAAATAAGTGAATGGCACTTACTTGGAAAGAACACCAAAAAGAAACCGTAATTCAGCCTTGTTCCCTGAAATGAAGGGGTTTTACGTTTCCCCTAACCGGCAGAAAAGTTGCCAGATTGCTCAGTGGGGCTCCAGGAGCTATTTGTTTAGTTTTCACATAGGAAGTCTTGTATGAAGCTGTCAAAATGAGCAATTCTCAGTAATCATGGGTAAAAGGGGACTTCTGTTCACTAGCCAGTGATCTCCACAGTTAGTCAACCTAGTGGAGACAAATCCTACACCATAACAAAAAAGCAGAGATCCGTCAGTGCAGAAACCCCTGGGTAACTTCCCCAGCTCCACTCCATTGGAGGATTTAAGTAAGACCTTGAGGCTCACCTGTAAAAGAGGGCAGCCTGCAGTCCTGCAAACTACTGCATGCTTGAAAAGCATTTCAAAGATTTACATAAAGAGTCTGTAACTTAATAGAGTGTAAGTATTAAATAACTATAACCATTTAACATTCCTGCAGAGCCTTTTGAATCAACAACTTGTCACTTTGGGCTTGGCTGATAGAACCCAAGAACAGCCACACAGTGCAAACAAAGTCCTTCTTGCTTCTCTCCAATCTCTCCTTCAGCATTTAAATTTCTTACAAATAATTTGTTTTTCTTCAAATATCTTACTCTTCGTAATAGGTTGTATATTCTGTTACTGCCCTGCTACCTTGCATGAATTAATTTTTTATTCAAGGAGTACAGACATAGGAAGGGAAAAATTAAAAATTCCTTCTAGCAAGCTCATTTAGAAATAAATATATATTCAGTCTCCTGATAGCTACTATTATTTCTGGGACAGTTTTGTTTGTTTGCCTGTTTTAAATACATATAAGCATTATCATTTGTACAGATGGATCTGGTAAGCTGTGTAAACTTACCTAGTGTATGGCATACATGCTGTCCATCATTCACCAATACAATGACTCCTATTTTCTGTTTAGCATGAATTCGTTTCATGCCAACACATAGTATCAGATTTTCCATGCTAAACAGCTGTATTGTCATATATTCTAAAAAGCAATGTCACCTAGTCTTAGAAGAGTCCATGCTTCTAAAATTAAATGGATATTTTACTGAGAAAAGCATCTGTAAGGTTATGTGGGGCTACAGGTAAACCAGTCACTTCAACAAGTTCATAGACTTCTGCCTCTGTGCATCCGCAAAGCTGTTCCTTACTGAATGTAACCTCTGCTCCCATTTCCAAGTTCAATGAATGTTTCTTTTAAAAGCTTTTCTTTTTCCCCGTCAATTCCTTATCGTTTTTGTATCATTTCCACAGTATTTATTCACCTACTGGGGCTAGTACACAGTATGCCTTTTACCATATTCTTATTGCATTCTTTTAAGACTTTGCACCTCTCTGTCTGTGTTAATACCTTCAGTAGATGTTGCCACTTAGTGGTGGTCTTCACTACTTTGGAAGACTTAACATAGTTCACTTCTGTTGCTGATAATTTTTTTCTGATTTAGCTACCACAGGAGAGCTATCTGGTGAGCCTCGTGCTCAAATTTCCAACTGTAAGCAAATTTTATCTGAATGCTGATCATGGCACAGGGCTCATTTCCTAAGCACTGACTCACAGGCATGCTACAAGCACCACGACACATCTTTATGACCAAAGTTTACTATTGCTGGATCAAAAGAATTAGGTATGTTCTGTAGTTGATGACTGTGTGAAGAAATGCAAGTACAAAACCTATATTGCAGAAAGACTACTGAAACTTAAGAAAATTCTAAGAGATACCACTTGTTATAAAATTTCCTAAGGGGGAAAGGATCTATATTAATTTCCTAATGTTTTCAGACAGATGAGTTAAACATGCAGATTTGGAGGGGAATATCAAATGCTCCAAAAAACACCCTATAATTAACGCTTACAAAAACAGTGAGAATTTGCCCGCCAGCAGACGAGACTAGGCCAGATTAGAACTCAATTTCTAGATGGAAAACAAAACAATCACACAGTAGCAAAGGAGCAAGTTTCAGATCTGTTGGGACAAGCAAAAGCAGCCTTCCAAGAAGGAGCTTGCAAAATGCCAACAGCGTGACCCTACAAGAGGCAACAGGAATTATGGTCATATGTATAGTGAAAGCAAGCACAGCCATAGCACGTGTCCAGCCTGTGGACAGAAACTATTAAGTTTTCAATAAATTTTTGTTAGAAGTACAGAAAAGAACTAAAAAAGTGTTCAAAACAATGCAGAAGAATGATCTGCAAGAGTTTAAACCATAGACACATAGAATCATTACATTTGGAAGAGACCTCTAAGATCATCTAGTCCAACCATCCTCCTACTACCAATGTTGCCCAGTAAACCATCTTTCTTAGTATCACATCCACACATTTCCTGAACACTTTCAGGGATGGTGACTCAACCACCTCCCTGGGCAGTCCGTTCCAGTACCTGACCACTCCGTTGGGTAAGTTTTTCCCAATATCCAACCTGATGCTCCCCTTGTGCAACTTAAGGCCATTCCCTCAGAAAGGATACTTAGTGAAATAAAACCTTGAAGACAGAAGGAATCCCTTATTGTTTATAGGTAACACAGAAATAGATACAAAAAGTTCTCCACAAGAAACCTTAGTCATGAAAAGTCTCCCACTGATTGGGAGAACAGCTTACATATAATGGGTATCTGAGAATTTAGTGACAAGATTGCTATCCGGAATGCTGTCACGTTTTCATCCTTAGGATGAGTATTCTGTTATTTGAATGCTACTTACATTTGCTTTACATGTGCCTTAGACTAAGCACTTGGATAAGAAGACTCACATCTAAGTTTACCCATTCAAAAGTTTAGTGTTTCGACTAAGGTATTTTTAATACAATGCGAAGAAAGCCAGAGACTAAAGGACATGGAGGACCAATTAACTCCATCTTAATAAAGGTGTCTATGTGCTGTGGGCTGCTCTCTGGGCTTTTCCAGCTAATAGAAAATCCAAGGTAACACTTCACACCAGTCACCAAACTTGCTCTCCCTTCATTATGTTCATCATGTTTTTAGCTCAGATCTTCCAACCACACGCTTCTCTATAAGGAGAAAGAAAAGGAGGAAAAAAAAATATGGACCCTGTAATTAAAGCTTTGCAAAACAGGATATTTACATACATGTACAGAGCAACAGAAACATGGGCATCTGAAATACGGAAACCTCAGGAAGCTGGTTCAGAATTCCACGATGAAACATCTAACCATATGTAGAGCCACATAAAAGATATGGGACACCTTCTGCTTCTTTCACAAACAGAGGAGGAAGCTACCAATGGATAATGGATCACAGAGAGTAAAAAAAATATATAGTGATGTATCAGTCGAACCCTTGAGACACTGCTGAGCTAAGCTGAAAGCAGCTGACACCAGATGCTCAAATATCACTTTTGCACTAGATGGTGGGCACTGAATATAGGAGACTGCTGTTTAAACTTGATCATCAGAAATGAGGTACATGAGATCTCTGCCCCCAAGTTTATCCACTGTTCAATTAAAGACTTCTTGTAGCCAGGAGCTCTCAGTCAAGGTTCCCATTAATCAGTATCTAAGTATGCTTCACAGGCACTGTGTGAAACAAGAAGGAAAAAGGTCTGACAGAAATAAAGTACAAGGTGTGCAGAAGCCAAGAAAAAAATTAATAGGAAAAGAAGCAATCCAAGTCTAGAATAGTTGGAAAGTGGAACGGACATTTCTCATTCTTCTGCTATCAGAAAGACACTTTCATCTGAGAGGCTTTGTATCTCCTTCCCCTGCTTTTAGTGGATCCGTAATACAACTCTATCAG
Source organism: Gallus gallus (assembly GCF_016699485.2). Taxonomy (NCBI): domain Eukaryota; kingdom Metazoa; phylum Chordata; class Aves; order Galliformes; family Phasianidae; genus Gallus; species Gallus gallus. The sequence continues at coordinate 50,823,714 of NC_052533.1, forward strand.
GCAACGTGACTTAACTGGTGCAAATGCAAAGTATGTTATAAATCCAAGATCACAGCAGTATAGTTCTACTAATGTTCTCTGTCTTTTTCTTGATTACTTAAGAACTTACATATACATAAAGAGGTACTTAATAAATAAAAGACTACTATTAAGACTAATTCTTTCCTCTTTGATCCTACTCCCAAAAACATGGAACTGGAGAACTCATCAGAATAGATCCAGAAGACATGGTGAGGCTAATTCATATAGATGTACTGAAAGACATCAACTGACCTACCAGTGACTTGCAAACCAACACTGACTTCTGTGGAGAACTTCGGGGGGTCATCAAATTCCTTGCTGAATCAAGCAATAATTTTCAATACATTTATACTACAATAGACTTTCTTGCCACTACAATTGTTAGACTCACAGCCACGATATGCAGCTACCAGAATAAAAGAAAAAAACTTGCCTGAAAATATGCAAGTCCAGAACTTTCAAGTATCTCTTATTTATTAGTGTACCTACACGCTTAAGCACAACAGTTAGGTACAGGATAAATTTAAAGTATTTAAACACCCTCTTTAGCAGAAACGTTAAATCTGTTTAAACAAAGCAGCTCAAATTGCAGCGAAGCAGCCCATTTTCTCTCCAGCTTTTGCCACCACGTTCTAAGTTCAAGTCAGAGCTCTGAGCTGAGAGACTGAACTCTGAACTCTCTGAACTGAAGCCTTTGCTCTGCAAAAGAATGGTTTCATCCTGAAAGGTGGGTCACACGCCATTTAAACAGGATGATGGGCTAACAGTAACCACAGCAGACATCACAGCTCACACAGCAGGCAAACTGCACGGAAATTCTGATGTAACTTCCCCAAATACGTTCATTTTTAGGCAGCACAAATGGATCTTTCTTACAACATTTTTTTCTTCTTTTTTTTTTTTTTTTGGTAATTTTCATATGTTAAGATGGCTAAAACTGAATTATGCTGGGTTTCTCCTACAGAGGAGAAAGACGGCACGTCAAGTTTCACCCCACTTCCCACCCCAAAACTGAGCAGTCACTTCGTATCCTGATGATAACATATGGTTGCGACCAACTCATTCACCATCCATGCCTCAGTGGTGTTTCTATGATAAACTGCATGTGCTTTTATATGAGGTCAACAGAAATATGTAATTCAAACAAAACCTTTATACACGTATTTATGAACTTACTTTAGCATCTAACTTTCATGTCAGCATTATATGAGTAGGGATGTGAAACACTACAACTGAATCATACACATGACAGGCAATTTAACATGGTAGTAGCATCTGTGAACATCAAGCAACTAATGTACCAGTTCAGAGAAGAAAGCTTCCTTACTGACAAGTCACTCATGCTAATTGAAGTCCCACACTTGGTTACTGTAAATGACAAACATCTCAGGATCTTACATGTAAAAGCCTTCCTTTGATACAGCTGCAGGCTTGTCGTGTTTTTTGACTTATTGTAAAATAAAGACACAGGACAGGAGGCTTTTGAGACTCCAAAAACATAAAGAAAAATAATGGAACTCATTACTGAAAACAGTTTTGACTTGTTTGAGGTCTGCTTTTGCTAGTGAATGGAACAAATGATGTTACTGGGTGAAAGCTGCCAAGTTTCATTAGAGTACTTCTGTGAAAGTGTATGATCTCAGAGGCTATACATGTTAATTTACAGTAGAGTTTAGATTAAAGTGATGAATGTGTATCTAGTGTACATTTAAATGCAATTTTAAAAGAAAACCAAGCTGGGGCCTTCCTGCTCAACATGCCACTGCAGATTCTCTGGCGTAAAAGCAGAGCACCTCAAGCAATTGCTAGACTCTACTGGCAGAACGACACTGTATTTAATTAAATGTCCACCATAACCGTAAAGTTCATTTCCAAACATTGGGTTCAGCTATGAGAATATAGGTAGTTTGAGCAGTGTTATATATCTGCTTGATGGTAAAAGCTGTCAGAAGGTCCTGTCAAACATGAAGCAGAGTAAAAGATAAGATGAATGAAGAAAGTAAATGCAGTTGCACCTTTTTCCTCTTTAGCTCAAGATGCCATTTTGCTGTTTCTTTTCACAGTGAGTAGCCCTAACAAGGCAGCCCTAGCACTCCTCCCTCCTGAAACCATGTTAGTATTTTTCTGTTCTTTTTCACATACAAGGTTAGATACTAGTCCAGATGTACAGAGTAAACACACGTGCAGATGTGTGCTGAGTGAAGTCTTCAGCAACAATTTATGTATGTACTCTTATCTCCTCCATTTATATCATGCACCCAAACCACAGCTAAGCTTGCAAAACTTTAATTTCCAATTCTGTTATTAAGTGCATCCAGGAAGAGATTTCATGCTTCCTGCTTGTGCCTCTCACATTTCCTTTGAAAGTGATAGGCAGTGTCAGGCCAGCTGGGCCAGTACAATAGTAATTTAAGTTAAAACACTTCAGAGCCTCCAAACCATAACATTCCCAATTCATAACTTACTGACACCACGGGAAATTGCACAGGACTTCCCAGAAGATTATGCTTTTTGGGAGAACACCAGGGATCCTGCAGGCTAGTCCACAGCTCTGCAGGAGTTTCTCTCCAGCTTGCACTGACACTTTCGGTGTCCTAAAGTCAGTTCAGCAGCAGTCTGCGTACTACTCAAATGATGATGTTTTTGAAAAGCAGCACACTTCGTGGCAAGGAGGTACACATGTTTTGAGAAAAGCTTATTTGTTTTTTCCTTTTCCTTTTCTTTTTTAAATCAGACCTGTTTAAGCTGAAATTGAACATCAAGCTTGTAGAAATAGGAGATACCAGCATCTGCTGATAGCTGTGCTGATACATATGCAGCAGCTCCTCTTTAGCACATGACACAGTCAAAGCAGAGGGGGTCAGGTCCTGCTTTCTGTTACAGGACTGCAGCCCTACTGATTTCAGTTCTGGAATCTAGATGGACCAAAAAGAGAACCAGGGCCAGAGACGCACCCACCTATCTAACACCCATCTAAGAAGCTGTCCTGTCATTTCATGGAAAGGGCGTTCTGGGATTCTCTACCAATTTCCACAAACAGCAACAGTATCCTTGCAAATTTAGGTGACAGCAGGACTTGCAATCAGTTAATTAGCCAAAGGACAGGGTAATCAGTGGCAAACTAATATTTAGAAAATAGGTACATTTTTTTAAATGTCAGGGAGATTTCAGAGGATAAGAATATGGGTTGCAGACAAGCAATAGTGCATCAGAATAATACTTGAATGGTATCTTCTTTTAAAGTAGGAGCCCTCCATTTCAAAACAACGGCCAATAAAAAAAAAAATGTTGTGTTTACTGGGCCCCCAGACTTGCTATCTAATTCATCAAAATTCTGCATGCTTTTTGCATGACACATGTGTCTTGTTCAATCAATAAAAAGCTGCTAAAAATCTCCTAAATGTCCTATTCTAAACAACATTTAACAGCTACAACCACAGCCTGATTTTGATTTATTGAATAATTTGACCAGAGAACACCTTAAGTCACAACAACATTAAGTGCAATAACTTCTCATTCCTTTGCTGAACACCAAATGAAATTAAACAAAATAAAAATTGACAGCACAAAGCTATCCTGAATCCATTCCAGATGGATTAAGTTCACTGTATATATTAAATGGAGATTTTAGCTTTGGTTCGACATCACATTTCATTGACTCCCAAAAACAAATTAAAAGTAACCCAGGATGTGTTAGCAATTCCATTTTAAATCTAAATATTTCTGATACTAATTATAGAGCAAAGGGAAAACGCTGAAGACATTTTGACTTTAACTGCCCTGTCATTCTGATTAAAAAAATATCAGCTTCACATCTGCAAGAAATTTATAAAGTATACTCTTTACAAATTGTTACGGAGCAATTTGTGCACAGTTAGTTCTTTGTTTAATCGAGAAATCTGCCCAAACTGTGATTGTGTGCTTATTTCCCTAAGGCTGGGAGTGAAGGTTATTTCATTATGCCTTTTGGGAGCAGAAATCTATCTAATACGTTTCTGAATTATTCCAGACTGAGCTGAAGCTGAACATGAGAACAAAGGCCTGCTTCCACAGCAGAAAAACTACCCTAACTCCCAGCTGGGAAGATTTAGGCAGAGATTTATAAGTACAAACACTGAAGAAATTTGCAAGTAATTGCATGTATTTGTTCTCTGTTGTGGTATGCAGTAAACTAATATTTATAAAAACATATCAGCACACTGCTGCTCATTATACCCTTCCCAGTCTCAAAGAGTTGTAATGAAGGTTAGTTTTATTTTTCCCTTTATTCTTCCTGAGTGTGGGTGCTAACAAAAGAGGGCAAGAAAATAAGAAGCACTGCTTGATGACTGCTGTGTACGGATGTCAGAATATACACAAATTCCCTGTGATAAAAATAAAATATTTTAATTGCTGTCAATAAGCAGACAGGAATAATACACCTATCTGCTCTATTTTATCAAGAACAAAAATTTATTTGAGCATGCGCAACTTCACTAACAAGCACCTGTGGAAAGTAACCAGGAGATAGATCAACCTTACCACTACCAATCTTTTGTGTTTCTTGCTACATGTGTAAATATCCATTTATTTAACACTACTGCTACGGTTTGAAAAGTTGACTTAGGCAGTAGTTACTTTGGAGACCACTTTATTCAGAGTGTGAATACGGCACTAACAATCAACTGATTTACTACTACAGTGAGACGCACTTCTAACTGCAACACAGGTGGGAACTTTGAAAGTGAAAAATCTTCCTTCGTGGTATTTGCTCCTCCAAAAGCTTTGCCAAAGCTTGAGTTTGAACTGAACTTCTGTCACCTTGGAAGACATTCGCTTTCGAAATGTTTCCTAACAAAGAAATATTTCCAAGGTCCTGGAAAAGACACAGCAGCATTTGATTTTGGAGAACACCAGGGATATCCAGATAGATATAGTCCACCTGATCTTGGTCCAAACTGCTCATTCCAAATACAATTTGTTTCAAAGTCTGTTTAACATTACTAGGTGACAGAAGTGTACCTACCTAACATATCACTTCCAAGTTCCTAGCAATTTGAAAGCAAAGAAAGGAGTGGCTACAGACATAAATTTGAGTCTCTGTAATGAACACACGCATTTATCCTCATTGGGTAAGCAGAAAGAAAACTCCACCACATACCTGAAACTTTATTTAAACTGATGAGATTTTATAACTATGTTACATCATGTTATCAAGCTGCTCTGCTCTAAGGTACACATTCTCCATTTCATAGGTTTATCTGAAAGCAAATATTTCTGTTTAGCACTTGTGACGTCCAAAAAAGATTTTCCTGTATAATTATGTACAGAGAGTTCAAAAGGAAGTGTTTATAACAGGTTTTTATAAATCTGTAAAAATTTAATGCATAATTAATGGTTCATACTTTGGGTTTTAATGAATATATCATTAATAAGTACTTAGCATAATACACGGGTTTTATTACTCTGTCATGTAAGGCTTTTGTGTAGTTCTCAGTATTTTGACGTTACAGCTAAGACTGCAGAGCACAGAGTTTTCTAACCAGTACTTACAGTTTAGCCTGTTTTCTACCTAAAAATGAAAGTTTCAAGTAGTAGTTATTTGGTGTTGAGTTAATGTTTTTTATAGTTGGTAGGAATGTGCTTATTTACTATATAAGTACTGTAAGATATATGACAGCCTTAATTACTAATTTTCATGTTTATAAATGCTCGGATTGCATAAACCATGAGACAGGTTAACCCTACTGTTGTCACTCAGTGACTGTAAGGGGCTATTAGAATGAGTGCTTTCTTGTAGGAATTTTGCATTATGTCCCTGCACTACTCCCTCCACGCAACCTTCTTTTCCCTTCAGTTAGGGTACCCAATGTTTCTGCCTCAGTATGTGAGCTCACCTTAATAGGGACAACAATCCTGTTACGGAGAGCAATTAAGCAGACACTTAAGTTCAAGACATTTCTTTTAACAATCTGCAGTTAGTGGCATACAATGACATTAGAAAACGTTGAGAGAAGACAATACACTGAGAGGAAGATTTAGTTATTTTAAAACACTATTTTTTTTACTTCAATAAATGGGGAAAATGGGTCATCATGTTAAAATACAGGTGTTAGTAGAGGTGACAAGGCTGACAATTGCTTCTTTGGGACCTGCCACATTCACTGCCCACATGGCAACGTCTGAACTTCCAGAGCAAAATTATCCACATGCTTTACAGCACAGCATATTTTCACCTTGAATACAGGCAAAATCCACACAAATAAGACACCCAAATTCAGAACAAAAAGCTGAAGCCAAGACTTTCAGAAAACAGAACTCAAAGTTAGGCTCTATGAGTGGAATCTTCAAAAATATTCAGCTTACTAGAAATGCAGTAATAATTCTACACTGTTCAAGAAAGCATTCTTCAATTTCAAACTACCAAGCCCCGAAGAACTTCCAAAAAAAGTTCTTAATTGTTAAAGTTCCTTAAGCTCAGGATTTCTGAAAAATGTAGAGATTTACATCACTGTATTAAGTTCCACATAGCTCCTGGCACAATGTTTACGTATTGCTTTAGGCATAAGTAGTTAGTTAATAATGCTTTAAGTATAAGTAGTTAACTACCGAATTACTGTCCCAATCTCAGATTTTAAGCACCTTCAGGTGAAAAAAAAATTCTAGCCAGTAACAAGGCTTTGGAAGAGTATCTATAAAATGATGAGTTAAAACAGTAACCCAACCTGAAAATCAGGCTAGGAACAGAGACTGGAATCCACTTTCTTGAAAGTCTTCCTAGTTAACTAGTAAAGCATTGGTTTAACACATCAGACAAAGATTTTTATTTGTGGCTTTGTCAAAAACTTCCTTGGAGATCTCCAACAAATCTCAACCACTATACTTGTCAGTTGCTACAAATGGGAAATGAGTCTTTGTGTACTTCTCTCAAAGAAAAATCATCTTTCATACAGAACACATGACATGGAGCTTCCTTTAGTTAACCCCTGGAGTTTTGTTTCTTTTTTTTTTTTTTTTTAAATAATGTGTATCAACAATGAAAACACTCTCCACTACTAGCTTTGCTATATTTATTTATTTAGGAAGAATAACCTTTAACAAGTCTTTTAGTATCCTAGAAAACTGCTCAAGAAAGCAGGAAGATTTACTTCCTTCTTTTCTCCCGAACCGCACCTTGTAAAAACAGGGTATGTACAAAGAACTACTGAAATTGACAATAGACCAAAATCACTGGCATCACTTCTAGGTTGCTCTGTTTTTAAGAGGTCTGCTCTCTTGCTTTTTGAACATATCAAGATTTAAGTTTGAACATACTTGCTAGCCTTCAGCTGTTTTGAACGGGAAGGGGTTTCATGCCCAACAGGCCTACAATAAGTTTGCACACTTCACATGATGAGACCTTCAGCTTCATTGAACAAGTTTCAAACTGCCTGTAGAGCCAATGCCAGACCCCACTGTTTCATATTATACTACCCAAATCAAGGAAACCCCTTAGCCACGTTATCTCAAAGACCTGTATTTCTTCCTAAGCGGCAGTCTGTGCTCAGATAGATATTAAAGAATTGAGCTGATCCTATTCAGTGTCCAAATCCTTTCAAGACCTGCTTAAGTGATAAGTTTTGCAACATGCGTGAACTCAGAACAGAATCTGCTGTGTACTTCTTTACATAGAAGTAACCTAAGTTATGAAGAGTTTCTCACAGCATGAACGTAAGGCAATAACATAAATTTCACATGGCTCTAACTCCAAAAGACAGCCCAGGAAGAAAGAATACAAAGGTTAGAAAAGGCTGTAGACATTCAAGCATGGACGAAATCAAGACCGGAAAGGAAGGGAGCTTCCAGACGAGGATTTCATAGGAGAAAAGGCAGAAAAGATTGGAAGAGCTTGTTGGAAAGAGAAGACCAAAGGAAAAGAGGTTAGACAGGAGGAGAACATAAACAGTTCTGAGGGAAACAGAACAGGCAACTTAGAAATCCATCCAGCTTTTTTTTTTTCCTAGTCAAACTATTATTTAACATGATTTCAATCTATGCTAAGTGTTTAATACACCAGTTGGTAACTAAAATTCTCTAAAACAATTTAACTAGAGAATCCCTGCAGTTCTGGCAGATTGTACTATGTTTAATAGGCATTTTGAGCATGAATTTCTACTTCAACATTACTATCTACAACTTCAAAAATAAAGTTATATTTACAAATGACAGTGTTCTGCTGTTGAATGGCATATATATATGTAAATGCTTAATACACATATGCATATTGCTTTTTTACTTTGTCTACCTTTTCAGATTGTCTAAGTATTTTCTAAATTCAAACAAAGACAACCTGATATAAACATAAGATCTACTTTGAACAACTTCTAGTTTATTCCACACTTGTTAGCCTGAAATCAGTTTCAATTACAATTTTGTTCCTTGTTAATAAAAAATGTAACATGCTACTACTGCTAATAATACAAAATACAGAATTTACTACCACTGAAAATTTTTAGTCTAACCAGATATATAAAGCCCCAAAGCTGCAAAGAATTTTTTAATATATGTAATATAAATATAAATGCACATGTATATGCATATACACACATCTGTATATTTATATAGACATATATAGGCTTCTAGTAGCACCTGCTATAGTAGATTTATGTAGGGACTTACAAAACTATAGCTGTTTATAGTTTTCTGGAAATTTCATTTTCAGGAGTTATATTTTCCATGCTTGTTTCCCTGTTGAGCACAATCAATTACTATATTTTTGGTTTACGTAACAGCGGGTTAAAAAAAAGAGGTTTCATTTTCATATATTGTTTTCCTCTTACAATGAAAGAATGGCTGAACTTTCTAGTTTGAACTTCCAGGATGGCTGATCCTCACTGATTACTAGGTACTTTTGTTATTTAGAAAATACCAACGCTCACATTTGTACATATACCATGGCAACATTTACTAGTAGTACAAGAGCTGCCCATTGTACTTCCCTGTCTTCAAGAGACATTATTCCTTAGAGCCTGGATAAAGACAAGTACAGGAGTTAGCATTACAGCCCAGAAGACAGCTTGCTGCCTCATTACAGACAACATATCCTTGGGCAGGAGCATCGCATTCCCATCATGCTGTCTGAAAACCTCTGCTCTTTCTCGCATTCAGCCCACTTCTGCTTAAGATGAGAAAGCAAAAGAGCAAGGGCTGTTTACAGAAAGGCTCAGTTTGGCTCAGTCTAGCCGAACAGATTTTTCTGCCTGAAACACTTAACTGCTGCTTGCTGTATAATGAGCTGCTGTTAAACTGCTGTGTTGACTTTGAGCATGAAAAGATGTTTCATGATTGCACCTTACACTGAAATTACGCAAGAGCCAATAAATTCAATACATACAACAGGCAATGTTCATGTTTTTGTCTGGCGGTGAGGGAAGAAGAGTTCTCACAATTCCTGTATTTTATGAAGTCAGAAATGCATCAGCAACCTACAGAATAGTACTATAAAAGTCTTAATTGCTGACAACTAGTTCTAATATAAAATTAAAGGAGGGTACATAAATTAAACATCACATTATTCAAGGTATTTGAATCTTGGAGTCAGTAAGCATAGATTATTCTATTTATACACATATTCAATATTTGTATCAAAACTGTGGCTAGTACCCTTGAGAGTATATATAAATCACACAGGTGTGTCTGTGTGTATAAAGTTAGGCTGCCAAGAACTTGCTTGTAATTCTTTGAAGACAGGTCTTCTTGAAGGCATCTACAGCACCTCAGATCACGGCATTTTTTATTACCTTCATTTAATCTTTTTTTCCTTAGTTTCTGCTTCTCTCATTCTCCCATTCTCTCAGAATTAGCTATTAGGGAAACAGTTCACATGGGTGGAATTTAACTACCTTCACAGATAGATACAGTTAAAATTAGATTTTTGCATTACTCTTAAATTATGTGCAGTTTGGAAATGTAAGAGTGTAGGAATGTCATAGCTATATATATGCTAATAATAGAATAATACAGTTTCATATAGCCAGCATTAGCTATAGGGTTTCCTGTAATACTTCTACATATAAAGAAAACTAATACGCTATATATGTAATACAAGCACGCTTCAGCATACCACATAACTTCCAAACAGAGCACTTGAAAAACAACCCAGAACATTTCTGAAGGTGCTCTTTTGATTTATATTTAAGGTAAAATCACCAAATAGGCAACAACAATGTACAACTTCTTATTTCTTATTTTACCTGAGAAGGATTCGACACACAGGTATTGATGCATTTTTTGTTAGAAATCTTTTTTGTTTGATCATTTTAAAATATAATACACAACCTGTTCTCATAATTTTAACTGACACCATCAATGTGAGTCCAGAAAAATTTAAAGACCTCTATGGTGAGGCAGAAATGAATTCCTCACACTATTCATTGCACACAGAACCACAAGTTTACTTCTACCTCTGTGTTAAGGTCCCTGTTTCCACACATCCTACATGAACCTCCATCTTACTTTTACCTCAGCCACCATCTTAAAGTCCTAGCTTCAAATTGACTTTGCAACACTTTGCAACTTTTTCAGTTAAGACGAGGTAATAGGGAACTAAAAAAATCCAGAGTAATAAGTTCCTTCGTTTGGAACTGCAGCTCCGTGTCTTTTTTTCATCTTCAAGACATAGATACATACTGAAGAGTTAGGCAGATACTGTACCACAAACAAAATACATCAAGGAGATGGAAAGCCCTTGTTTCCTATTGCATGCCAAACTTCAGTACATGATTCCCCCCTTTGTTATTGCAGTGCTCTGCCCTCTGATACTTCACTGGAAGCAGGCTTTACCCTTTGAAAAAAAAAAAAAATGGTAAATGTTTTTTCTCATAAACATACCCTAATAGATGCAGATGAGTCTATTTTAATAAATCACCACTGATAATGCCAATGCCATATCCTGAACTCTCCTCCTTGAACAAAATGGCATTTATGTAAAACCCGCTAGTGCAGGCACACCAAACAGTAGTGGGATGATTCCCGACTCCCCAGCCAAACATCATCACTTCCCTCCCTTAAGGGGCAAGAGAAAGAAAAGAAAAACTGCCAAAAGCAGCAGGCTGAGTGGAGTAACCCGAAGGTGACAATATACTGCTAATGGTTCAATGACCGCAAAAACAAAAACTCGGTAACAGCGAAAGACTGAAGAGAAAAAAAGGCTAGATGTTTGGTTTTATCTTTTGTCAAATATTGTTAAATATGAGCAACTTGAAAAAAAAAATGGAATGAAAGAACGCAATAATGCTATGTACAGGTGGTACCAAGGTCCCTGTCTGGGCCTGCAGACAAAACCATTCCCATGTAAACCTTACAGAGAATTAATCCTCAAGGACCACCATAATGAGACCTTAAAAGGCAGAACAACAGCAGCCTATCACTGAGGGAAGCAGCAGCCTGCTCCCAGAAGTCCTCTCTAGCAGAGTTACATCAAAGCAAACTGGGACCAGATAGTAGGATTCTGCAAGAATCCCTTATCTTAGCACTAGCGGATGCTTCTCCTCTGATTGTCTTGAACTGCCACCTGTCCCAGGCATCTTTGAAGGCAATGCTAAGCCTGTGATGGATCTGACCTCCTTGAGCTGAAATTCTTTTATGTCTTTCTTCATTTTCTGCTCTGTTACATTCTTTCCCTGCAACATACACTACATGAAACAAAGGGAGTTCTCACTCCTTGACTTACTGTCCCCAGCTATTTGAAAGCAAAAAAACAATGTTAAGGATTATACTCCACCCGCAATATGGAGTAGTCCTCAGGAGACAAGCCTCGTATTTTTGAGAGTTATAACTAGATGGGCTTTTACACGAAGGGGCTTTACAATGAGGTTCAGTGTTGCTGGGAGCCAAGATATGAAAGCTGCATATCAGAGATAGCTTAAAAAACAAAAACACTCATAATACAGAAGTATATGAAAAATCACATTACAAAAATAAGCAGAAAAATAATGAGAAAGCAACAAGACTCAGAGAAAACAAATTACTGCGGAGTATGTACATGTACTATATTATGCACAAATATCCTATAACATCACTGTTCAGCACACTGTAACAATGTTCATTTCACCCTAGATGAAAATATAGAGTTGGCCAGTCCAAGTCAAACAACAGCTCTGCTACCTGAGAGGTATGTGTACACAAAGCACTTACTCAGCTCATACACAAGACGATGACTGTAACAACAATGCCACCAGTCAGTGTTTCAGTCTGCAAATGACACAAAGGCAAGCATGGTGGCAGACAATTTCAAGACGCATCTTACCAGAGCTATAGAGACTAGAAGACATGTGTGGAGTTGTCAGAAGATTTTATCCGATTGCTACAAGCCCTAATTCATTAAGTCACCACAGTCCTGAAGAGGCTGGGCAAAGGAGAAATCTTGCTAAAGCTCCCACCCCTCATTTCCCACTCTTGTACTCAATCAGTTCTAAACCAGTTTTGAAGTCTTTTTCTTCTATGTGCACAGCACTGTCAGAAGAACAAGAAGCCAAGTATAACTAGGTTGAACAGGACAGTGCCAGCAGCTCCTCCCAGTTCCCTGCACTGACAACATAAAAGAGTGCCATCAGTTGCAGTTAGGTGAGGCTCATGAAGTATTATGCAGAAGGATGGAAGCATAAAAGAGAAAGCGCCTTTTGCTTTTGAAGCTTACTGGGAAACCACAGATGGAGGAATTCAACTAACCACGTAAATAGCAAGACTGCATCAACATACGGAGCTGGATGTTTTTTCTTATAACATACAGATTAGCAAAGTTTGCAGCAAACAAGGAGCAAATATATAGGGTATAAATGTTTATTTTAATAAGGCATTACATGGAAACTACAGAGTGGATCACAGCATTTTCTCATTTTCTGGTGCCAAGACCTATTGCATACATTGCCAAATTAACTTGGCCTAGAGATATGTTGTGCTGCACACTCAGACAGCAAGTAAAGTTCAAGACTTTTTAATATCCATTTGAAGACTTCTTTCTCCTACCCCACGCTCCCCCTACAGGGTGTTGTGCTTCAGAACCACAGAGCAGCATCAGGCTAGCACCAGCCTCCGTAGGGAAATACAGTAGTCATTTCCCAACAGTCAGCCCTTCAGGGAATGGTGCCAGCACCTTGCGTAGCCTTAACAAGCAGTACCCATGTCTACATCATCCTGTAAGGTAGCAGTCTGTGGGCTGCCTTTAAGTAACACAGCAATTTTGCATTTTGCAGCCTTCAAGAACAGCCTCAGCAGCAACTGGACCTCACCCTCCTGGTCCAGCAGGACCCTGCATGCCCAGGAGAGCCTTACATGTTGGTGCAACAGTCACACAGGCTACTTAAGAGCAAACCCCAGAGCTAGAGACTGGCCTGGATACAGAGGCATGGGATGCTTCAACCCCCTTCTACAGACCTCCCTTTTATAGCAATATACACACAGAACAGTAGCTTCTAGGGAGAGGACCACTACAGCAGCACATCTTCAACCCGCCTTTCTGATTTTATCTGGCTTACAACATATTGGAGGATAAAAGGTACTATTAAATGGAGAACTTGTGTTACTGTTTGTGATGTACATAGAAAATAATTATCTTCTTTAAAGAGATGTGCCATTTTTCCCACATGAACTGAGAAATACTTTCACAGTCGAACATTTTGGGTTTCATCCAGCCTTTGCAATTTTTTCCATGGGAGCAGACAAAGCCAGATTAGGCCTTTAGTCTTTATTTACCATGACCTTCCTTAAGTTGACTTTATTTCCCAATAGGCATATTTAAATTTTCTGTACTCAAGTTGACAAATCAAGAAAAACTGAAAATCTGTTAGAGTAAAAATAAGCATAGGCCATGGTCACTGCCAGTCTCAAGCAAATCAGAAGCATTTATGAGCAGGTCATACATCAGCTTTTCCCTAAGTCAAACATTCCAAGCACTGGGCAGCTCAGTGATTAAGCCAGTGATTAAACTTGTGTTCCTCTCTCTCTTCCAGTGAAAATAAAAAGAAAATCTACTCCTACTATAGCAGCAACAAATGTTTTTAATGTCTGGCACCAATTTTATTGTTAGAAGTACTCTAGCTCATTTGTGCAAATGGTGTTGATGCCAATTCAAGTATCACCCAGTAAGAAACATGGCAAAGGAGCCAGCAGCTTGCTATCACCGTACCATGCTGGTCCATCCTCGTAAATTGAGCAGCCACTGTTTATACATAACATAGGCCTCAATCCAAAAAAGCTTATTCATAGAAAATAACCTGATTTCACTTCAACAACAAACTACCAGAAAGTCAACATCAAAGCCAGAGGCTTTCAACAGTTGTATCCGCAGAAAGGTTGGTGAAAAAAGCAAACAAATCAAATGCAGCACCTTCTTACACAGAAGAGTGCACCATACTGGAAAGCAATTTATTTCAACACATCTACTTCATTAGTTATTTGCTTCAACACTTAGAATGGTGTTACACTCAGCTGTTACCATAAGCAGCCATTTATTTCAAAGTATGTCATTTGCCATTACTTTTGGCTTGTTACCATAAGTTACTTCAACAGGGGACTGTAGATAGACGAATAACAATGTTCAGCTCTTCATTTGAGAAATGGTACACAGATCCTTGGGAATTAGGATTTTAAATTACAACTAGCATGAGGAGCAGGTAAAATGAAAGGGCAGAATATAAGGCAACTGGGGATTATTACAAAGTTCATTGAAGCCAGCAGCTGTTGATTCATTGAATTCATCAGGTTCTGGATCAGAGCTGTTTGGCTGTTTGGGAAAAATGATGGCTCAGGGCAGCATTGAAATGTGAAAGGGAAAACAGAATGAACAATGGGGGACTCTCTGTTCTACCTTATTCAGTGTGAAACAGGAAACATGCATAATTTAAATTTGAAAGCAATTCCATTATCTGGGGAGCTGTGTTGAACTTCAGCAAATCAGGAAGACAAATTCTGAAAGACACTCCTGTTTTTTTTTTTTTTTATGAAATGACTACTCATTTTTAAAAGAAAGTATGAAGATGGTGTACAAACCTGTACATACACAAACATCTCCGTGCCAGTACAGTTTTTTCTGCTGCTGCAAACAATACCACCATCATACATGCTGACAACCACACTTCATTACAGCAGCTGTACTCTTTTAAAACACAGCTACAAATACACCGATACTTAATGCAAACTGGTTTCCCACATTAGTAATTGATGCCTTGGCTATAAGTTATACCACCACAAATGAAAAAAGATAACCAGGAGGTTGATGGCCATGCCTGTGACAGGGGTGTTGGAACTTGATGATCCTTGGGGTCCCTTCCAATCCAAGCCATTCTATGATTCTATGATGATTCTATGAACCAGTATAACTCTGATTGAAAGGGAAAGTGTTCCTGAAATGAGCTCCAAACTCAGATGTGACCCACTGAACACACTCAAGAGCCCCAGTTGTAAGTAATTTGAGCACTGTTTTAACAGGAAGCTAAAAAGTAACTTGTGAACTGCACAAGAGCTAGACTAATTGGGTTGCTAGGTGTGAATAAAAGGAAGCAGAGGATACCGCTAAGAGGCTCTCCTAATTATTGAACTCATTCAATAGGAATAAATCTGCACTGCTAGCAGTCCTGAAAATTGCTCAAGAACTAAAGCATTTAAACTGTCTTAAAAGTAAAGGTGTGCTCAGTCCTGGCCTCCAACAGGTTGGTGCTAAGAGATTTCTTGAAGTTGCACCACATCAACAGGCACCACACAGTCCTTTAAAATCTCCCTGGTCAAGCCAGTGCCGTGGGAAGAGCAGGCCTATGGTGCCTTCAGTACTCACCACAAGGCAACTCCTGGGACACAGCCACACACTTGGGCTCTTCCCCAAGCCCAAAGGCAGCAGCACAGATGAGGTACAGAACCAGAACACACCATTACAAGAATCCCAGGGCATAATGACATTAACGCAAGGAAACTATAACAGAGGAGCACCCTGCAGATTATAACTACCTCACAATTAATTGTTGACACTGATGTCTTCATAAGAACTGGGAGATGGCAGTGGAGATGGGGATAAAAGAGAACTAACTTAAACATTTATTTTCTACATTTGGACATAGTGATTGAAGTGCTTAGTAACAACACTTATGAGTATTCAGCTGCCTAAACACAAATACATAGTGCCATCTGAGATGCCTATTTAATCTGACACTTTCACATAGAGTTAACCAATATGACACAGGATGTAATAGAGGCTGCTCCTTTCCATGCTGGCAGACAGACCAATTAGGATCCTCCCGGACATGAAAATGGCACTTGAAACCTCTCTTTAGGGAACCAAATTCCCTCTAAGGCACTGTCCAGATGAAAAGCACCAATGTAAGTGAACCACCTCACCAGCAGTGTAAGACGCTACAGAGTTTAAGAAGTATGTGGCTCATGATCATCAGTTCAAGAAAATCTGCTTCAGTTCCCAATGGAAGTCATGATCACTCAGCCAGCCAGGAGTTTTCATCACAAACCAGCACCTGGCTGAAGCATTTCCAGTGCTTTGCTACAAGGATTTGACTTGTTAGAGACATAAAGCTCCTTACCAGTAAAGGCAAGGCAATCTGACATCAAAAGCTGCATGAGGTTGAGTTCTGGCTAAAGTTTTTTAAGGCATTAAGCAGTCAAGTCCAAAAGGCTACTCCTTCAAACCATGCGTCTTTGGCCAAGAAATGCTGGCAAAGAGAAGTACCTCAGAACAAGGTGACTGACGGACAGGAACCTCAGGTATTAAGGATGCTTCAAATCTTGCAAAAGATGATGCTTATCTTCTTTTGACCATTAGTTTTCTACATACCTGTCATACTTGGCTAATCCCTAGCATTACCCATCCTTAACAATAACACAAAGAAGATCACTGCTCACCAAGAAAAAGAGAAAACTCATGATCTTGCCTGTTGCCATGACAGAAATGAGCACAACAGTCGTGTGTCAGGCCCTGTTTTTTTGTTTGTTTATTTGGTTGGTTGGTTGTTTCAGAGAACTTAGTGATGTCAAATACCACAATTTCCTCACACTAATGAATCTACGAAGAGGAAACTACCAGCTCAGTTTCTGGGCTTCTAAAGATGCTTTTGGTGTTTTTTGTTTTCCTTTTTGTTCAGCTGCTGATACATAGAGGATATCACATAGGGAAATGGGATCAGTCCCAGCACATTACAGACCTTGTGACAAGGCTCTTAAAGACAGGAACGCCCATTTATCAAAGGACACAGCAACTTTTAAGAAGCTTTTCATTCTCTCCTGATTTAGGGATATCTGATCCGCCTTGAGGCTAAAGAGATGGATTACATTATTTCTTGGCTGTTTTTCAGAGTTTCTAGCTATGACTCTACAGCTCTGAGCAACGTACTTTGTCTCTTTCCATGAAGACAGCATATAAGAAATACACACTCTAAAGCATCTAAAAATGCTTTACCTGACAAACAAAATCAAATCTGTGGAAGAAATAAGTATTTTTGCATTTGTTAAAAGAAAAAAATCCTTCTTCTTACAGGCACTTAAATAACCCAATGAAAGAGACTAAGAGACCAATCTGCTTTTGAGAAGGCTCCACCACAGTAGAGCCCAGCAGGTAAATTCTCTTAGGTGCTATAGAAGAATGACTTTTTTTTTTCCAAAGGTTGAATCTAAGGACATTTTAAATATTAAGTCCAACAGAATTAGAGTAAGGGATCCTGCCCAAACAGGATCAACTCTGTATAGATCATCTCTTGTAGTTTCCAAGTCAAAATTGATACTAACTGTATTGACAATGAAAAAATGGCAAATACATATATTTGAATACTAATCTAAACCTGAAATTAAAACAAATCAAAAAGCCAAAAAAAAAAAATCATCTTTCAATTTCTCAACTACATTACATTTCAAGGCCTTTCAGAAACTAGCATTTCTGCAGTCTCATGCTGAGGAGAGAGAAAATCAGGTAGAAAAAACGACATTTTTACACGCCGCTTCTAGCTGCAAATCTTACAGTGCAATTGCTACTTCCAAATGACAGGAGCAAGCAGGGGTAGCACTGCCAGGATTCTAAAGAGCCCCTGCTTCTTCCACAGAAGGACTGTGGAAAAACAGGCAGGGAGCAGAATTTCCCAATCATGACCAGAGAGGTTTGGGAAGCATCTTGTAGAACAGCTCTACATTTATATGTAGCTGTTAATCTCAAGAGGTCTGCTGCTCCTTCCATAATTTCAGACTGAAGGTGCCTCTGACCCTACACCTGGTTTTGAGAGCAATAATGTTTTTCTGTTGAAAGCTATTGAAATACACTATTACATTTTAGATTTCTTTTTCCAAAAAAACAATTTGCAAACATACCAACTTTTTTCTTTAAGCTCAACTTTTCAGCTGCTCAGCTGACATTCATTTTTGAACCAGTGGCATTTTTCCTATGCGTTTTATGAGATGCTTTAAATTTTGACTTTTTTCCAACCACCCCTGCTTAACAACACCTACAATCCACTCCATAAATCACTGTCAGAGGATAGTTTTGTTAGTAAAGTGCTCGTGCCCCTCCTCTGCAAACTGCAGCAGAAAGGATTGAAGAAGTAGGACCCAGACTTTTAAAGGTATTTAAGAGGCCAAATTCACTTTGAAATTGAAGAGCACCTAAATGTATTGAAAGACTTTTGCCCTAAATCTCTGCCAGGATTCCTCACTGACACTCACCTCCCGCTCTCCAGCAGGGCTGGGGGAGAAGGCCTCTATAAACAAAGAGTCAACCCTGTCCCCCATGACCTGATGACGCTGGGAAGCTAGATGTATGTTCAGCAAAGTGCCTGCCATGAGACTAACATAAAGGCTCTCGGGTTGTCCCACTGGAGGCCGAAAACACTCAAGGGATAGGATAGAGGAGGTCACAGGCTTTCCCCCTCTACAAAGCAAATTGGGACCCCTTCCATGAGCCCATCAGCTGGAGGGAACTTAGACTGATCTCATTATTCAATGTGCTACATGTAGCTGACCATCACAGTTCAAGCTACATTGCCACGAAAAGTCACTGCTTTGCTACTGCATTTTAAGGCAGCGTTTCCAGTTACCATTTGCAGAAGCAGAATCTAATTTCCCTTTTTATTCTTCCTCCTTTTCTATGGGGAGATTAAGGAGGGGGAATTCTTGTCAATAGAAATTAAAACAGTAAATGAACAAGTGCACCTAGTGAACTAGGCTGTATTTTCCTTGCTTTGGTCTTTCGGTCATGTTGCAAATTGATTTTGAGATGACGCTGCTAACACTGTGTAATCTAACTGAGGCCTCTATAAGGGGCCCGATCCATTGAAGGTACAAGTCCAGACACAGTTGGTGGGAACTGAGGGCAATCAATACCTTTGGAGGGTTAATCCTACGAAATAAGCAATAAGCAGTTCCCACTTCCCCAGATAGATACAGAAGCTTCTAAACTGGAATAAATCCCTGTTAAGAAAAAAAGAAAGGAAAAAAAAAGGTGCAGGGTGAGTTCCTGCTTTCAAGCTATGCTCAGCGGAACCTCTGTGATGAAGTATGTACCAGAAAGATTCCTGCCAGGGCCATTTTTGTATATACAGACTTTTAGCTCAGAGCCAACTGAACTGTCACTGCTCTTTACTTAAGATAATTCTTCAGGCTTTACTAATTAGGAACTAACAATTCTTTCAGATGAGCTGTGAAACACGGGGAAGAATACCAGCAGTATGTTTTAAATCAAAGTGTTTACATCAGGAATGATTCATTTTTTCCATGAGGAATGAATTGTGAGACAGGCAGTCTTAACACTGCCATAAATCTGCGTGGGAATTAAAATTGTGGAGAGAATAACAAAAGGAAGTTGCTATCCCTGCCTCAGCCCCACCTCTGCAGACAGAATTTACATTAACAAGGGGCTCAAACCAGAATCAGTGTTTGAGAAACACTATTCTTTAAATCTATTTAAGAAACACTGCAAAAATACATGCTAGAGCTCAGTATGCCTTCTCCCCTCTGTAGAGGAAAGGTGTAACATATGAAGGGAAACATCAACATTTTTGTCATCTCCTGCCTAAGCTTTTGAAAAGAAAGAAGTTTAAAAACACACTTTGTGACTAGTGTGTAAGCGATGCTTGAGAAAATCATGACTGAAAAAAAGTCCAAAATCTGAACCTGTTTTAGGTCTGGATGTGTTTTTCTCTCTGGGAAGACAGAGGTCTCTGGACTGAGAAAAAGGCCATTCTCTTATTTGTGGTTGCTAAATGGCTGAGTAGCTCTTAGGTGGTGCAAAAGGGCATGATTCTTCCCAGCTGTTTGAAAAGCCGGTCCACTTGAAACACAACAATACTCCCTCCCCGCGCTCCGTAGGAGAGCAAACTCCCCCTCAATGAGGTGTTTATTCCACGTATATGGTAACTATTATTCCCAACATTTACAACATTGCTCATTTTAATTGGGAAAAAAATTATAACAACAAAAAATCCTACAGTGCACATACAGAGAGACACACATATTTACATGTAGAAATGCAAGACATTCAAGTTGTTTCTAATAACTGCAGCTCCTGGAGCAGACATGCGTTTCACACACAACTGACTTAAATTCTCTTTTTCTTTTCTTGCCATAAAAATAGACAGATGTCCTCCTTCAAAAAAAAAAAAAAAAAAAAAATTATTTTCCCTCTTCCTGTGTTACAGGAAGCCTCCCCACACTTTTAAATACAAAGCTGGTAAATATAGAAGCACAAATTAGCCATCTTGAAAAGTCTATATTTTCCAACCACAGGGAAACTAAGGAATTACTCTAAGTGTTTACATACCCAACAACGTTGAATTAGAACAGTATTTTCTATCCATATGCCCAGCAAAACTAGCAAGAAACTAAGGAAGAGAACAACAGACTTGCTGGTTCCACACCTGTTTCTACAGTGAAACTGCAATATCACTACCTTATTCAATCTCGTTCATATGGACCACTATAAGCGTCAATCTAAATACTGCTACCACTTCAATCAAAGCACATCTTACATATATAAATTATACAATTACTATGAAAATTTCAGTAAGCCTGTCTGACCCCCTAAAAATCTGACAAGACAATTGTTTCATTAGTTGTCCTTCTGTATCACATCTATTAAAGGTAAATAAAAGTGTGATGGCTCTTTATAGGATAGTAATATCTTGAGGAATTTTACAAATCTGTGAGTGCAATTCACTACAGCAGTAGTGAAGTAGGTCTGCCCAACTGACATTTTCTGACTTAGACTTCTGCTTTATGATCTTCTTCACTTACAATTAACTCATCTCTTATTTCTCTGTTGTTATAGGCTGGGTAAAATCATGCTGTTCCCTCAGCTTCTGACATCAGTGCTTCTCTATCAGCTGACACATCCTAACTGGCTAGAGTTATCAGTCACAATATAGACATTTTATCTACATTAAAGTGGGGGAACTTTAGTCAGAAGAGGTTAATTCAATAAAAGAAAGCAAAACGAACAAAATTGAAGCCAGCCAGGCTCATTCAGACTAGATGGCTCTTTTTCCTCCGTCTGAATCTTTAGCAGTATCAGTAACACTTTGATTCAGATTTAAGGACTGAGTTGGTAGCTGGTCAGGTGGCCAAAATGGCAATCACTAAATTTAGCATAATGTTTGTTGTTTGGTTGGATGGGGTGGCAGTTGCACATTTTATCTCTCCCCAGCTACACTGTAGGCACACAGAAGCTATTTGCTTCCCCAACAGGATTTTCTTTTCCCAAGGGAGATTCGGGGTTTGCATTAACAAATACTCAAAATGGTAATGGACACAGTTGGTGTCTCCAACAGCTTATATTTGTGTGCTGCTGTTTGCAATCAGTACTTTGCTCTGCACATGCACGCTTCTCTGGCAGGCAAGTCTGCCACTAGTGTGCAGCTGCATACCTCTCCAGGCAAAAAGATGAGCAACTCCCTTCCAGGATTTGAACAAGGCTGCGAAGAGCTAGAGGAGGAGACTGTCCATGAACTGACTGTGTACATTTGAGAAGAACTGAAAAGTTTCACTGCAAACTTTTCCCTAAATGCTGTTGTAGAATATAAAGAAAACAAGTATTCATTTTATTCCTTTTCTCTTCATCCTTATTAACAATCACACTTCTTTTTTTCTATTTTATTTTTTAAGAAGGTTGCTGAGACTTAAGGTTGTGTGAGACATACTTTGATCTGCACCCTGATGAGTGAACATTCCCCTTTGCTGCTAGCCCAACTAATGAAGGGATAAAATTAGCTTTTATCCCTGGCACTTTCTTTAGCAAAAAAACATGCACTAATCAGCTGTCCTCACTAATCAGTTGCCTGGCTAATGACCTTTTGCCTTAAAACACTAAAATTTCTGAATTATGTGGAGGGAAAAAAAGTCAACACAGACTCCCCCCTCTCTGTGGGTCTTAAGCCCATCATCTGGAACTGGAGATTCGAAGGTTAAATGGCAAATGTGTACCGCGACTAGGTGATAAATCTATAATCAAAAGGCACAAGCCTTTACACCTCAAGATGTACTTCATTACTACACAACTAAATGATTTTTCCTTTTTTTTTTTTTTTTTTTTTTAACTAGAAGCAGATGAAAAAAATTGCTTAACTCCCTTCCATTTTGCCTGTGGAGAAATCCATTCCACATCTGTGTTCAAGTGTGAGTTAATTTCTTACTTTTTTATTAATGTCTGAGCACGAATTCAGAAGTTGAAACTGTTTGCCCTTTTTACCCCATACACCTTACGGGGACTAAGGAAGAAAATGATAAAACCATCCCATCAGCCCACATGTTTACAAGCAAGTACATCTCTAAGAACAACAAAACAAACAGTAGAACAGTAAAAATATATTAATTAATAAAACCAGCAGCATTAAACTTTCCAATCCCTCCCCAAATTATTAAGAAAAATATTAAGATTATTTAAAAAGATTGAAGATTATTTATTAAAAAGATTTTAAGGCCTGTTTCAATTTCCTCCTCTGCTTTCTTTAATGAGGTTTTTTTCTTTGTGTATGATGGGGGCGGAGCAAATGCAGAACTGAATGACTGAGGAGGATTAACAACAGATGATATATCCTGTGGAAGTTGCTTTGCAGAGGCCTGTGCTAATTTTGAATTGCCATGCTTCCCAGCTTTTAATTTGAGAGAGAAAAAAAATCACATTTATCTCAACTCACACACAGAGAAAGCAATTCTCCCCGAGATGGTGCAAGGTGACAAACAGAATGACATTTAACTTGACAGCCTAAGCAGCCTTCCAACTTCCCTCCCCAAAACAAACTTGTAATAAATACTCACGGTAATGAGGATCCATGTAACCATTTCTGGGGTCCATAGTAAACAATGTCCCACGATAAGGTACAGAAGGTTCAGGAAGGTGCGATATAGATCCATGGATCTCTTTCTTTATTAATGAGGCCCTTTCCTCGCTAGATGTTGAAGGCTCCTCACTGATCTTGCTGAGGCCTTGCCCACCTTGTGGCTGCATTGTGATTGCGTTCCTTCTCTCTCTGTGATAGGTCTGTCCAGGACTTTCATCCTCTGGAAAAAAAATACCAAAGAAGAGAGAGAGAGAACAGAAAGAGAGAGAGAGAGAGAGAGACTTTTAGTCCATTTTTAGCAAATAAAACAAGAAGTTCTCCCTGCCACCACCAGCGCTAGGGTGCACGTTGGTGACAGCTGGCATGTAGCTATGAGGGATGCTGTGGGGTGCGGGCTGAGCACGCTAGCCGGCAGCTCTTGGTCAGTAGATCATCGTCACCCATGCACTGATGCATTTACCAGCAAGGCTATCAATCCTGCAAGAACAGACAGAGACTTGCTGTTTTCTTGCCTCTGGGACAAGGAAGTTTTGGCTGCCTGACAAAGAGGAAGAAAACAATTTGTCACAAACAGCAGAAGATGAACCCTGCTAGCCAGGCCTAAATCAAACCTCGCCACCCACTGCTGCTCTGCAGCTCTGCTCCAGTCCTTCAGAACCTTGCTTATGTGGAAGGTTGGAGCCTCAAAGAAAGGCCATTAGTAGGAAAACAAGGTGAGTGACGCTGAAATATGTAAAACTGTCCAAGAGACAGCACCAGCAGCATTAGACAGGCAGAGTGGGACAACTGCTCCAGCAGTGACCACTCCCCTCTTCCCTTTCTCCCATGTCCAAACACATGAATTCTTATCAAACAAGAGGAAAAATAAAAGAGAATGAGGAAAGTGGAACACAAGGACCAGTTTGGAAAAACCCCTATGCCTACACTGTTTGTGAGCACTTCAGTATAGAGAAGGCAAATGCTTCTGTAGGCCTTTCCCCCAGCCACGTCTGTCAGGCCAGGATTCTTCACCCATTCATTGTCAGTGTCTCTGAGTCCTGTTTGCCTGCTGTGGAGGGACCAAAAGGCCTTCTGATAATTGCTCCACCAGCCTACCTTACTGTACAGATAGGCATTTAGCCAAGCCTGGGCTCCTGCATGAGCAGCAATTCCTGCAGATCACATGCAGCCTTCAAAAACCACACCAAGGGGCTCTGCTATTGCATTATTAAAATATAGAGACATTTCTCTAAACAAGTGCATAATTGTGTGCTGGATTCTGGCAGATGTCTATTCTCCATGTACAGCCTTGCTCAATAAAACACCCTGCACATGTGGGCATATACCAATATGTCTTGAAGTACCAATAAATACAGTCAGTTTCAAAAGTTGTTCAAAAGTATATGAGGAGACCCAGAAGACTAAATATTGGGTGCAGGAAAGGTAACTGCAGAGGAAATGAAAGCACGCTTAGGAAATTAAAGCAGCGCAGGTAAACTTATTCTACAACTCACAGGCAAAGCAGGGTCATTTATGACAGAGTCAAGATTTCACTTCAGTTATCAGAGGCCAGAATTGCTAAGGTCAGGGCCACGTTTTTACTTACAACTTGCCCTGCTGCACTCATTGAAACAGCATAAGCATCAGTAACCAACTGATCATGACTACTCACACAAGTTTGACACCAGTATAACCCTGCCTTCACATATGTTACATTACAAACAGGCCACACGTGTATTAAATACCCAGAGTTTAATTTTGGGTATTATGCCCAAACTAGCTGCACCATTACTTTTAATGCAAAGCTTTCCAGGCGTTTCCCTGCCCCCTCTCCTCCAAAATCACAACAACAAAACCCAACAGTGCAGTCTATTGAGTGCTTAATTATTTTTCTATCTCCAAGTATTAGAGCAAGCAGGGGCTGCTGACTTATCAGCATCTTCCAGGGACTGAATTCTTTAAACAGCCAGCAGTAATTCTCCATACAGAGCGCTTTCAGGATTGGGGCTGAGGAGAAAGAGTTAATAGAAACAGACAACAACACTGCAGAGTTTAAACCCTTTGCCCTTTTCTACTTTTTATTAATATGCACAGGCACTGGTCCCTGCTCTAGATTAGCGCGGTTTAAGGTTTCCACTTTTTACACTGAAGCTGTTTTTAGTTAGAGAACTGCAAAAGGGAATCTAAAACTTTAAAACTTATATAAAGTTTTTAGAAAACAGCCTGTATAACTGAAAAATAAAATTAAATCACCCCAACTGAAGTTATATTTTCCATCACATTTCACCCTAGCTGGAATCTTTTATGTTAAATTTCAACCTAGAGTGAACTTTCACTGATGAGATGTAAACTCTTGTGAAAATAGGGGATTATACTCTTTTTGAAATCTTGACAGACCCTTAAGCGTAGCAAGCTAACCTGTGCTACCACGGTATGGAAGCCAGTGAGCTTGAAGTGATTTGTGTGGCTATATAATCGATCTGAGGATCAGAGAGGATTTCAGTTCTTTTACTCTTCCATATAAAGATAATATTTGTTAAAACTACCATCCTGGAATACAAGAACCCAGTGCCTGTCTACAGGCTTCAGTTTTATTCTTTCCTTCTCCAAACATGCATGTGTCATCAATCAAGGCACTGGGGACTGGTATGGAACATTTTTTTTAAATTCTGGAATGAAATTCAAAGCCTATTTTCAGTGACTTTGAAACTCAAGGAAAAATGTGTTTTGCTTTAAAAAGCTTTCCTTTTTTCTTAGGAAGGAATAATGGGAAGGAAACAAAAGAAATCTACTATTTTTTCCTCTGTATCAACCATCTTTCCCCATCATTAAATTAATGCTGCTCGCTGTCAGAAGTCAAACACTTTTGTACACTGCCTACTGTATAAAATTTCATCCAGACTTTTTCTTCTTTTTTTTTTTTTTTAATGAAAACACGGTGGCATTCCGGCAATAACACACAATGGACTAACATTTTGCTAAGTATTTACTACCCACTCCATACCGCAGTTTCTTTTGATAGAGGGCAGATGAGGGGCTTGACAGTACCTGCACTCCACAATACAAATAGCTGGGAGGTTTAGAAGAGCCTCCTGAACTCTGAGGGGGAAACTTTTCCTGCAGTCATTCTGCCGAGTCTCTCAACAGCAGTAAAGCCACTTCAGTGAGCCAAAAGGCAAAAGCTGTCTAATCTTGTTCTGTTTCAGCTGAATTACTTGATAAAGTTTGAAAGTGAGTGCAGACAAGCTGTGCCGGGCCAAATTATTGACAGAAACATGCTGTCCACCATGGCAACAAGTGGAGCTCTATAGCAAAAATGTAAGCAAACTGCTCCGGCAGCACCTGCCAAAGGCTTCTTACAGACAAATGCATAGTAACTGTTCATGCTATTCTCAAGTTTTAAAAGTGGTTTGGTTTAGGGTCAAAAGAAACATCTGATTTACTAAAACTTGCAGAAGGAAATTACAGCCAAGGGGACCAATTCTCCCTCATCTCCACCCGTTTACCATCAGTGGTACTCCACCAACTTCAGCATAGTTCACTCTGTCTTCTGCAGGTTTAAGAGAAAGACTTGGGGGAAAAAAGCAAAAGAACAAAAACGAGTAATCAGGCCTCCAAAGCAATTTGTGTAAGACGCTTTCTTCATGTATGCCCTATTCTGTCTTAACAAGCTAGGCACCAGAGACACGTTACAAGCACCTAGTCTGGAACAATCGCATTCATTCAGAATTCTCCCATGCACTGCTATTCCGATCAGAAGTGGTTTTTATTAGAAGAATTTAGCAACTAGGCACACCTCATTCTAACTAACAAGCATTTTCAGAGAACTCACACAGGACAGTATGCCTGAACAAACACATTTCTAGTTGTTCAGCTAATTTAAAAGCAAATTAAAAATCAAGGCAAACAAATCAAACACAAGAATCCACTGAACTTTCTTCTCCCGTTAACTTTTGTTTGCTTGTGTTATCATAGTTCTACAGATATCAAGACACGAAGTCAAAGCTTCTTCTCTTAAACCTTTTAGAGCCAGCGACTAAAAAAAAGTTGAAATCATTGATAGAGGATGTTAAAAATCCCTCCCACCACACTTCAGAGATACCCCCATTTAGACAAGATGCAGCAGCCCAGCTAAATCCATTTATGCATTAAGTTTCCAGATTTCTGCCTGCAACTCTTAGGTAGCATTATGGTCACACAAGCGAGCTGCCGACACGCTGCGCCTGGGTGAGAGAAGAGACAACGTACTTACAACGCAGTCCAAAAGACCCTGGCTTACACGCTCTCCAAGCTCTTCTCTTGCCCAAAATTCTCTGGCTACAGGCTGTGGACATTCCTCCCCCTCTTTTTCTCTCTCCTCATCTCCCTCCCTCTCTCTCAGAGGCAGTGCTTCTCTCATTAGAGGAATTAAAAGTGGTTGGTGCCATGCTAAATTTAACAAGCTCATTAGTATTCTTCCTGTGTGCTTCCTAGTGAACTCTCCCTATTCAAGCAGCTCTCTGTAGCTGAGGGGTCAGGCGGCTAATCATTAAATCAAACTAATGTCACCCTATCACAATCGGCCTAAGAGAAGGAGGGTTTATTATTTCAGTTTATGCTAAATAAACGGTTTTACAAATGGTCTCCAAGCAAGGTCAACAGCAGCTTCAATTACAAGACAAACTTAACAAGAGTTGCTATAAACGAAGTGCTCCATATTGACCTAAGCACAAGCTCTGCTCCGCATATTGCCACTAGCAGGATTGTACAGGAATGCATATTGTAAAATGAAGGAGAGGGTAATCTTTTCTTTGCCAGAATTTGTGACTGCACAGAGACTGCTCATTCACCTCTCCCCAACCAGCTTGCTGCTCAGCTCAATTCACCCCACACAAAGGCTGAAGACCAGACCTCAATGGACAGAGTGAAACATGTTCAAAACTAGGCTCTCTATTGTGACTGAATTTCTTAACATCTTTTCAAAAAGCGGAGAATGCCTTGAGGCTAAAGGAAGAAACAGGCTAATGGTGAATTGGGAATACTGAGCAAATTTCAGAGCCCTTTCCTCCTAGCTTTTGAGGTTGAAAGCAAGCTCTTTCCTTTCAAGTTTCAAAGTCCTTTTTCCTCCCGCAGTGTCACAGAAGGATTTGAAAAGAAGGTAATTGTGCTCACAGTCCCCCTGATCAGAGCTTACGTCCTATTTCTGGTATTTCGGAATA
Source organism: Gallus gallus (assembly GCF_016699485.2). Lineage (NCBI taxonomy): Eukaryota > Metazoa > Chordata > Aves > Galliformes > Phasianidae > Gallus > Gallus gallus. The sequence goes on from NC_052533.1 coordinate 50,852,182, forward strand.
CTTCTTGCAATAATGGTGCATATAGCTCAATCCCTTAACCGTCCTGCACTCTGCAATTGCTCATTAAATGAACAATTGCTGGTATAAAATGCCTTTTATGTTCAAGGTCTGGATATAAGATAAGCATTCTAGTACTCTAAATTTGGTTTACTAAGGAAACTCTCCATCATTAAATTACAAAACTGAAGTCAGAATATCAGTCTTTCCCAGAAAAGCAGCATTTTAAGTTGTTGTGAACCAGAATGAGGGGGAGGATGTAAAAAAAAAAAAATGATTGACTACTTAGATTCTTAATAGAATAGGTATCTAGTAAGAAAGCAATTTCCCCCACTTTTAAAGTCTATGTTTTTGCTACCTGGCATTTTTTTTTCCTTGGAACGATGCTGTAGAGCAATTGCCAGGCTCATCAAAACACGGGTATCTGATGCTTCTTGCATACATCTATTGATCACTACTCTCTGGACATTTTAACAGCAAAGCAGGAAAAAAATGCATCAGTAGGATTGTGCCGGCCTTTAAAAAGTGTGTGTGTTATAACCAAAGTTTTGTTTTGGGTGAGTACAGTAGCTTAAATTGAACACTCTTGGTCCCAAGTTTGTCACTTTCCTGCATTTGGAGCAGCTGCACATGAAGTACACTCTCTGGAAAGGCTACCACAAAGCACAATGCTTATAGTCAGTTTTAAAAATAGAGTTCAACTGTTTGAGAGGCTACAAAACGTGTTAGAGAGCAAGAACGCTACTTAATTTCTTTGCGATGCTTATGCATACCTTAAACAAGACTTTTGTGCTTATAAATAACATACATTATCTGAGCTCACCACTGAAAATGTATAGATTTATACTCCCATTCGAAATGGATTTTCAGCTTAGTTATTTTCACATTACCATATGTATAGTATTTTCCAGAAACTGATTGGTAACATTTGAAATAGAAATATACAGCAATTTTCTCTGATTTTTAGTCTGTTTCAAGAAACCTGTTATATTCTTTTTTTTTTTCTTTGTCATCTTTAACTTTCATTGGAAGAAAAAGGATTTATCAGCAAGACAAAGTGGACCTACCTACGGACTCAATGCTGAAAATACTGCCAGAATACTCCATCCCCTGTTACTTAATACAAATGATATGAATATTCACACTAGGTCTAGATATAGTACGATTTAACTCACTCCTTTTCTGAAAGTATGGAGGAAGCCAGAACACAATGCATCAATACAGTTTTTATGACTTTTGAAAGAGAACCAGATCCTGCGCTCCTTTGGGTAAGCAGCAGAGCTCCCACTGACCTGAAAAAGACAAGACGTGGGCCTGTGCAGAACTCAGGCTTCTCCACCACCACCTTAGTAACGCATTGCTATCAGCTGAATCATGACTTGCAGCCTTTTCTACTGTGCACACAACTCCCAAGACTGCTGGAGAACTGCTAAAGGCATGAAGCAGCTAACAATACAGATGAACTTTTTCAGGCATCTGGATTGAAGAGATGTCTGTTAGCTTTGATATGTCTTTAGCCCAATTCCTTGATTGTCCAGGTGAATTTACACTGCGTATTGACCTCCAAGTCCTCTCAAATAAAGTCAAGTGGTTCAAGTTAAACAGATAAATATGCAACAGTATAAAATAAAACCTTCCTTAATTTTACACAAGCAAATACTTACTGGGTTTAACTGGGAGTTTATTTCTACAACCCCAGTATCAGACCTATAGGCAGATGCCAAAATCTTCTTTAAGCTGAAAAATCCTACTTCAGGAACAGCCAGCTACCCATACACAAAGGTGAAGGGCTCTGTGGAGACCTCCTTGCCAGCCCCAGGACTCCAATTCTCAAAATGCAAACAAGGAGGACACAAGGCAGGGCTCGACTGCCTTGCCCCTGATCCTACATCATGCTGACTAAGGCAATATTTTGTTCTGCAAAATATTTTGCAGAACATGAAGAGAAAAAAAAAATCTGGTGTGAGCAAAGTTACTGACCTGATACTCGAGCCATCCCACTGACTCCAATGACACTGGATCAAGATGTGCAGTTGTTTGCTGTAAACCAGATTCCTGCAGTATCCTGGCAATATATGCCCAGAGCTGCTCAGGTGAGTGGCCAGGCCGTTGGGATGAGAAACCTGAACCTCCAAAACATGGAGTTCCAGCCTCAAGCTGCTGGGTTGCAAGCCTCAGTGTAGCTACTGGAGGCACCAGTCCTTAGCAGCGTGCAGGGTGATGCTCCAAAGAAATGAGAGCCTCATTTCTGAAAAAACTGTCTCCTAGCCTATTTCCACATGGGCTTCAGAATAACAAAAACAAACAATTTAAATCACAGCAGCTGAAAGCTATTTTCTCCCTCTCCAAGTTCAGTGCTACGTGTTTCTCCCATTACAGACAGTGGATTATTGCAGTGATACTTAACACCACTCACAAGCACAGCCCCCAGTGCTCTGGTTTAGGTGTGAGTGACGACATTGGCTGCTGTGGAAGAAACACTAAACCTCATACCCAGGTACTGAGCAGGTGGTGAAGCTTACTTTCATGGTGCCTACAAGGCCAAATTCTGCTTGCTTTACACGCACGGTAATCCTACAGATTCAGAAAAACTTCTCATGGAAGTACAGCAAGAGCCCTAGCTGGTGGGGGTGTGAGTGGTCTGGGAGCAGAAAACACCTTGGAGATGTTTATAAGCAGAGGTAAAAATTGTATCATTAGGTTGATGAGAAAGGGACTCCTAGTAGTGGTGCTCTCTGCAGTTCCAGTAGACAACAAAAAAGAAAGCCTTAATGCAGAAGACATTTGAAGGTAGAATTAATTGGCAAAATTAACAAGTGGATGTATCGTTTCTCCTTTTAAATCTGCAGGACCAGAAGGTACACAGAAGCATTTCTCCTTCTTGATAAAATAGATTTTGATTCTGCTACTTAAAAATTGAGAAACTCACATGAGAGAAAAAAAGATCCCTTGCAAAAACAACTTGACTTTTTCATTTCCCCTTCTATAACGTGTTCCACTATATAAAATTTGCCTGCGAGTTACTGTGTGACAGGCCCAAATTAAACTGTTCACTCCAATTCTGCTGATCATGGCTAAAATCAAGCCTGGCTCTTCCAGAATAGCTCTGAGATTATCACATCTCTCCAACATCCAGGCTCTTCAAAGAACCAGGAGTCTCAAATATAGTGGAAAAAAGACTGCTCACATCAGGATCTGACTATTGGCAACCATTTCTTATCTGGGAAAAGCTCCTCAGCCTCTTGCAAGACACTCCAAAGAATCCTGATTTGAAAGCATTATGAAGTTTCTTCCATTAGCCAGTTATTAGATTGTTAGTCACTGCTTACTTTGAGCAGCTAATTAGTTACATCAAAGGCGCTACAATAAATTCCCAGAAGGGTTTTAGGGGGAAAAATGTATTTCTCAACCATCTAATAGCGCATTTATGCCTATCTGAGGGTAACTGGCTCGTTTCACTCGTAGACACTGAGGGACATATTCTGTAGTGCTGTCACTTTCTTCCAAGCCAGAAGCAACACTAGGCCTCAAAGCTGTTTTACAAGGGCATTTGTAGCCTGATGAAAACTACATTAGCCACGCTTAGAAGCAAAAAAAAAAAAAAAAAAAAAAAAAAAGCAGAAAGAGGGACAGAAGAGTTACAATCTCTTTGGTGCATCATCCCCAACTTTAACACCTACAGACCATGTACCTTGGCCTCAAGAGAATAAGAAAAGTTACTGCCATTAATGTTTTGTGTATAAATAGAGATGTTGTTAATTTCATGTTTTTTTCTCCAGTGGGTTCAAAACTGCTAAATGCAATCATTAGCCAGTCACTAAGCTGTAACAATGCAAAGCCATGCAACTCATCACTTTAAATGCCAGATATCACCTATTTCATTACAAAATTTATTTATTGTTGTGTCCTTCCTCACAGTTGCAGTAAGAGTCAGTGTTTCCATAACATCTCTGTACTTCTGGATTCTGAAGTATATCAGAGCTGTTCAAAAATATGTTATGGGTTACTCTTGCCCTGATTTACAGTAGTTGCAAACTCAGCTGAGAACAACAATCTCATCAAGGTCTCAGAGCAAGATCCAAATGATGTATACATATTTTGTGTGCAGAAGTATACTCATGCATATTTATACATACACACGTATATACACATTTTTGTGTGTACATGTGCACATACAAATCCAGCTGTACCACATGCTCCCATAAAATCCAGCTAATTTTAGATGAGATTCCAGATGACACATGGATTAAAAAAAAGGGGTGGCCAGCAGGGAGAGGGAGGTGATTGTCCCCTCTACTCGGCTCTTGTGAGGCCTCATCTGGAGTACTGCGTCCAGGCCTGGGGCTGGAGCACAAGAAAGATGCAGAGCTCTTGGAACGAGTCCAGAGGAGGGGCACTAAGATGATCAGAGCACTGGAGCACCTCTCCTATGAAGACAGGTTGAGGGAACTGGACTTGTTTAGATTGGAGAAGAGAAGGCTCCAGGGAGACCTCACTGTGGCCTTCCAGTACTTGAAGGGAGCGTATAAACAGGAGATGGAATGGCTGTTTACGAGGGTGGACAGTGATAGGACAAGGGGGAATGATCTTAAACTGAGAGAGGGGAAGTTTAGGTTAGATATTAGGAGGAAGTTTTTCACACAGAGGGTGGAGACGCACTGGAACAGGTTGCCCAAGGAGGTTGTGGATGCCCCATCCCTGGAGGCATTCAAGGCCAGGCTGGATGTGGCTCTGGGCAGCCTGGTCTAGCGGCTGGCAACCCTGCACGTAGCAGGGGGTTTGAAACTAGATGATCATTGTGGTCCTTTCCAGCCCAGGCCATTCTATGATGTTTGCACACAAGCATACACACAGGCACACTGGACATCTGGACACAGAAATGAGCTTTTCACATCCCTCATCACAAGTTTAAATAACACAGGAGGGGAATAATGTTGCACAAGAAATGCAAAAATTACAGCTAAGGATGTTTTAAAGTGAAGAAAAAGAACTCCTTAGAAAGCTCTCAGGTCCTATTAAACCAATGGATTTGACACTTCAAATGTTCTTCCAGACATTAGTCCTTTAATTAAAAACTGCAGAGCTACTAAACCACAGAAATTGTCCAACACTCCTTTTATCAACAGTTTCTCCCCTAAGAGCCTCCATTAAGAGGTATTCTGAGAAAGCCAGAAACCTGAAACCATCTCTTTATCTATCAGAAAGATGCATTATGTACGAAAGTTCAGAGTACCATGGACATAACTCCCTCTTTTCCAAACAGAAACCCCTCCTTAAAACTTAGAAAGTGCTGAATCTTCCCAGAGGCCAACCTCTTTCTCTTCATACCATTCTTTCTTCTCAGTTTTCTCCACTGCAGAGGATGTACAAGTTCTGGCAGAGTTACATGCTGCCATGCTACCTCATGGAGCGAAGGTCTTCAAATTCCAGTCACCAAAAAAACTAGTACCAGTTGCAAAAGAATGCCAGACTAGCTCCTGAGCACTGGTGCATATTGAGTGGGCAAAATGTGATATATATCATTTTATGGGTAGAAAACTAGTTGATTGTTAATGTTTTCTGATGAGTTCTAGGGGTGAGCAAAACTACTTTTGGGATTTCACTTTTTTAACTAATTCCTTTGTCTTTTTATCCTTAATGTCCTATAACAGATTTTAAAAGTCCTTGAAATATTTCTGCAAGCTTTCAGTAATGTAATTACATTGAGTTATTTAAATACTTATAACTATTTTAAGCAATATTATATGTTTCCATGTATCATCACGCAATGGACACCTGAAATCAGAAAGATAGCTAAAACAGATTAGTACTCATACATTCAGAAAAAGTTTCAGAACCATTTTAATGAAGTATCATTCTCTCTTCCTTCCATACTACCAGCTATGACAGGTCAAAAGTAATTCTTAATCTATTGTGTTTTGACAGCTTCATCCATACTCTATCTGGCAAAAGGGGATAACCTGTACTTGGGTATTATGGTTGGCCACCTAGATTTTCAGGCAACACTCACACAAAAATACTGTTCCATCCTCCCCAAGAAGTTAAATAAGCACAATTCTAAGGCAGAAAGGCTGGAGAAGAAGGGAACCACCTGAAAAACTTAATGAGCATAGAGTATTTAAAGACAAGCAAAAAAAGCCTCACTGTTCCCTGCCCAGGAGTATCATCACTTCTATGAGTAGAAAATCATTCTCATCATTAAAGTATTCCAACAACAAAAGAGAATTACCTAATTTTTAGAAAAGCAAAGGAAAGGAAAAAGGAAAAGGAAAAAGGAAAAGGAAAAAGGAAAAGGAAAAAGAGAAGGGAAGGGAAGGGAAGGGAAGGGAAGGGAAGGGAAGGGAAGGGAAGGGAAGGGAAGGGAAGGGAAGGGAAGGGAAGGGAAGGGAAGGGAAGGGAAGGGAAGGGAAGGGAAGGGAAGGGAAGGGAAGGGAAGGGAAGGGAAGGGAAGGGAAGGGAAGGGAAGGGAAGGGAAGGGAAGGGAAGGGAAGGGAAGGGATTAAGGATTTTAACTATTACATTATTTCTGAATGGGCCACAGACATTCTGCCATCATGGCTGATCCAACACCAGCAACCATGAGGGACCAAACCTTGAAATCCCAACCATGAGGGACCAAATCTTGCACAAGTAAAACTTCTGTGGGAGAATTCACATTCAACTCTGGATTTGAAGATTCCTCTGTTCTTCAAACCTTTCCCTGATCTTCCATAAGCCAGTTAATTTCTTATAAGTTCATCTTCTTCACTCACCAAGCTGATACAGTACTGATGACCAAGAAAAATTATTTCTACATAGCAAATAATCACAGTATGGCAACATAGAAGGTCTGCTTGATTTATCTACAAAAAGATCCAGTAAGATCTGAAGGTGGAATATGCTGAAGAGTCAGCCCAAATCTGCCCTACAAATCACCCTATAATGCTCCAATTCTGCAAAATATAGTGTGCCTCCCACTTCCATGATGTAATATGGTGGTCTGCTATTTGTGCAATTTGTCCACAATTACAGAATTGTTCCTCTACACAGAAGGAAAATAACTAAGAGGAAAAGACACAAAATCAGAAAATAAATAAATAAATAAAAACAACCTTTCAAGTGTTCTTGCTCTGACTTCCTAGTACTTACACTGTCCAACTCCCCTGCATCGTTACCAGAGAAATCTCATCTGAGACAGTTTCTGTCCCTTCATATCTGAACTAAATTATGGCTTAAGCTTCCTGAAAAAAAATGAGTAATAGCAACAGACTCAATCTACCAGTGTCCTCCAGACCGCTAAATACTTGAAGAAATGTTTTTTCTTCCCCAGTGCAAGACAGAAGGTCCATCTTGCCACCACCATCAATAATTCCACCCTCCTCTATAGAGCAACAATTACCTTTTGAAACTATAAAGCAGGTAATCTGTAAAGATAACCTATAACCTAACTACTTTACACTACATGAACATAGTCATGACACATCAACTGTGCCAATGCCATTTGTTTTAAGGCAGAAAAGCTTGCAGAGAATATCCTATAAAATGCAATTAGTCTTTTTAAATGTACCAGTTGTATCATCAAAACAGGTTAGCTGCAAAGAAGAAACTCCCATTAGAAAATGCTGTTTTTTCATGGCAAGAAGACTGATAGACTACAGTCTTCTCACAGTAGAATACATATCAGGTTTGCTTGTTGCAACTGAAGATTAAAAAACCTTCTTGAGAGCAGTAAGGTTACCACTGCCAGCTGCAATGAACTGCATACTTCCCTCTTTCCGGTCTTATCTTCAAAAATCAGAGAAACAAAGATGTAAACGTGGACATTAAAGAGTGTTAACATCAAAGTACATGCACTACTTTTGATATTAACCAAAGCCTCAAACCAGCAATCTAACAGGCACAAATCAGTGGTGTCTATGTAATTCTAGAAACTGTTGAACTGAGCTCTGCTCTGGACTGCATTTGCTCACTGGCTTTTCAAAGCTCAGTATCACAGTATATTTTTACAACCAACTGCAGCTCAAGCAAGCAGCAGGAATGCAATTCATCTCTCCAAGCACATAAAGCCTTCCCTTTGTTTCTTTTTATCTAATATATTATAAAATGTTTAAGTCTTCATTCATAGTAATTTCCTCTCACTGGGGCAAACAATTGTTTTCAACACACCACTTTGACTTTGTCATGGTTTTATGATTTTTGTTATTGGTATTCCACATCATAACACCATGTAGTGCACTGGGACTTAAAGAGTTAATGCTCCAGTTCTGTGGATTGTCAATAGTTCCGGGTAAACCTGGTTCTCAGAAGAAAAGAAGAACTACGTATCCCAGAGGACTGTTCACTGTTCCGTTTCCATTTTCCATTCAGAGGGAAAGATAAAACTGTTCGCAGGTCACGAGATGACCGTTTTTCTCTTTCTGCTCATCTTCGCATGTGTGCTCCCCAGTCATCTCGCCTTCAGCATTAGAGTAAGGCCTTTGGTTTTTGGACATTCTCTCTCTCATTTTATTTGATTTATTACCCTCAATTCCAATTATATTGTGTTATTTTGCATTCCAATATCTTAGTAAATTCATTCTGCTCCTCAGATCACTGCCGCTGCTTTCTTTTAGGCCCATTTCCCTACCCTTTCCCCTTCCCCCCTTTCCCAGTGCATGGGTTTGTGGGTCCCCCTGCCCCATAAGTCAAGGAACGTGGCTGAACCAGCCCGTAAACCACTGACAGAGTTACAAAAAAAAAAAAAAAAAAAAAATTAACACCTACCATATCAGACATTTTTCAATTTTTATTCAGCACTGTCTCATCACAAACCCACCAATGACATATTCTGTGGTTCACCAGCACAAGTACATTAGGAAAAATAAGAGTCCTGTGAGAAACCCCAGGAACCTTTCATGCTGTTTCTTCCACTTTCAACCTTGATCACTGAGAGGACTTCCTGAGGTTAGTGAAGCTTATGAGCCAACAGGGCCTACTTTTAAGTCACCATGAGACAGTTTATGATTCTGAATTAAAACAAGATGAAACTTGTAATTTTACTAGGAAGTTCTAGGAAATCAAGTTTTGAAAGACAGTCTCTGAGACAGAGCTTACTGAAGCCTCAAATTAAGTGAAAAAAAAAATAAAAAAGAATATACAAGTGCCTAAAGAAATTATGAAGTAGATACCAATAACATATATTTCATCCTCTCATGTCTGACTCAGTATTCCCAACAGATCTTCAAATTCTCTCATAGAAAATGTTACCCATTTCAACCAGAGACTGAATCATAGAATCACAGAATAGCCTAGGTTGGAAGGGACCTCAAAGATCAGCTTTTACAACTCTCTGACCATGGGTAGGGTTGCCACTCACAACATCAGACTGTCCAGGCTCCATCCAACCTGGCCTTGAAAACCTTGAGGGATGGAGCACTGACAACTTCTCTGGGCAGCCTGTTCCAGTGCCTCACCATCCTCTGAGTGAAGAATTTCTTTCTAACATTTAACCTAAACCTCCCCTCTTCAAGTTTACACCTATTTCCTCTCGTTCTATCACTGTCTAACTGTGTAAAAAATCAGTCCCCTTCCTGCCTGTAAGCTCCATTCAAGTACAGGAAGATTGCAGTTAGGTCTCCCCAGAGCCCTCTCTTCTCCAAGCTAAACAACCACAACTCCCTCAACCTTTCATCATAGGAGAGGTGCTCCAGCCCTCTGATTATATCTACGGCCCTTCTCCAGACCTGCCCTAGCAGTTCCACATCCTTCTTGTGCTGAGGACCCCAGGCCTGGACACAGTACTCCAAGATGTTAGACAAGGAGCTTCTCTTGGTTTTTTTGTCAATATTCACATAATCCCTCTAGCTCTCCAAGACAGTTCCAGTGTCATCTTCACAACTCTGATTCAGATTTGTCTGGGCTTGAATTTAAAGGCATTACCTTACAACAGCCTAGCTAACGTGCTCCAGCTAACATAACTCCTGCAGCCAAGGAGGAAAATGCAGATGGATGTTTGGACAACTTGTTTTTTTCTTTTCTCTATGCTGTAACTTACCGGTTTCCTTCATGCTTAAATGTACTCTTGTCTACAAAGTCTATTCAAAACTATTAAAAATGTTACCTCATAAAATGGTCAAACAACTTCAGCAGTTACAACACATTAGGGCTTCAGCCAGGGTAGCTCACATTCCACAACCAACAAGCATAAACTTCAGGGTAAACAGGAAAAACAAAACAAGGCCCAGAGAAACATCTGGGTCTGAATTCCTAGCAGCTTTGGTACCATATCAACATTCTGCATTAATAGGGCAAACCCCAGGACATAAACTATGATGCAGGAGTGAAACACTATGCAACACGACTGCATTCACAGGGACTATTCCCCTCCCACACCAATTACCCTAATCTCCTGAGGAAATGCCTGTGAGGCAGGAGCTTCTGTACTGGGTAACTAGAAGAAAAAAAAATGCAAACAGGTCGTGGAGATGCTCTGTTACCAGCCCCTCCAGCACAAAGGCTGCAGAGTGATATATCTTTATCATACAAGAAAGTATTCAAGAAGAAATGTTAGATTTCTGTATCAGAAATTGGGTTTACAGGCAAAAGTGCCTTATCCTAATCTCCTCCAGAAGACAAAACCACTATTCATTTCAATGGAAGTTACAAGCAGGAAACAACAGCAAGAGTGGACCCAAAGGAAGCTGGGAACAAATCACACCTTTAACCAATAAAATGCCTATGCCCAGGAAGTTGTCTCCTTACTGAAGTCAGTAATTAAAATTTTAATGGAATGAGAGGTTTCTAAATCATTATGCAATGCACACAAAATATCACCAATATGGCCAAACAGTGGGATACCATCACTGTGAAGGATACTGAACATCAGCTAGCACCTCTGTCTCCGCCCGAGAACCACTCACATGAGGAGGACTATTCAGGAAAGTCTATCACATGACTGCAACTATCTACATTTGTAGCAGTTAATTTTAATTGTAGCCCTTAATTTTTTCTCCCTTCTCCCAAATTGGAATGATTTACTTGTAATGACTTGAAAGTAGGTATTCGTTTTTCCCACAAATGTATGTAAAGCAGAACTCTGATAGAGATTTTACCAAGCACTGCACACATAAACACACACAGCTATTAGAACACAAATAATATAGCAGGAAGGACCTTAACTTAAATGTAGCATCAAGCCCACAAGACATGGCCAGAATAAAGTGGCTTGTGGACCACCACATACCATCTATATCAAGATGCACAAAAAAGTTATATTCAGTGCACTGGGTGTACATGTGTTTAATAAGCAGCTTGTCACTACTTGGTTCTATTAGAGTTCAGTGTGTGGCCCTACTGCTTCATTTATGGAACTTCATTGCAATCCAACTCTCCAGATAGAATTATTCACTTCCTCTTGGGCTTTCTCTAGGACTCATCACAACAGTAACTGCATGCTTCGTGAATACTAACAAACTGTATTTTACAATAACTCTGTGAGGTAGAGAGATGAGACAGTATCATCACTACCTACATGAACTACTCACTTAGTGTCCCTAATTGTAGTTTATGTAGTATATGAGTGTGAGAACCCAAGGGTTTTTTTTGAGTGTTTATCATCATATCTATTCCCTACAGATAATATTTTTGGAAGTTACCTATGAATGAATTTCTTAGCACGTACAATTGCTCACCTTTCTGAAAGTGAGCTGCAAGACACATACTAAGAAATGCACTAACAGTTGGTGTTATTGATTTGCCCCTCGTAACCAGAGCTCTATGTGTGCTGTAAACAACACCATCACATTTCCTGCAAATTTGCACTTTCTTGGCTAATGCATTTTAAAAGCTGACAGTTGTGAATGAAGATTTCCTCTATTCTGAGGCATTTATAAGATGTCCCTCTCCTGAGCAAGTACTTTATTATCTAAAAGAAGGTGAACTTGATATGAAACATCTCCTTACGGCGGTACAGATACTTTGTCTTAGTTATAAATTGTCATTATTAAAAAAAAAAAAAAAAACAAAACAGGGATTTTTATCACTGAGACCTCAGTTTCACTGCAAATGCAGCAAAAGTTGGATGACAGGTTATTACAGGAAGTACAGCAAAATACTACACTGACATGATCTCTTTCTTCAGGCCTTCACAATAAGAAGTCATAAGTATGTATGATTATATAATTACATAATTAAATATCACTAAAATGCACTGGCATGGCGAATTCCATGCTAACATTCTTGATTTTGTGTTGTAAATATTTTTTTTAATGTAATGCCTTGCATATGGCTTCATGTAGTTAGTATAAACAAGCAATAAAATAAAGTTGAATACAGCAGCAGTTAAGAAATGAGTGCTTTCAATTCATCCCATCAATCCCTTTGAAAAGAGCAAACAAAAATACTCAGCAACAGTTTTAAGTTATCTCCTAGGAGCTAGAGGGCCGAAGATGGATATCTCACCAAGGGTTCACAGGCATTTGCTGATAACAGCAAATTTTGCATGTTGAGTCCCACCCTAGTCTTTGAAAAAAATTGCTCTAGTGAGAACAAACTTTCTGTTTCTTCCACTAACGTGCGGAAGACTTCTTAAAGACTTTTTTTTCCTTTTAAAGTGCTGCATTTCTCCCACTATTATCTCCTCACTTCAGTGGTATTTGCTATATCCACATTCCTTTCCAGAAACTTCTCATTCTTTATGGCCAATACATGTTAGTCTCAGCCTCAGCTCTTCCTTAAGTTCCTTGTGGGGTGACTCCTTGTTCAGCTGTTTGAAACTTCTCTCTCAATGTCTCTTCCTTCATCTTCAGTTATGTACACCAGCCAGAGAGTCTTGCTCCTGATGATTCCCCATCTCTCCTCCAGGGCCCCCATCTAGCACATCTCTAGCACAGGAATACAGACAGAGACAGGGTATTCAGAACAACAGTGATCCTGGCTACCTGTTTCCAGTGGGCTCTTTGGTCTCCCCCCTTTTTTGTTTGACATTGTTAACATTGCAGCAAAAGCTTGACATTTTTTAAGAATTTCCTTCTGTCTCCATCGTTGCTGCTTCCAATAATGATCAGGGAACATTAGTTGACAGAAACTTCTAGAACCTCCGGTCTTGTGATCATCTGGACAAGGAAAAGCATGTGCATGCTATCTTGCTGAGAACACTTTTTTTTTTTTTAAATCCTGATTGAGTAAAGATTGATTAACTGTACAATATAGTTAATTGTCACTGTTCCTACATGATTTATTAAAGTTGTGGAATAATTAAATTACATCTCATCTATCTTCTTACATTGTCTGGATAACTACCGTGTTAAAGAAACACAGGTAGAAGTGAGAAGCAGGAGGAAAACTTCAGAATTTTTCCCTTTCAGATGGCTTTGAAATAGCCCCTTGCTTGGAGACAGAATTGGGGAAGAACTGCTGTGAATGAGTATGCGTGGGTGTTTGTAAAGACGGCAAAGGATAACCTCAGTAATTCATGAAACATGCCCAAGCATTTCTGCATAGCTGGTATACAATTATTTTTTATCATTTGAATTGTAACTTCCATTGCCAGAATGTTACGTTTCAAACTCAGAGGAGGCTCTATTTATTATTGAGAGATAAGAAGTTGAAAGAATTGTTACCATCTCTTAATGGCTTACAAATCCGGAGAGAAAATCAGGCACAGGGCAGAACTGGGACAAGGGACTTGTTAAAAAAAAAAAAAAAAAAATACTTCTTCAGCTCTACAAAGAGATCACAGAACAGCTCTTTACTCAAACCAGATTTTAGATGTTTCCTTCCGTGCACAGTACACATGGCTTGCATCTATTTTTTCTTTAAAACAGAGTTACATTTCTTCCTGTTAGTAAACACATCAAGGATTCTATGAAAACTAACAACAAAACTTTTCCTGCTTTTAATGTACAATGTAGATTGAATGAGTTTATTTTAAATAGGAAATCATTTCTCTAACCATATGCACAAACAGAATGTTTTTGTAGGAGCTAACTACCAGGTAAAAATAGGCTTACATAAAACTGAAAATGTGTTCATTTTTATGCAACTAACATTTGAGGAACTCGGTGTCTGGCAAAAAGTACTTTGACAAAGACAATGAATTTAACTTGAGAAGAATACTTGTGCTACCTTTTCCCCGCCAAGCTACTTATTCTCACACCTTTCTTCTTATTCCACTTTTTCTTTTATTTACTATCCCTTCCTTTCTTGCCTTTTTTCCTTATCAAACAGTGACTGCTGAGTAAAATATTAAAAATTAGCATGTGAGCAAATCATGCCTTCCCACTGTCTTATCATACCTTCCTCTTCCATCCTGAAGGCCATAAAGGAATCCAGAAATGAAAGTTGACAGCAGTAGCAACGCCAACAAATGAAACATAATCAGTTTTCACACTTAGCACTTCCAAAATATCACAACATTGTCCATCCACTCCCCCAACTGGCTCTAAAGAATGTAATGTCTTTCCTAACCTCCTCAACTTGGTTTCAAATACAATAGTAAATCTGACTGCACATATGCAAAAGTCCAGATTATTAGCAATGCCATTTGTCCATTTTGCACACAGAAGATGAAAACAGAAGAAATCTACATCAAAAACAAGCAAAAACTACTTCAGAAATTAAATCATCCTAGTGTGAAAGATAAATGTGTCTAGTAGAAACTCAATAGCAAATGAGAGCTAACAGATGTGGAGAGAAAGCAGGATCTGGGGACAAGTAAAAAAAAAAAAAAAAAAAAATGCTATCCTCTGCAGGAGAACATCAAGACGGGTAATGCACAGCAAAAAGGAAATCCCAGCAGATGATGTGGGCTACCAAGCTGTACGTGTGGAACTGTCCTTTACTGGTAGCACAAGCCTGAAAGAGAACACAAAAAGGGTGCTGGAGAAGACAAACCCCGTCTGGTGTTGAAACGTTCTACAAATAAACACCAAGTACTATGCACACATGAGAAAAATATGTCATGATGATGGTGACATACAAACAGAGCAATGAGTTTGGGAACAATCAAAACGGCACCTACAAGCCAGTAATTTTGAACAAAAAGGTCTAACATATCCACCCAACTCTGACAGACTAGTTATTTGATACTAATTGGGCTTTGACAACAACATGGCATGAAGAGGCTGTATTGTGGGACAATGGACAGCAGTAATTTATCTCAACGCAGACTTTTGTTATCACAGCTTGGCATCAATATTGTACTGTACTGTCCTTTGAAAGCATCCCACTCTTGTATTTCCAGAGTTGCTACTACACCAATCACAATGACTTTTACCAAAGCATCCAATTTTCCCTGCAAAAGGCACGTAATAAATGATGTGTCCAAAGCTCTCATTAACAACAACCTTTTTCATCCACTCATCCATCCAAGATAGGAGCACACAGCACACAGTTCCAGCCTTTGCCCACTTCCCCTCTTCCCATAGCCGAGCTGCACAGACATCACTACACACAAAAGAATCACAACAGCATCCTTGTTTTCCTGGATACCATACAACTCTTGGCAGGCTACAAAGCAAACATCTTCCATCACGGAAGAGATACAAATAAACAAGGCCACATTCCTACCAGGCTTGCAGACAACTGTACACCACACATATTATCAGCACTTACTTTTTACTTTCAATCTTTTTAATCAGAGCTCTTGTCCATATAGTAAGTACGCTTCATTCAAAATAGATGACCACAAGCACATCACAAAAGCAAATGAGCTGTGCCTACGCAGCAAGCCATCTGGAAGGACCCTTACTGGCCAAACCACTTATGCTTTTCTTGAGCTGGAAATACCTGGCCAGCTGCCACTCAGCCCCTTACTAGAGAAAAGAGTACAAGCAGGCAACTGAGACAGCATAAGATAGCACACTGGAATAGCTCACTGCAAGAAACTGAGTGAGACAAGGAATGCCTAAACCAGACAAAAGACAGTTCTAGAAGCCCATCATAATAAAGGCACTACTATCTGCTAACAGAAAGCAGATCTGAGCTGTTCCTAAGCTGCTGGCCCTGATTAGCTCTCAGGATCCAAACCACATCTTTGCTTATAAACTCTTCTTAGAAGTTGTAGCTTAGATAGTAAAAGAGAAAGGAGGCATGGTTTAACAGAAGACTTCTGTACAGCAGTCCAACATTTATCCCTCATTAGCTAAGATGAACACTTCTCAGAATCGGAGAGACAAAATTTGAAAAAAAGAAAATTTAGTGCCACACTATTCATAAGGACAGCACTTCAAAGTGTTGCTTATTTGAAGTATGAGTAGTAACTATAAAAAAGTGAAGTTCTTGTGCATGAAATTGAGGATTAAGAGGAAAAAAATACTCCTAGCATTCCTGAAGTATGCCAATAAGCAAATATATGCAATATTGCAAAACAGAAAACTAGAGAATAAAATTTAGTGTAACTCTCATGTTAGCTAGTTAGAGATATAGAAAGTTTGCATAGTAATAAAGCTCATTTTAATGGTGAGAGATAAAAATATATCCTTTTCATAGTAAAATCTCTGCACTGAAGATTTCTCACCAACAGCATCCCTGTTCTTCAAGACCTCTCTGTTTTCCCACTCACACAGTAACATCCACCCCCAGGGAATATGTCTCTGTAGGACACAAGCAGCAGCATCCAGTTCCCACAGCTCAAAATTTGGAGCATACAT